>NC_077231.1:196444333-197644333 GCF_027887165.1 Monodelphis domestica
TCTATAATCTAGCCCTACATAAATAAATAAACCTAAACCTAAATTCTCTTTCATGTTGTAGCATTTTCAAGACTATGTGCCATTCCTCACTCCATTCTTCCCAAATCTTCTAAGTCTTGTCTAACATCCTAGGATGATTAATTATTCCTTCTGTGCTAAGACTTCCAGGCATTTTGCTATTCTGGTCTCCCACCACTACAAAGCCATATCTAACAATTTTTGCATGTTGGGCAAACTGTAAAAAATAACTTTGTTCAGTTGTTGGTAGTGATTGGTACAACAGAGACTTGGAACTCTTTGGGATTCTTGTTAAGCAATGGGCTAACTTCCTAGTTTAACTAATTGTGCTCATTAATTAGGCATTAAGCTCAGTAATCCTATTCTACTGCAGGACCAATGAGGTTTTCCATTCTTTTCTCCTGACATTTTATATCCCTGAGACAAAGCCCCATTGCCCTATCATAGTTATTATATCTACTCTGCTGGTCACACTCCATTTTATTAGTGTGTTTTCTTTTGTGCTAAATTTACAAAAATGATCATACTGACTTAAGAGTAGGTTATGCACTCTGAATGATGTTTTTGTTCTGGCTCATCTAACAACCATTTCCCAGATTCTCTTTGCAAATAACCGCACACTTTTGGTACCTATTGTTTTGGGTTGAATTATTGGATTCAAATTAATTTAACTCAGTAACATTAATTAAGCACCAACTAGAACCTGCATGATACTTTGCTATGGTTTAGTGATACAATACAAAAAAACGGGACAGTCTCTTGACATGAACTACTTAAATTCTATTGAGGGATATAATATATACACAGATTAGGAAATACACGATCACAGAAAGAGAGAGCACTAACTATCAGGAGGGAATCAGGGAAGGGCATGTGTGTGTGTGTGTGTGTGTGTGTGTGTGTGTGTGTGTGTGTGTGTAGAGAGAGAGGAGGTGGTACTTGAGTTCCTCCTTAAATGAAGTCAGAGATTCAGAGAGATAGAAGTTATTTGGAAGTCTTTCCTATCATGAGGAATAGACTATGCTATAGCAGAAGTAGAATGGGTAGTGCTGAATCTAAAGAATATCTCATAGTCAATATTAATTCAAATACAGAATATATAAGTTACATCAAGATAATAATGACAAGTTAGAGGGAGATTGTGGAGAATTTTAAATGCTAGGATATGGAATTTATATTTTATCCTAGAGCAATTAGAAATAGATAAAATGTAGAGTTGGCTCCTGATCCATCCTAGTTCTAGTCTGGGCAAATGAGAATAATGAGGAATTTTTAGTTGTGTTTCTTATTGCTTTAAAGCTAAAGGGCTGTGTGGCAAGGTCTAGCTGCTAAGGATGAGTTTGGGGTGTGTGGAAGAGAGAAATTGGAAAAGCTTGCAATGAGGCAGGAATAGCTCGGACTGATGACCTGTTATTCAAACGAGAGCATTTTCTTTGGAATATGACCAGGAGAAGTGGTTGGAGGAAGGGAAGGAGACCAACTGAAGTCTGTTATGTCTTTGACTTGGAAGACAGAAAGAAGTCTGCTGTCTTTGGCTTTGAAGAAAGAAGAAAGAAGGTCCAGCTCTCTCTGATTTATTCTATTGTGATTCAGTGACTGAACTTCAGACCAAATTGAATTATATCCCACCATCCTTCAACCTAAGACTCTTTCTAGTATTAGGGAAACCCCAAACCCTCTTTCCTTCCAATTTTGATATTTCCTTTCTTCCCCAATAAATCTCTTACTTAATTTAGAGAAGAGTATTTTATTTGAGACACCATAAACTCACCCTGAGTTGATTTAGAGAAACCAGAAGAAGAATCATCAGGAAGAGGAAGGGAAGAAGGGAGAATGAAGGGAGAAAAGAAGAGAGGAAGGGGGAGGAAGAAGGAAGGAAGGGAGGAAGGAAAATTAACAGACCTGATCTTTAGATATCATTTACCATTCAAATAATTCCCTTATTACAGGGGCAGGAAAGTCATGTTAGTTGTTGACCAGTGCTTAGGAGGAGGCTGGTGGCAATGTGCCCAGTGGTTTACTTTGAGAAAGAAGGCACTCATTTTGTAGCTGAGGTACAGGCATGAACTTGTGCTACTTGGCTTGAAAGCTTAGAGTTGGATAGAAGTTAGTTGGAGTTCAATATTGCTTTAGGTCAAAATCTTAGTTATAGTTCCATTTTTTAAAATTTCTCTAGCTTTCTCCTGTCCAATGCAAATCTAATTCAATGATATAAAAACTAATATCAAAGAGAAATATGATTGACTTTCCAACTTTTTAAGGATCAGCCCTTAATGTGAGAAATATTATAATACCAATGTTTAATCATTTTCTGTCTCTCTTTGCTTCTGTCTCTAGTTCTGTCTATGTCTATGTCTGTGCATCTGTCACTGTCTCCCTCTGTTTCTCTCCATAATATTTTTTCACTCTCTTTTTTCTCTCTTTCTTCCTCTTAAATCTGGGAACTCCTGGCATGGAAACACCCTTTACAAATTTAGATCAACTCCAGTTCTGCAATCTACATTCTACATTTTAAAAACAAATGGCAGCATTTAAAGGCTAAATGTTATTTCTAACATACTTAACCAACAAGAGTAATTATCGAACGTGGGACTTGAACTCACATGTTCACTATTCTGTGGCCTGACTATCCTTTCATTTTAAAATTAAAAGTTTTAAAATTTTCCTTCAATAAAGATAAAGCCCTACCTCAAATATTTGAGAATAGAAGACTTTAAAAAGAGACCACCTACTTTGCAGCAATAACGTTCTTAAAATGATAGACTAGATAGTTTGTGTAACTACAGAGTAGAGTGGATAGGGGCCTGGAATTGGAGTCAGAAAGACCTGACTTTGACCACAGACATTAACAACTTTATAGCCCCGGGAATGTCACCCAACCTCTGTCTGTCTCAGTTTTTTTCTCTATAAAATAATAATAATGATAGCGTTTTCCTCCCAGTGTTGTTGTGGGAATAAAATAAGAAAATATTTGCCAAGTATTTTGCCAGTCTTAAAGATCTATACAAATTCTAGTCATCATCATTGTTATAATTATAGCATAATTGGCTATAGCTGTTAAGCATAAATCAATGTATTGTGTCTATTATCTATAGATGAATATTTTTCCTGGTTTTTTTTTTTTTTCTGACAGCACTTAATGAAGAAAATTATTCAGTGCTTAAGGGCTTTTTTCCCTTTAGTTAAACATAGGAGAGAGGTCTTGGAGCTTTTTTTTTTTTTTTTAAAAATATATTTTATTTGATCATTTCCAAGCATTATTCGTTAAAGACATAGATCATTTTCTTTTCCTCCCCCCCACCCCCCATAGCCCACGCGTAAGTCCACTGGGCATTAGATGTTTTCTTGATTTGAACCCATTGCTTTGTTGATAGTATTTGCATTAGAGTGTTCATTTAAAGTCTATCCTCTGTCATGTCCCCTCAACCTCTGTATTCAGGCAGTTGCTTTTTCTCGGTGTTTCCACTCCCATAGTTTATCCTTTGCTTATGAATGGTGTTTTTTTTCTCCTGGATCCCTGAAAGTTGTTCAGGGACATTACACCGCCCCTAATGGAGAAGTCCATTACGTTCGATTATACCACAGTGTATTAGTCTCTGTGTACAATGTTCTCCTGGTTCTGCTCCTCTCGCTCTGCATCACTTCCTGGAGGTTGTTCCAGTCTCCATGGAACTTCTCCACTTTATTATTCCTTTGAGCACAATAGTATTCCATCACCAACATATACCACAGTTTGTTCAGCCATTCCCCAATTGATGGGCATCCCCTCGTTTTCCAGTTTTGGGCCACCACAAAGAGCGCAGCTATGAATATTTTTGTACAAGTCTTTGTGTCCATTATCTCTTTGGGGTACAGACCCAGCAGTGCTATGGCTGGGTCAAAGGGTAGATATTCTTTTGTCGCCCTTTGGGCATAGTTCCAAATTGACCTCCAGAATGGTTGGATCAGTTCACAACTCCACCAGCAATGAATTAATGTCCCTACTTTGCCACATCCCCTCCAGCATTCATTACTTTCCTTTGCTGTTATGTTAGCCAATCTGCTAGGTGTGAGGTGATACCTCAGAGTTGTTTTGATTTGCATCTCTCTGATTATAAGAGATGTAGAACACTTCTTCATGTGCTTGTTAATAGTTTTGATTTCTTTATCTGAGAACTGCCTATCCATTTCCCTTGCCCATTTATCAATTGGAGAATGGCTTGATTTTTTGTACAATTGATTTAGCTCATTATAAATATGAGTAATTAAACCTTTGTCAGAGGTTTCTATGAAGATTTTTTCCCAATTTGTTGTTTCCCTTCTGATTTTAGTTATATTGGTTTTGTTTGTACAAAAGCTTTTTAGTTTGATGTAGTCAAAATTATTTATTTTACATTTTGTGATTCTTTCTATATCTTGCTTGGTTTTAAAGCCTTTCCCCTCCCAAAGGTCTGACATGTATACTATTCTGTGTTTACCCAATTTACTTATGGTTTCCTTCTTTATGTTTAAGTCACTCACCCATTTTGAATTTATCTTGGTGTAGGGTGTGAGGTGTTGATCTATTCCTAGTCTCTCCCACACTGTCTTCCAATTTTCCCAGCAGTTTTTATCGAATAGTGGATTTTTGTCCCAAAAGCTGGGATCTTTGGGTTTATCGTATACTGTCTTGCTGAGGTCGTTTTCCCCCAGTCTATTCCACTGATCTTCCTTTCTGTTTCTTAGCCAGTACCAAATTGTTTTGATGACTGCTGCTTTGTAATATAGTTTGAGGTCTGGGACTGCAAGGCCCCCATCATATGTGTTTTTTTTCATTATTTCCCTGGATATCCTTGATCTTTTGTTCTTCCAAATGAACTTTGTTATGGTTTTTTCTAAATCAGTGAAGAAGTATTTTGGTAGTTCAATGGGTATGGCACTAAATAGATAAATAAGTTTGGGTAGGATGGTCATTTTTATTATATTGGCTCGTCCTATCCATGAGCAGTTAATGTTTTTCCAATTGTTCAAGTCTAGTTTTAGTTGTGTGGCGAGTGTTTTGTAGTTGTGTTCATATAGTTCCTGTGTTTGTCTTGGGAGATAGATTCCTAGGTATTTTATTTTGTCTAAGGTGATTTTGAATGGGATTTCTCTTTCTAGTTCTTGCTGCTGAGCTGTGTTGGAGATATATAGAAAAGCTGATGATTTATGTGGGTTTATTTTGTATCCTGCAACTTTGCTAAAGTTGTTGATTATTTCAATTAGCTTTTTGGTTGAATCTCTAGGATTCTTTAAGTAGACCATCATGTCATCCGCAAAGAGTGATAACTTGGTCTCCTCCTTGCCTATTCTGATACCTTCAATTTCTTTATCTTCTCTAATTGCTACTGCTAGTGTTTCTAGTACAATGTCAAATAGTAGAGGTGATAATGGGCATCCTTGTTTCACTCCTGATCTTATTGGGAATGCATCTAGTTTATCCCCATTGCAGATGATATTAGCTGTTGGTTTTAGATATATACTGTTTATTATTTTTAGGAATGACCCTTCTATTCCTATGCTTTCTAGTGTTTTTAATAGGAATGGGTGTTGTATTTTATCAAAGGCTTTTTCTGCATCTATTGAGATAATCATGTGGTTCTTGCTAGTTTGCTTGTTGATGTGGTCAATTATGTGGATGGTTTTCCTAATGTTGAACCAGCCCTGCATCCCTGGTATGAATCCTACTTGATCATGGTGAATGATCTTTCTGATCACTTGCTGGAGTCTTTTTGCTAGTATCCTATTTAAAATTTTTGCATCTATATTCATTAGGGAGATTGGTCTATAGTTTTCTTTCTCTGTTTTTGACCTGCCTGGTTTTGGAATCAGTACCATGTTTGTGTCGTAAAAGGAGTTTGGTAGAACTCCCTCTTTGCTTATTATGTCAAATAGTTTGTATAGTATTGGGGTTAACTGTTCTCTGAATGTTTGATAGAATTCACAGGTGAATCCATCAGGCCCTGGGGATTTTTTCTTAGGAAGTTCTTTGATGGCTTGATGGATTTCAATTTCTGATATGGGATTATTTAAGAATTCTATTTCCTCTTCTGTTAGTCTAGGCAGTTTGTATTTTTGTATATATTCATCCATTTCTCCTAAATTGGTGTATTTATTGCCATATAATTGGGCAAAGTAATTTCTAATGATTGCCTTAATTTCCTCCTCATTGGAGGTGCTGTCCCCCTTTTCATCTTTAATGCTGTGAATTTGCTTTTCTTCCTTCCTTTTTTTAATTAGATTGACCAGTACTTTGTCTATTTTGTTTGTTTTTTCAAAGTACCAGCTTCTTGTCTTATTTATTAAATCAATAGTTCTATCACTTTCGATTTTATTAATTTCTCCCTTAATTTTTAGGATTTCTAATTTGGTTTTCTGCTGGGGGTTTTTAATTTGATCGCTTTCGAGTTTTTTCAATTGCATTTCCAATTGATTGATCTCTGCTCTCCCTTGTTTGTTAATATGAGCTTTCAGGGATATGAATTTGCCTCTGATTACCACTTTGGCTGCATCCCAAAAGGTTTGAAAGGATGTTTCGCCATTGTCACTTTCCTTGATGAAATTATTAATTGTTTCTATGATTTCTTCTTTAGCTAAACGGTTTTGGAGTATCATATTGTTTAATTTCCAATTGGTTTTAGATTTGGTTTTCCATGTACCATTACTAATCATTATTTTTATTGCCTTGTGATCTGAGAAGGCTGCATTCATTATTTCTGCTTTTTTGCATTTGTGTGCTATGTTTCTGTGACCTAATGTATGGTCAATTTTTGTGAATGTGCCATGTGGTGCTGAGAAGAAGGTGTATTCCTTTTTATCCCTATTTATTTTTCTCCATATGTCTATTAATTCTAATTTTTCTAAGATTTCATTCACTTCTTTTACCTCTTTCTTATTTATTTTTTGATTTGATTTATCTAAATTTGATAATGGTTGGTTTAAGTCTCCCACTAGTATGGTTTTATTGTCTATTTCTTCCTTCAATTCTCCTAGTTTCTCCATTAGAAATTTGGGTGCTATATTATTTGGTGCATACATGTTGATTAATGATATTTCCTCATTGTCTAGAGTCCCTTTTAACAAAATATAATTACCTTCCCTATCCCTTTTGATCAGGTCTATTTTTGCATTGGCTTTATCAGATATCATGATTACCACTCCTGCCTTCTTTCTATCAGTTGAGGCCCAGAAGGTCTTACTCCATCCTTTAATTCTGACCTTGTGGGTGTCAACCCGCCTCATGTGTGTTTCTTGAAGACAACATATGGTAGGGTTTTGGATTCTAATCCATTCTGCTATTCGTCTACGTTTTATGGGTGAGTTCATCCCATTCACGTTCAAAGTTATGATTGTCATTTGTGGACTCCCTGGCATTTTGATTGCCTTCCCTAATTCTAACCTTTTCTTCTTCGGCTCTACCTTTTAGTCCAGTGATTTACTTTGAATCAGTCCCCCTTGTCCCCTCCCTTGATGTTTCCCTTTTTAGTCCCTCCCTTTTGTTCCCTCCCCCTCCCCCCTCTCTTTCCCTCCCTTTTTGTTCTCCCTCTCCCCCTCCCCCCCTTGGTTTTCCCTTCTCCTTACCCTTGTTGGGTAAGATAGAATTCAAGATCCCAATGGATCTGGATGTTTTTCCCTCTCAGAGTTGATTTCCCTGAGATTGAGGTTTAAGTAAACCCCCCCCCCTCTCTTCCTCTCCTTCTTATAGGAGTTTTCTTCCCCTCCCCTTCCCCTGTGAATCTTTGTGTGAGAACCATTATTCTATTTGGTCTTTCTTTACCCCCTATTTATACATTACATTTTCCCCACATATTGGTATACATAGGTTGATATAAATGTAGTCCTTATAGAAGAGAGTTTGAGTAAAAGAAGATAACATTTTTCCCCTTTCCTTAATATTTACCTTTTCAGGTATTCCTTGCTCTTTGATTTTCGGTATCAAACTTTCCACAGAGCTCTGGTCTTTTCTTTGCAAAAAGTTGGAAGTCTTCTATTTTGTTGAATGCCCATACTTTCCCTTGGAAGTATATAGTCAGTTTTGCTGGGTAGCTGATTCTTGGTTGGAGACCCAGCTCTCTTGCCTTTCTGAAGATCATGTTCCATGCCTTACGATCATTCAGCGTAGAACTTGCAACGTCTTGTGTGACCCTGATTGGCATTCCTTTATATCTAAATTGTCTTTTTCTGGCTTCCTGTAGGATTTTTTCTTTTGTTTGATAGCTTTGGAATTTGGCAATTACATTCCTGGGAGTTGTCTTTTGGGGGTTTAGTGTAGAAGGTGTTCTGTGAGCTCTGTCAGTGGATGTATTGCCCCCTTGTTCTAGAATCTCTGGGCAATTTTCTTTGATTATATCTTGTATCACCATGTCCAGTTTGGTGTTAATTTCTGGCTTTTCTGGGAGTCCAATTATTCTTAAATTTTCTCTTCTCCCCCTGTTTTCCAGATCTATCACCTTGTCGGTGAGATATTTTATGTTCTCTTCTAATTTCTTGGTGTTTTGGCTTTGCTTTATTAGTTCTTGCTTTAAAGCCTGGTTTTCTTTTACAGTTTGGTCAAACTGGTTTTGTAGATGCGTGAATTTCTTTTGCATCATTTCCCACTTTTCCTCCCAGAGGGCTTCCATCTTTTTGGTCCTTTCTGATTCAAATTCTTCATGGGTTTGTGGAGAGTTTCTATTTCCTTTGGGAGATTTTGGAGAATTTTCTTGTATATCTTCTTCTATCTGCTCTGTATTTTGTATTTTGGCTCCATAGAATGTGTCCAGAGTCGCCCCTTTCTTCTTATTTTTCTTGGTATTTTGGGGCTTCTGTGCTTCTGTGGAGTTTGTCATCTCTGAACGTGGAGGATTGGCTTTTCTTGTCTTTGTCTGGTGTTCAGAGGCAGTCCTGGGCAGATGGTTCTATGAGCTTTCCCTGGGTTAAACTGAATATGCCTCACTGGAACTGGAATGGAAGGGTCGGACCATGAGGCCACACTCTCCCCCTGGCTCGATTTCCGGAAGTTGCCTTCAGAATCCCTGGCCGTGAGGCTGTTTCGTCGGCCTGCGGGGGGATGGGCTGCCGCTTCCCCAAGCTCCGAGAGCACAGACTTTCACTGAGACTTGGATAGCAGGATCCAGCCCGTGAGGCTGTCTTGCCCGCCCTGAGGGTTGCTGTTGTTTTGACCAGCTCTCTGCAGCGGAGGCCCCAGGCAGTAACTTTCACCCAGACCGACCAGCTCTTTGCAGCGGAGGCCCCAGGCAGTAACTTTCACCCGGACCGACAGGCTCTCTGCAGCGGAAGCCCCAGGCAGTAACTTTCACCCGGACTGGGACTTGGGTAGAAGACCCTGAGGGTTGTTGTTCCTCAGACCCTGCTCTCTGAGCCTAGCGCGGCTGCAGCTTCCGGGAGCCTTGGACTCTGCGCTCCTACCCCTGAGGTCCGAGGGATCTCGGGTTCTGGCTTTTAAGGGGAGCCGTACCTTTTGAACCGGGTCCAGGTCCAGGAGGAGGGTTCCCAGGGTCTGTGCTGTTGATCGTTTTGAATTTCGGCGCCTTAGGAGCTTATCGTTTGAGATCTGTCGGGAAGGGTTTTCCGGAGATCTGAACTTCAGCTTTCTCTAAGCCGCCATCTTAACCGGAAGTCCCTTGGAGCTTTTTAAATGGAAAAATGCTGTAGGTTCATTATAAAAAATAAAAATAAAAGTATCCATCATTCAATCATTGCTATTAAGTCTTTGAACTAGTCTGAAATGTCATGGTATATGCTAAATATCTCTTCGGGAGAAAAACAAAGACTATTTGGGGGAGCTTTTTGCTTCCCTGCTTTATTGCAAGGTCTTGTTTAACCATCAATCTTCATGAAGATCCTTTATCGCTGTCACCAATGTGATCTCGGTCATAAGAGAACAGAGAAAATCAACCCCCTTGGTTAAATAAATTAATAGGCAATTTAGCTCATGCTTCATGTGCAGTGATAGTTAAGGCCTTCATTATGTATTTGAATAAAACCTGATTGCTCATAAGCATCTTTGTCTTTATTAACTAAAAAATGGCAGGTAACAAGAGGAAGAAACTGGGTCGTGTTCCAGAAGTAGTCGTGTCATTTGTCATTTTTATCATATATAATGAAATTTTATGAGACTGCTGAGAAACATAAAAGGAAGTCATAAACATTTATTGACAACTTACTCTAAAAAAAGTTATCAAGCAATGTTCTCAGTTCTAGACTTTCTCTCCTATGCATGCCTCAGAGGCCTTAGTCTTCGCTAAAAGAACCGTCAGCTCTGCAAACTCTTTCTCTGTTTGACTGCTTTCTTTCAGAAGCTTCATGTTAAGGAGAATGCCCAGGCCAGCTCTGCCTGAGACTGCATGTCTTTGGACTATTTCTAGGCCTCTCCTGTTCCTTCCGACAGCCCACTTAGAACAGAAGCTCCTGGAGGGTTGGCACTGCCATTCTTTCTCCTTATTTTTGTATTCCTGGGACTTAGAGGACAGAGTGGCCATAAAGGAAGTGTTTAATTAATGCTGGTTGGCTTGACTTGACTATGTTGGTGTACACCTACCAGCTGAATGGACTTGACAAGTCATTTACTCCCTCTCAACCCCAGTTTTGTACTTTGTAAAATAGGAATAATCTGAGCATCTATCTTGTATAGCTGTTGAAAGGATCAAATAATAAATGTATATGTGGTTCTTTGCAAACCTTATAGCATTATATATTGAAAACTCTTCTTCTCCCTCTCCTCATCTTTAGCTCTTATGATAAAGGTTCAGGGTAGCTCATGCAGGCTTCCTTCCTTCCTTCCCCTTGAAATAGAGGTCAGTTTTATAGGATCAGGGAAATCACTGAGCTAGAGACTAATAGGACCTCAAAGATCATCTGTTACAATGCTTTCATGTTATAGATGGGGAAACTGAGTCCCATGGAGGTGATATGAATTGCCCACAGTCACTCAGATACTGAGTCAGAAGTAGTATATGAACCCAGATTCTCTGATTCTAGAACCAGCATCCTTTCCCCTGTACCTCAAGTTGTTTTTTTTTTAATTTTATTTTTTTTATTTGGAAAAATGTTTCAGGTTGATTATAAAAAATAAATAAAATAAAAATAAAAGTATCCATCATTCCATCATTGCTATTAAGTCTTTGAACTAGTCTGAAATGTCATGGTGTATGCTAAATATCTCTTTGGGAGAAAAACAAAGAGAGGAGAGAGTTAGGTCCAGGATGACCATTTGTTTCTTGCTTTTGCTTCCCCTTTTGAATAAACCAACTTTTAAACTCTTAGGAAGTCCACAAACACTTTGTTTGTGAGTTTGCAGGAATGATCTGATTGAGAGAAACCTTGATCACAGGTGGGGGCGGAAAGAGTCAGTTTGATGAGTGCTGGTCTATGAATCAGGAAGACCTGAATTTGAATCCTATTTCAGACATATACAAGCTGTAAGACTGGGCAAATCACTTAACTATTCAGTTTTCTCTTCTGTGAAATAAATGGGAATTGAATCTATGATTGTAGGTCCAAATCTTTGTTACTGGAAAGGACAGAAGTGAGATTTGGAAGAAGATGGACCAAGAGGCATGACCAGGGTTAAGTACAAATTGCCATGAGTCCTGGCCTCAATTATTATATTTTTTTTATTTGAAAATATTTATTTAATTAATTTAGAATATTTTTCCATGGTTACATGGTTCGTGTTCCTTTCTTCACCTCCTCACTCCCTCCTTCCCCTCCCCAGCCAACAAGCAATTCCACTGGGTTTAAAATGTATCATTGATCAAGACTTATTTCCATATTATTGATAATTGTAGTAGGGTGATTGTTTAGAGTCTACATCCCTGATCATATCCCCATCAACCCATGTGATCAAGCAATTGTTTTTCTTCTGTGTTTCTACTCCCACATGTGGATGTGGGAGTGCCTGAGTGTTCTTTCTCCTCAGTCCCTCATAATTATCCTGGATCATTGCATTGTCACTAATGGAAAAGTCCATTACATTTGATTGTAACACAGTGTATCAGTCACTGTGTACAATGATCTCCTGGTTCTGCTCCTTTCACTCTGCATCAATTCCTGGAGGTTGTTTCAGTTCTCATGGAATTCCTCCACTTTATTATTCCTTTTAGCACAATTGTATACCATCACCAACATATACCACAATTTGCTCAGCCATTCCCCAATTGAAGGGCATCCCCTCATTTTCCAGTTTTATGCCACCACAAAGAGTGCAGCTATGAATATTCTCGTACAAGTCTTTTTCCTTATTATCTCTTTGGGGTACAAACCCAGCAGTGCTATGGCTGGATCAAAGAGCAGGCAGTCTTTTAGTGCCCTTTGGGCCTAGTTTCAAATGCCTGGCCTCCATTACATGCTTAACCCCAAATATATAAAGCTCTAGTTCACTTACCCCAGGATTGGGAGCCATTGCCAGTGTGTGGCTCATTATAAATTAATCAGTTAACAAGCATTTACCAGTTGTTTTATTTCAGTGTAGATATTGTCCTTAGGTCTTACTATGGAATTCAGAATGCATGTTTTCCATAGGTACCTTGTTTCTTATGATATTTAGATTCTAGTGTTTGAATATTAAGGTTAAATAGAGTTTTGTAGGCTGATGAGGAAGTCTACCATTATGTATAATATATATTTTCCTAGTAAAATAGGCTGAGTTCCAGACAATACATTACAAATGGATCAGGCTTAGGAATCAGCTGGGTGACTCAGTGCATAGAAAGCCAGACCTAGAGATGGTAGGTCCTAGGTTCAAATATGGCCTCAGACACTTCCTAATTTTTTTTTGTGTGACCCTGGGCAAGTCACTTAACCCCTATTGCCTAGCCATTACTGTTTAATCATAAACATCAATGTTTAATGAATTGAATCTTATTTATTAATTTTCTGACAAATGAGTTTAACCAGAATTTAAGTTGTTAATTGATGACCTTGTAAGAGAAAGAATACACTAGTCTAGAAAAAATAATAAAGAAAAACAGATTAATATAGTTTATTATACAATTTGGAGCAAGTTCTCCTATCCCCCACTAGCCTCTTGCCTTTTTATTTTTTATGGCTTTCCTAACTTGTTTTATTTGAAGAAATTTTTAATTAAAATTATGAAACTCAATTGATTTTTGCATTGACTCCTCAAACAAATGAATAGCCTCAGTGCTAATGAGAATTTGGTTGTAAAATTTATGATGGGGTTGTGCCTTTTTAAGGAAAAAATTCCTACTGTTGTCATCAATATCTTGTGATAGGTATAGCATGAGAAACTCATATTAGTAAATGTCCTTCTTATATTAAGGCAGCTAGGTGTCTCAATGGATAGAGCACTGGTCTTGGAAACAGGAAAACTCCTTTAATGTGTACATCTGGCTTCACACACTTTTCCAGGGTCACACAGGGCAAGTAACAAACCTGTTTGCCTCAGTTTCTCATCTATAAAATGAACTGGACGAGAAAATGAGAAACATCTATATATAACATTTTTGCCAAGAAAATCCCTAAAGGATCCATAAATAATCAGATCACACTGATATTTCTGAATGATAATTATTATATGATAATCTAGAGGTAAGAGTGAGTTTATTGAACTGTTTAATCAACTCCACCTCACTGAACATAATTAAGAAAATGCTATTATTCTGATTCCTTTAGCAGAGAAGAACATCTCTAGTCAATCAATCACCCATTGCAAGCAAGAAACTAAAGTTTGCTGCCTCTGGCCCTAGAGGTCTTCCAAAAAATAGAAAACTCTTGCAGAAATCAGAATTTCTGTATCTGGAAGCTTAGAGTGGAGTTTAATTTCAGCCAAGTCCCTTAGATGTCCAAATACTTTTGTCTTACTGGTGAGAGGCATTAGGGTAGAGACGATTTTTTTTCCTCCCTCATCCTCTATCCCCAAGTAAATATTTATCAATGCCTTGGCTAAGACTATTTCTACCACTTTCTGGGGAGCCATTGGAATGTCCATTTGTGGTCTAGCTTGTGGCTTTTACATAAGCCACTTAATATGAGTAACTCTTCTTGAATATACCTTCCATTGCACCTAATTTTAAAATTTTTGATAGATTGATTCAAAAGAAGTCTTACTTTTTTAAGGTAGTTACTTTACCTGGGTTGGGTGATTGGTTTGGTTAGTCAATCCCCTCTCTTCATGTTCAGGGCCAATTTTACATAAATACATCCTATATGTTGAAGGACTTGTCAGGAACCAGAAGACCTTTTTATGTCCCCAAAGTATTTCCAATTCTCACTTGGATCTTCCATCAATCAACAAGTATTTATTCTATGCCTTCCAGGTATAGGAACTGGGGTAAGAAGACAGTGATGAAATAGTCCTTGCCCCAAGAAGTTTACAATCCATGGCCTTTCCTTGACAACTATCCTAAAACAACCTCCATCATGCACAATGTTTTCAGTTTTTTTAAAAACAAAACAAAACTAAACAATCTTTAGATTAAAAAAGGCCTTATGAAACATTATTACCAAGTTATTTTAAAAATGAGAAAAAGTTAGGTGCAGAGATATTAAATGAAATGCCTTCTTCCTAGGATAGAGATATTTCTTTTATGTCCTACTAACTACTCAAGACACTATTAAAATTTACATTTTATCATTTGGTCAAACTGAGATATTATTATGTAAGTATTGTGAGATTTAAAATGGTTGAGGTCTTAAACTGTAGTGATTAAAATAGTGGAAGATATAAATTGTGATAAATATAAGAGAGGGTGAGTAAATTTGACCACAAAAATATGTTTTACTACAGTGTCTTGGGTTTTAAAATCAAATATAAGGGGGTTGCCAGGGAAATATTCCCAATTATTCAAATACCTAAGTCAATTGGGTTTTATAGAGATTTTAATTAACAATACAATGAGTAATCAAAGAAAGAGAGAGAGAGAGTAAGAAAGGAATAAGTATGAAGGGCCTCAAGCAAATATGGCCTAGACCTGAATCTTAAAAGAGAAATCAGTCAGTTTTTTAACACTCACCACAAGGTCTGACTAAACAAGGATACTAGTGACACCAGGCCAGCTTCCTTCCTCAAAGAGTCTTCCAGCCAGAGATTGTTTCAAAGGGCCTCTCTCAAGAACCTCCAGAGCTCCTACCCCAGAGGGACAGAGCCCCTCAGAGGAGCTCCTTAAGGAACTCTCCTTCAGAATGAGAGTCAGAAATCGAGAGATCCCTGAATGAGATCCAAGCTCTTATTTTTAAGGGCAAAATCTCCTCTGTCACCTCCCCTAAGTCCTTACATCTACCAATCACTGTAGATGTTTCTAAAGGACCGCCCATTTTGAATTCACAGCTGAGTAGTTTTAATCTCTTTAGTGAGTCAGAAAAAATGCTGCTGTGTCGACAAATTTCATTAAGAAAAAACCTCTAAATAAGTTATCACCCTTTTAGGTTTAAGTGGTTTACAAGTTGCCCCACCTTTATAGGTACTTAGTATCCCATTGTATCAATTCTAAAAGAGTCATGACTCAAAGAACTTCCTGTCCCTTCCATAAACATGGATCAAAGTACTTTCATTGCTCAGCAAGGAGTTTTTCCTGTCCTAAAGCAGTCTTAAGTAGGGTGGAGTAGGGATATTCCCAAGGCAAGGAGTTTTCACATTCAAGTAGAATTCTCACTATCTGCTAGGGAATTTTTTTAAGTAGAAGATTCCCCAATGGGGAAATTTCCAACATTTATAAGTCTGAGAAATTTTAAGGTTTACAGTATAGATTAGTTTATAAGACCAATAATTAACATGGAGCTGACAATTGAGGATGATTGGGGTAGTCAAGCTTGAGAGCAACTTTTGTTTTGAACCTTCATTCTGACCAATAAAGGGAAAAAAATGATTGAAATTATGAGAACCTTAGGGGAAAATGAGCACATTAACTTAAAATTTCTAAAAGGGGAAGAAAGGTATAACTTGATCTGTTAAACTGTAGAAAATGGACATCAGGTAGAATAAACAAATATGTAAGGTTTTTTTTTTTGGCCTAAAATTCTACAGATTAAAGCCAAACTTGGAGGAATGGGAAAAATATTCAATGAATTTCTGAAGATTAAAAACAAGATGAGGAAACTGAATGAATAGAAGGAAGCAACACAGTCCAATAGTAGTAGTGAATATCAAAAGCAAAATTCAAAATGAGCTCATGATAATGCCAGTCTTGAGGCAGAGAGGATAATGACAACAAATGATTGTTTAAAATTATCTTCAAATGTACCAGTGGACTCTAAATTGTCAAAACAGAAGGTCTTTTTGAGTCTACATTATTCTCAACATATCTGTACTATTTACCATTGTTGACCTCTTGGGTACCTCTTCTCTTGGGTATCATCTGTCTCCTTTCTGAATTTTATGGCACTTCTCCTTCCTGCTTTTCCTCCTACACTAACTGCTTCTTCTGAAGACTCACAAGCTAGTGAGTATATCAGGGCTTTTCAGTGGAAGTGTTCTTCCTAACTCTGAGATTCCTTTCTTTCTCTGCCCTTTCTCTCTTGGTGACCTCATTAGCTAACCTGAATTTAATTAATATCTCCGTGAAAATGATTCAAAGATCTATATATATCTATATATCCAGCTCCATTCTCTCTCCCAGCCACCAGTTCTGCATCACCAGTTGCAAAGTGAACATTTCAGACTGATGTGTTAACTCAAAATGCCCTAAGAGAATTAATTGCCTTCTTTCAAAAACCTATACCTCTTCTTCCAAATTTCATTATTTCAGTTGATGGTACCATCGTTCTTTCATTCTCCCAGAATCATAACCTCAATGTTTTCCTTGACTCCTCCCTTATTCTTCACCTTCTATATATAATTAAATGCTAAATGTCTTGTTTTCTTTATATCTGAACCTGTGATATACATACAGATAGATGTATCTGTCTATATACACATTTGTATAATAAAGTATATACCATATTACATGATATTATGCTACACTGAAGGTTAACTAGGGTGTGGAGTGAATAGAATACTGGGCCTAGAGATAGGAAGACTCATCTTCCTGAGATAACCTTAGACAAATCACAGCCCTGTTTGCCTCAGTTTCCTTATCTGTAAAATGATCTAGAGAAGAAATAGCAAACCATTCCAGTATCTTTGCTAATAAAACTCCAAATAGAATCATGAAGAGTTGGACATGATTTAAAAAAAACTGAACAAAATATTATACAATGTATAATATATATCATATAATATAATAATTCATACACACATATAAATGATACATAAAGCTACTATCTCCATTGAGGTCCTCATCACTGTCCTCCCCTACATTATTGCAATTACTTCTTAATTTGTCTCATTTCAAGCTTCTCCCTATTCCAATCTGTTTTATATATTGCTGCCAGATTATTTTTCCCTTAAGCGGAGTCTCCCCCTATTGCCTCTGTATTACTCAGTCAACTCTAGTGGAACCTTTTTGACTCAACCATCACACAGAAATTGTTCTGTGTGGTTTTAAAGCTTTCATGAAATCACTCCAATTTATCTTTCCAGCAGCATAGTATATCAAACCCTTCCTATGCCCTGCCATATAACCAAACTGGCCTTTATTCTTAACACATGGCACTATAGTTCTTGTATTTTACATTTTACATTATCAGTCACCCTCATGTCATTCTCTTCCTTTTAGATCTATCTCAAATACTATTTTCTGCATATTTTTCCTTGTTTTCTCCCCTGGCTAAATGCCTTTCCTCCCAAACTACCTTTTAGTTAACTGCTTTGGAATTGTTTATATTCATTTTTAATTATTTTTATTTTTTATTATGTTCACTATTTTCTACCATTAGACAATAAGCTCCTTGTGGATAGAAATTATTCATTCTCATATTTCTATCCCCAGGATTTAACACCATTCCTGGTATACAGTAGGCTCTTCAGAAAAATTGATTGATTGATTGAATTCAGATTAAGACAGCTCACACTTTATTCTGTTTCTGTTTTCAATGCAAAAGAGAATAATCTTTGGACAAGGAGGAATAGAAGAGAAAAAATTAATAGGGAGCCTAAGCTGAAAATAAGTAAGGTGCGAGGGAGCATGGCACTGTCCTTAGTAGATTCAGGCTATCAGGTCTGGGGAGACTGTCACCAAGGTACTAAAAACAAACAGATATGTTTGCGATGATTTTTGACAGATCTTAGGAAATGGAACAGTTGTTGCAGGACTGGAGAAGGTCAAATTTCAACTTCAAAATTTTCTCAATTAAAAAAACATTGAAAAGTGTGGAGTATGAAAGTTTTTGATATGTTGAATTAATTTTGATATCCACTGGAGGCCAATGAACTCAGCAGAGATGGCCATGGAGAATCTTTCACATATTGGAATCCACCTCCTGGGCAGATGAAAGGAATGAAGGAAAGGAAAGAAGGGGAAAAAAAGGAATCTATAGTTCCTAGTTTGGAATCATAAGAATCATGAAGAAAAAACTTATTTATTATATAACCTAAGAAGGTCAATTGTATAGAATAAAATCTCATAAGACGATAAAATTCTTTTGTACTTTAGGTAATGTAACTTTATATTTTTCCCTTATGGTGGATAGTCTTGCTACTATTTAAAGAAAATTCAGAATTGAAAGAGATTAAACCTTTATTTTACAGTAGAGATGATTGAGGGTTACAGATGAAATGACTTGTTTAACCTCACACAACTAATTATACTTAAATATTTCGAACTCAAAGGTACCATAGGAGCCATCTAGTCCAAAAACCTATGTGAATAAGACTAGAGAGAGCAAGTGACTTGTGCAAAGTCAAATAACTCTTCCAAATCTAGTGAAATTCGGAGCCAGAGAATCTTAAAGCTACAAGGGACTGTCAAGGTTCCTAAGTCAAGGTCCTTTGTTTGACAATGAGAACACCTGAACACTAAAAATTTGAACAATCTTCCAGAGACCACAAGACTAGTCAGCAGGTTCTTCCTTATTCACATTCAGGTTTCCTTGTCCTTAGTGTAGGGCTCTTCCCAAAACATACTTTGTCCCTTACCTACACTTTTTATATTGTCTCTTCATTTTATTTCTTTATCTGGAGCCAATGAGAGGAGATTGCTATCAATATTTCCAAAATCAACACTGGAGGCAGCCTAGTCTAACTAGGAAGCCACTCACCAGCTCTGTACTTAAAAGGATACTTTTCTTATTCCCTTGCTGTCAAGTTTCTTTCTTTATTGGTGTCTTGGGCAAGAAAAGAAAATATGGTCAGATTTTAAAGAATGAAATGTTGACGAAGCTATGCCTTTTGCATGGTTTTAATGGATTCACAATTTAATGTATTCCCCAAACTCTGATGGAGGAGCCAACAGTTGTCTCAATTCTCTGACCACCACCCCTCAGTCTTGGACCAAAGTTTTGTTACTTTATTAAGGTCAGAAATCCAATAAAGCTGCAAATACCAATCTCCCTGATGATTTTGCTTCTTGGAGCAGCACCTTTTCAGGTGGAACCAGTGATTGGGCATTAGGCAATAAAATGTAATTTGGGGTATTGAAGCACTGACAGAGGGAAAGCTGTATTTTTGAAGTATCAATTTCTCTTTGATCAAAGAATAGGGGGGAAGAAATAGCAGGGTTTCATTTCAAAGATATATTTTTTACAAAATTTCCTACTGCTCTTCTCTGGTTTATATACTTTGGCACCAGACATGTTCTTAGCTCCTAAAACAGGAGGAAATATGTGTGGAAACTTTTCACATGGGCTGATGTATATCTCTTTTTTTTTTTTAATATTATTTTATTTGGTCGTTTTCATACATTATTCACTGGAAACAAAGATCGTTTTCTTTTCCTCCCCCCCCCCCACCCGCCTTTCCCTCTCCCATAGCCGACGCATGATTCCACTGGTTATCACATGTGTTCTTGACTCGAACCCATTTCCCTGTTGTTGGAGTTTGCATTATAGTGTTCATTTAGAGTCTCTCCTCAGTCTTATCTCCTCCAACCCTGTGGTCAAGCAGTTGCTTTTCAGCAGTGTTTTTACTCCCACAGTTTATCCTCTGCTTGTGGGTAGTATTTTTTTTTTAGATCCCTGCAGATTGTTCAGGGAAATTGCATTGATACTAATGGAGAAGTCCATCACCTTCGATTGTACCACAATGTATCAGTCTCTGTGTATAATGTTTTCCTGGTTCTGCTCCTTTCGCTCTGCATCACTTCCTGGAGGTTGTTCCAGTCTCCATGGAATTCCTCCACTTTATTATTCCTTTGAGCACAATAGTATTCCATCACCAACATATACCACAATTTGTTCATCCATTCCCCAATTGAAGGGCATCCCCTCATTTTCCAATTTTTGGCCACCACAAAGAGCGCAACTATGAATATTTTTGTACAAGTCTTTTTGTCCATTATCTCTTTGGGGTACAAGCCCAGCAGTGCTATGGCTGGATCAAAGGGCAGACAGTCTTTTATCGCCCTTTGGACATAGTTCCAAATTGCCCTCCAGAATGGTTGGATCAATTCACAACTCCACCAGCAATGAATTAATGTCCCTACTTTGCCACATCCCCTCCAGCATTCATTACTTTGCATAGCTGTCATGTTAGCCAATCTGCTAGGTGTGAGATGATACCTCAGAGTTGTTTTGATTTGCATCTCTCTGATTATAAGAGATGTAGAACACTTTTTCATGTGCTTATTAATAGTTTTGATTTCTTTGGCTGAGAATTGCCTGTTCATGTCCCTTGCCCATTTGTCAATTGGAGAATGGCTTGATTTTTTGTACAATTGATTTAGTTCTTTATAAATTTTAGTAATTAAACCTTTGTCAGAGGTTTTTATGAAGATTGTTTCCCAATTTGTTGCTACCCTTCTGATTTTGGTTACATTGGTTTTGTTTGTACAAAAACTTTTTAATTTGATTTAATCCAGATTATTTATTTTGCATTTTGTAATTCTTTCTAATTCTTGCTTGGTTTTGAAGTATTTCCCTTCCCAAAGGTCTGACATGTATACTATTCTGTGTTCGCCTAATTTTCTTATAGTTTCCTTCTTTATGTTCAAGTCATTCATCCATTTTGAATTTATCTTGGTGTAGGGTGTGAGGTGTTGATCTAAGCCTAATCTTTCCCATACTGTCCTCCAATTTTCCCAACAGTTTTTATGAAATAGTGGATTTTTGTCCCAAAAGCTGGGATCTTTGGGTTTGTCATATACTGTCTTGCTGAGGTTGCTTGCCCCCAGTCTATTCCACTGATCCTCCTTTCTGTCTCTTAGCCAGTACCAAATTGTTTTGATGACCGCTGCTTTATAATATAGTCTGAGATCTGGGACTGCAAGACCCCCTTCCTTTGTATTTTTTTTCATTGATTCCCTGGATATCCTTGATCTTTTGTTCTTCCAAATGAACTTTGTTATGGTTTTTTCTAAATCAGTAAAAAAAATTTTTGGAAGTTCCATGGGTATGGCACTAAATAGATAGATGAGTTTGGGTAGGATGGTCATTTTTATTATATTGGCTCGTCCTACCCATGAGCAGTTAATGTTCTTCCAATTGTTCAAGTCTAGTTTTAGTTGTGTGGAAAGTGTTTTGTAGTTGTGTTCATATAGATCCTGTGTTTGTCTCGGGAGATAGATTCCTAAGTATTTTATTTTGTCTTGGGTAATTTTGAATGGGATTTCTCTTTCTAGTTCTTGCTGCTGAGCTGTGTTGGAATTATATAGAAATGCTGATGACTTATGTGGGTTTATTTTGTATCCTGCAACTTTGCTAAAGTTGTTGATTATTTCAATTAGCTTTTTGGTTGAGTCTCTAGGATTCTTTAAGTAGACCATCATGTCATCTGCAAAGAGTGATAATTTGGTCTCCTCCTTGCCTATTTTGATGCCTTCAATTTCTTTTTCTTCTCTAATTGCTACTGCTAGTGTTTCTAATACAATGTCAAATAATAGAGGTGATAATGGGCATCCTTGTTTCACTCCTGATCTTAATGGGAATGGATTTAGTTTATCCCCATTGCAGATGATATTAGCTGATGGTTTTAGATATATACTGTTTATTATTTTTAGGAATGACCCTTCTATTCCTATGCTTTCTAGTGGTTTTAGTAGGAATGGGTGTTGTATTTTATCAAAGGCTTTTTCTGCATCTATTGAGATAATCATGTGGTTCTTGTTGGTTTGCTTGTTGATGTGGTCAATTATGTGGATAGTTTTCCTAATGTTGAACCAGCCCTGCATCCCTGGTATAAATCCTACTTGTTCATGGTGGATGACCCTTCTAATCACTTGCTGGAGTCTTTTTGCTAGTATCCTATTTAAGATTTTTGCATCTATATTCATTAGGGAGATTGGCTGTATATCTCTTAAAATGGGAGGAAGGGATAAAACTTATAAGTGTTGTAATAAAAAAAAATTACCTTTAATATTCACTATAGTAGCTTCTGAAGACACAGAGAAAAATAGAACTAATGCTTATTCTCAAGAAGCTTGCATTTGCTTTTTGTTGATTAGCAATTTCCAAGGAAATAAATATTCATAAATTTAACTTGCACCATGAGAGGCACCTAGAAAGAGTACATTGGGGACCAGGCCCAAACTTACAACCTGAATCTGACTCAACAAGGCATTTGAGTGTTACTTAACCTCTCTGTTATCAAGGCAGGCTCTAGAATGGACATTGTAGACAAGTTGCTCAATTGCGTGGGTACACTGAGTTTCCATATTGGGCATTCTCTATAGAGATGAAATCACAGGTCTATTCTACTTTTCCTCCCCTCAAATCAACCCCACAAAAAAGAAGATACTAGACTGAAGTTAGGCATTTATTTAGACATCCAAAGCAATAATTTCTCATTACTTCCTCCTGTCCTTTTTTTGTTTCTTTCTCTCTAACTCCATCTTTCCCTGTCTCTGTGTGTCTGTCTATCTGCCCCTCTTTCCTATTCCCTTTACTATATTAACTGGTTATATCAAATAAATGTCTTTGGAGACTTAAAGGATTCTGATTTTTTTTTTCATTCCTTTAACTTGATTTGGAAATTGTAGTTACAATTTGAATCTAAATAAGAAACATGGAAGAAAAACATTTACTTGATCACATGGTTCAATGTGGATATGATTGGGGATGTAGACTCTAAATGATCACCCTAGTGCAAATATCAATAATATGGAAATAGGTCTTGATCAATGACACATGTAAAACCCAGTGGAATTGCACATCAGCTACAGTGGATGGGGAGGAGGGGAGGGAAAGAACATGAAGCCATGGAAAAATATTCTAAATGAATTAAGTAAAATTCTTCAATCAAAAAATAAATAAATATCTAAAGAAATGGAAGCATTTTAAGGCATATACAGAAATTTTGTTTCTATTTATAATATTCAGAATAAGAAAATTGATATTTTGGTCATGTTTTTCATTTTTAGATTTCTTTAAAAATTGCCATTGAGAATATATGTTTTTGACATCTTATTTTAATTAAAAAATACTTGAATGTAAGCTGAAACAAATTGCTAAAGTACATGATTGTTTTAATCTTTATTTTAATTGAGAAATTCCCCTCTGATACCAATAGCTCTAAAAATTTCCCTTTCAAAGAAAAACATTGTTGGAATATCTGATTTAAATCTAACTAAATTACTGTTTATGGCTCCATCTAAAAATGTCAGATGTATATCAGAATCATACAATCTTAGTGTTAGAAGAGACTAAAGAGGTCATTTGATAAAACCCTAATGCAAATCATGCAGTTCCTTCACAATGTACCTAAACAAATAGTTCCCTAATCTTTTTTAAAGCTTCATCAAAGGGAAACACGGTACCTCTTAAGGTACCTGAACATTCCAGCTAATTCTAATTGTCAAGAAGTGCTTTATATTGAGTTGGAATCTTTTCTGCAATTCTCACCCTCTTGTTCCTAGTTCTGCCCTTTAGAGTCGAGTAAAGAAAGATTAATCTCCTATCTATTTGACATGTTCTCAATTATTTAGAGACAGCATTCATATCCTCCCCTTCCTCCACTCCATTAATCTTATCTACTTTAAGTTAAATATTCTTACTTCCCTCAAATGAGCCTCCTATGGCCTGATCAGGATTCCCTTACTATGGAGGTCACTTTCCTTTCAAAACTCACTAACTCATTAATGTCTGTTCTGAACTATGGTGCTCAGAATGAAGCCAGAGCCCAAGATATGATCTGCCAATGGGAGAGGACAATTGCACGGTTGTCTCCCTTGTTCTAGACACTATGAGTCTATTAGTGAAGACTAATTCTTTTATTATTTTCTTCATTTCCAATATGAATCTATCTGAATGACCCAAGTTACTAAAAGAGACATTGGGTAGGTAAAAATCATGGAATGTAATAAAAAGATTGAAATAGAAAAGTTCATTATATTAGACATTATCCATAGTATTTTAGAACCAAACGTATTATAACTTATGACTCAGAGGCCAATTATGAATTGAATTACTATTTAGTTTGGGGAATTGAAGTATGAATAAATTTATTAATTGTTTGTACCAATTGCATATTTGAACAACATTCAGTCTTTAGCTACTTCTTCAGGTCACCAAAACAATGAGTTCAATTCAAATTCAAATTAAAAAAAAGGCATTTCAGTAAAATAACTAAGCAAATGATTTGTCTAGACAGCAAAAATCAGAGATGTGCTTGAGCCTAGGTCTTCATGGTTCTGAGATTAGTTCTCTATCCACTCTACCACCACTATAACTCTTCCTCAGTTTCCCTTTTGTAAATTGGCGATAACAACAGCACCGATTCTCCCCTGAAGTGAGGATAAAATGAGGTAATATTTATAAAATATTTTGCCAACCTTTTAAGTGTTTTATCAATTCTAACTAGCTTATTAGAAGACCATCCCAGGAGTCAGGAAGACTTGGATTTAATTTCAGAGCTTTACACATACCGGTAATGCAATTGGGCAAAT
Source organism: Monodelphis domestica (assembly GCF_027887165.1). Classification (NCBI taxonomy): domain Eukaryota; kingdom Metazoa; phylum Chordata; class Mammalia; order Didelphimorphia; family Didelphidae; genus Monodelphis; species Monodelphis domestica. Next base: position 196,469,221 of record NC_077231.1, read on the forward strand.
TCTTTAATCTCTCAATGTATCAGAAGTTGTAGCTATGTGTCCTTAAAATGATGATCTATATCGACGAAGATAGCTTCCACACTGGGACTTATACTGAAGAAATTGTAGGTCTGGACTTTGTCCTTTATGCTCCCTGTGACCTCCACCACAATGGACACAAAGTGTTGGATATATATTTGGTATGCAAAGGCAGTGGCACAACTAACCTGCTCTCAGGAACTTACATTCTGTCAAAGGAAAAGGTGATCTGATATATTTTGAAATGAAAGTACAGACTATTTATAAAGTAATTACAAAATAATTTTCAGAAGGATGAAGGAATGGTGGCACTACTGAGGGGATCAATAGAGACCTTATCTTACTGGAGTTGCCAAAGCTGAGCTTGGAAGGCAGAGATGAGGACAAAAAACATTTCAGGGAAGGGAATCTGAGGTGCAAGATGGAAGACCATGAAAAGAAAATATCGAGCTTACAATTCTGGCTGCAATATTTGATGTGTTAGAAACATATGAAACAAATCTGGAAAACATAATCCACCTCCAGATTATAAAGGAATTGGAAGGCCAAACGGAGAAGCTGGGGCTTTGTCCTCGGGACAATAAGAAGCCACTGATGCTTTATGAGACTGAAGGAATGACATGGCCAGATGCATGTTTCAGGAAAATCGGTGTAGGGATCCATGTGGAAAATGGACTGCAAAGGGAAGGTGTTGGAAGCAAGCAGACCAATTAGGAGGTTATTGCAATCGTCTAGGCGAGAGGTGCTGCACATTTGGATTTATGTGGTGGTTCCATTAGTGGCAAGAAGGGGATGCATGTGAGAACTCTTCATAGGTGAGTAGCCACAGGGTGAGGTCAAGATATTCCACTGATGTGTATTATGTCTTTGGGAAGCCAAGTTTGCTTTGGTTAGAATCTAAAAAGTTGACTTTGGCTGTCTGATAGAATAGGGTTGTTCAGAGGACTTTGAGAGCTCAGTACAACCTTTATTTATTTATTTATTTTAAACTCTTGCCTTCCATTTGGGGATCAATACTGTGTATTGGTACCAAGGCAGAAGAGTGGTAAGGGCAAGGAAATGGGAGTTAAGTGACTTGCCCAGGGTCACACAGCTGGGAAGTGGGAAGTCTCTGAGGCCATATTTGAACCCAGGAACTCCCATCTCTAGGCATGGTTCTCGATCCACTGAGCAACCCAGCTAACCCCTCAATACAACCTTTAAATACTATCTGAGGACAACTATAGAGGGGAGGGGTTGAATACAAGTAGTGATTTAGACTCTGTAAATTTAGATTGGTATACAGGAAAGGGATTTAGGCTATATATCCTGTTGAATACTGGGAAGGGGTTTAGGCTATGCAAATTTAGATTTGAATATGTGAGGAATTTAGGTTATGTATCAAACTGGATGAAAGGGGAAATTTAGGCTATATAAAAACAAAACCTGTCATTACAAATTTATTTGAAAATACTACTGGAAAAGTAGATGTTAAAAGAGTAATGATAGCTAAAGTTAATATAGCAATGACTAGGTGCCATGCACTGTGTTAAGCATTTTGGAAATATCTCATTTAATCCTCACAACAATCTTGGGACATAGGTGTTACTATGACTCCCATTTTACATATCAGGAAACTGAGATTCATATTATAGGGTTCATCAAGCTGATAATAGACAAGCAGCTTCACATTCAGAGGGAAAAGGCAGACTTTTTTAAAGAAGTAAACAAGAGTTGGAAAAAATTGCATCAAAAAAAATTTTTTAACTGTGTCTCCTGAGTTAGAAAATTATCTCTTTAAATTATAGATTACTTTTTCCATTTTTCCTATGTGCTCATGTTTTATTTGATATAATCGTATGTGTCATGATCAACCCCATGAGAACAGGAGGCACATCTTACTCTATGTATTTCCAAGATTCCTAGCACAATTGTTCACATAAAACAGCTACTTAATATATTTTAAATTAGATTGAGTAGCCATATTGACCAACCTCAAATCATTAGGAATATTCACATACTTCCTCACTGCCCAGAATTTCAGTTACCTTAATATTTCTTCCTCCTTGTTACTCCAAAAAAGATAATGATTCCCTGATGTCAGAATAGCAGTCAGGACTGTCAGGGCACTGCCCTGTGCCAAGTGTTAGAGGCAGTCCTTGTCTAGGCTATCTGCTGCTCAAACTGAACTGCTCAGGGCTCATCACTGAGTTCCAAGGCAAAAATTAGTTATGGGGACACGTACACAGATTAGGGACATTTCTGGGTAGTTCAATTTGATCTGTTGTAGCAGTCAAATCCAATTTCAGTATTTTGATACCTCCTTAATTTCTCTAAATTAAACTGATTGCTTGCCAATCAGATTAATATTTTGTTGTGGCTGAATACATTGATTTAAGTGATTCTGAAAACATGATGAAAATTTATTTTGATTAGAGAAGGTCTCAGCAGGTTGGAGGAGATATGGGAAAAAAATACATTCCGTAATTCTCCACTGAAGGTGTCCAAAGATCCCCTCTAGTTATTTGTCAGGCCTTCCCACTATTGATGTGCTTGCATGGAGCAACTGTGATGTTGTTCTATTGAATTATGTGCCTGGAAGCCATTTGGCAAGAGGAAGTCAGATTTCGTGGTGTTGGGGAGGAGAGACAAGAGCTATGGACTTAGATTCAGACCTTAGTCCGATACTTCAGGTATGGTGTATCACCTCAGGCTAATCAAAGGCTTACTGCATGACTCAATTGATCTACCCGTAAAGCAGAGATAATAATGTTTGCCTACTAAGTAATACTTGAGCACTTAGCTGCTTAAATATAAAGATGTCCAAACTACACACTACACTGAGAAATTGTTTACAAAATATGGAAATTAACAACAATTGTCTTTGAGTAACACTGATTTCAATACCTTCCTCACAAGGGACAACTAAAATTCATCTTAGAGTGTTGGAAATAAAAATGATACATGGAAGAGGAGACTCTAACGAGTTAAATATTGCCAGGATATCATGTCACCTTCCCAGAGGGACACATTTCAGATCCCATAAGTCATTGATTAATTTCTAAAGCATAAATGAAATGAAACTCATGATGGTTGACAATGAAACATATCCTCTTCTTTCATTAAGTTTTCTTAGATATACAATTTGGGATTTTAAAAAATTAATCCTCAAATATTATAGATAGATTTCCTGAAACATGAAAGAGAGCTTGTCAAGAAAGGATCAAATTGGTTTTCTTTGGCTCTAGACAGTAGAGCTGGAGGCTATGGTTGAAAGTTATAAACAAGGGGCAACAAGGTGGCTCAATGGCTTGAGAGCCAGGCCCAGTCAAAAGGAATGAGTCCTGGGTTCAGGTTTGACCTCCAACACTTCCTAGCTTTGTGACCCTGAGCAAGTTATTTAACCTTCATTGCTTAGCCCTTATGACTCTTGTACCTTGAAAATTAAACACATTATTGATTCTACGATGGAAAGTAAGGGATTAAAAAAAGAAGAAGAAAGTTGTAGACATGCAGCATAGTTCCACATAAGGAAAAACATCCTCTCTTTTAGAGTTTGCCCCTAAAGGAAGTGGGATATCTTCAAAAACTATGAATTATCTGTCATTAGAGAACTCTAACTAGAGAGAAGTAAATGATTCCTTTCTTTGGAGATACTATAGATGGGATTAGTGGTATAAAAAGATATAGCTTTAAGGTGTCTTAAAAATCTAATAATTTATGATTTTATGTATTCTTTATTCAAACTAACCATAAAGAGAGATTGCTTTTAGCTCATTGGGAATTGGAAGAGTTTAGCAACTACTAGCACTGGAGTCAAGCAGCAGGAAATTGTACAAAAGCCTAATGTTCCGTGTGTGTATGTGTGTGTTCTTTTTCTGGTAATTTTTTTAAGAACAACATTAGAATCATAAAATCATTAGACTTTAAAACTGGAGAAGGGCTTAGTCTTACCTCATTTTTACAGATCAGAAAAATTTACTAAAATCTGTTTTCTCTAATAGTTAATCTAGAGATCATTATTATTTTACACTGCATTTTTTTTCTCTTCTTTGCTCTCAGACACATCCGTAGAACTAGTCAGACAAAACATAACACCTGTCACTACATTGGAGATGAATCATAATCTAAAGGCCCTGTTCTTTCAAAACTGGATCATGTTACTTTGAAGATTGGATCAGCTATTAGGACTGTTTGCTTAGATGTTTACCTAGAAAGCAAAAAATCCTTGATCTTAGGCTTTTCTAGACTTCATTGGTAAGGATGACTGTCTGTACCCTGGAAGATCAGAAAGGTAATGTGTTTTCTTCCCTACGGACCTTCTATTGGGTCAAAAGTTATAAGATGTTGACCTCCTAAACAACACTGTTTGGCATGAGACTACCTCTTGGTTTTTTTTTCTTTCCTTTGTTAGAAAGCACTTTGTGATTTGCAAGAAAGCTGGTACTCAGAACATTAGCAACCAAAAATAGTAAAGGCTGAAATAGTTACAGAGGCACACCTGCTGAGAAGGAAAGAATTGCTTGGAGAAAGAGATGTTCCCAAAGGAAAAGCATCTATTGGGTATTAATTGAGCTGTATCCCATGTAGGTAAAATATAAAATAACAGGGGAACATCTTTCCCAATGAATTCCTTTGCAGATTTCCCTATAAAACTTGCATACGAACCTCTAAAACAGATCATAGTTATCCTATGATTCTTTATTGTTTAGCATTCCCCTTTATGTGGGTATAAAATGACCTTCCCGTATGGAATTATAGTTTAAGGGACTGAGTTGAATTTGACTAGTCTAAAGTGTAGGTGGAAAATTATTTTAAAGGTTGAACACAGAGTACTGCTGTAATAGAGGGTTGATTCTTGTGGTAAAGAGACAGAGGGAGAAAGAATGGAGACCTCCTCTCTCAAATTGGGGCTCAGGGGGAGACAGCTGCTGTTTAACTTGGCCAAGGGAGAGGAGAGGGAGAGTAAATAGTTCCCCCCTTCAGCCTCCTCTCAGCTATGGCTGCTCAACCCCAAACTGCCTCTTAACTTCCCTCTACTACTAATGTTTAGAGGTTCCCTCCTCTTTGAGAGAGTTATCCTCCCCCCTCAAATTGGAACTGATTCCCACTCACACAAGAGTCAGTTGAGGAAAATGACAAACTTTATTCTAACTGAATCAATTTGGGAATAACACAGGGAAATGGCTGCAGGAAGGGTTTTTGTGAGGAAAGAGGGGAAAAAGGCATCCCTATCCTAGTTACCCTTACCTCCCTCCTCAAATTGGGGAACCCAGGTCTTGGCAGCCTTGGGCCCCTGAGAGATTCAGACTTGGATGGCCCTGGTCTTGGTCCACTGACACAGTTCTGACCCAGGGCACCAGGAGGTGTGAGGTGATCTTGTCAGCTGCTTGGCTTTCTTCCCCAACTGCTGCTTCAGTTGGGAATCAGTGGGGAGAAAGGTATCCAATCACCAGGAGAAAGATGTAAGACTTTTCTCAGGAGCCAAGTTTTGACCAGCCGTTTCCTTAGGGTTTCTCAGGATTGAGAGCGCTAACTGCCTGTCTCCAACAGAAACTCTTGCTCTCCCCACATTCTAGAACATCTCCTGGGGCCCCTCCCCCACTGTGGCTGAGACTCCATCAATTTCCCAGACTATAACTCCAGTTCTAGGGTTTGAAACCTCTATCACACTACCAAGTTGTAAAAGGTCCTAATTGGCCAGTGGAACAGTTTTAGGGAAGCAATAGGTAACTACTAAAAAGTTTTGAGAGGAATGAATAGACCTAATCTGTACATAAAGTATGTGTATATTGCTGCTATCTTTTGATTGATTGATCTATCTCTCTGTCTATATAATATTATCTATTTATCTAAATATAGAAATATATGTATATGTATAGATCCCTGTACCCTGCAGAAGATATGTTCTAAGACCTAATGCAGATAGTCAAAACCATTCATATAAGTGAATGCCTGCTGACCCCCTTATTTGTGCTCCATCTCCTTGCTCTTGTCCCTCAGCTTGGTTCTCACTAGCCTCTCACCTCATCACCCCAATCCCCCCTCCAAAAAAAAAAGCACTAAAAAAGTGAAATTGAAAGTAGAAAGAAATTCAAAGTGAAAACGGAATAAACATCCACAAGGGCAGACCTCTAGAAGGGGCCTCTAGAAATGCTTTACAGGTGGTGATACTTCAGAGGCTGAGGCCCTTATGTCCAGCCTAGATACCTGAAAACAAGGATATCTGAAACTATGGATTATTGAAATTGCAGACATCAAAACCACTGATAAGGGTGCCCTACTGTGTGTGTATATGAACATATATGCATATATATGTGTGCATGTATACATGTATTTGTGTCTGAATATAGGTGCATATACACACATACATAGAAATATGCATATTATGGATTCATCATTCAAATTTCCTACTTTCAAGATCTCTAGTTTCACTTTCTCTGTGGTACTATTTCTAGAATATTCTCTCTTCATAATTTTGGGTTTCTCCGCAATGCTCCCTTCCTTCTAATATCTAGTCAATTGACTAAGTCCTACCTCCTACATGAGGCTTTTCTTTGGATTACAAATTTTTAGAACTCTACCCTTTGCCTACATATTACTGCCTGTTTACTTTGTCCATATTTTCTGCTCACTTGAGTGTTCATTTCTTCTCTCCAGTAAAATGTAAGTGGTATACAGGCATGGAGAGCTTTTGATTTTATCTTTGTAGTCCCTATACCCAGCATAGGGTCAGTCACAGTCATGAATGAATGATTGTTGTGATAGTCAAGACTCGGTAAAATGAAAAACTGCACTAATGTTGCAGAAAAGGAACTAATGAAGAAGATATGACATTTGAAAGACCTGGCAATTTTTTTGAGAAGAAGGAAAGTTATTACAGAGAAGCCCAAAGTTACAAAAAGAAAATACTGTGTAAATAGAGGGGCCATGAAAAAGTGACAATTAAATATATTGAAAGTACTAGGAAAATTGGGGGAGGAATTCATAATAATTAGATAAATGGACTTGGGAATCATCTCTGTGGGGATAGTAATTGAAACCAGGGCCTGAATGAGGTGACCAAGCAACAGATTGTAGAGAGAGAAGAATGTCAAGGAGAAACTCCTAGAGAATATTCACATAAAGGGGTTATCGGAAGAGAAACAGAGCGAAGGTATACTTAAAAAGTTAAGAAGATAGAAGATAAAAATTAACAAAAAAATTATACTAAGAAAACAGTACCAATAGCATCATTAAATTTGACAAATAGGTCTGACTTGTGATTTTGAAAGAGTTTAGTATTAAAGGAGTAATGAGAACAGATGTCCAACCAAAAAAAAAAAAGATTAAATAATAATAAATGGTGAATGTTGAGGGAATGGAAGCAGTGTGTATAAATGACTATTTCAAGAAGTTTAATAGTAAAGAAAATGGAGAAGGAAATTGAATGGCATTGAAAAGTCAAGTTATGTTCATTTATTTTATTTGAGGTAAGTAGTACTGACCAAATTTACAAATGGATAGAAATTAAAGAGGGAGTTTACTATTAGGGCAAAACCATAGAGGCAGGTATTTAGGTAGCCTGGCACATAATAGATATATAAAGCTTATTAATCATTGGAAAAATGAAACTAAATACATGGTCTGGTATGCCCTTGTATCTTAACGTTAGTATTATGCTTGTCCTTTCCCCTGAGGAAAACAGGGAAGGGCCAGTGCTAATGTTTGCCTCATGGTGTGCTAGAACATCTTATCACACTTTGCTGGTACTCAATGCAGATCTCTATATCTCTATAGGTATATGAATCATTAATTGTTTACAGATACATATTTTTTACAGATACAGATACAGATACAGTTTACAGATAAATCTTCATGAGAAGAGGGAAAGAGGAGAAAGACTGATGATGATGAGAACTTTTAATAAATAGAAGAGAGGAATATACAGAGTTTTCATCAGATAATATCCATCCTCAATGAAACAGAACTGGGTCTTTGACTTTGAATATGTATATGATCTTGTCAATGAGGGGAACATACAGTCATCAAGCAACTGAAAGAGGCCAACTAAGGTTATACGCCATTGATGTGAAGTGGATGAACCCAAGTTGATTTTATGACTTTCTTATGAGTTTTCAAAGGTAAGGAATGACAGAAGTATCGAGGAACAAAAGGTTGTTTGGAAGTAGCTAGTGGGACATTAACATTGGGAAAAATGGGGACAAGAAAATAGACAGATATGAACACAGAATAATGGAGATACACCAGTTGGTAAGGGTTTGACAGGAAACTAAAAGTAATGATAATGGAAAAGAAACACGTTATTGCATACAAGAGAATGAATGAGGTAATAGGATAACAGATTGAACCTGGAAAATAGAATTTCATATGATCCTAGATTTAGATATAGGAGGAAACCTACCAATATTTAATTCTAAAACTCTCCCTTTACTTTTGAGAAAACAGGCTGACGAGGTTGAGTAATTTGTTCCAGGTTACTTAGGATCTGAAGCAGGATTCAAACTCATTTCTTCCTAATTCCAAATCTAGCATTCTATGTACTTCACTATCTATTAGACTCTACCTTCAAAATACATGATGGTGAAATTTATGCAATTTAAAGAGATGATGATCTTTAAGGTATATCATGACTGTGTGTCTGAAGGTGGTATAGATCTAATCAAATAATTATAGCACTTTGGAAATCTTAAAGTAGTATATAAATGCTTATTTTTATTATTATTATTATCATTACCTAAATAAAGAAGTCATTGCAGTTAAGGATTTGAAATATTGTATTATCTTGTTCAAAGGAATATTAACAAAATATTATTGCATATGAAAAAGCAAAGAGAATTGAGTGAGCAATATCATTAGTTGAATATTGTTATTTTTTTTAAGTTTGGAGAGTTCCTAGTACAAAGGTAAGATAAGGAGAGGAAGAGACAGAATGCTTAATATAATGACACAGTAGACTAAAGTCACTGGGTCAGCCTGACCTGATTAGAGAGCTAGTATGATAATTCATCATCTTTTTTGATGAAGAGTAAACCTTCCTTAGTTCTTTTTTTCTCCTTTTTGTTTCTTCCTTTAAAAGAAGAAATGTTTGATCTAAGAAGCAAACACACAATGGGGCAGGGTATTGGGTATCAGTTATAAGGGGCATGTGGAAGAGGCTCTTAACTAAAATGAATTCCTCTCCAGATGACTGAACAATAATTAACAATCAGCAATTAGGAAGATATACTTGCAAAGGTGAGGTGAAATAAACTCCAGACAATGCTCTTACAAAGTGCACTTAAGCAAAGCCTCGTGGAGCATTCCCTCTTCACAAGTGAATTTTCTAGGGTAATTTGGTTCCCCAAACAAAGCATTAACTTAAATTACCCAAGTCGGATAAGATATAGTCATGGTCAAGGAATCCATCTTACAGAGCAGACTATATTTAATAGTCTCAATCTTCACCTTCCTATCAGCGATACTGAAGCTAAATTTACTGAGGCTATCTTCAGGACTTCCAATCCAGTCAAATTTATTTTTTAAAATCCAGAGCATTCCAGCAAAATTTCATTCAATCCAGTTGCTGATTGCTTTTTGGAGACTGTTTTAGTCTTCTAGATACCAGATTAAAATGTGTTTTATAATTTTTTTTCTATAAACTAGCTTTATTACCTTCATCAAAACTATTAAGGTCCTTTAGTCTCAAGATCTTCCAATACTAAGTAGGGATATTATCCTTTGAACTTTCCTTACAAAGTTGTTATGAGGATTAAATAAAGAACTGTTAGAAATTGTGCCTTCTCTCTGGGACTGGCAGCTTTGGAGGGAATAGGAAGAATTATATATATATATATATATATATATATATATATATATATATATATTAACCCTTACCTTCAATCTTAGAGTCAATACTGTATATTGGTTCTAAGGCAAAAGAGTTGTAAGGGTTAGGGAATGAGGGTAAAGTGACTTGCCCAGGGTCACACAGCTAGGAAGTATCTGAGGTCAGATTCAAACCCAGGACCAACCATCTCTGGGCCTATCTCTTAATTCACTGAGCCACCTAGCTGCCCCATAAAGTAATATTTCTTAAACTTACTTCTTATAATACACCCAAATCAAAACTAATAGAATGAGATGGTCCAGTGCTACTGTCAGGGCCATCTATCCTTCTACTCCTCTGTGAAGCAAATAAGTGTAATACATTTATATATGGAAATAGATTTCATGTTATGATTCCTGAATTCATCCTTATTCAATAAGTAAGAATATAATATGAATTTGATTGAAAACAATTAATAAAAGTTTAAAAACTTGAGCTTTACAGAAGGAATGAGCAATGCATTAAATTTCATGTCACCACAATAACTGATATAGAAATTTTAAACTCAATACAGGTTCTTTCTTTTTGCTTCTGGTCAGTTCAGAAGGAGGCAAGTGACCAGTGTCCACCTGCTACGTCATACTTCCTCTGTATATAGTATAGGAGGCAGTAGTCAAGTAAGTGAAATAAAAATGATAAATTTCTTACAGACATTCCAAAAGGAGCAAGTGAAGGGGAACTCTGTCCCTACACCCATCAAGAGTTAAATCTATTCAATCAATTTTCCCAAATATGGAATTTTCTTACCCCCTTATATTCACATCCTCTACTAAAATTGTCAAATTGACACCTTCAACTGATGTGAAACTGCTTTGTATTCTCAAAACCATTGCAATAGAGTTCAAAATTCTCATTGAAATGTTGAAATGTTTTAAGTACAAATCTCTATGATATAAAGTCATTTGATGGTTTTACCAATTTATAAACATTTGCTCCTTTATGTCACATATTATCAATGATCTTAAATAAATTTTCATGCATAACTATTTTAGTATAACTGGTTTCTTTTGTAATGTTACATATTTATATTATGCATTAATAAAACAACATTATTCTGAGAAAATAGTCCATAGACTTTGCCATGCTGCCAAAAAGTTTCCATAACAGAATAAGGTTCAGAATCATTGGTTTAGCCAATTATTCATCTTATTCCTAGTCAAAATAATTTGGAATAAATATTTTATATTTGAAATCATTCCATTCTTTTTTGGTTGATTTTCCAAAGAGAATTTTAGGGTGAGGGATATTCTTCTCAGAACATATCTGTTCTCCCTCTGATATATATAGAGACATTCGCTTTCCTCAAATCAAAGGATATTGTCAATCTATGCCATTTTTTCTTATTTCATTACCATGAATATTAAGATGAAATATTCACTGACTTCCAAGTTCCTCACTGTTCTATGTCAATGAAAATTTCTTTCTTTCTGTCTTAATAAAATCTAGAATAATGAATTCCCTTGTTACTCCAACTTTTGAAAAGCATATCACTTTTGGCATATAAATGCAGTTATCTATGTAATTGAAGCTTCTGTCACTAGTAAAGGAATAGTTTGTCTCAGATGATGCAAATATAGAGGATTGAATTTTATACTTATAAAACCTACTTTATGTCTTAGATTAAAAAGTATTAATTCAACATTCATTCATTGGAGGAATATTTACTGATTACCTCTCATATATTCAGGAAACTATACTCATTGCTCTGACAAATGTAAAAATTGAATGATATTGTCCATTTCTTTAAAGGAAAGAAAAGAGAAATGACATACATATGAATAAAAAAGCAGTATCAATCAATCAATAAATCAACAAGTGTCTAGGTATCTATTTTGTTCTAGACATTCTGCCAGATATTAGAACTACAATAACAAATATGAGATAGTCTTAGCTTTTAAGAAATTTGCATTCAGTGGTACCTTGACACTCAAGTCTAATTTGTTCTCTGGCTAAGCTTGTAACTCAATTTGCTTGTGTGTCAAATTGAATTTCCCCATTTAAATTGGTGGAAATGCAATTTATCCGTTTTGGTCTCAAAAAAGCACATGGCTTTGTTTTTTGTTTTACATGCTTTTAAATATGAAAATGCACTTTACAAATAACAAATAAACATATTTATAGATAATAAGAAGGAATGTAAAGAAATTAACTTGCTTATGAAATGGTATTTACCTTCAAGGTATTATTATGGGATTGTTTAAGGAAAAGACAAGAGGGATACATCTAAATATTTTAAGTTTATTGATGGGGAAAGGGAGAGGAAGGAAAGTAACAAAGGAGTAGAAAAAGTTCTTAATCTTATCCCCAAACCTAAATTCCATAAATAATATCCTAATGGCTAACTTATCTAGGCTAAATAAGTTAAGTTCCCCCCAAACAGAACCTCACAAAACAGAGTCCAGTAAATGAGCCAAGATCCCAGAGGTAAAGTCCAAAGTAGGTCCAGAAGACATTTGCTGTTTCTTTACTTGGTCTTCAAACTAACTGCCAGCAACCAGTTCAAACAGTCTTTCTCTCTTCTCAAGCTCATATCTCACAAAGGGCCAGAAATCTTGTAGAAAGATGGAACTCAAAACTACCTCCAAAATTCCCCCAGAAGTTTGTTGATTTTTTTTTTCAGTTGGGACCTTACAATCTTGACCCAGGCTCCCATGTGATTCTCTGTCACATGTCCCTGTCAAACAAATGCAGTTCATTTTGCAGAATCATTTTGCAATCTTTCCTTGCTTATTACAAAGGTCAGGAGAATATGATGGAGGAGAAAGTTTTCATTTTGTATGATATTGCTTAACATTATCTATTCTCTACATATGCAATGCTATATTTAAATACAAAATTTACCTTACACAGTACTTTTGATAAGTAACTTTATTGTTAAACTTAGTTGTTATTTTTTTTACTTTACTTATCATCATTTTCTTCATTGAATTTTGCCTGATTTACCGCACTTTCCTTGCTTTCACTTAGAGGACATTTCAACAAAAACTATGTCATGGAAGTTTGTTTCTTTCAACCTTTCAGAACATTTCAATAATGTGTAAAACTATTGTTGTTACATAGCTCCAAAGCACAACCTGTTGCAACTTTTTCTGAGTGTGTCTTTTCAATAAAATGTTAGGATTTTTCCCAAATCCTCATCATTTCCTTAATCTTGCTAGTACTGATTACCTCATCCTCTTCAGGCTTCTCCCTACTAATTTCCTGCAAAACCTCCATATGCTGACACTGCTGTAACTTTGTGTTGTCAGGACTCATGTTAAAAGTTAAGAAATTTGCCAAAAACAAACTGATAATAAAGACAAAAATAAAGAAGAAAGCAAAAGCAATTCAGCACAGATGCTCGCACAGCCAGATAAACACTAAACTAAACGAGATAGCCTTGTGTAACTTGTGAAACCAAACATTTGATAGGCTATCTAGTGGAAGGTGGCAGAAGCTCCTGATTCAAATATCTGCTTATGACTTAGAGCAAAAAATCCCAATCCTGACTTCTTGTGTCTCAAATTGCTTGTTGTGAAGATAGTATTGACTCTCCCCTTGCCTACTTTTATATTTAATCAACCAAAAGCATAGACACCCCTACCTAACAGTAAGGAGGCAAGGTCAGCAAGCCATTTGCTAAGTTGGGTAACTATTCAAAAATGACTGACCACCCCATGGGCAGTGCTAAGCAAATTTAAAGACTGAAATTGGTCCCCATAAAGTGGAGGGAGGGACAGGAAGTGACATAAAAAGGACTCTAAAAGGTGAGGAACTTCCTGTTGTAAAGATCTTCTTCCTGAATTTTTGGGTTGGAGGATCTTAGACTGGGAATGTGGCTTGGAGCAATGACTTGGACCTGGGATTCTGAATCTTGACTGATTTTGGTAAGTGTGCTCCTGGATCTTCTCCCTTTGGAGCTTTAGCTTGAGTAAGTGAAAAACTGACCCTCCTTTCCTGGCTTCTGGAGAGATTAGTTCCAGAGAGGCCTCCCCTTCTTGGAGGAGCCATGTGGGTTGAACCCTTGTTTAATTTACCACCAATTCTCCTGATGAGGGGTTAACAAGCCCTGCCTGAGTTGAGCAGGGGACTGGAGTAACATTAGGGTAATATGTTAGACATTTTACCTACCCTCTTTTACATTCCTCTACTTTCACTTTTTCCACTTCTTTGTAAATAAAACTATTGAAAGTCAATTTGACTTGAGCTATAATATTTTTAAAATGCCTACCACAATATTATTTGAAAATTCTCATACATTTAGTCTAATCACAAAATTTAATTCCTTACATTGTGACTTACGGTGCCAATGTATCAAAATACCACTGTATTTGAGTGTTATAAGAAAAATGCTAAGACAACTATTGGCATTAGAAAATAAATCCACTAATTGTGGGTCAAAAGGTATGTACAGTTTTATAATTCTTTGTGCATAATTCTAAATTGTTCTCCAAAATGGTGAATCAATTCACAATTTCAGCAACTTTGTGTTAATGTCCCCATTTTTTCATATCCCCTCCAACATTTTTCATTTTTATCCTTTTATCATTTTAGCCAAGCTGATAGATATGAGATGATTTCTCAGAATTTTTTGATTTGCATTTCTATCATCAGTTGTTATTAGGAAAGATTTCATGATGAGTTATTATTTCAACTGGTCCTTGAAAGATGGACATGATTTTTATTATTTTGGGGATAATAGGAAGACAGACAAAGGTAAAATTTCATTATTGGAAATTACATGGAACTTCTAACTTGTTTTGCTGGGAGGAAATTTTGTTAAATTGAATACATTGCTAAAATAACATTGTTTCTCAAGTTTCTAGAAATGAAATAGACTGTAAATCAAGCCTCTTTTCTATGAATCAGAGACCAAAAAAAAAGCTTTTGTAAAAACACATGAAGCTCAATTTTAATATATATTATTTAAATTTGAGCAAGGTGAATGCCTTCAGAAAAGGCATATCTTTAAATCGACCAAGCATAAGAATTTCCTTCTCATTTTCAGGAGCTTCTTAAGTATTGATTCAGCCTTGGTATGTACTTTAGGATTATGACTGGAGTTTTCTTAAGAATCCATATAGCTAATTTTGAGAAATTTAAAATTAGTAATTTCTTGATGAATAAAAGACTAGAAAGGAGCTTGATCACAGTTCAGTTGAACTTCTTTCCATATAACACCTCCTTTCTGTTACTAGCTGTTTTATTAAGATAATTACATAGGCAAAGATGGGAGAAACTACTTATGAAAGACTATTTATTTTGAGGAATTTGTTGTAAACAAGTAATACAAAATTATTTCTTTGGACATCCAAAGTGACTTTTGTTTTTCTTCCTTTATCCATTTGACAAATCAACAAATATTCATTAGCATATGTCAAGTCCTACGTTTATACCCTTGAAGTCACAGAATAACCATAGGCATCCAATTCTAAGAAATACAATCCACTTTCAAGGAAAGCACAAACTAGTTGGGAATATAACATGTACTCACCATCAAAACCAGCATTTTCTACAAAATGTTATTTTTGAACCCTACAATGACCCCACAATAGAGATACTCCAAGTATTGGTTAAACTCATTTTATAGATGAGTAAATTGAAGTTCAAAAAAAAGCAAATCTCCTTTCCAGCCACATCTAGATAAATAAGCACCTTTTAGGCATTATATAAATCCAAGTCCCTTTTGATGCCAAGTCCTACTGCTTTTCACATGAAAAAAGTTTCATTCTTAATGTTATTTGTCATAATATACTTTTATAAATGTAACAAAATAGTTTGTTTAATTACAAAATGGAGATGGTTGCTTGTATGAGTTTTACTTGAGTTACTTTAGGATAATTCATAATTAAGTATTTAAGTGATTATATTGGATACAAATCAGTGAGAATTGAATGTGGAGATGTAAGGACAAGATATCATCCCATTATATATGTAAATTATAAGCACAATGTCTAGGAACCTTAACAACTGACATTGATATTATGCTAACCTCTAAGAATACAAATCATTTCATTGCTATATGGACAAAAAAATCAATTCGGTGTTTTCTAACATATTGAATTTCTTTCTGCACTTAATCTGTATACTATCCAATAGTGTTCTGAGTCAAGCACACATCTAAGGAATTGTGATATTCAGAAGTCTTGAATTTAATGTTATCCCACTAGCAAAAGAACAGTTAATATCAATTGGATTTTGTAAACATTGTTAAATATTGATCATGTATTGACTGCCTCAGAATAAAATAATGTGAAAACTAAATAATTTGACAAATGATTGAAAATGGTTTTGGCTATTTAACTATGATCATTTTCTCATAAAACAAAATAAAGATGATTTAATGAAAATTTATAAAAGCATAAAAATGATGAATGTAAAGGAATTCTTATACAAAAATTTCCCTCTTTATGAAGAAACAATCTTTCTTGGTCCAGATAGACCCTAAAATAAATTAATACAAAACCTTTTTTTCTTTCCATTATTTTTAAAAATTTTAGAGGAGAAAGTTCAAATTGACCATAGTAACTATGTACAATATTATCTTTATTAAATTGACTATATTACCACCTTTCTTTCATTTCTTTCTTTGGAACTAGTCTGGATCAACTGACTTATTTAACTAAATATAACACTTAAGAACCAGGCCTTGACTTAAAATCTTTCAATTCTAAATAGCTTTATGGTTATTAAACTAAAGATGTGAAACTACCCTAAACAAAGTATATTTGAATTTCATCAAGATATGATGAGGATATCTGATCACTCATCATTGGAAATTATAACACTAATCTAGCTGCTTTGAGTTGGTAAAGGGGAAGGATTTGACTGACTCCCCTTCCCTCTTTCCACTCAGTTCAGTTGAGTTTTGGAAGGAGAGGGTACAGGTCACCTTTGATACAGTAGATTGCTCATAACCTGAGGGTTCAGATAAACCATTTCTTTAATAAAGACACTAAGTGACACCAGGTAAAAGCAATCTACTATGTGCTAAAAGCTGACTACAAAGAGATAAAAGCAGATGAAAGCAGCCCACAAGAGATGAAAGAAATACAAAAGTAGAGATAAATTTCTATTCAATAGGAAACTCTCTGGGGTCTCAATAGATCCTAGCCAGAGTTCTTTGTTTTGTTTGGTTCAGTCCTGTCTGAATCTGGAACCAGTCACAGGCCAATTCTGTCCATGGGCTTTTCTTGACAACAATACTGAAGTGGTTTCTCACTTCCTTCTCCAGTGTATTAAAGCAAAGAGATGTTACGTGACTTTCACAGACTCATACAGCTAAGAAGTGTCTGAGATCAAATTTGAACTCAAGTCTGCCAGACTGCAGAGATTTGACCTCTTGGCCAAAGGGAATTTTTGCAATTTTTGCTTCTATTTCCTCTTTCTTCTCTTCCTGGTTGTTAGAATTATCTCTCTAACCTGTTCCTCATCTTTGCCTCTAGAAAAAAGAGCATGCTTTGATTCATCTTCCCTTCCCAGTTAATGACATGGTAGTTCACTATGTTTAGGTGTCTATTTTTAATTCATTGCTCTCCTCATGTTAGGAATAATTGTACCTCACACCCTTAGGAGCACTGTTTAAAATCGAATTTTTCATTAAATGGAAACTAGTTTTAAGAGTGTTTGTCTTTGGATTGAACTGTGAATTCACCCTGATATATCATGATCTTGTTCAATCTTAATTTATTCTAGAGTTGTATGATCGTCATTGAGCCAGTAATTCTCCTTTTGATTTATGTGTCTGATAGATCACATTTATATCTCTTAAGCAAAATTTAACCTTTATGGTTTCTAGTACTTATGAAAGATAAAAAGATATGCCTTAAATGATAGTACATTTGGTGAATCCACTCATTCATTCAACAAAGATTTATTAATCAATAACTACAAGTCAGTTATGTTAGACTTTGAGGATACAAAAAAAAGCTAAAACCTTAACTCCAAGAGTTTACATTCTTTAGAGGAAAGCAACAGGTATATAAATAAGTATAATATAATTCAAGGTAATATCTAGTAATTCTGAAGGGCCTCAACAACTTGGGCTATCAGAAAAGCTTCAAATGGAATTAACACTTTACCTGAGTCACAAAGAAAACTTATGAGTTCAAATCAGTCAGTCAAGTGTCTATTAAACACTTACCAGGTACTGTTAAGCTAAAAGAGAAAGAGAAAAAAATGAAAAAAAAATAGTTTCTCTCTTCAGGTACTTTACATTTTGGGAAAAATAATGTATATAATGATAGGTATATACAATATACTTTCATTTCTTTGTATATGAGATAGAAAGAAACCTTAGTGGGGAAAATACTAGCAGCTAGGGAGACTGAGAAAATTCACCTAGATATATTCTTTGAATTGAGTTTTGAATGAAGCCAGGTAAACTAAAATACATAAAAGAGGAAAGAAAACATTTTGGTGATGGATTTCAGCTAGTGCAAAGAAAGGGATAAGAGATGGATTGTCAGTGTAGCTGGATTGCAGAATGTGTAGACAGTAGTAATTTGTAATAAGCCTTCAAAGAATAAAAAGGGTTAATCTGTGAAGAAATTTAAATGACAAAGGAGTTTATATTTGATGCTTGAGGTAATAGGGAGCCATTAGGGTTCCTGAGAAGGGGGAATTATACAAGCAAACCTATACTTTATGGACTTGGACAGCTCTATGAGAGGAAAAAAAGAAGTGTCCAAGAAAAAATTTTGGAGAAAGAACTTAAAGATTTGGTGATTGATTGGTTTTGAAGGGTGAGAGGGAAGACTTGAGGCAAAGATGATGGTAACCTCATTTTAGAAATTTTGGAAGAGGGCTGGTTATGGTTATGGCTTTTTTTTTAATGCTTTCACCCTCATTGTCATTCCCAATAAATTTATTAGTTTCATTTTGCAAGTTTTATTTTAAGAAGGGTGCTAGTAGTATCATGTATGATGACAAATGATAGAGTTCTGTTTTGGACACAATGAGTAGCATAATCTCATAAGTCATGTAGTTTTAAATATCTAGTCTGAATTTGTTAAGACAGGACTAGAACTCAGGAGAGATATAAAGGCTGGATACATAAAGCTAGATTCATATACACAGAAATGATCATTTAAACTGCAGAATTGTACAAATCACCAAAGGGAGAATACAAGAATGGAATAACTGGAAATCAAGTTAATAAATTGGAAACTATATGGAGGATAGTTTATGATAGAAGCTAAATGCAAGTAGTCCAGTTAGGAGGTTATGACAAGAATTTAAATGAATGTTGATCACATTGGTAGTGGTTGTATGAGTAAAGAGAGAAAATGAGATAAATATTATAGCAATGGACTTGAAAAATATATCAATTAATTGATAGAGAAAAGAGTCAGGGATGATACTGAGGTTACAACCTAGGTAAGTAGAGAGCTATTGGTATTCTCAATAAAAGTGGGAATGATTATGGGAAGAAAAATTTGGAAAGATAAGGATAATAAACTCTGTCTTGAATTTTTTTTAAAGTTTGTGATACCTAAGGGACATGATGTTAGATATATCTAGTAGGGAGTTTATGACATAGAACTAGATAATGAAAGAGTAGAGCTAAATTTTGTAATCCCCAATTTCTCAAACCTTTAAGCCTGGGCAATGGAGGAGGAAAGGACGTTTTCCTGGAAGCTGAAAAACAGCCCATTGGTTTGGGATCTGTTATTCCTTCTGGGACAAAAACAAACAAACAAACAAACAAACAAACAAACAAACAAAAACAAAAAACAAAACAAAACAAACAAACAAACAAACAAACAAACTTCAAGAGCAGCTACCAGAATTCTGGAGGGGGTTTTAGATTTGGACTCACAGTGGCCAGAGCCATCCAGATCTTTCCTTGGGATTTCTCTCTGCCCCTGACCTGTTCTTAGACTCCTGAATTAAAAACTAGGTACCTGAGGTATAGGGATCAACCAGCAGCTGGCTGGAGGAGGGTTCAAGGCACTCAGCCTTGAGCCCTGAGATCTTGGGAGGGCAGTCTGCCAGAGGGGACCACTTTTAGGAATTCCTATTCCCCACTTTCTTTGCCTGATATCCCTACCTCTCCTTCCCTGTGTGAACCCAAATAAATTATTTACTACTTTAGAATTAGGTCTGGTGGGTTTCTGACACTAGGAAAGGGGACAGAAGATTTAGGGAGAATCTCATCTCTCCCCCCAAAAGAGAAGGTGAGCTCAGGATCCCAGGGATCCAAACTGCCTAACCTAAGAAACAACAACTCTCCTTGATAGTGGGATGACCCCAGGTTTCTGAAGGGAAGTAGTGAGTGTCCTCCATCTCCCAGAACTATTCTCTGAGAAGACATATTCCCTCTTTCAGGGGGACAAGACTTGACTACCTCTCTCCCAGAAAAAGAGAGGGGAAGAAGAATCTTTTCTCTCCCTCTCTCCCCAATTTCCTCTCTCTTTCCATTCCCACATTCCCCTCTCAGATCCTTCTATTACACAGGGGTTGGTGGGGATTGGGGTGAGGAATTGCAGAGTAGTCAAAGAGAGAAGAAAACTGAGAGAGAAAAAAGTCAGGAAAACCAAGGAAGAACACAATATTCAGGAAGAAGTGTGATCATCAATGTGAATGAAATACTGTAGAAAAGGAGAGAAGAATGAGAACTGAAAAAAAGGACTTTGAAGTTAGCAGTTCCTAGACTTAAAAAGGTGCCATTAATGATTCAGTATTAAATTGTCTAATATTGTTTGCTAAGCATATGTCTTTGACCTTGTGCTAGTGAATATGCTTATCAGTGCCTTAGATGAAGGCACACATAACGTGCAGATCAAATTTGCATATGACATAAGGCTGGGAGGGATATGTAATATGTTTGATGAAAAATTAAGGATCCCCAAAATAGATCTCAGGTAGAATGAGAGACAAATATTATCAGATGAAAATGAATAGGGGTAAACATAAAGACCTAAATGACAAAGTAGGAAAGGTGTGGTGATGCAATAGACGGTTTGACAAAAATATAGAGGTTTTAGCAGATTGCAAATTCCATGAGTTGATCATTTTAAATGGCAATTAAAAAGTTAATATCATAGATACATCAAAGGAAAGCATGTGACGATTGCATTCTGTTGCATTCTGACCTGGTCAGGTAACCTAGGCCAAAGGCCACAGTTTTGGAATGACTTTGACAAGCTAGAAAGTATACAGGGGAAGGCGATCTTAAAAATCATATATCTTTCCTAATATGTGTGTATATATGTATACATGTGTGCAAAAGTGAAGTATTGATTGCTTTGAGATAGCATTATTGCTTTAAGGAATATTTTGGATAGAAGATCTATATAAATTAATTGGGAAGTATGGTACTAGTAAAATTCAATAAGGTTTTGATACCAGATATCAGCCAATTGTCATTCTAAGCTAACAATAGATTACTTGAAATCAAGTTAGAACTCAAAACCCTTGAAAATAGGTCATTTTTTGCCAGCTTACCATGTAGCACCTTCCAAATTCTAGCATTGGTAATGTTATTACATTGGTAAGGATAATCATTGAATTTTCAAGGGAGCCAGAGGTAAGTATCTAATTAGTCAAAACTGGCAAAAGAGAAGATCCAAAGGAAAAGGGCAAAATCGGTGCTTTAGAAACTATTTCATGGATTTCTTACATTTAAGACAGCACATAGTACCATCTGCCTATCTATATTCAGGGAATGTTATGTTGTATTTCACATTTTTTTCTACTCCAGTTTATTGTAAGCACCCTCTGCACAAAAACTAAATATTGTATACAACTGTGATATTTACATTTCTTTTGTATTCACTATAATTCTAAACCCAGAAACCACTCAGTAAGTTCCAGAATCCTTCATTTGCTTCATCTGAATTTACCTGTGTAATATACTATAAGGACTGGAGTTATAAAAAGAAAAATAACTGCTCTCAAGGCACTCACCTAGGGGTGAGTAGGTAGGGGTGGAATAATACTTGGAAGGTTTAGACTACAAGATAAATGGAAAGGTTCCTCAGTCCTTAGGGTGCTCATGAAAAACTGATGCTAATGCTTCTTCTTTAAAGTAATTTTCACTAATAAAAATTATATCGATTTCTGATATTGAGACATTGTACAGTGCCAGAGACTGATGGCAAGAATTGTCTTTTCTGAATATTCAGTAGCTGTCACTACTGCACCTGCGAGAACAATGGCCAGATTATAGTTCCACACTGATTGCTTCTCAGGACAATGGCTAAGTGCACCAGCCTGATGGCATTGCTCTTCCCAAGATCCTTCGTTTCAGGTCCTGGGCTATTTCCGTTAGGTTTTGAGGGAAGGTGGTAGTGCAGGTGGTGGTGGTTTCTTTTTTCGGGAAATGCTGCCTTTTGCTGCTTCCTCATAGTGTCTCACTTGCCTGTTCTGTGTGTAGATGTCCATGGGGATGACTTCCCCTTTCTCCACAGGTGTTGCTTCCCTGGAAGATGGCTGTGAGGGAATGGCCAGGGGCATGAGATTAGTCATTCAATGGGATGTGACAGATTCTGGGGCTTCTCTGCTCTTAAGCTTATTGGGAGCAAGTTGTTAAGCAGTTAGTGATGATGAGGAGGAAAAAAAGTCCTCCTCATCACAATGTGGAGAAATGTGGAAGCTGGATAAAAAGCGGGATTGGTAGTCTGGGTGCATGGATTGCTTTGTCCATCAGGGTCCAATGGAAGATAGTGGTCAAAATGGTGGTGAGGATCTCATCTGCCTGTAATATTCTGCTTCGTATCTCTCAGATTGCTCACCATGGGGTGGAAGGAAGATAGATGGTTGTTTTGATGGAAGGTCTAGAAAGTCGAAAAAGGCACATCTGCCACTTGGGCTACTATTACCAACTCCTCTTTTGAAGAGCCGTCAGAGTTATGGCTCTGACTGAATTCCACGCTCACTTCAGCATGCAAATTGGACCCTAGAGTGTAACTTTCCGTGCATTTTCAGCTGCATGAGCTGATTGCTTGTGATCTATAGCCAGAATAATTCTCCCAGAGGTGAGTGCCCTATAATAGGCTTTTAAATGTCAGATCTCACCCTTGGCACTATGTTGGCTAATGCTCATGGTTCTAAGAAATAAAAGATGGGGGAGCAAAGGGCAAGGGAGTCTGAGTGCTTGAACCTTTGCATTTATTGCTACATTTTTCACACTGTATGAATTCTGCAATCAACTCTACTCTCAATAATATTATTTAGTCCTCTTTTACTTACAAATTGCAACAATGACATTATGGAAAAGTTGTATATTCATGTATGTTATTTTAGGCAGAATGTAGGTCATTGAAAAGATTTTGATAAAAATCACAAAAATAGCTAATATTTGCATAACACTTTAAGGTTTATAATGTACTTTACATAGATCTTTCATTAACATTAGCTGTGTGATTTGTGTTCCAAGTTGAAATGACTATATTGATAATATCTTAACCTGATTTTTATTGCTTCTCTACCTTGGTAATTCATTTATGAAATATCTCCATAACCCAAGTCACCAAGAGCTCATGTACATCTCAATCATTATCTATAATGACATTCATCCCTTCCTTCATTTAACTGCCACTGACTTCACATTCTAGATATTAGAAACTTTATTGGACTCTGAAAAGGGGATACACAAATGAATAAAACAATTTCTTCCCTCCTGAAGGTTACATTCTCCTGAGGTATAAAACTGCAGCACAAGTTACTGAGATGTGATATGTTAAGCGTCTTTAACAATGTACAAACAAAGCATTATGAGATTGAGCTAAAAAGACTAATTAAGAACTAAGTATCAAAGCTACTCAGAAAAGTTTTGCAGCCTGACATCTGAGACTCAGAAGCTCTCCCCCCTCCTTTTATAACCTTTACCTTCTATGTATTGGTTCCAACAGAGAAACATGCCAAGGCTAAGGAAATAGGAGTGTAATGACTTGCTCAGGGTCATATTAGTAGGAAGTATCTGAGGTCAGACTTGATCCCAGTACTTCCATATAGTAGACCAGGATCTCAATTCACTGAGCCACTTAGCTACCCTCCACAATGACTTTGTAAAAGGAGCTATGGCCTTACAAAATTCCAGTCTGTATCAGAATTTAACTTTTCATATACAATTAAAAAGAGCTTACTATGACTTTTCAGACTCAATAAAAATGACACATTCATAATCTTTCCATTGGAAACTCAAATAACCAAAATCTCTTAACTAACAATGGTTGTTAAGTTTGGTTTTAATTATTATTTTTAATGATAATTCAGTTTAATTGTTAAGTGTACTATCTTCCAAGTGTTTTGAAATTTGCTAATCAATCTAGGGAACATGTAGCAAAACTCTATTAGTTAAAAATATTCAATTAAATAATGGATAACACAATCCTTGACTAGTCGACATTCATTATGTGAGGTGCATTGAGAGGTTATTAAATATATGATGTGATTCTAGTCTTCAGGGCAATTAAAATACTGAGGAAAAGAATAATACATTTAGTGCTTTCTATTTAATAAAAGATTAAACTGACTTTACCAAGTAGAAAATAGGGAAGATGTTGGAAAGACTCTGGGTTGGATGGTGTACTAAATCATCATTTATGACTTTATAAACCTCTGATTCAGAAAAAGAAGTCATAAACCCCAACTCAGAGTAAATAAACCAGAAGAGTAAAAATTCCTGACTCAGACCAGAGGAATCAAGATCTAATTAAGGTACATCTCCAACTCAGAATAAATAAACCAGGTAAGTCAGAGTCTATAAAGTAAAATGTATCTTTAATATGGAAAGGACCAGGGATGCAGCATCAGAACACAAGTACCAGAGGGCCCAATGCCCATTAGAGCATAGTAGTTTTTAAAGCTAAAAACCACAAAAGAGAACTAGAAAGGGAGTATACCAAGCACAGATCAGGGAAAATGACATCATGGAACTGAGCACCAAAATTGTTGGTTATACCTACTTGTACAAAAATATTGATAGCAGCTCTTTTTGTTATGGCAAACAACTAGAAACTGAAGGAATGTCCATCAATTGGGGAATGGCTGAAAAAGTTTTGGTATATGGTTATAATGAAATAAGCCATAAGAAATGACAAAGAAGATAAATACAAAAAAAAGTCTAGAAAGTCTTTTATGAAGGGAAGCAAAATGAAGTGAGCAGAACCAGGAGAATGTTGTAAACAGGAAGAGCATTAAAGTACAATGATCAAATGTGATTGACTTTACTCTTACCAGCAATGTAAGGATCGCAGGCAGTTCTAAGGAATTTATGATGGAAAAGGCCATCTACCACCATAAAAGGAACTGATGGGAGTCTGAATGCACAATTAAGAATATACCATTCTTCATTTTATTTCTTCCATGAATTTTTCTCTAATGTCAGTGATTTGTGACTTCCTGCACAATATGATGAACATGGAAATATATATATTATATAAAAACACATATACAATCTATATTATATTACCTGGCATCTTGGGTAGAGGGAAGAGGAAGGGAAGAGGGAACACGAACTGCAAAATCAGAAATGATTATTAAAATTGTCAGCTTATAACATAGAAAAAATTAAAATTAATGATTACAGAGTTGAGGTGTAAGGAACAACATGATTGGTTGTAAGTTTTGTAATGGGAACTATTGGTAAGGGGAACCCCCTTCTCCCATGAGCTTCTAAAAAGGACTCATTGTTGGAGTCCAGGTGCAAAATAACAGCCCAGACTTTTGGATGGCAAACCAGATCAACTTGAAAGATCTTAAAGATATTAGACCCAACTCAGTGTTTTCAAGGCCAGCAAAAATTCCTTGAGTAAGGAAAAGATTAATATTAGCAGGAGAGCTGGATTTCTAAACTTGACCCATTACAGACCAGAAGAATTCTGAACTAATTTGAGAAACAAACCATGTAGAGCAAGTATAGAAAGAAAGTAAGACCAAAATTTTGGTCTTTAGCTCAGACTTGTGATTGGTTAATCCAAAGCCTCTTCCTAAAATGGCAGTTCTTCTAAAAGACTATCAGAATTAAGTTATTTTCCACAACTTCACAAATAAGTTATGTGGGAATAATAAAGATCACTATATGTGATGGAAGATAGGTTCCCCCCCACCCCCAGGCCCCATTATTGGCCCAGACATGAATTATTTGAAGGACTCTCTGAGGCTATTTGGTTTACCTCATTACTAAATAAGCATTCTAGGATCTAATGATCATAATTCTAGAAGCTGTAAAAAGGAATTCTTTATTGCTTTTTTTAAGTTAATAGGGGACCTGGAAGTCCTCTTACCATAGAGATGTATAGGAATTAACTAACCATGGAGACAGGAAGGGGAAACCATAGAGACAGGAAGGAGGGACAATAGAGATAGGAAGTGAGGTAAAAAAGGGGATAAAAGGAGTCAGTTGCTGAGAGTTGCGCCTGTCAGTTGCTGACAGGTCTGGAAGTTGCAGGGATGTTGGCTGTTCTTCATGAGTTTGGTCATTGGGAGGTTGGTTGGCTGGTGGTATGGCTTGGTGATTAGTTGTTGGTTGGAAAATATATACATATATATAGATATAGATATAGATATATAGATAGATAATGCCTGGTGAGCTGAACTGAAGGGTGATCAACTGGACTTTCTCTAACATCACTTATAAACAGTTATAGGCAGTTATAGGTAGATGTAGGCAGTTTTAGGTAGTAGTTATAGGATAACTAGTATAGACATTAGGAAATTTTCTTTCTCTACCTGTTTCCTATATTTCTCTCCTTTACTATATTCATTTACAATATTATTTTACTATCTCTATTGTAATTAAAATAAATCATTAATTGTTAAAAGCTGCTAGAAGTTTTCTCTGGCTTAAAGGGATAATATTAATTTACAACTCTATTATATTCTCATTAAAACTTAAGTTATTAAAAGCTGCTCTCTTATATTGTCAGAACCTCTGTTTTAATCCTTACATAGCCCAATTCACATGTAAAACAAATTCCATATCATCACTGACAAGCACTCTTTCAACATCCTTTTAAAAACTTTCAGTAAAGAGGAACCCATCATTTACTGAGACAATGAGCTTAACTTTTAACAAGACATTAAAAAAAAAAACTTTCAAAGACATTTACTCACATTTAGCCTTACTCCTTTTCAGAGTTCCATCCAAACTAGATTTTTCCCCAAGATATATCCTTTACTTTCTTACCTCCCCATTTCACCTACTCTTCACACCAGTGAGGTGCTCCCTTTCTCAAACATACCTAACTAACCCTAAGAAATCTACTAGATACAAGACATCTTTGTTGTTGCTGAAATATTTTCACTGTGTCCAAATATTTGTGACCTAATTTTAAGTTTTCTTGGTACAGATACTGGAATGCTTTGCTCTTTTCTTCTTCAATTAATTTCATAGATGAGAATCTAAGTTAAATAGTGTTAAGCAACTTCCTTAGGGTCACACAGCTAGTAAGTATTTGAAAGTAGATTTAAATTCAGGAAGATGAATCATCCTGATTCCAAGCGCATTGCTCTATAACTGTTTTGGTGAACCTATGGCATGGGAACCAGAGTGTGCTTGAGGGTACTGTTCCCTTCCCCCTCTCCATGCACTCCTGAGGGCATTTTTCACATTACCCACCCCTCTGCCCAGCAGCCCAATGGGAGCATTTCCTCCCTCCCCTCTTAGGGGTAAGTCAGGAGGCTCACATGCTTTGTGAGGGTTGCAGTTTGAACACTTGGTCCCTAAAAGGTTGACCATCACTACTCTATACACTGTGAGAAATGCCCATTCAAAGTGTCTTAGGGAACATCTGTTTCATACCCTCTTCATTTTAGAATAAAGAAGTTATTAGATAAGGTATAAAGTTACCTAATCCATTTTCCAGGGCCAACAAAATGAGGTTGTCTTGCCCATACTCTGGCTCCTATCTCATTTCTTATAATATCACCAGATGTCACTTTTAATGGCATACCTGGCATTTATATACAAGAGCTGTGGGCAATTGCAAATTGAGACAGTGACAATACTAAAAAACTCTGGTTCTCATAGTGGCTGCCTTGTTTATGTTTGATTTCTTGGTTGTAGCTCTTCTTTAGTTCCTTATATTTCACTATTGTATTCTCTGATTCAACCTGTAATACCCACATTTTGCCCACCCCAGATCTGCCACATGTATAGCACTCAGTCATATGAAAAAAATGTTCCAAATCACCATTGCTTAGAGAAATGCAAATTAAAACAACTGAGATACCATCTTTCACCCATCCGACTGACTAACATGACAAGAAAGGAAAATAATAAATGTTGTTGAGGGGATGTGGAAAAATGTGGACACTAATATGCTACTGGCAAATCAACAAATTCATACAACCATTCTGGAAAACAATATGTAAACATGTTCAAAGGGCCATAAAATTGTGTATACCCTTTGATGTAGCAATGCCACTACTAGATCTGTATCCCAAAGGGATTAAAGAAAAGGGGGAAAAACTACTCATATAAAAATATTTATTGTAGCTCTTTTAGTAGTGGCAAAGAACTGAAAACTGAAGAATATCTATCAACTGGGGAATGGCTCCATAAGTTGTGGTATATGCTGGTGAAAGAATACTACTGTGCCATAAGAAACGACAAACAAAATCACAACAAAACATGGAAAGATTAATATGAATTAATGCAAAATGAAGTAAGCAGTACAAGAAGAATGGTGCACATAGTAACTGTGAATAACTTAAGTATTAACAAGGCAAGGATCCAGGACAAGTCTGAGACTCATGACAAAAAAAAAAAGGATATCCATCTTAATAAAGGAACAGAGTCTTAGTAAAAATTGAAATATACCATTTTTTGTTTTCTACATGAATTTTTCTCAAGTATAAGGAGTATGAGTCTTCTTTTACAAGACAAATATGGAAATAAGATATTATTTGAATATATAGTCTATTCCTACCTGCCTTCTTAATGTGAGTAGATATTGGGGGAAGAGAAAGAATATGGATTGCAAGATATCAAAAAATGAATACTAGAAATTATATAGGTGTAATCTACAAAAAATAAATATTATAAAAAATGAAAAAATAGTACCTTTGCTAATCAATAACTTCTAGGTTACTTCTTAGAAAAGTAGCTAAAATCCCTCACTCATTGACAATTTTTATAAAAAATTGTGTCTTATATATACATTATATAAATATATTCCATATATTGAATGTCATGTTAGATATTAAATATATGTATATATATTCACATTCATACCTACATATATATGTATATATTTATAGACATATAAATATATATATATCTTAATCGCACACATATACATTTAGTTTTGTAATTTGCCAGCTTTGGAAATAAACTTATCCTCTTCAAAATTCAATTTCATCAAATGTAAAACTGGGGTAATTTTTGCATTGTCTACCTTCCATGCTTGTGTGTGGAGCAAATGAAACCATTTATGTTTAGCTCTTTTAGACTTTGCAGAACCATAAAAAGAGAACCTTTAAGTTATAAATAAGCTTATTAGGTCTTTGTAGAGATAGTAAATTTGAAACCAGAAGTTCATTTTTGGAAATGAGAAAGACTTTGATTATCCTGAGAAAAATGTAGGATAGCTCAAAATTTGTTGCAGACTTTATTATATACATATTAACATCAGAGGTTTGGAATAATTGATTGAAGTGGATGGTGATACCTCAAAGCAGACTTACCTGTGTGCTTCTTTGGGGGTCCTTTGTCTTTTCTCTTTCCATTCATTTTCCTAAGAGAACAAATATTACTTTGGAGTCAATAAGATCACAATGGCCTCATATTAAAGGAGTCTTTCCATTTTCTGAGAAACTCCTGGTAGAGTTAGAAAGGGCTTTTTCGATTACATTAAAACAGTTTTTTAATATTCACTTTTTCATATTTTGTAATCAATGTTTTTTTTCTCTCCTTCTATCCCTCCTTCCTCAAGAAGGCAGGTAATATGATATAGGCTAGCAATTTTAAAAGAAAAGTGCTCAGAAAAACTTTCTAACCCTAAATCAGCTGGAGGTGTGCTACTAAAACCTTTCCACAATGAGTAGGAAGGGGAAAATTCAAAGACAAGTTCTATGCTTGCACATGTTATTTACCCAGCTGGCAGTTCTGTTTAAAGATAATTTCATCACTGGCCTCAAAAGCTCCTTTTGGAAAAGGTAAAAAGAAAGAAAAATTCAATCCTACAATGAATTTGATCCAAAACATGATAGACTCTAAGTTGGAAGAGTTGAGATTCGAGAGGGAAGCAACTAATAGATTTTCACTCTTCTGATTCTAGGTTTATGAGAGTTAGTTTCCATAATGATCTGACTCTAGTTTTAGAACTCTAAGCAAACAGAGAGAACAGCAATAACCATTCTTCCTTATTTTAGAAACTGTTAGAACCAGAGCTGAGAATTCCAAATTGAGCCAAAATCTAGAAACAGAGAATCTTCATTAAATCATCCCTCACTTGTCATAAACTGGAGTAAGATCAATAAATATTGTTTATCTTTTTCCTACAACATTCACAATCCTCTGAAATATATGCACAGTCCACAAAAAAGAAAAAACCCAGACTAAAGAATATCCAAAATCAACACAGTTAACCAGGGAAAACTTGTAAAGGAAGTATGAGGTAGGAAACATGACCCAAATAAAACAAACTTCTTTGGTTCTCTTCTAAACAGTAAATTTAGAATGCTATAATCTAGCAATGATGAGCAACTTTACTCATTGTTAGTGTTTAAACAATATTTTTCTGCATTATTCATGCACAAATGCAATATTAACATCTTAATTTTCATTAACCTCTAACTGAAATCTAGCATTTTCTTCACTTTTGAATACAAGTAACCAATTATCCTAAGAAGTTCATAGATTTCACCAGACTGCCAAACAAAACTATAAAACTAAAGGAATAAATATCTCCTGATTTATTTCTTTCATAATTTTATTAACTTGCTACTTGTGAACTCATGTTCTACTCTCATTATTTGAAAATACTGTTTGTAAATGTTTCTAAGGGCTCTATACTCATAAGTACCCTTTCTCCCCTCCACAATTCCTAATCTGCTGGAGGTTAGAATCCTCAGGCATCTCTATTAAGTCCTACTACCATATTCTGTATAGGATTAGGGACTTCATAAGCATTATGCACTGACTGAAAAGAAATGGAGGAGGAAGGTCATGTATATTTAACATTAAAGAGATTTTAAATTGCTTGAAAATGAGCCCCTATAACTTTGTAAGTCAATATTGTAGTTACTCTCTTGAATTCCCAAAGTAGAACTTCAACAGTATATTTAAATAGACATACTTAGCATCTCCTCTTTACCTGACTCTTTTTTCTTTATAACACTGATAAACTATTGTTAGATTCATTTGAGCTATTATGGATATATTTCATAAACTAAAATAGTCTCTAGAATTAATTGCCATCTCCCCATTTCAGAAACTGGAAAATATTAAATCCTAGTTCATGCAAGCTTTCATTAACAATACATGATTTTGTTACAAGCTGGAGTCAAGGATTTCCAAAATGATCTGAAAACTGTAAAATGTACAATTGAGCCCTTTAAGATATATCCTAATAATTGACATTTTATTTTCAAATTGCTTTCTGCAAATTAGAAGGGGGAAGTATTAGACAGATAATGAAATATGCCCATTTTGTTTCATATCTTTTTTCACTACTTGGAAGAAAAATATTTAAAAACTATGCTATACTTTATATTTCATAATTTGTGCCATGTCTATAGGGGAATTCTTTCCTATGTTAGCAAGTTGAGGAAATCCATTATGAGCATAGAATCATGATGTCTGCATGTCTCACAACAAGGACATTACATTAAGAAAACATTTAACTTGGCTGATCTTTGGGGAGCAGGCAGAAGGAGAAATCATAGGTACGCTTAGGTGACTTGTCATAAAAATTTAGTTTCAATGAACTAGAACCTATTTTTTGCCTTTCTGAGTAATGTAATCTGTAACTGTTCTGTGCTGCAGATATTGAAGATGAAAGTCTGAGTCTTATGTGCTATAATAGAAAAGGCTTACAGAATCTATTTCATTCTCTCAAAACAGGACAAAGCACAAATAATCAGTTTGCTGTCTAAAATACTGCTCAAACCTACATTTACAGTATGTGGTAGTTCAGTACTGTTGAAAATGATACTCCTTTGGCTATCAAGCATCTAACTTCTGTGGTAGATACCCCAAAAATTCTGGGAAGTTTTCAGTACTTTTTCAGTGAGATTTGGCAAATTCAGTGTCAAAAGGAATGTTCCATAAGGAATAAATACCATCAAATCCCTATTTCAGCACTAACAGATTCTATGAACAAAAAGAATCAGCATAAAGAAGGGAGAGGAAGTCTGCAGTATAATCAATACCTTTTCCTTCCTTAAGCTGATTTTATGTGTATACATATCTAGATATGCATACACACAGTATATATAAAATATATTATATATAATATGTACAATATATATTTTATAGAAATTGAAATTATATATAGTGCTATATAACTATATATAATATATATACAGTGATACATAGTATTTATATATATATATACATATATATATATATATATGAATATACATACATATATCACAGGAAGAAAAACTTCCAAATATGAGTGGAATACTAAAAATCAGAAGGCAAAGGAAGAAGGAAAGCTATTTTGTACATGAGGGTAAATAACTTCAGTACCTGGAGGTTAGTTAAAACTGAGTATTTCATAATAAGATTTTAGGGAGGAGTGAGGGAACTAAGAACATTCCTAGAGCAAGGCATTTTGTATCTCTATACTTCTTTAGTCTTTGCCTTTTTTTGGTCATAGTTGACATTTTCTCTCAACACTATTCAATATGTTCTAAAGACTCAGTGAAAACCAATCGGTTGATCAGGAAGTATTGATTGATTGATTCCTATGAGTTAGACACTGAGCTAGATCTTGGACCAGGGAATAGGAGGGAAAAACAAAGAACTTTTTCTTTGTCTTTAAGCACATGATAATTAATACATGAGACAAACATTTTTAAATCTTGAATCAGCTTCATATCAATGGAATTAGAACCAGAAGACTGATCTAATATGACCTTTGTGATATAGGATAAGCTAGTTTTCCTATCTAATCCTCAGTTTCTCCATCTCTTAAATGAGGGAGTTTTATTAGATGATTTTTGGGCCTCCTTCGAGGTCTAATTCAATTAATTTTCATGAATCACTATATAATGGTACTCTCTGAAGCTGAGGAGAAATAGAGACAGAGACATGGAAAGATAGAGAGACAGATACAGAGGCAAGGGCATCAGAGAAAGAGAAGTGAGAGAGAGAGAAGAGAGAAGAAAGAGAAAGAGACAGAGAGAAGAGAGAGACCGAGAGACAGAGAGAGACAGAGATAGAGATAGAGAGACAGAGAGAGACAGAGACAGAAAAAGAGAGAGAGAGAGAGAGATAGAAGAGAGAAGAGAGAGACAGAGAGACAGAGACAGAGAGACAGAGACAGAGATAGAGATAGAGAGAAAGAGAGACAGAGAGAGACAGAGACAGAGAGAGACAGAATTTTCTGTTCACAGGGATATTATCTAGATTTTACAAATGAGGTCAAAACATAGACTATCCTGAGGACACATGCCATTTTGAGATAAAAGCAATGAATTTTTTTGGTTTTAATTCAAGACAAAAACATGAAAAGATGATCCATTTTGCCATATAGCAAATATGATCCTGAATGTCTTTGAAACATCTGTTTATACGCAGGAGAACAAAAGAAGTGGCACAACTTATGAATGGATCAGTCTAGGAAAAGCAAATGACAAGGACTTTCGTATAATACAACAATCACAAGTAATTCAGATGAGGACGTACACATGAGGGCTGCTAAGACTCTTTTGATGACTAGGAGTTATGTTTACAGGTTTGACAGTCATGTTAACAGTTCCTTCCTAGGTGTCCTCACCTCCTCCTCTGGGAGAAGGGGCCTGGTTGGAATAAATCACTCATGCTGGGAAGGCACAAGTCCCCCATTCTGTAATTGTATTGCTGATTTAGTATTTTGCATGTTGGGCTGCCTTTTGATCCTCAATTTGCTACAATTCACCATAGCAACTGATCAAAAGATCTATAAGCAGAGACAACAGAGGAATGAAGATCTTTTTTCGGGTGGGCATGGAGTTTCATGGTGACTAAATAAGTTGCATGATTGGAAATTCCTTTGCCATGACCAGGTTATTGCTGTGTATGTGCAGACCTGTGTATGCGTGTACATACACACAATATATATATATATATATATATATATATATATACATATATATATATACATACACACACATATGAATACATATACATAAATAGATAAATATTTTTAAAATTGTTCCCAAAATTCCACATAAAAACTATTTATTGCATTCTTTTATTTTTAATTTGGGGGCTCTAATTTTCTCCCTCCCTCCCCTTCTCTCTCTTACCATATTAGTAAACAATATGATAAAAATTATATCTATAAAATCATATAAGTCTTTTTTTCATTGTAGTCCTTTTGTGGATAAAAAACAAAAAATGAAGAAAGTGAAATGTAGTATGCTTTGATATGGAATGAGACTCCATCAGTTCTTTCCTTGGAGGCAGGTGATATTGCATTATGAATCCTTTAGATTGTCTTGTATCAGTGTATTTTTGAACATAGCTAAGCTGTTTACAGTTGTTCATCATATAATATTGCTGTTATTCTGTACAATATTCTCCTACTTCTGCTTCCTTTACTCTGCATCAGTTTCTGTAAGTCTTTACAGGCTTTCCTGGAATCATCCTGCTCATCATTTCTGTGTGAAGTAAGTTATTGAGGGGACTTTGATCCCAAGTACCCCAGAGGTGGGAAATAGGTATCCCAGTCACTGTGCTGATACCCAGCCAGCATGAACTTTGGGAGGGCCAGCGAGCCAGAGTCAGCACACCATGGCCACTGAGGGAGGAGAATGTTTGTTTTAAAAAGCCAGTGGAGGGAGGAAGTAGTTGAGCTTCTTCCTTACTAGTCTCAGGGCTGGGGTTTCACTCTGAGCTTTTTCTTATCTGATTTGACCATCACTGGAAAGCAAGGCCTCAGCCAAGAATTGGATCTATCCATAAAGTCAGAAAGGTAGATTGCTCTTTCTCTCCTCCTTATCTATTCCTCTTTCTTCACTAGTAAAAGTTTATAAATCTGGTAATAAGCCTCCAGATTAATTTTTATCTATAACATTTCTTATAGCACAACAGTATCCGATTATGATTATATATCACAATTTAGTCAGTCATTCCTCAACTGATGGGTATCCCCCTGCTTTCCAAATCATTGCTACCACAAAAAGAGATATTATAAATATTTTCATACTTAGAGGTCCATTTTTTAAAAATCTCTTTGGGATACAGACTTCATAATGGTATTGTTGGGCCCAAGAGTATATATGGTTTTATAGTTCTGTGGGCATAGTTCCAAATTGTTCTCCAGAATGCTTTAATCAGTTTGCAACTCCCTCTACAGTAGATTATCTTTTTGATTTTCCCATATCCAACTTTTGTTATTTTCCTTTTTGGTCATAATAGTCAATCTGATAGGTGTGAGGTAGAATCTCAGAGTTGTTTCAGTTTGCATTTCTCTCATTAACAGTAATTTAGATCATTTTTCAATTGGGGGCATGACTTGTATGCTTATATATTTGACTCATTTCTCTATGTATTTGAGAAAAGCAACCTTTATTAGGGAAATCTGTAATTTTTTCCAATGGTATAATTTTTCACTATTTATGTTATGTTCATTACCCGCCATCTTGTTTTCCCTTTGTTTATATTGCTCTCTTTCTCCTTTCACCCTGACCATCCTTAAAGTGTTTTACTTCTGATTACCATGTATAAGAATTAAAAATTAGGACCCTGGTCCTTAGGATTTTAATAAAGGTTATTAAATTTATTTGAATAGATAAAGATCAGAATTAGGTAAAAGGATAAAAGCAAAATGGCCTAACCAAAACTATTACCTGGGTGGTCTCAGCCTGGCCACCACAGCAGCCATTCTGCTAGAGTGCTCACCAGAGATCAAATGAGCCTACTTCCTTGAATCAAACCTTTTTTAATTTCCTCTCCATTTCTGGTCAACTTCAATCACATCTCGTTCAAATTCAGTCACAAAAGCCATTCCATATGATGTAACTAGTAGTGCAGGGATGCAAGTAAGACTCCATGCATGATCCTAGGAGAGGGTTCCCTTCACACAATCAACCCTTTGATTCTTTGGGAGACTAGCAAGTTAAATCTCCTCATTTGTGTTTTCTAGGAGATTAACACATCAGATCTCCCCAATGAATCATTCCACATATGTAGCTTATATATCTAAAAAACCCTCTAACCAGAGGTGTATAGAATATTGCACTTTACAAAGGGGAATTACAACAATTTTGGATAAGAGGGAAAGGAAAGAAAAAGGAGAAAGAAAACAAAAAATGATTGATAGATGCATTGACAAAATTCTAATTAGGGGACACTCCCCTTTCAAATAAGAGATTAAGTTCAGAATAAATGACAGGTTAAACCCCCTTCAGTTCAGTTCATAATATCTCAAAGTTCACTCTGGATCTCTTGTTGTAGTGTATGATTTTTATAGGCATCCTTATAGCATCTTTCCCAGAATATCCACTTTCTTGATTCAGCAATTTGGTGATTTTCTTTTCCTAAAATTTCTTTAAAAGACCTTAAACTTTGGATTTTAGGATAAATATACAATCCCCCTTAGGAAGGTGTTGACCAAAACTAGAATCACCCTGGGATACACAGCTGAGTTATGAAGTATATGAATCAATTCCCCAGAGAAAACCCCAAACCCAAAAACAAAATAGAAGAGAAAAATATTAAATCTTGATAAAATTATATATCAAAATCTCCTGTGTATAAAATTACAAGTAAAAGAGAAAACCATAACAGATTCTTGGATCACCAACATGGCCCCATTAAAGTAACTTATGTCTTACAAGCATGCAAGACAATTGCAGCAATATTGCACTTACCCATCAGAAGCCAGGATTATTGAAAATTGCCATACTATAAAAGAGAAGGGGACAAAAGTCTTAGGAAAAAAGGGAAGTATGATTCCCTAGTCTAATTTTTACTTTCAATCTCAGGTAATGGGGAGCCAAAATGAAATCCAAATGGAGGTATTTGTAGGAACCTGGCACATGGAAGCCCAATATCTGAATTTGTCAAACAGCCATTTCCTTGAACCTCAAAACAAGTCCCCTGTCTTGTCATAGATCCTCATCAGTTCCACAGTGATTGTTGGTCTCCTTGACCTTGTGCTTCTTTGCACTGTGCAGTGGCTCTCTTGTCATCCCTTCTTCTGACATCAGACTCAATTATTAATTAAAATCCCATAATACTTAACAATCAATGGCAGATTTCCATAGTCTAAAACTTTTGGGTATGCATTGGTATTAGAGCTAATATATATTGTAAACTTATCATATCAAATTTTTTAAAAAACCATTAATGTTGATTCCTTGTACTCAAGTACAAAAAATAAGAAGAGAAAAATCAAATATCATATTGAAAATATAAAGAAAAACAATAATAGAAAAATCAGAAATTCATATTGCACATTCCATTTGACAATTAGTCAGACAAACAGTAGCATAATACCAAGGTTTCTCACTCAAAAGCAAACTCTATTTCCTCTCAAACTTGCCCATGATCCATGGTGAGAGTGTATGTAATTTTTTTCACCAGATAAAAGCTTGTTATAAATAGTAGTAATATATAGCTAATAACCATAACATACTAACTGAAGGTAACATTGGATAACAGAAAATCTTAGATTATATTAATATGTAAACTTAAAAACAAAATTAAATTTAAATACAAACAAGCAGCAAATACAATATTTTGTGGTAGGATAATCACTCAGTATCAGTAGAGAGTACCTGTTTTATATGTGAGCACCGATTCCTCCAATTTTGATAGCTGCTGAAGTAGTTCGCTGGGAATTGTTTATATACATATCATCTCCTGGGTTTAGATCTGTATTCAAGATTGTGTTAGACTTTTTCCCTGTGGGATGGGAATAGACTGAGAAAGCTAACAATAAAGCAGTGGGGTCTGAAAAGGCTTAAAATTCAACTCCAGACACGTTGAGGTCCCTTTCCCTCACAAGTATCATAATTTATCTAGATTCCTTTGGCCACATCCTTGGCCCCTCCTCTGGCCATCCCTCTGCTTATTCTGACCATATTTCTATGGAACTTCACAGTGATTACAGATATTTTTGGCATGATGCATTATGGTCTGAATTACAATTTCCCCTATTAGAATCATTGATCCTGTTAGAGGATTTATTATTATTATTATTATTATTATTATTATTATTATTATTTCTCTAGATTCTTTTGCTTTTATTTTCTTGGTTCCTGTTTCTACAATCCATATCTACATAACATTCTTTCCCACAAAAAAAGCAAGTCATTGGTTGCCTTGTGTATTCCATTAAAAGAGCTATGACCTCTGTCTGTCTTACAGCTCCTACTAGACTCTAGTCCCTTCTCTTTTATAGTATGGCAATTGTCCATAGTCTTGGCTGCCAATGGGTAAGTGCAATATTGCTGCAATTCTCCTGCATGCTTGTAGGGCCTTACTGATGATTCAAGAACCTGTTACAGTTTTATTTTACTCATAATTGTATACA
This sequence comes from Monodelphis domestica, assembly GCF_027887165.1. Lineage (NCBI taxonomy): Eukaryota > Metazoa > Chordata > Mammalia > Didelphimorphia > Didelphidae > Monodelphis > Monodelphis domestica. The sequence continues at coordinate 196,507,708 of NC_077231.1, forward strand.
TATAGGATGTTGATATATATTTTATCTAGATTTAATTTTTTCTCTTCTCTTTGGTTTTTGGGTTTTTAGTTTTCTTTTGAGAATTGATTCATATAGCTCAGAACTCATCTGTGTATCCTGGGATGATTCGAGAATTGGAAAACATCTTCCTCAGGGGGAATAGTATAATTATTCTAAAATTCAAGGTTTAAGATCTTTTAAAGCAATTTTAGGAAAAGAGAATCATAAATACCCCAAATGAAGAAAGTGGATCTTTTGGAGAAGGTACCATAAGGATGCCTACAGAAACCACATATTACATCAAGAGATCCAGAATGAACTTTAGGGTATAATGAACTTAACTGAAGGGCGTCAAACCTATTATTTATTCTGAATGTAAACTTTTATGCCAAAGGGAAGTACCCCCTAATTGGCTTTTTGTCAGTGCATCTATCAATCATTTTTTCTTTCCCCTTTTTTTCCTTCTTTCTCTCTGATCCCCAAATTGCTGTAATTCCCTCTATGTGAAGTACAATATTTTCTAAACATCTAATAAGAGAATCTTTAGATGTATAAACTGGATATTTGGAATGATTCACTGGGGATACTTGTCATATTAATCTCTCAAAGTCCCCAAGTGAGGATATTTTAATATACTTGTCTCCCAATAGAATCACAGGGGGATTATCTAAAGTAAATCTCTTCCTCTCCCCTGAGGCCATCTGGAGGTTAAATACCGAAAAGTGAGATGAGATAAACAGGCCACTGGAAGTTAAGAACTAATGAAACAGGAAATAATGACATAAAAAATATTTCGAGCAGTAGAGTGATTATACAGGCACTCTTCCCCTGGGCAGCCTAGACAGGTTTATAAGTCAAGGCTGGGAGGAAATGAGGATCTTGGGTGTGTACGCAGAGGAACAAACTGGATTTGTGATGGAGTATAGCTAGAAGCCCCATGACAGCCACAAATTGGAAAAGCTAAGTACCTCTCTACCTCTCTCTTACTTTTCCCACTCCTCCCTACTACAACTACTACTACTTTTGAGTTATGTAACTGTGAAAATGTGGGTTTCGAGACTGTGAATTGCCAAAACTGTAAAGGTTTCAGCCAAACTGTAAAAATGGTTTTTAATATCTTGATTTAAATCAAAAATAAGTGGTTGCCATGGGAAAAATCCAAAAATATGAAAATACCCAAGTCAGCTGGGTTTTATGGAGATTTTAATTAATGCAAATGAAGGAATTAAGGGAAGAGAGAGAGAGAGAGAGAGAGAGAGAGAGAGAGAGAGAGAGAGAGAGAGAGAGAGAGAGAGAGAGAGAGAGAGAGAGAGAATAGTAGAAAGGACACCTAGGTCAAATGGTCTAGGCCTGAGCCTTAAGGTAGTCAGTCTTTATTACTCAACACAAGAGCTTCCCAAGCAAGCTCTAGTCCTTAACTGAAATCCTCAACTCCTGAACTGAATTCAGAGACCCTTTTCTGAACTCCTGACCTCCTCCAATTCAGCTTACAAATTGAACTCAAAAGAAACTGAACTGAATTCTCCTTTAAAAGAAATTTTCTCTTATGTCACCTCCCCTAAATTTTCACATCTACCAATCACAGTAGATGCTTTTCCCAGGACTGCCCATTACTAGTTCTTATCTACTTTTGTTCTCACCTTTTCTGGTTAGATAAAAACTTCACACCTCTTTTGTTAAGCTTGCCTTTTGTAAATTGCCTGACCTTTCAGTGATTAATTTAGACTTTATAGGTACTTAGCACCCTTTTGTATTAGATCTAAAAATAGACCACCTTGCTTAGGGTTTTTGCTTCACTATAAGTATGAGTTGGGAACTTTTCATTGTTCAATCAGGAATTTGCAACTTTATCTTCCCCTAAGGCACTGTCTGAGCAGGGTGGAGTAATTTTAAAGTTCTCAATACATTCCTGACCAAGTACCTCCATTGTTAAAAATGGGGAATAACTTAATCAAATCTTCTGAAGTAAAGTCTGAGCAGTTTTAATATTCACAGTTAATAAAATTATTAAGCTACAACCAGCCTCATAATTTTTATTTCTTATACATGCTTCTCAATTTGGATTCCCTTCTATCACCCAAACCTCCTTATTCCCTTCCCATCCTAATTTCCTTTAGGATAAAATAGATTTAATACACAACTAAATATATATGTTCTTCTCTCTTTGAACCAATAAGGATGAGATTAAGGTTCAAACACTCTGCACCCCACTTTGTCCATATCCCCCTCCATTGTAAAAGGTCTTTTAAGTCTCTTTTGTGTGAGACAATTTACCCAATTCTACCTCTCCATTAAACCTTCCCCCAGATCATTCCTTTCTCATGCCTTAGTCTTACTTTTTAAAACACCATTTCATCATATTCAACTTATACCCTCACCCTCTCTCTACATATATTACTTCTAACTATTCTTATAATGGTCAAATCCTTAGTTACAAGTATCTTCTTCCCATGTAGGGATATAAAAGTTTAACTTTATCGAGTCCCCTATGCTTTCACTTTCCTATTAATTTTTTTTTGTTCTCTTGAGTCTTGTATTTGTAGGTAAGTTTTGTTATCCGGTTGTTAAAGTTTCATCAGAATGCTTGAAAATCCTCTATTTCATTAAATATCCATTTTTCCCCAAAAGTGTTATAGTTTTGCTGGGTAGTTGATTCTTGGTAGCAATCCTTTTTTCTTTGTCTTTTAGAATATATATTCCAGGTCTTCTGATTCTTTAAAAAAATTGCTAAATCATATGTTATCCTGACTATATTTCCACAATATTCCAATTTTTTTTCTTTTTGTCTGCTTGAAATATTTTCTCTGATTGATTAAGTGGTAATGTACAGTAGTGGTGTCAAACTCAAATAGAAGTAGATCCCTGTGGGGAATGTGTTGGCTTTAAAATATACAAAGAAGATTGTTATACTGTAGTTTATATATTTTGATAATATCTCTATTTTATTTGGTCAATTTAACACATTATTCCTTGGTTACAAAAATCATATTCTATTCGTCCCTCCCCTACCTGACCCTTCCCATAGCCAACGCACAATTCCACTACGTATTACATGTGTCCTTGATCAGAATCTATTTCCATGCTGTTGATGTTTACACTATGATGTTCATTTAGAGTCTACATCCCCAATCATATCCCCTCGACCCATATAATCAAGCAGTTGTTTTTCTTCAGTGTTTTTACTCCCACAGTTTTTACTCTGAATGTGGATAGTGTTCTGATAGATCCCTCCGGGTTGTTCAGGAGAAGTCCATTACATTCCATTGTACCTCAGTGTATCTATCAGTCTCTGTACAATGTTCTCCTGGTTCTCCTCCTCTCATTCTTCATCAATTCCTGGGGGTTGCTCCAGTTCCCATGGAATTCCTCCACTTTATTATTCCTTTTAGCACAATAATATTCCATCACCAACATATACCACAATTTGTTCAGCCATTCCCCAATTGAAGGGCATCCCCTCATTTTCCAATTTTTTGCCACCACAAAGAACACAGCTATGAATATGAATATGAAGTACATGTATTTTTCCTTCTTATCTCTTTGGGGTACAAACCCAGCATGCTATGGCTGGTTCAAAAGGCAGACAGTCTTTTAGTGCCCTTTTGGCATATTGCCCTCCAGATTGCCCTCCAGATTGGTTGCATCAATTCACAACTCCCCAGCAATGAATTAATCTTCCGACTTTGTCACATCCCCTCCAACATTCATTACTTTCTTTTGCTGTCATGTGTAACAATTAAATTAGTCTCTAGTAAAAATATTATATTTTAAAAGATGTTTGTTAGGATTATTAGAATCAAGGATACAAAATAATAACCACATTTGTGGCCAGGGTTGATTAGTTTATTTAAAGCTTGCTTACTATATCATTGCAATGGTTGATCAGAGAGAGGATTGAAGAGAAAGAAGAGGGTGAGGTAGGTGTTACTGTCAGTTAAAATACTAATTGTGATCTTGCCCAGGTGGAGACTCAGGTGAGATTATAGGAAATTATGGGAAATACCAAGGACTTCTGGGGATTGAAGGGTAGGGTTCAAATCTCCATTTTACTCCCCCCACCAGGCCCAAGGAAGACTAGTCTCTCTGATGGGTCTTGTAAATATAAGCTAGGAAATTACAACAATTTGAGGATAAGAGAAAAAGAGAACAAAACCAATAATTGCTAGGCACATTGACAAAAAGCCAGTTAGGGGGCAGTCCCTTTTGGCATAAGAGTATACATACAAAACAAATGCATTCAAACCCCACACAGTTCAAATCACCACATCCCAAGGTTCACTATGAATCTTTATGCAGCTTGTGGTCTGTGGAGGCATCTTCATGGTGTCTTTTCCAAACAGTTCAGTTTCTGGATTTGGAGAGATAGCATGTTTCTTATCCTAAAATTAGTCTCAAAAGGAATTTAAACTTTGCAATTTAAAATAATAATAATTATACATACCCCCCCTGAAGAGGGTGATTGAAAAACACAGGGATCATTTAGGGATGCATGACTGAATTATGAGATATATGAATCAAGTGGCAAGAGAAATAAAAAAAAATTCAAAATAAAAAAAGATCATTTCTGGATGAAATATAGACTATCAAAGTCTTATGTGTAAAAATTCTGAGTAATGGAAACATAAATCTATATCAGATCCTTGAATCAGGGCCCAATTAAATGTTTTTAGCATTAAGCATTTACCCAGTCAGTAGCCAGGACTATAGAATGTTGCCACATTATGAAAGACAGAATAGGGACTAGATTATAGAAGCCAGGTAGGAGCCAAATTTAAGATACTTGTCTGTAAGCATTTTCAAAAAGAGTGTAGATACAAGGAAGGCCTATGTCTTAAAGTATGTCAAGCGTTGCAACCTCAAGTCTCACACTAGGTTCAAGTCCTTTGTATTGGCTTCGAAGTGCATCAATCCTTCCTGGATTGCTTTCTTCTCTTTTTTTTTTTTTTGACCTGTGTGCTGTTTTGGCACTATTCAGGTTAATTCTGTGCTCCTTTTTTGTATTCTCTTGTCCTGGAACCAGACAGAATCATTAAGCAAAGTCCTATAAATTTTCTTTTTAAACAATCAGTGGCATCATTTTTATAGTCTCAAGTTTTGGGGCATGCATTGACATTATAGCAAATATATTTTAAACTTATATTACTGATAAATCAAAAAAGTTAAAGAAAATCTTAATACTGGTAACATGTGCTTCAAATATAAAAAGGAGAGAAAATAAAAACTGAAGTAGTATATTATATATGCAAGCAAAAACAATAATAAAAGTTTTAAAAATAAAAAAATAAATAATTTAAAATCATTGATACACTGTGTCAGCTAAGTAAATGTAGAATAGAAGTCTTCTCACCAAAAATGAGATCCATTTCCTCTTTATATCTGGCCATGATCCACTGTGAGTATAAGCAAGTAATTTTCACAAGGTAATCAGTTTTTTTAATAAAGAGCAGTAGTATAACATTTAATGCAAATTCAAAAGGTTTCAATATCCCCAAAATTCTCAATAGCCCAGTTAATTACAATAGTAAACAAACCCACTATCATATTTCACATAAGTTGCTGTATGACATTTTTAAAAGCCTATGAACTGATGGATATTTGTGACAATTTTTACAGATGTAAAAAATCTTTCAACCTTGGCAAATATATTTTTAAACAAAGTAAAACTTATTTGGGTCTAGGTCATCATCAAGAAATCAAGAGATCATTCTGGTGGAAGTAAAGTGAGCTGAAGAGGTATTAATGAGATATGCTCCTCTTTTGGGAGTCATCTAGAGGCACAATGCCCTGGGATTAACTTCCCAGCTCCTTTGGTATGAGACTGTGATGTCTCATTCATTCACATTTTTATAAATGTGGGAGATGGGGATTATAATTGTATTTCACTTCAGCTACCAAAAATGGACTTTACCTCCTGATAGAGGCAGGCAAAATGATCAGAGTTGTTGAAAAAAATTCTAAAAATCATATGTAAGATCCCTTAAAATCAATTTGAGATATTTAGCTCATTAAATTTTCCAAAGGTTGTTATACAATTGTAACCAGATCTGATGAAGTCCATCCATCCTCTATGTGACAACTAACAAAGTCAAAATAGAAAAATAAAGTTTTTTTTTTCTCATGTGGGCTTATTCAATAACATTTCTTCAGGATAGTTATAGGGGAAAAGCAACAGAATATAATAGTAGTTAAAAACCAGTACATTAAAATGATTCAGTGTAACAGAATAGTATTGAATACATTAATATATAAACTTAAACCAACCAAATTAAATCTTAAACAAAACAATCAGCAAAGTACAATAAAATACCAAGACTTTCATTAAACAAAAATGGAGTCTGAAAATTTTAACCTTCAGTCTCTTTAAAGTTCTTTTTCTATCCATTCAGATCCCTTTTTTCAGTGCTGTGTGATCTCCCACAGCAAGGGAGAACTCCTTGTTGAGCATAGTGTGAAGGAATCCCAGATTGAATGACTTTTAGAGACTGGGCAGGATAGAATGGCAAAGGGTTGATTCTCCCCTGAATCTCAGGCAAGATAAGTGAAAGGATCAATGCACTCATGATAAAACATGCTAAAGCTGGAAGCTTTTTGAAATAGGTAATGCACTGCTCTTTCATAGAATACTCCATACTTCCTATTTGAAAGAGTCTCTTCCTTCTCCTCATTATCCTCCCTCCTTCCCATGTTTCCCTGTGTAAAGATTAAAATTTAGGAATATTGGGAGACTGAGGCAGGTAGAAATTAGTTTCTCTCTGCAAGAAGTATTATATTTTTTAGAGGTTTATTAAAGGTTAAAGATTAAAGAATATACAAGTAAGAAACATGTGCCTAGGCCAGAGGCCTAGACAAAATAACCTCACATCACGCAAGAGACTGGCCTGCTCCAAAACGGAAGTCCAAAAGAGCCAAGAGCCCCCCAAAAGCCTTTGAATCAGCTTAAATACCTTCTCCATCTCAGCCCAGGTGAGATTACAAGGCATTCTGGGGAAGTGGAGCAAAGGCTCATGGGGATTGTAGTCCTGTATTCGAGTCTATTTTTCACACCTGCCACATGGAGGCTAATTGTAGCCTAATGGAAGAACACCCCCGTTTTTAACAGTTGGTTTATGATTCCTGAAGACACAGGGGCAGCTACCAGCAACCTGGGTCCTTGGGTTTCCCTGAGGTGATCTGGCTCAGAGTCTGGAGATCAGTTGGGGCTGGGGCTGGGGCCAGGGCAGGTTGGGACCTGGAGAGCGATCTGGGTCAAGCAGATCCAGAGCGAATGGCTGGATGTAAGCCTGGATGGAGTACAGAAGCAGGCAAGCAGGCAAGCAGGCAAGTGGGCAGGAGGAACAAGCTGAATCAAGAGGCTTTGATGAAAACCCTTGGCAGGAGAAATATGGCTTGAAAAATTATCTAGGCTATCTTTTAAAACAATTTGAGAAGTTCTCATCCAATCTTGTGGTCGCTATTAATTATAAAAATTAAATAAGTCTCTAGTAAAAATATTATATTTTAAAAGAGGTTTATTAGGATTATTAAAATCAAGGATACAAAAAATAACCATGTTTATGGCCAGGGCTGATTAGTCCTTTCAAAGCTTACTTACTACATCACTGCAATGGCCAAGCAGAGAAAGCATTGAAGAGAAGGAAGAGGGTGAGGTAGGTGTTACTTCCAGTTAAAATACTAATTGTGATCTTGCCCAAGTGGAGACTCAGGTGAGAATGTAGGAAATTCTGGGAAATATCAAGGACTTCTGGGAATTGAAATCTAGGGTTCAAATCTCCATTTTATGCATGTTAGCCAATCTGCTAGTTGTGAGGTGATACCTCAGAGTTGTTTTGATTGAATCTCTCTGATTATGAGAGATTTAAGTCACTTTTTCATGTGCTTATTAATAGTTTTGATTTCTTTGACTGAAAATTACCTATTCATATCCCTTGCCATTTATCTATTGGAGAATGGCTTGATTTTTTGTACAATTGATTTAGCTCTTTGTAAATTTGAGTAATTAAACAATCATCAGAGATTTTTGTTATGAAGATTGTTTCCCAGTTTGTTACTTCCCTTCTAATTTTGGTTACATCGGTTTTGTATGTATAAAAAAAACTTTTTAATTTAATGTAATGAAAATAATTTATTTTACATTTTGTAATTTTTTTTGACTCTTGCTTAGTCTTAAAATCCTTCCTTTCCCAAAGATCTGACAAGTATATTATTCTGTGTTTACCTAATTTACTTATAGATTCCTTCTTTATATTTAAGTCATTCATGCATTCTGAGTTTATCTTGGTGTAGGGTGTGAGATGTTGATCCAAACCCAATCTCTCCCATACTGTCTTCCAATTTTCCCAGCAGTTTTTTCAAATAGTGGATTTCTGCCCCCAAAGCTGGGACCTTTGGGCTTATCATATACTTCTGACTGAGGTCACTTAACCCAAGTCTATTCCACTGATCCTCCTTTCTGTCTCATAGCCAGTACCATATTGTTTTGATGACCACTGCTTTATAGTATAGTTTGAGAACTGGGACGGCAAGGCAACCTTCCCTCTCATTTTTTTTCATGTTTTCCCTGGAAATCTTTGACCTTTTATTCTTCCAAATTAACTTTGTTATGTTTTTCTTTTTTAATTCAGTAAAATAGTTTTTTGGTAGTTCAATGGGTATGGCACTAAATAAGTAAACAAGTTTGCATAGGATGGTCATTTTTATTATGTTAGCTCCTCCTACCCATGAGCAGTTAATGTTTTTCCAATTGTTTAGAAATAGTTTTAATTGTGTGGAAAGTGTTTTGTAGTTGTGTTCATATAGTTCCTGTGTTTGTCTCAGTAGATGGATTCATAAGTATTTTATATTGTCTAGGGTGATTTTTAATGGAATTTCTCTTTCTAATTCTTGCTGAGGAGATGTGTTGGAAATATATAGAAATGCTGATGACTTATGTGGGCTTATTTTGTATCCTGCAACTTTGCCAAAATTGTTGATTATTTTAACTAGCTTTTTAGTTGATTCTCTAGGATCCTTTAGTAGGCCATCATATCATCTAAAAAAGATTGATAGCTTAGTCTCCTCATTGCTTGTTTTAATACCTTCAATTTCTTTTTTCTCCTCTAATTGCTACTGCTAGTGTTTCTAGTACAATATTACATCATATAGGTGATAATGGGCATCCTTGTTTCACTCCTGATCTTATTGGGAAGGCTTCTAGTTTATCCCTATTGAGGATGATGCTTGCTGATTGTTTTAGATATAATGTTGTTCATTATTTTTAGGAAAGCCCCTTATATTCTCATACTTTCTACTGTTTTCAATAGGAATTAGTATTGTATTTTGTCAAAAGCTTTTTCTGCATCTATTGAGATAATCATGTGATTTTTGTTGGTTTGCTTGTTGATATAATCAATTATGTGGATCGTTTTCCTAATATTGAACCATCCTTGCTTTCCTGGAATAAATCCTACCTGGTCATAATAAATAATTCTTGTGATCACTTGCTGATGTCTTTTTGCTAGTATTCTATTCAAGATTTTTGCATCTATGTTCATTAGGGAGATTGGTCTATAAATTTCTTTCTCTGTTTTTGACCTCCCTGGCTTTGGAATCAGTACCATATTTATGTTGTAAAAAGAATTTGTTAGAACTCCTTTGCTAAGTCTGTCAAATAGTTTGTATAATATTGGGATTAGTTGTTCTTTGAATGTTTGATAGAATTCATTTGTAGATAGAATTCATTTGTAGATAGAATACATCTGGATCTGGGGATTTTTCTTAGGGAGTTCTTTGTTGGCTTGTTCAATTTCTTTTTCTGATAATGGGTTGTTTAGGTAATTTATTTCTTCCTCCGTTGGTCTAGGCAATTTATATTTTTGTAAATATTTATCCATAACACCTATATTGCCATATTTGTTGGCATATAATTGGACATAATAGTTTTAATGACTGCCTTAATTTTCACTTCATTAGAGGTGAAATCTCCCTTTTCATCTTTGAATTTGTTAATTTGTTTTTCTTCTTTCCATTTTTTAATTAGATTGACCGGTACTTTTTCTAGTTTATTTGTTTTTTCAATGTACTGGCTTCTAATCCAATTCAGTAATTCAATAATTCTTTTGCTTCTGATTTTATGAATTTCTCCTTTAACATTTCAGATAACTAATTTAGTTTTCATCTGAGGATTCTTAATTTCTTCACTTTCTATTTTTTTAAATTTGCATGCCCAATTAATTTACCTCTGCCCTTTCTAATCTTTAATATATGAACTCAAGGATATAAATTTCCCCCTGAGTACTGCTTTGGCTATATCTCATAGATTTTGAAATGATGTCTCATCATTTTCATTTTCTTCAATGAAATTATTAATTGTTTCTATGCTTTGTTCTTTAGCTAACAGATTTTGGACAATCTTATTGTTTAATTTCCCATTAAGTTTTGATTTGCCTCTCTATGTACCCTTACTAATTATTATTTTTATTCCATTGTTATCTGAAAAGTTTGTATTTATTATTTCTGCTCTTTTGCTCTTGTTTGCCAAGTTTTTATGCCCTATTACATGGTCAATCTTTGTGAATGTATGATGGGCTGCTGAAAAGAAAGTTGACTCCTTTTTGTTCCTATTTATTTTTCTCCACATATCTACTAACTAATTTTTCTAAGATTTCACTCACTTCTCTTACCTCTTTCTTATTTATTTTTTGGTTTGATCTATCTAGTTCTGATAGGGGAAGGTTCAGGTATCCTACATATAGTTTTTCTATTTCCTCCTTGAACTCCACTAGTTTCTCCTTTAGAAAATTGGAAACTATGCCATTTGGTGCAAACATGTTAAGTACTGATATTTTCTCATTGTCTATATTGTCTTTTTTCAGGATTTAATTGCATTCCCTTTCTCTTTTAAGTAGTTCTATTTTTTACTTTGACTTTCTCAGATACCATGATTGAGACTCCTGCTTTCTTTTTCTCAGTTGATGCCCAATAGATTTTGCTCCATCCACTTACCTTTACCTTTACCTACCTTCCTCATGTGTGTTTCTTGTAGATAACATATTGTAGGATTTTGGTTCCTAATCTACTCTGCTATTTTCTTGTGTTTATGGGTGAGTTCATTCCATTCACATTCAGAGTTATGATTACTAGCTGTGTATTTCTCAACATTTTGATTTCCACTCCTAGTCCTTCCCTATTTTCTTTCACTATTTCCTTCTACACCAATGTTTTGTTTTTAATCAGTTCACCTAATTCCCTTGCTTATTTTACTTCCCTTTCTACTCTCTCCCTTCTTATTCCCCTTATTTTCTTTACAGTCTTTTTAAACTACTCCCTCATCCTCTCCCTCCATTATATTGCTTCCTACCCATCCAGTCTGTTTGTTAGCCTTCTACTTCTCTATAGGGCGCAAATAAATTCTCTGCCTTAATAGATGTGGTTTTTCTTCCCTCTTTGAATCAGTTTCAATGCAGGTAAGAATTAAATATTTCCTGTCTCCAACCTCTTTACCTTTCTAGTGTATTGGTGTTCTCTCTCACTCCTACCATGTGCTTCTTTATGACATATAAATTTACCCCATTTTGTTTCTTTTCCCATTTCTCTTAGTATTAACCTCTTTTTTACCTCTAGTTTTATGTACATACTCTCTCTCTCTCTCTCTCTCTCTCTCTCTCTCTCTCTCTCTCTCACACACACACACACACACACACACACACACACACACACACACACACATGTCTTGACATTTCATCCTATACAGTTTGTCACTGTTCCCTTTATGTATAATTCTTCAAGCTAACCAGGTGATAATGACAATTTTTAAGTTACCAATATCCTTTTTTCTTATAAGGATACATATCATTTTAACTTATTGGGTCCCTTTAAAAAGATCTTTTCATGATTTTTTGTTTTTCCCCTTTCTTAGTTAACTTTTTATGATTCTCCTGAGTTCTGTGTTTGGGCATCAAATTTTCTGTTCATGTCCGGTCTTTTCTTTACAAATGCTTGGAAGTCTTCTATTTTATTAAATGACCATACTTTCCCCTGTAAGGATATATTCAGTTTTGCTGGACAGATGATTCTTGGTTGTAGACTTAATTCCCTTGCTTTCCAAAATATCATATTCCATGCCTTTATGTCCTTCAATGTAGATGCAGCCAGATCTTGTGTTATCCTTACTGTCATTCCATGGTATCTGAATGACTTCTTCTTAGCAGCTTCTAATATTTTTTCCTTGGTCTAGTAGTTCTTGAATTTGGCTATAACATTCCTGGGTGTTGCCAGTTGGGGATTAAGTATAGGAGGTGCTCTGTGGATTATTTCAATGTCTACTTTTCCCTCTTGCTCTTCAGGGAGTTTTCTTGGTTTTGTATTTTCTTGAATGTATTATTTATCTATGTAGTATTTATCTACATCATTTGCACTCACATTGTTTTATCTACCTTATTTGCACTCACACTGTGGATCATCGTAAGTAAAAGAGGAAATAAATCTTGTTTTTTGAAAACTGTTAACATGAAAATATGGGTTTCAAGACTGTGAATTGCTCCAACTGTAAAGATAATTTTTAGCATCTTGATTTTATATCAAAAATAAGTGGTTGCCATGGAAAAAATTCCCAAATATGAAATACCCGTCAGCTGGGTTTTATGGAGATTTTAATTAATATAAATGAAGGAATTTAGGAAAGGGAAAGAGACAGAGTAAGAGGAAATAGTAGGAAAAGGGATAGGGCCTAGGCCTATTGCCAATTGCCTAGGCCTTTATCTTTAAGAGAGAAACTACATCAGTCTTTAATCACTCACCACAAGATCTTTCCAAACAAAGCTCTAATGTTCAGAGACCAAGCAGCCTCCTCTGACTCCTGACTTCCAATTTAGCTACCAAAGCTGAATTAAATTGAACTCTCTTGAACTGGTTCAGACAGCTCCTATTAAAGAGAAATTTCTCTTGTGTCACCTCCCCTAAATTTTTACGTCTACCTATCACAGTAGAAGCTTTTCCTGACATCCCACTCTTAATTTTTAGTTCTCACCTTCTCTGGGTAGATTATCTCTTTGCTAAGCTTGCCCCTTGTAAGTTGCTTGACCTTTTAGTGATTAGTTTGACCTTCATAGGTACTTAGCACCCTTTTGTATTAGATCCAAATTAGACCTAGCTTTAGGGCTTGGCCTCACTATAAGTATGGGTTGGGGATTTTTTCTCACTGTTCCATCAAGAATTTTACAACTTTATCTTCCCCTTAAGTATGTCTAAGTATGGGTGGAGTAATGTAAAATTCTCACATACATTCCTGATTAAGTACCTCCATTGTTTAAAATGGGAAATAGTCTTAACCAAATGTTCCAAGGTAGAGTCTGAGAAATTTTAAGATTCACAAAACTAGCCCCTATAGTTTATCTCTGTAATTGTGAAATATACACAATTTTAATATTTTTTCTTCCCACATGAGTCATATAGAATTAGATTTTTTTCCTTTTCTCATTTTTTGCCTTTGAAACTCATGTCACTATTATTGAAAATAATTGTTGTTTGTTTGTTTGTTTTTTTAGCCATTTTTACTTTTTTCAATAGCATAAGCTAAGATGTCTGTTCACCTAGCATATAAAAGCATACCCACAAAGCTTTGGACTAAGGCAATTTGCCATAGTTATTTATATATTATGAGACTTTTTCTTGATGACTATGTCTAATCCAAGGAGAAATGGACCACAAAGGAACACAGAACTTCACCTGCAAAGTCCCAAACGAGGACACAAGGTAAAAGAAACCAAACCAATCCTATGGGGATTGATGACATTATGCACAAAAACTACAATGACTTGATCATGTGTGAGATGTGAGGTTGTGCCTGTTTAACATGTGTTATATACAGGACTTCACCACACTCAATATCAAGCAATTAACATTGATTGTTCTGGCTCCATTATCCCCCCAAAATAGATTTAAGGGTTCAACTGAGGAATTATATTTCCCATTTGTCTCATGATCTAGTCTCTTTTTCTATTTTCTCTCATTTTGTGGCAACTTACTACAGTTCCAGATTGCTAAATTTGGTTAGTGAGTGATTGTTGTTGCACACTTATGGGACATGGATTGCTACAAGAACCTATTGCGATTTGTAAAATTTTGTTCTTTTTTTCATCTTCCCAGAATTTTTTCAAGTTTTCTTTTCATATTCTATATTTCATGCAGAGGTTATTTTTTAAAATTTCTTTGACTTCTTTGATTCATATGCCTTATGATTCGACCATGTATCCCTGTGTAACTCCTACATGTATCCCTGTATCCTCCTCAAGGGGGGGGTTTGTATTACTATTTTCCTCTGGGGGAACTATGTTGTAAACTTTGACTTGAATTTGAGCCTAATTTAGAACAAGAGACTACCTCTAAGAATCTATAAGATGCCATGAAAATGCTTGCAGAGACCACATGATGCATCAGAAGATCCAGAGTGAACTTAGAGATATGGCAATTTTTAACTTTGGGGTGGTTGAAATGCTTTTGTTTTGAATGTACACTCTTATGCCAAAGGGGACTGCTCCCTAATTGGCAATTTGTCAATGCACCTATTTTTGGTTTTGTTCCTTTTCTTGTTTATTTCCCTCTTATCCCCAAATTATTTAAATTTCCCTTTTAAAACTGTAATATTTGTATATACCTCTAGTTCAAGTTATAAGTTATTTATGTTTTCATGATCCATTGGGGAGACTGGCCTCCCAAAGGATCACATGGAGGGTGTATTATTTAGAATTAATTATTTAGAATGTGTGCCTCAAATTACATTTCCCACCATCCTCTTTTCTTTTTCCTGTATTGCATCATTTATGTTGATTAAGGTTTTTAATTTTGATTTTGGCCACGCTGACTCTCTCTCTGCCTGGACCAATGTGGAGGTAGGGAGAAGTTGGCACAGTTTCTCTTAATTTTACTTTCCCTTTGCTCTAAGTTGATTTTAATAAATAGTATTAAATATAATACTTGGAGTATTGGTTATTAATTTTAATCTTTATAAATATATATATATATACACACACCTTTCATTTAATGTAGATTTTTATATCTCTATTACTTTCATGTAATATAGAATTTTACATCTGAGGCTGATGAGGAAGTTACTGAGAAGCAACATATATTTGTTTAGATTTTCCTCTTTCTTTTGCATTGGAATCAGATTTAGCTTTGAGATTTATTTCTTGAGTTCTGTCCAAACTTTTTTCCTCTGTGGTGTAAACTTTAAAATTTCTTAGACTTATGAATGTTGGAAATTTCCCCATTGGGAAATTTCATACTTAAAAAAAATCTCCTACTGATAGTAAGAACTCTATTGGAATATGGAACTCCTTGGCATGGGAGGATCCTTCTCCTCCCTACTTAAGACTACTTTAGGACAGAAACCTTTTGCTAAACAATGGAAAGGGCTTTGACCTATGCTTAAGCATAGAACAGGAAGTTCTTTGAGTCATGATTGATTTTAGAATTGATACAATAGAGATACTTGGAATGACAGAACCAGGTCTTGGAAACTACAATCTCCACCCTACTCAGAGTAACAGGATTTAGGAAGGGCTGCAGCAAAGATCAAGATTTAGTTATTTGAGAATATGACCTTCAACAGACATGTGCAAAGGGAGACCTCTGGGCAGTCCTGGGTTAAGCTAGAGCCACCATTGGCAGAGGGGAGAGATCGACAGTGATTGGTAGATGGGAGAACTGAGAGAAGGGAACTTAGATTTTTGGCTTAAAGATAGGGGGGTCTGAGGACTGAGGGAAGTTGATGCTCTGAAGGAGGTCTGAGAGGAGAGAGATCCTGGAGGGAGAGCTCCTGGAGAGGTCTTGAAGGAGGCTGTGGAAGGAGAACTCAGGAGGAGTCAGGAGGAGAATTCTCTGGAAAACATTTCTTGAAAGGATGCTCTCTTGAAGGTGGAGACAGAGGTTGGCACAAGAAGCCTTACCTATTTAGTCTACCAAAATTAGGAATGTCTACACCCATACGTAAGGATTAAGTATTTAGGAGGATGGCCTATGACAGACATGTGCTAGCAAATGACAAATCAGAAACAACTGACAGATCCCTGGGCTGTCCTAAGTCAAGCCTAAGATATCATTGGTACATGTGAGATGCAGGAAAGTGATATAAACCATCTATATATTTCCATTAGTGGCAATGCAATGTCCCTGAACAATCCGCTGGGATCAAGGAGAAAATAAAAACACTATCCTCAAGCAGAGGACAAACAGAGGGGAGTAAAAACACTGAGGAAAGGCAATAGCTTCACTACAGGGGTTGAGGGGATATGATTGAGGAAAGACTCTAAATGAACACCTTAATGAAAATACCAACATCATGGAAAAGAGTTCAGACTGAGGACACATGTGATATCATTGTAGTAGGATATTATCCAACTTTATAAATGAGGAAATTGAAGCCCTGAGAATTTGATTAGTTCAAGGTCATATAATGAATATATCTCTGGGATTTACTACCATATAAGGGCATGGGCAGTTCCTGACAGATCTGTGGGTATTTAATAGTCTACTACTAAGAATGATAGGAATACATTTCTTTGATTACTGATTCACATTGCTCATCATTCAGTTCAGTTCTATCCTTGAAAAAGAAAAGAGGTATATCTATGAAGTAGGCTCTGAGACAAAAATGAAAAAGAAACTAAATAAAATTGTGAGTGTAACAATTTAATTCCTTGAACACAAATCTCAATATACTTTTGGGGGAAGTGAAATGGTGGTTGTGAATTTGAAAACTAGTCTTATTTTGCACATAAGAGGAGAGCAAATAGAAAAACACAAGTTTTTTGGGGGATGCCTGACAATTAAAACCCTTCCTCTTCTATCTTCTCTATTAAAGGATCATGGTTGATATTTCCTATATTTCACATTTCTGCTTGATGTTTGAAGAATAAATTTATTAATTGGGTATCTTTATCTTATTCTCACTTTTGTAGTAGCTCATTTTACACAAATTTATTTATACATTTCATACAAATATTTCCAGGTTTCTCCTGAGTTCCTCATACCTGTTGTTTCTTAGGTTGCAATAATATTCCTTTTTTCTTTTTGTACTACAATTTGCTTAACTTTTTACCAGGGAGAATTGTCTATATTTTTTCGGTTTTGTTTCTCAGAAAAGTAGTGGTATTACTAACCCACTGAAACATATCATTAGTTTCACTCACATAATTCCAAATCATCTTCTGTACCCATTTTATAGCCCCCAGCACTGGTAGGTATTTACCTTCTTACTGCACTTCTAAACATTGACTGTGTCTGACTCTTACTATCTTTGACAATTTGGTTGTAAGATGAAAATTACAAGAAGTTTTATTTTACATCTCTCATTTTTATTTGGAGCCTTTTTTCATGAAAGTGGTTGTTGATAGTTTGAATTTCTTCTTCCTATCCTTTGACTATTTATTTATTGGAGGATTGGGCCTGAATTTCATGTATTTATGTCAACTCCCTGTGGGTCTTAGATATCAAGCTTTATTGAGAAGCAATTTTTTAAACATTATTTTATTTGGCCATTTTCAAACATTATTCATTAGAAACAAAGATCCTTTTCTTTTTCTCCCCCACCCCATGCCCTAGATAGGAGTTACTATAAATTACTCTTAAAAGATACATCAGAGTCATCATGGTATACTTCAAGGGTTCTTAGCCTGGTATCTGTGAACTTTTCTTTTTATTAAACTATTTTTGGTAAGATAATATATAAGTATTTTGTGTAATTTTAGAGACATAGTAGGTGCTCATTGCTATTCTATTCTTTTCTATTCCCTTATTGTTAATGCTACATATTTTATGTAGATAAAAACTTTATTTTGTGAAAGGATCAATAATCTTGACCAGACTACAAAAGTAGTATAGGACAGAAAGATTGTGAAACTAGTTTATGAATAGATAGCTGGATTTGAATTGAAATCCTGCCTCTAATGCATGCAGGCTGGGTGGTCCTCATTAAATTATTTAATTTCCTAATATTCTGCACAGTTCTAGAGAGAATTAGAGAGAAGGTCCCTATTTGTATTTATTGGTAGAGAAATTTCCTTCCCCCATTAAAATAACATTTAACGAAAGAAAGAAAGAAGGTACAAAAATAAAGAAAATATTCAGCATATTTACTACTAAGAAATTAAGTGGAAGAAACTTTTTTTTTTCCCTCACAGTTAGGGATGAAGAAAAATATCTGAAAAGATTCAATAAAGTAGGTCATCTATGACAAGACTTAGGAGATGTAGCCTATTTCATTTCCTACTTATGAGACTTCACTTAAAAACATCTATTTGGAAATACCAAGAAAACAAAATTACAGCTCAGAATATTATATAAGCTCAATTAAACATGAGTTTATTTGTTGATTTTCATGTTACAAGTTATTCCAGTTATTTGTATGCAAGGAATGCAATGGGATTTTAATTATTAGACTCTAAAATGTTCGAATATGATTCCGCCTGGAAATAATTAGAGTTCTGGACAGTATGCCATGATTTTAAATTACTTATGCATGTCAAATTTATTATAAGCCAATCAGCTTGAAATAAATTCATACAGCAGTCAAAAAGTGTACATGTTTGCAAGGGAAAAGCTCAGCCAAGCATGAGCTCTAACCTTTTCTTCTCCTGAGTCTCAGAGTCTTGTTAAAACTTTGAATGAAAGTTTTTTGTTTTTAAATTTTTAGATGATCACAATTCTGTGAGTCTCACAGGGCACTACATCTCACACCCCATGTTATCTAATCAGTATTACTCAGCTGATAAAGTGAAGATGCAATCCTCCCCTCTTTGCAGGGGAAATTTCCCCTCCTCCTTATAGGTGTCAAGCATTCTGCTAAGCACTAGGGATACAACTAACAAAAAGGAAAAACAGTCTCTGACCTGATGCAGCTTAAAACCAAAAAATGGAGAAATCAGCAAGAGTTTGGAAGATGTAGCAAACCAGCTATATTAGCATCTTGAAAGTACGATTGGTATATTGATATTGTATCCTATGTGTTCATATACCAGACTCATGGTCATGTTACTTATTGATTATTGCATTTCCAAATCTTCAGTCCAAAGGACAAAAAGAATTCCTGAGCAGGACATTATTTGACACAGGGTCCTAGCTCACACCTTGTTAGACCGCATTCCTTTCCAAGATACATGTTTGATTAACCTCCTCCTCTTTGATTACATGATTGTCAATTCAACCAGTGTTAAAACCTATGTCATGTCACATGTTCATTAGTTACCTCCCACTCCATATTCCTAAACTCTCCAATAAAAGTTTGAGGGCACACGTGGAGCTCTATCTCAATACCATCAGGGGAGCATGGCAACATGTAACCCATATTTTTTAACTCCTTGTCTCTGAGTCTTTATTCCTTTGTCTCTCTCTTTCTCTCCTCTATCCATTTTCCCTCAGTTTCCCACGAGAATTTTAAGACGTACCTACAGGAGGTAACTGAAGAGTGGGTGTGACCCATACTGGGGAGGGTAAGACTGAGGAGTTTTCATTGTATCCTAAAGGTGGTGCTTTTGACTTCTGAGATAATCTAAACAAGTGTATTTTGAATAATCGTTGCAATCTAAGATTCCTTTAGCATCTTAGCATAGTGGAAAGAACATTATTCTTAGAGTCAAAAACCCTGAGTTCAAGTCCTAGTTCTGCTACTTACTAATAGCTTCATCTTTTACTTGAAAAATATGAACAATAATCTAACTTTCTGTCATAGGGTTGTTGAAATGAAAGAGCTTGGTAAACCAAAAATATCATATGATATGAATTATTGTTAACATTAGTGTTATTTTCTTATATCCCAAACACTTAACAGAGTACCTCGCTCAGAGGAAGAACATAACAAATGTTTTTCATTCATTCATTTATTGCTCCTCGTTTTGCCCTCTAGGTCCAAGTAAATTAAATGTTATTCCTCTTCTCCATGAGAGAATTTAAAATGCTTGAAGATAGTTATCATATCTTCTGAATATTTTTTCCCATCCAATCTAAACATATTCAGTTACAGCAACCATTTCTTAAAATGCTTCCCTTTGACTACCCTCACCATCCTGTGTTCTGGATGTGTGCTTGCCAAACCCATAGCACCCAGACGTGAATGTGGATGGCTCAAGAATGAGGAAGTTAACCTTAAAATAGAGCTTTACAGATGTTAGGGTTTAATAAACCAGACCTGCTTTAGAAAATTCAGGTAGTTCAAGTACAAGTGTAAGTTACAAAATGAGGTATAGTTAACCAGAACAGACAAAGCATATTTGGTGAGAATACTTCATTAAATCTGTTGGTCAATGTAAGGTTGTGTTGGTAATGATAGTCTGCTGATCAGAAGGCTGAAGGAGGAGATAGTTCCTTTTGACTTAACATTTTTATGCTTAGATCATCAGGAATGACTTGACGATGGTTTTGATACCTTTTGTTTTTATTTTTTCTGAGTCCTGAATATGAGCAGGACTTATGTCAGCTTCATATTTTATTTTATTTTTAATGTTCAAATTTTTTCAGAGTGTGTTGGTACAGCCTTTAAATACTTTTTTCAGGCATTTTGTGATTATGTTCTTTTGTTCCATCCCTCTTCCAAAATGGCAGATAACATAGGTTTTGCATGTGTTTTTATACAATACATATTTCCATGTTCATCATGTGAAAGAAAACACATATCACTTACACTAGAGAAAACTTCATGGAGGAAATAAACTGATGAATGGTATCCTTCAGTTTATATTCAGACTCCATCAGTTCCATCTCTGGTGGTGGATAGCACTTTTCATTGTGAGTCCCTTGGAGTTGTTCTAGATCTTTACATTAATGTTAGTAGTTAAGTCATTTACAGTTGATGATCACACATAACTGTTGTTATTATGTATAATATTCTCCTGCTTCTGCTCACTTCAATTCACATCCCTTCATATAAGTCTTTTCATGGTTTATTTATTTTTTGTGATCATCTTGTTAATCATTTCTTATGGAACAGTACTATTCCATTACAATTATATGCACAACTTTTTTAGTCATTCCCCAATTTAGGGTCATCTATTCAGTTATATTTTTTTTTGCTGCCCCAAAAAGAGCTGTAATAAATATTGTACAAGGAGGTATTTATCCCCTACCTTTTATCCCTTTGGGATACAGACTTAGTAGTGGTATTTCTGGACCAAAAGGTATGATTATTTTTATAACACTTTAGGTATGGTTCCAAAGTGCTCTGCAGAATGGTGGTGTTAATTGTTTCAATAACTTTTAAGGAAAAAAATAGCCTTACCACCTTAGCATGGGGCCATAAACAATTTCTCCTGGCATGCTAGTACAATCTATGTAAATGAAGAACTACACAAAATTGAGTTTCCAATGTATTCATATACTTGATGATATTAGTTGTTTTGGATTATTTGTCACTTTCTGTGAGACATTATTTTAGTTTGTGCCTTCAACCATGAGAAAATGAAAATCATGATTAAGATTTCCTTCAGCATTGACTTCTTCATTAAATACATGGTCTTTGAATCTGATGATCAAGAACAGGAACTTCCTATGAAGCCTTTTCACATGCCCCTTTGAAGACACTGTCATGTGATATCTGTGTCCAAATATTTGAATGACATGTAAGAAGGATTAGACTAATCTGTTTGATCTCAAAAGGCAGCACCAAGAGTAATAGAAGCAAACTGCAGAGTGAAGCTTTGGATTTGATGTTAGAAAAAAAAAAAGTTCCCAAGATCAGAAGTAATGAACTCAAGAGTTTATGGGTTCTTCTTCATTAGACATCATCTAGCAGAAGCAGAGTGAGTTCCAGTTAGTTTCTTTTAGTTAACTTTTTGACCAATTAACTCCTCAGTTCCCTTTCAATTCTAAAATGTTTTGTTCCTGATATATTTGTTAAATATGTTGAGAAGATCATGGATTCTGAAAGGTGTGGTTTTTTAAAAGATTTGTACATTTAGTCTTTTTATAAGGAAAGCCAACCACTAGTTGTTTTGTTTTAAAGCTCAGAAGATTAAAACTTCATTGTTGAGGAAGAATACACAGAAGTCTTATAGTAGAATACAATGAGACAAGTTTCAAATCTTTATGCAATTCCAAAACTCATATGCTCAGACAGAACTTCAGAGAATACAAAATTTCATTACAAGTTAGATAAGTTTTTCTCCATTTGTAAATAACAGAATCAACTCTGTTGGAACATGCAATTCAGAATTGCCTCCAAAGCTTGAATAGTATAGATTAGTGTTCAACTGGTTGAATATAGTTCAGGTAGTTTCAGACATAACCAATGATTACAAGTGGATAATTAGAACAAAGGAGATTTGACAGCCAATATGAGAGCTAAGAGGAAACTTACTAGATTATATTTCAGTAGGAAAGAGAAAACTCGATAATCTATTTGGGGTTAGTTTGGGGATTTTCTGATTCATACATACATATTTTTTTACTTATAAGACATAAAAATCACCAATGTTCCCAAGTGTTTTAAAAATATGAACCCATCATTTCAAAGGAGAAGAATAAAAATGCAGGGAAGGTGGAATTTCTAAAGTAGGTTACTAAAGGCAGCAAAGGCTACAGAGGAAAGATCTCTCTTTCTTTTTCCCTCTCTCCCTGACCCCCTCCTTTCCCCCTTCCTCTCCTTTTCCCCTTCCCTCTCTCTCTGTCTCTTTGTCTCTCTGTCTCTCTCTCAGTCTCTCTCTCTGTCTCTGTCTCTCTGTGTCTGTCTCTGTCTCTGTCTCTGTCTCTCTCTCTCTCTCTCTCTCTCTCTCTCATTGTTATTTATATTGGTGAATGGGTATGCCTCAGTCTCTAATCCAAACTAACCCTGTTATCTACTGCCATAAGTATATGGAAAGAGAAAGGGGTTGTAAAGACCTCATCTTGAAAGACTTCATGAAGAAGTTAGATAACCCTCTACACTGAATGGCTCAGTGTTCCAATTAGGTGTCTGGATATTTGGTATGATAACCCCTTTTAGCCTTAGAATTCTATGATTCCATTATTGAATGTCTGGGATAAGAGTGAAGGAACAGTTGAGAAGAAGTACTATTAGTTCCCAAGGCCACATGAACATGTTTGTGGAAATGACGTACTCCATTAAATTTGTCACTTCTACTAGTGCCAAGCAATAAAAAAGTAAGGAAGTATGGAAGTACTTATTTGTATTTAAGTGAACAGAAATGTTAAAGAGTGACAGAACCTCAAGACTGTGATGGATAATTGTCTTGTCACTCACTCAGGTTACAATATCTCAGGATTTAGAGCTGGAAGGGGTCTTGTGAACAAGGTCTTCATTGATGGATGCAGAAAGCCAGTTCTAGAGAGATTAAGTGATTTGCTAGAGGTTACATTAGGTAAGTTATGTAGTCAAAGGTTAGATATGTAGTAAATAGCAGAGTTAAATTCAGACCAAGGTCCTTTGACTCTAAATCCAATGTTCCTCCCAATATACCACATTATCTCACCTTGGCAACAATAATAAACTAAAGTTTATTTGCCAGTGTTATATGTGAATGTCATTTTATACCATTTGCACTCTTAATTTATAATTTTCAGTACATTTAAAAACTAATAGTTTTATTTACACACAGTTCTTTTTTGTATACTCAAGATTTGGATGCTTTGATCTATTATCTTATTTTCTTCATACATACAATTATGTTCACACACACACACACACACACACACACATATATATATATATATATATATATATATATATATATACATTCACATACCTATACTGTCACTTATGGTATATTTTTACCTATATGTGTATATGTATGACTTTGCAAACACTAGAACAGTCCATGGATATTTCTGGAGAGAGAGAGAGAGACAGAGAGAGAGTTCTTATTTATCTATAAAGAGAAAGAGACAGAGACAGAGACAGAGACAGGGACAGAGAATGCTGGAAAGTACCACAAATTATCTAGTTCACTCTTCACTGTGATTTATCTGTGCTACCTGGTAAGATACATTACCTGGGTGGTTTTCATTTTCTTTATCTCTAAAGTGAAGCTTGGGATTGGCACCCAGATTTCTAAACTTGTTCTTTCCTTCTCATTAAGTAACCTGTTACTATAACTCTCATTTCTATATCCCTTTCCCCTAACACCTGGGGCTCCTTAGGTGTCCATTGGGCACCAGTTGCAGTAACCTAGAGGTAGCCTCCTCCCTTGCCTTGCCTCAGATATAATGTGAGAATGGTATATTGTCTTATTTACTCTAGTAGATAATTTCTGTTTTTTCAGTTACTCAGAGTTAAAATTCATATAAATTTATTTTAAAATAAATTAAACTGATTTCCTAGTTCAAATATTAAGCAATGTGACCTTTAAGTTAAGATAATATATTTGGGATCTACATAATTAATCTCACCCAGTGTTTTAAAGCAAAATGTCAGCCACTGAATGCTTCTTTCATAAAACTTAATTTTGAAGTAAAAAAGACAATAAAGTAAACATATAAATCGAGCTCATCCTGACATCAACAAGATTTGACTGATTAAAAATATTTCCTAAAAGCAGAATTTAATTGGCCTGCATTAACTGGAAATACATGAATTTTCATTATTAAGTATACCATGTAAAATGTGTTATAGAATCTCTGAGAAAATTAAAGAAGATCTCATCTCATGTTGATTAAATTTTTAGTTATATTGCCATCTAATTTATGGGTAGACCAAATTTAATATGTTAATATTGAAGTCAAGTCAGGTGAGAATGCATGCGACTCTAAATAATTATTTTGTCAGTTTCAGGTCTGATGCATGCATTTGAAATTACACCCAAAGCCTGAAGGAAATACTAAAAGCCCTGAATGTGGATTTCCAAAGGAAGCATAGAAGAAAGTGAGTACTTTATGAGATAACAATTTGTTGGGGAAAATATGACTGTGATCCCTGGTGTTAGTCTATAATAGAGTGTAGTCAAAGGAGAAAACAGTACCTATGGTAGGAAAAGGGATAGAAATATTTTAATGAAAATTCTCGGTAAAGTATAGCATCAAAAATAATGAATGTTCCAAGAATAGCAAATGGTTATGAATGAACTGAGGGAATCATATTTTGCAAGCATAAGATCACAAAAAAGTCCCGTAGAAAGAGAAACATGTTTGTGTGTGATTTTGTGTGTATGTGTATGTCTATGTTTGCACTCTTGTACATAGTAGTCCATTTGCTTACTATTTCCTCACTGGAAAAAAAAATAGCCCATATTTATGCTCATGAGGCATAGCCAATATTGTGGAACATTTTGGATTAATGGGAGAAGTCACAAAGGCAGAGGAATTTTTACTACTATTTTAGACTTTGAGGCTGATTTGGTTCATGAAAGAATTCAAACACAATTATGTTCATCAGATAATTATTAGAAACAGGTCACTCATGCATGGAGAAAAATATATTTTCATTTTCCATATTTTTCCAAAACCACAGATAATATTTTAACTTTGGTAGAATTAAAAATTCTTCCAGAAGGGCAGCTAGGCTGCACAGCAGTTGGCTTGATTGATGCCTTCCTCCCTACTCAAACTAGGATGGCTAATTCCATTTCTTGTTGCATTCTGACATACCATGCCTGGGATCTAGCATCAAGAAGCTAATTATTAGACCCAGCACTGACTTGTGGTACATTATGCAAGAACTATTACCTTCTGTAAAAAAGATTTTTCTGATCCTGCTTAGTCTTCATGCTTTCTTTTTAGATTTGTTCAGTTGTTTCAGTTGTGTCCAATTCTTTGTCATTCTATTTGGGATTTTCTCAACAATTATAATGAATGGCTTTGCCATTTTATTTTCCAGTTCATTTCACCAATTAGGAAACTGAGGAAAATAGCATTAAGTGATTTGTCCAGGATAACATACCTAATATATGTCTGAGACAGAATTTGAACTCAGACTTTTCTGGCTTTGAGCCCAGCATTCCACCTACTATGCCACTGAGTAGCTCCAATTTATTCTATGTTTTGCTTCTACATAGTTGTTTGCATGTTGTCTGTCCCACTATATTGTGAGCTCATTGAGAGTAAGGAATAGTTTCTTATTGATTTTTCATTTTTTTTTGTTTCCCCACTGTTTTGTACAATGTCTGGCATAAAATATCTATTCACTAAATATTTGTGGACCAACTATTTAAAGAACTGACAGGATTTAGTCTGTTTCTTGGGTTCATGCTCTTCCCTCTCCTCTCCTCCCCCTGCCCCTACCTAGTTACTTCCTGGAGCTCATTCTGGTTTCCCTAGTATCAGCCTTTCACCACTTTTGAGCTGGTGATGGGTACCTGGGTTGGATACCTTCATAAGGAAACTTCTTGTTTGGAAACAATTATGAAATATATATATATATATATATATATATATATATATATATATATATAAAGCCTACTTTCCCCTTAATATTTCTTTATCCCTTGCTTTTTTTCTCTGATTTATTATGATGTCATCTTAATTAGAAATTGAACTGGCAATTTTTATAATTTTTTTTGTCCTGCCAGGCCCTCTGTGATCTGAAAGAGAATGAGAATTGAAACATCTATGCATGTTACAATATGTATGTCACCTATTACATACACACACATTTAGACATACATATATGCATATATGTAGCTAAAGAACTGACCTCCGAGTCAGGAAGAGGTGGATTCAAGTTTTGCTTCTGGCACACAGAGATTCTGTGTCTCTGGATAATTCATGTTAATATGTGCTTGTCAATTCCCAAATACAGAAAATGGCAGAGAAGGTGATTAACTGTATTACCAGAAAGGAGAATCTTCATCAGAAATGATCATTTCATCATATACTAATAAAAACACATTCAGTTATTTCATTTTTTGTCAGTATATGGAGCTAAAATGCAAATGTGCATTATACACATATATTCACAGATATACTAATATAACAGAAATGCATATATGTGAATGCATATACATATATAAGTAGATGGGTTTTGTATTTTTTTCATTTGTCCAAACATCTTTATACTGGGTTCCAGCAATTCTAAAACCAGGGAGATATACTGGCATTTATATTATTGAATTTTTATTAATTGGGAAATGATGCACTTGTTGGAACTAATGGCCCTGGGCTGTGTTAACCTAATATTAAAATACTAGTGTGAACTTCCTATATAAGAAACAGCATGAATCAGCATAACTATAACCCCAAGCCAAAATAAAATTCAATCTAGATTGAGCTTTAAATTAGGTGTACACCAAGGATTAACTAAACATAGCAGGGAAATCAAACATCATTATACCTGGAATTTGTCAGTAATCCCTGTGCTACAAAGTGTGGTGATGCATATAATAATCCAAAAATCTCTGAATACTAACAATCTGCTCACACATCCTCCCATGGTTTTGTTAATGAGTTTCCTCAGACTGGTACATGATTCATTAATAAATATGTCAAATAGGGTCAAGGGCATATCCTTGGGAAGCTACATTAGAAACATCAAACCATATTGACATTGACCACTTAATGTCAACTGGTTTTTGCCTTGAATTATTCAGCTAGTTTGGAATCGACCAGGAAGATGTAATTTCTTTCATTATTTGGCTTATATTTTGGAGTTTAATTTAGCTGCTACCTACTGTTCCCTGACTATTGGCCCCATTTCAGTCCTTTATTTTCTTGTTTTCTTAATTTTCAATTGTGATTTCAGCTGCATTATAAAGCACACATCATTAAATGTAGACTATATAGTACTCTGAATCATATAGTAAAAGGGTGAAACATTCATTTGACCAATAGATAGGTAGATGACAGATGGATAGATAGATGTTAGAAATAATTAGGCATGAGTTGATGGACTAACCAGTGAAGAGTTATGAGGAGTGTTAATATCATACTAAGTTTGAATACATTTGTGGGATTTATGATTGAAGCTAAAATAAATGGATATGTTTCAAGTTTTGGCTTCTTGCCAAAGCTTCAATTGGGGTAGAATTACCCAATCAAACTTAATCAACATGTCAGAATTTTTATGGCAAACAACAACTTAGAGTCAGTGTCTTAGCATACTTTCAGAGAAGTTGCAATGCCTCATCAATCTATGGTGTGGAGATGTTAATTAGTGGCTCGTAGACATGATATATCATCCTCCCTGGCAGAAGTCAGGACTTAATGGGAAAGTGTGTAGAATAATGTACTATAGTAGTACACAAGAACAAACCAAGGAGATCAATATGAATAGAGTAAAAAATTGCCATTAAGATAAAAATAATAAATGTTATTACATATTTGAAAATGGCTCATTTAATTATAATAGGAAAGCAAAGGAAATATTTATATAACTATGTATATCAAAATACATAAATTTCTTTAATGAAGTTGTCATTGTATAAATAAAATTAGTGCTGAGGTTATCTGAATGACCAATCATATAGAGGACTTCCCCTATTTAGGTACAAAAGAGGACATGAGGAGTGTTAAATGATGTAAATACTGGTAATTGCACTGGTTATATTGGTTGGCATTGCTAACTGTTTTTCATATTTAAATGGAAGAATTTGGTCCAGGATATGGCATTGGATATTAGGAAATGATTATGCCATAAAAACAAAAGGCATCAATAATAATGAAAATAATAATTGCATTTATATAGTTTACTGTGTGCCAGGAACTCTGTTAGGAACCTTAAAAATATTATGTCTTTTGATCCTCTTAACAACTGTGAAAGGTTGATGCTGTCATTCTCTCCATTCCACATTTGAGGAAAAGGATGGAGATAAAGGTTAAAGGAATGTGCATTTGCATAGTATCAAGAGGCCAGTTGTGACCTCAGGTCTTGATTCTAGGCCCAGTGTGCTATCTAGAATCCAAGAAAACTTTAAAAAAATAAAATTGTAATTACAGGGTAAAAATTATTAATTTAAGATGACATATATACTGTCATCCTTTTTAACAGAGAATTTGAAGGAGAATTGAAGAATGTTTTATTAGAACCCCTACGACAGGGGGCTTCCTACTTCCTTCTGTTGATACTCTTGCATTCATGAGACCCGTGTACATTTCTAAGAAAAGTTTAAATCATTTGGTAAAAAGTAGAAAATAAAGGAACAAATGAAAGGCATTAGAGGTTTTGAGGTCACCTCACACCTCTATGTGAGCAATATTGGGATTTTTGTTGTAATTCTTAATTTTAACTTTATACGAGAGCATTTTTTCAAGGGAGTTGCTAGAATGTAGTAGAGCAGCACACATTGCAGTGATTCCTTGACTTTCCTTTCCTATGCAGGCCCACATCTCATAAAGCTAATATGCTATCAATTAACACAGGGTTAGATTTCATTATTTAAATGAGTCTGATCATTGTTCAAACATGATATAATTATGCTGCTCCACATGTTACTCATGTCATCAGGGTCCATCATTGGGCCTCTTGCCCATTTCTAAAGCATCATAAAAACTACTCATGGGAGCTGTTTTCTTAGCTTCTGAAGGATAGTTTTCATTTAAGCTCTTCAGTGATTGGTTTAGTGTTTTCCAAACAACTGCTCTTCATTCTACATAAGTAGAAATGAGCTTTGGAGAAAACAAGGGAAAACTAGTGGCACATGTTTTAGTTGTTGCCCAAAATTAAAAGATGGAACAACAAGGGAGAAAAAGTAATGATGTTGGAAATATTGTAGTAAGCGTCTCTTGAAGCAATGAATCATACATACATGGAAAAGGAAAAGGACTTAAACCATCACTCTGGAAAAAGTCACTACATTTCTAACATAAATCTTCAAAGATCATATAGATTCAGAGCTGGAAGGCATTACAGCTATCATCAGGTCTGACCCCCTAATTTTATAGGTAAGGAAACAGGCACTGAGAATTTAAATTTACTTGCCTAAATTCACAGACAAAGCAAGCATCAGAAGCAGGGTTTCAACTAAGGATGTCTAAGTCATCTTAATTTTTTTGAATGTCCTAGCCTCCTTTGGCATCCTGGGAAAACCTATGTAACCTTTTTAGATGGTTTTAAAGGCATAAAATAATTCAATTGATTAAAAAGGAAAGCAATTATAGTGAAACACATTTATTCAAAGCCCAAATAAATACAAGTTCATGGACCACAGTCTAAGAACTGTTCTAGAATCAGGCCTCTTTCCATTGGACCATACTACCTTCTCAGACAAGGGAAAAACCTCTTCTGAAATAAACAAATTACTTTAATATTTACTTCTTACTATTTCCCTCCTGATTTATCCAAGTTTCTCCAGAATAAGCAGCTATAAGCCAAAGAGTCTCAACAGTGGTGAATGCAAGGGAAAGCCACATAACCAGAAAAATTTCCATTCTCCTCAGCATCTTGCTTCTCCTCTTTCCCCCTACCCCCATTCCATAATTTGAATCTCAGGAGACCTTTCTGTCCAGAAGTCTCTACTAAATTTTATTATAGGCATGTCTATAATCTGACTCCATTGCCTTGCTTTTCCAGGGTTTAATACCTATATCATTCATTCATTCATTCATTCATTCATTCATTCATCCATTCATTCATTCTATCAAATCACACTATCTCATCCTATCTACCTCATACTGCTGGTGAGAAGATCAAATAAAATAATGAATTAAAAGTACTGTGTTGTAACCCACTGTTCTCGGAATATCATTGTTATTGTGTGTCCAAGTGAATTATAAGGAACTTCTAGTCAGAAAACTCCCTTATATCAATGATTATCTCTAAGTTCTCAGAAGTTCATGGTCTTAGAGTTATTCCAGGGATCTAAGAAGTCAGATTAACTTAGTTAAGTTAGTTGTTTAGAATTACACAGACAGTATGGATTAGTGGTAGGATTGGAATCCAGTTCTTCTCTGATTCTGAGATGTATTCTTTATCTATTATACCAGATTGCTAGTTACAGGACAGGATAGGTCTGAGAAAACAGTATAAATGCAAGAGTAGATGTTGACAAAATGATATCTTGCCCATTTCCACTAAATAAAATCTTTCAATAGCATCCCAAGATATGGCAGTATTTATGAAAGTCCATGCTACAGTGTTGTAATGAGATGCATTGTGCATGCTGCTATTACGTTTAATATGTTTCCCCACTTTTTATAAGATGTGTTTTTCAAATAATTCTACAGATGTTTGATTCCTACTTGGATATTAAGTTTATTTATCTAGGATGTTTAATTTTCCACACAAGTAAATCTTTCCATCTATTTAATTGTCATGTTTCACTGCTTTGGATTTTCTCCAAATTTACCTACAGGTGTTATGTAAAATTGACTTTTAAAAATTATCATTTGTGCCAGGAAATGATTATCAGTGTGAAGGCTATTGGAAGAAGGAAACCTGGAGAGCAAAGCTGCATAATGAATTCTCCTTCTGCTTCTCCTTTTGGATTGCAAAGAAGTTTTATCATCACTGTTATTGTCCAGCTTTCACATAAGCACCACTCTGAAAATAATCTTATTTGATTTCCATTTTTAGCAAAACTTTCTTAGACTGTATTTCTTGAATGAAAAAATAAATCTGTGCCATTTATCTATAAATTAAAATGTATGATCAACTTCCTCTCCACAGGAGATAACAATGATGATATTTCATTTGAATTAGTTCAGTGAAGTGAGTGAGTTATTCTGCTCTCCTTATTTAATAGCCCCAAAGGAACGCCATAAGATTTATTTTGTTTTCTTCAGTGTAATAATTCTTATATAATAACTCATGCAAACTTTTATTTGTCTGTATTTGGCAATATCAGTATAAATGGAAGAAAAATATTATAGAATTAAAAAAAATAATTATCATCTTCAGAAAAGGAGAAGCTAATTGTTCCTAAGTTGAGAATGTTCTAAAATAATCAGTTTAATTACACTATAACATTGCCTGAATTGTCCAGGTTCTGTTTACTTATATGCATGTTTCAAAGTAGGACATCAAAAGGATTTGAAGGGGCCAACTTGGTTTTGAGGACTAAAGAAAAAACCGAAGCATAAGGTATTTCTTTTCTAGGCTTAGAAGGGAATGCTGGCAGCATTTTAATGTGCTAATGTCCCTATCAGATGAAAGAACACAGATTCATATTCAAAACATTTGTTTGAAAAATGAGGTACTGATTAATCAGTCTTTAAAACTGCCAATCATTGCAGAACGTAAGATGATCGATAGCTTTTAGTCAAGGTACCTTCAGAATTATTGAACAAGATCTAGCTCATGTCATGCATGTTCCAAATTGATCCTGATCCAGCTTTAGTTATGACATTAGGTTTTTGACCTTTATATTCTGAAACAGGTTTTCATGAGTTCTTTGTGAGGGATGACAGTGAGTAAATATAAGGAAGTAAGTTTGACCGGATAGTTCTGGGATTCATTAAGGGAAAGGATGGAAGTTTAGTGAAATAGACATAAATAATACAGTGGGTCTCTGGTAAGGGGATTAGTGAATGAACAGAGGAATGAAGATTTGTGAGTTTCTGTGGGAAAATATCTCTACTGTCACTGGAAAGTCAATTGTGGAGAAGCTTTCAGAAGATTTCAGATACAGGATACTCAGGATAGCAAAGAAACCAGTGACCATTTCCAAAGAGGTAATTGCAGAAGAAAGTGTTCCCTGATGATGGACTGAGATACTTTTATTTTTGCTTTTGAAACCCAGAGTTATTATATGTATCATCTATGTACATATATTTGGGGGGATGGTTGCAAGGATACTAAGGAAATAGTAACACTGCTTTCCTTCTGTTAAAGTGTAATTTTGGTTTGGCTTTCTGTGGTTTATTCCCATGAAAACAAATTGCTGGATGTCAGACTTGTCTATTTGTTTCCCAAGAGGATGAAGATTGAGGAAACTTCCATTACACTGGCCATAAGGTTGTTGGTATTGAATTGTAGCTTTGCTTTATACCAGAGAGATTACTTTGGGAAATTGCCTACCATGTTAATAAAATACACCCTCATCTGGTGGTTGTTCACCTGAGGAATTTTTTCTGAGGTATTTCCTTTCTCGAAGTTAAAGTATTATAACAATTAACAGTATTCATATTTCACCAATGATGTCCTCTTTTTCTTTCTGAGCTTCACTTTACGATCACAATTTCTTGATTTTTTTTGTTTTTGCTACTTTATATTTTTTGTAAGTAAATACCCATTACTTTAAGGTTTTAGCTTTCATGTCATAGAATTGGTTATAGGATTTTCTGATAATTATTTTCATTCCTTTCTTTTTGCTGTAATTTAATCTTCAGTTTTTATTTGGCTGATTTTATTTTCTTCTCTCACTTTTACAAAGAAAATGAAATTGGACATTCATTTTTATAATTTACAAAGTTTTATTTTTCAAATGTACATATTGCTTCTCTGAATTTCAAGATTTTTTCTTTGTGCATATTTTTTTATTTTGTGAATTTTTTGGTTTTCCAGTATTCTTTGTCACATGTTCACTTCATTAAATTTCTCTTTTCTATCTGTTATTACATATGCTTTCACTAGTAGATATTTTCCCTAAGAATTATTTCCCATAATATTTGGCATATTATCTTTCTGATACTATTCTCCTTTCATAATTATTTTTTGACATCTGTTTTTTGACTTACTCATTATTTAGCATATAGTTATTTATTCTCCATTATGACTATAAACTTTCTTTGTCTTTCCTGTATTAGTTACACTTTTATTGAGCTGTGGTCTCCAAGGGATGTGCTTACTATATTGGCCTTTAATAATTTTATTTATGATTTCTTTGGGTACTAGCCAATTATAAATTTTGTATAAAGGAACTATCTTATAAATCAAAATATACATGTACACATAGCAGATAGAATAAATATTTCAAATTTGCAAACTGCTTATTTAATTTTGGGTTACTTTTTAGTTTTCTATTACATTTGTCTGTCTCAGATAAAGGAACACTAATGCATCCTGCAATTATTGAGTTAGTATCTGTGTTTTTTCATATTTCAGTTACTTTTTCATTTATTAATTTAATTTTTTTGGTGTTGTGTATATATTTAACAATGATCATCTCCCTTTTTTATGGTATGTTTAGGCACACCTCATAAAACAAACATGTATTATGTGCTGACAGTTGTGTCAGGTATTGTGTTAAGTGTTGGAATATAAAGACAAAAATAATATTGACCTCAAGGAACTTAAATTTTACAGGGAGAAACATTTAGATACGTTAAGGTATATCTATACACACACATATATATTTACATAAATATAATACATTGTGATATGGGAGTGGGGAGAGTACTAACAACTGGGGGGAGAGTAGAATAAGAAAAGGTCTTATATAGGAAATGACCCCTGTAATGCTCCTTCAAGGAAGCTAGAGATTTCCAGTAGTCAAGATGAAAATGGGAGGATTTGTTTTTAAAATGAGGAAACAAAGTTTGCAGGAGCACAGAGATAGAAGATGGAATGTTGTTTAGGGGAAAGAAAGTGGGCCAGTTTGTATGTAATATAAAATTCAAAAAAGTTTGAGTATATTCAATAAGTCTAGAAAAGGAGATTGGAGCTACATTGTGAAAAACTTTAAAATGTCAAACAGAGTAATTTTTATTTCTTG
Source organism: Monodelphis domestica (assembly GCF_027887165.1). Lineage (NCBI taxonomy): Eukaryota > Metazoa > Chordata > Mammalia > Didelphimorphia > Didelphidae > Monodelphis > Monodelphis domestica. The sequence continues at coordinate 196,542,186 of NC_077231.1, forward strand.
TGAGAGGCACATGGATTCCACCAGTTTCATGAACAGAGAGGTGGCATGGCAAGTTTTCCCTCTTCTTTTATGACATTGTAAATTTTTATTCTTGCCTTTGGTGAAATTATGATGGGAATTTCTATTTTTTAATGGCTAAAACATAGTAAGAGGAGTTGTGTATTTTCATATTGAATGTGTCCCTCTTTCTTCTTCTTTTAAATACATCCTTTCATATGGAAAATTATCAGGTATTGTTTTCTTATCTGTTATTTTTCTTTTTTAATTGGAGAATTTAATCCATTCACACTCAAGGTCATAAGTATTAGTCCTATGTTTTCCATTTAATTCTTTATAATGATTTTCCCCTACTTTCCTTTGCTTCCTAAGTAAGCACTTGGGTCTGTCAAATTGTTTTGTCTATATTAATTTCATCCCTGTCTTCTCTAACAGTCTATCTTCTCGCTTTATGTTTGCTCTCTCTAAAGTTGGTTCAGTTTATTTAAATTATCTCCCTTCCTTCCTTCCTTCCTTCCTTCCTTCCTTCCTTCCTTCCTTCCTTCCTTCCTTCCTTCCTTCCTTCCTTCCTTCCTTCCTTCCTTCCTTCCTTCCTTCCTTCCTTCCTTCCTTTTTTTCTTTGTTTTTTATGCCCCACCCCCTCCTGGAAAGAAGAGTATTGAGTGAAATTAGAATACCAAGGATAGGGAAAAATGAGTAGGAAACAACAAATATTCCTATTTCTTTTCCAGGTGTGTAAGTTCAAGCATGTAGAGAATAGGAAAAGGAAGTGGCAGTTAATTAGAAAGGACTGATAGAGATATAAAGACCTCAAGGGGAAAAAAGCAATTTCTTCATTACTGAAAGGAAATAAAAGGCATAGAAATAGAAAAATATAAAGAATGAGTAGCTGAAGTGATACAAAGGGTAGATTTTGGATTTTGTGTGTTGCAACTGAATAAAGTGCAATTATATAGTAATAGAGATATATTAAGATATAGGAGAAGTTACCTAAAGTTGGAAAGTTAGAGTTAACTATGGGAAAGAAAAATAATTAATGGAGAGATTGTTAGTAGAAGAGATAATACTCATTAGTGTTAGTGTGAATGCTATTCCATAGAGTGGCATAGTAGAAATAATTTGCTATTAGAAGATTTGAGTGTAAATTCAGATTCTTCTATTTACTACTTATGTAACCCTGGGCAAGTTACTCTTCTCTCTCAACTCTGATCGACTCATCCATTAAATGAAGTAATTGGACTATCTGTTTTCCATGCTTCCTTTTAAATCTAAAGCATGTGATTCTAGTATAGAATTCTCCTTAAATTCTTAAAATTTCTCATTCTAACATTGCCATGTGCTAATGAAGCAACATGAAGGAAGGGAACCATATGGAAGCTTCCATAGCCTAATGAGTTGTGACCCTCTACAAAGGAAGACCACTTTAATGCAGGTATCTTCACTTTTTAGGGTAAAGAGAAAAAATTCATCCTCCCTGAACCTATTAATGTAAATGCTTGCTATTATTAATGGAATATTATTTTATGATAGGTTTATATTCTGAATCTAATGTTTTCTATCTAAAATAAAATGTTTGACCTTTTAAAAAAAATATACTATATTCTCTGTATCCTGGTTGTTTTATCATCCCAGAATTCAATCTCAAAACTCCCACTGAATACGGATAGAAATATATGCTGTACATTACTCGTTTTTCTTTGCAACTTTTCAATGAACTCTCACTTTATAAAGGTTGAAATATACCTGGCCATTGAAATCTTCATCCTAGTTGAGATGTGAATATAGTTTGTGTTTGATAAGAGAAACTTATGACAGGATAATCTAAAGGAAAGAAGGGGAAAAGAGTTAATCCCTAAAATGATAAAATGATTTTTAGAATTCAAAGCAAATGACAAATGTCCATCTCTGAAATCAGAATCTTTTTTTTTATTTCAAGCTAGTAAGACTGAATTATATAGGATAATTTTTTTCCCTGTCATTGCTTCATGATGTTTCATTTACTTTCTGTTGCAAAACTGATTCTCTCTATTAGGATAATTCATCATTATTTCTTGTGCAATTTTCTTGTACTACAACAATTGCTTATAACAACAATGTCTCAGTTACACATTGTATAACAGACTGCTGCACTAAGATTTCTTAGAAGTTTGTGGGAACTGGGATAAACTACAACCAAACAAATATTTAACACTAGATGGATTTCAGTGTTGAGATTACAGAATGGTGCTGTTTGTTTAGCTTTGTTTTGGAAATAGATTTTTAAATTGATAACTTTTTTCTTTTTACATCATCTTCTTTCTCCCCATGAATCTCTTTCCTTTTGTTCTCAAGGACATTCTTTATGCCAACTGTTAAAAAAATAGAGAGAGGGAAAAAATATTAGTTTCTTTTAAAAATTCATTTTATTTATAACTGGTGGTTTTTTTGCTTATAGTTTATGTATTTCTCCTCTAACTTTTAATATCCACCTCTGTGTTTATTGTTTGACTTTCTAATTTCTTTAAATGAATATTTAGTTCATTAAACCAGTCCTTTTCCATTTTGTTAATAATATAGGTGTATGCATGTGTATAAATATATACACAAATCTTCCCATGTTTTTTTCTTAAACCATTCTGTTTGTAATTTCTTATAGCACAGTAGTATCCTATCACAATTATATGCTTCAACTTTTTCAGTCATTCCCCAGCTGATTGGCATCTACTCCATTTCTACTACTATAATTTGTGTGGGATTTTTTTTTTCTGTGTATAAGCACCTTTTCCTTTTCTTTAATTTCTGGCATACAGATCTATCAGTAGTATTGCTGGGTTGAAGGGAATGCACAACTTTCTATAGAGCTTTGGGTATAGTTCCAAATTTTTCTCCAGAATGGTTGGAGTAGTTCATGACTACAACAACAGTGAAATTGTGTCCCAATTTTTCCACATCTCCTCCCACATTCATCATTTTCCTTTTCTGTCATGTCATATAACCCATCCATTCGATATGAGGTGGCATCTCAGAACTATTTTAATTTGAATTTCCTTAATCAGCAGTGAGTGCTAGATCATCTCACTTATGTCTTGAGGAATCTGCATGAAAGTAGACAAATAGCAGAACTAGACACTAAACAACTGGTTTAAGATTGGGGAAAAACAGGATGAAAAGGCTGTATATTGACATCTTATTTATTTAACTTATATGCAGAGTACATTGTGCAAAATATCAGGCTATGGGAATCAAAAGCTGGAATTAAGGACACCATGAAAAAACAACAATCTTAGATATGCAGATAATACCACTCTGATGGCAGAAAGTGAATATGAATTGAGAAACCTCTTAATGAAGGTCAAAGAGCAGAGTGCAAGAGAAAGCAATAATAACTATAACAACAAAAATAAAGTAAGATTGTGGCAATAGGTCCCTCACTTCTTGGAAAATAAAGGGAAAAGAAATGAAAGCATTCTGGTCCTCTTTTTTTTTTGTATGATAATTTCTCTCATTCTCTCTCTTTTTCCCTCTCTGAGGTGATCTCTCTTTCTAGGCTATCCTTTTTATTTTTTACATCTTCTCAAAATAATCCACTCACATTGTACCCATTATTAAACATAAAATCCTTTTAACTACCTAAACAATGATTAGGCTCTTTGAAAATACACGTATTGTCTTCTCATAGAAAGGTAAATAAGTTAACCTTATCAAGTTCCTTATGAATTCTCTTCCATGTTTACTTTTTAAGCTTCTTTTGATTCTTGAATTTGGAAATCAAATTTTATATTCAACTCAGGACTTTTCTTTAGGCATACTTGAAATATCCATTTTGCCTTTAAAGGATTATACTCTGTTTTTCAGGGTAGATTATGCTTATTTGTAATCCTGGCTCCTGTTTTCCAAAATATCACATTCCCAATCCTGTCTCCTTTCAGTCTTTGCTTGATCAGAACTGTTTTTGCTTCTGTTTACTCATCTCCCAGAGTTCCTCCTCCCTTTGGTCTGTCCTTTTTATCTTCCCCCTCCCTTTCTTACTTCCCTATTAGGTAACAAAGGTTTCTATACCTAACTGTGTGTTGATTTTACTTTGTGACAATTCCAATGAAATAGTGTTCAAGCATTGCCCACCACCCAAATTTTGTTCCACTGCATCTATTCTTACATGCCTCCCTTTGTAAGAAAAACATTTTTTAATCAATTTTATTTCCTTTTCTTTACCCAGTATATTCTTCTTTCTTATCCCTTGATTTTTTTTATCACCCCATCTTTTTCAGCTTACTCTATGGTCTCTGTCTATATATATATATATATATATATGTATATGTATATGTATATATACATACATACATACATATATATATTTATCTGTCAATATATCTTTCTATATTTATTTATTTATTTGTATATATTCTCCTATTTGTTGCACATTTGTGATAAGGTTCTTAAGTATCTTTAATTCCTTTAGCATTTTCAGAACTTTAGGTATCTTAGTTACTTTACGTATTAAAGATATCTTAAGAAAGATACCTTCTTACTATCAATGTAATCATTTTAAATCTGTTGTTCCCTTGATTACTTTAAATATATTGTGCTTTTTAGGCACCTCTTATACACTGGAAATCTTAAGTATTTTTCTTTCACTTCAGCAAGGGATGTGATTAGTTTAAACCAAACTAGTAACCTTGAGGGTTTTTTTTTTTCTTCTGTTTATCTTTTTAGGCTTCTCTTGAGTTTTGAATTTGAATTTGAATCACATTTTCTTTTCTAGCTCTTTTCATTTCATCAGGAATGGTTGGAAGTTCTCTATTTCATTAAATGTCCTTTTCTACCTCTAGAATATTATGCTCAGTTTTTCTTGATAAGGGATTTTTGGCTGCAGGACTAGATACTTTGCCTTGTCCAATATGTAATGGGATTTTTAAAAGAGGTATAAGTGAATTCTTTCAATTTCTGTTTTCCTCTCCTTTTCAAGAACCTCAGGGAAGTATTCTCTGATTATTTCTTGCAATATGATATCCAATTACCTTTCTTAGATCATTTCCCTTGGAATTATTTTCCAGATCAGTTGTTTTTCCAGTGAGACATTTCAGATTTTTTTTCTTTTTTTTCATTCTTTTGAATATGTTCTGTTGTTTCCTGGTGTCTTATGAAATCATTAGCTTATATTTGTCCAATTCTAATTTTTAGATGGTCATTTTCTTCTTTGGGCTCTATACTTTATTAGGGAATTATTTTCTTCTTTAAAGTATTGTATTTTCTTTTTATGAAAAATTATTTCTTTAGTAAATTTTTGTTCTAAGCTATTGATTTTGTTATCTTTTTCTTTGCTATTTTTTTTTTACCTAGGGGTCTTGTTATTTGTTTTCTTGTTTTTTTTTAATCCTTTTTAGACATTGTGCAGGAGTATATTTTTGGGCTTGAAATTTTTTCACAATTTTTCTTTGAGGTTTCATAAGTTTTCATTTTTGTCATCTTCTGAGCTTGCATTTTGTTCATCTTTGCTGTTGAAATATTTTTCTAGTGCAGGGTTGTTTCCTCTGACTTTTACTAATGTGGGGGTTACCTTTTCTTGTTATTTTGCCTATATGCTAAAGCTTAACTCAATTTATGTGATAGATTAGTATTATACCATGCTTGTACAATGCCTAAGATGGATTCAGCTGTCTTAAACTCTTATTGAGAACCTTTTTGGCTGAGTTCCTTCCTCTGCTGCCCATAATGGGTCCCACTTAGTCTCTTTTTAAGCCTGGACTAATCAGGGATGTTTTCCTATCACTGCCACCTGCTTTGTATTGTGTTAGTTTCCCCTCTTGCCCTGCTAAGGCTATACTGCAACAACTGTGCTCTTTTCCCTGCCACTAATACTGTGTTGATTCCAAGTTTGACTGAGTCTTGTTCAGGTCTCTCTTCTCATATCCCAGTGAAATGAATCCTTCTTCTTGTCTTTCCATGTGTTTCTGGGCCAGTGCACTGCTTAACTCCATCTTCTATTGGTTCTGCTGCTCCAGAATTTTTTTTGAGACAAATTCGCAAACTATTGCTGTTTCTATCATTACTATATTGATGTTTTCTCTAGGTGATCTCCAGACCTGCCTCTACCTGTGTTGCAGATCTTTCTTTTCAACTTCCTATGCTGTCTATTTGGGATGGATGAATGTTTTACTCTGACCATTTGCTGACTCTGTCACTACAGAAGTTGACTTTCTGAGAACACTGGAAAATTTCAGCTGAGCACTTTCTCAACTCTGCCATCTTAGCTCCATCTGCAGAAGTCATTTTCATTGTATTTCACAATAGAGTTTGTTCTTTGAATTACCTATTATTTAAGATTTAGTTAGTTGTATTCCATTTAGGTTCATTTCTTTTATTTGACCTTCCTAATTTATTAGTTGTTTTTTTCCCCCAATCATTACTTGTTAAGAATATATTGAATATTTATTGCTTTTTCTACTGAACTGTAGTCTGTGTTCTATTCATGATCAAATTTCATAAATGTTAAGTGGGATTAAAAACCATAAATATATATATGTATATATCCTCTAATGGTCCCATTTGGAAGTTATCATATGAATTTTTATTTTCATTTTTCCAACCACTTCTTGATCTAGTTACCTTTTTCCTTTACATCTTTCTGTTAAATGTATCTAACTCTTTAACAGCATGACACTACTCTTTTATGCAAAGTTTCTATGTTGGAATTTTTGTTTGTTTTTATTTTATATTGTTTTTGTTGTTGTTTTAGTTTTTGATTCTGTGAGGAATTACTATTATTAAAAATCTACCCATGAGAACAGCATCTATAATTTTTATCTCAGAGCATTGTTTTGAGTAATGAGAGGTTAAATTACCTGCCCCTAATGACATCTAGTATGTGCCTATAGTGTAAATTGAGATCTTCCTGACACCAAGGTTATTTCTCCTCCCACTAATTCACAATATTTCAGCCACTAATTCACAATGTTTCAGCTACTAATAAAAACAAAAAGGGGGCAGCTGGTTGGCTTAGTGGATTGAAAGTATGGCACAGAGATGGGAGGTCCTGGGTTCAAATTTGACCTCAGACACTTCCTAGCTGTGTGACCCTTAACTGTGTGACCCTAGATGTGTCACTTAATCCCCATTGCCCAGCTCTTACCACTCTTCTGCCTTGGAAACAATACACAGTATTGATTCCAAGATGGAAGGTAAAGGTTTAAAACAAACAAACAATAACAATAAAAAATCCAAAACAACATTTCATCTCATAAAACCATGAAATAAGGAAACAATATGATATATTCTATGTCTAAAGTCCTGGTTGCTTTTGTGTCAGATAAACTTTTCTTCAGCCAGCTTAGGATGGATACTTCTAAACTGAAATGCCACAGATTTCCTTTAGAGTGTCAATCCAGGAAGAACATACAGGAATAGCCTTTATACTCTTGGAAAAGGGATTACAGTAATGGTCCTTATGGAAACATACCCAAACTGCCTTTTGTCTTCAAGGGCTAACTATATCTCCTTTTTAGAATTATAGGAATAACCCTTAGTGATAATGGAGTTATTCTAATTCCATTGATTGGAGCCCTCATTTTGATGAATTTTCACTAAGAGAAATCAATGATTAATGTTCATATTGTACCCACTGAAAAGACTGATCTACAGTCTGATTATCATCCCAGTTTTCTTTTTACTTAAAAATATATTTGCTAAGAAGATATAGGCAGAAAAGAAATAAAAATACACTCTACTATAGTATTTTGTCCATATAAATTCCTAGTATTCAGTTTCAAACAAAATGACTGTTATGATGCATTTGCCCTACCAAGTTAATCTTCCAAGTGTGCCATAGTTAATAGATAAATTGCCTTCTTTTAACTACTTTTGATTAACTAATACATTCCCCAAGCAAGTCACTCCCTCAAAAGCTCGGGTATTATTCAACTTTGACATGGACTACCACCTCTGGAACTTTGGCAGCAACTTGCTCATTTCATTTAAAATATTGGCAGCTCTCAAGGCTTAATTCCCAACACAGTCTATTATGAACTTCTGATTTTTCAAAATTTAAAAGTTTTCAGCTATCTCTAGTATTCCCTTCCTTTGCCTAAAAGCAGGATAGAAGAAACACAAACTGATGAAGAAATACAGATACCATGTTTGCAGCCACATTTTGGTCAGTATTGGAAAATCGATAGTTGGCAGAGAGGAGACTCTACAACTTTCGCAACTACCTCTCTGCCTATCTGGGAGCTTATAGCAAAAGTTGCTTCACTTAAACAGAATCAGGAAATGGAAAATATTTGAGTTGCCCATATGGGAATATTTTTTTCTTCATGTACCCTCATTTCTGACTGCAGGTAAACCAAAGTTCTTTGCTTTGCAATGATATAAGAAGATGGGGAATACTTAGGCATTATCTGAATTGGAGTGCTCTGTCCTATTACATGTCACCAAGAAATTTCAGAATCATTCTCACCAAGCAAACTTTCCCCTATAACTAAACCATTATTGCATAGTTCTCTGTTACTCCAATAACATATATGAATAAATATAAAAGATATAGACACAGTTATATATATATATATATATAAAATCATATACACACAATTACATGAAGCATACATCTACATGGATATATATACCTATATAAACATACAGAAATACAATATGCATGTATGTGAATGACTGATATGAAAAAATAGTATGTACAAAATACAAAGATATACGACTTTAAAATGCCAGTAAATCAAGAAGGAAGTCCAAAACAACAGTCAATTCTCAGGTAGGTTTTATAATATTTCCTTACCCTTATGACTTCCTGGAATTGATGAACTAACTGGATTCAGCTACTTTTTGGCTCTTCTCCTTTCTCCTTGAAGCTATTGTTTTCCTTTGAAGAAGAGAGTTCATGTAAATATCCTGAGGTATCTAATACTTCTTTGAAAAAGCTCAGCATTTATTTGATAGATTAATGTAGAAAACTGCCAGTGTGGATTTCCTTCTTCCCCTGCCTTATGGCCCAAGAGAATGCTTTCAGAGGCCTTTCTTAAAATGTCTGAAATATATTTAAGAATTTTACATTTAAGGAAGTTGACTGCCTTTCATTGCCTGTTTTCATTCATTTAAATTCCTGAAAGCTATTGCATTGCTTTTTCTGATGCAACACCTTACCTTAGACTTTGGTCTAAACCACTGTGATCCCTCCACTTGCTTGTTTCCATGGCAGGAATCCAGTCAAACTGATCTCTTGTGTTTATTTTTGCACATCTATATGATTACTGACAAGATCCAGTACAAGTCTGAAACTATGTATAAAAGCTTAATCAATAAGAGAAAAGTTTTTAAATTAAAAAAACCCTTAAAATCTAATATGGAATATGTAATCTAGGGAGGATATAATTCAGAGCATGGAAAATGTAAGGTCATTTAGGGCCAGGAATCCAGTTCCTTATCCTTCTCTGTCATATCCCATTTATTTTATATTTTATCATGTTAGACATAGGAAATTGACATTACAACAATAAAAACAATTTTTCAAATACTAGGTATTAGTCACAGAGACAAAAGGAAAAACAGTTGCTGTCTTCAAAGATCTTATTTTCTTCTGGATTTCAATGTCTGCATTGAAAAAGAACCTTTTCCATTCTGAGTCAGTCAAGAAAGAACATTAATTTTCTTGGTGTCTTGATAATTCCTGAAGAAATGTACCATTTCAAAAAGTAAAGAGAGGGCCCACATGATAGTTGCTCCAATTTCATATCCTCAAAATAAACATGACCAATACTTTCTGTGAGAAAGAAATTGGTAAAAGAGAGAAATCACATCCAATAGAGCAAGGAGCAGCTCATGCGGGAGAGGGGCAAAAAGAAAAAACAAAAAAACAGGATTCTAGAGAGAACAGAAGCTGCAAGAACTCAAAAACTGCCAGCTCACCTGACTCCTCCAGCTGAGAGCCTGAAAAGAGGATCTTCTAAGCTGGGGTCCCTCTGGATATCAGCTGTTTCCCAGTGAACCCCTGAAATCTCTCACTCAGCTAAAATATAGTAGGCTGGGACTTTGAAGGAAGCCGTCTATTGAGAAATCTTCTCCCCAAACAATTGTTCTCCACCTCTCCTCCTATCTTGTCCTGGACTCCATTACTCAAGCTAGATTAACTGAGGAGTAGGGACCATGCCAATAGCTGACCGGAAGAGGGGTCAAGGCTCAGAGCCTGGACCCCATAGATATTTTTGGGGGTCAATCTGCCAGTCAATAGGGATCCCTGTCTACCCACTTTCCTCTCCTAATACTTTCATCTCTCCTTTCCCTGAGTAAACCCAAGTAAATGAATTAATTTTGACATTAACAACAACAAATGAAGCAGATTTATCACTTTCTTACACTGAAAAGGAAGTGAAAAAATGGAAGCAACAGTTTAAGGCAAAACAGATAAATGAAGTATGGGTGTCCTCTGAAGGAAAACCCCTGCTCCCTAGAAGTTTTTATCACTAAATATGCCAATCAGTGCATAAAAATGGTCACTTTGGCACTCAGGGTATTGTGGACTCTGTTAAGAAGGCATGGATAGCCCCTGGTATAACTACTATAGCTTCTAAAGTATGTGCAGCCTGTTCAACTTGCCAGGCATAAAACTAACATGCTTTTAGAGGCAAGACTTCTTTTGGGCTTCTTTTGGTTTACACAACTTTTGAGCATCTACAAATTGACTTTATCACCATGCCTAAAGCTAGACATTACAAAGTTTGCCTGATCATAGTAGACCAGCTGACCAGATGGCCAGAGGCTTTTCCTAGTGCCCAAGCCATAGCAGCTTTTGTTGCTAAAGTTCTTTTAAGAGAAATTACCCCTCTCTTTGGCCTACCAGCACAAATTGATTCAGACAGGGGAACCCATTTTACTGATTCTGTTTTGTCCTAGATTTATTCTTGTCTGGGGATCACTCCCCAATTCCATGTGCCATATCACCCCCAGAGCTCAGGCCAAATTGAGAGAATGAATAGGAAACTTAAGACCATGATTGGAAAATTATGCACTGAGACTCATTTAAAATAGCCTGAAGTTCTCCCCTTAGCTTTTTTTTTTTTAATCTTCATAGCAGACCTAGGGGAGATTTACATATCTCACCATTTGCGATGCTTTTTGGACACCCCCCCCAACCCCCAATGCAGGTTAAGTCTTTTTCTCCTGCATACACATCATTGCTAGGTGGGGACACTTCTATTGCTTCTTATATACAGGATTTGTAGGTCAGATTGCAAGAACTCCACAAATTTGGAGCTGCGGTACAAGCAGGACCTCTAGACTTCTCACTTCATGACCTACAGCCAGGAGACAAAGTGTATGTAAAAAACTTCCAGTGTGTTGGAGCAACTCAGCTTGCCTGGGAAGGTCCATTCTAAGTACTGTTATCCACTACTAAAGCTATTAAAATTGGAAAAAGGACTATTGGATACATTGCTCCCATGTAAAACAGGTACCTTCTGTTTATGTTGACTAATTGTATCTTGTCACATTTGTTGTATTTCCTAATTGTTTTATGGTTTGACTTTGGTTTTGTATTCACATATCAATCTAATCTATCATATTCCATTTTACTTTGTCACCATCAATTACTGTGTTTTGGATATTAGCTATATGTCCTTTTATGCTGTCCTTACTTGTATACTCCCTCTATGACTGGACTGGTAATAATACCATTATAAAAGTCCATAGAAAAGTGGAAAAAAAAATTTTTTGGGGAATTGCCACTGGTCCTCATGGGAGCTGGGTGTTTCACTGATCCATCAGAGCTCTGTTTTGTCATGGGCAATAATTCCAGGTCCAGTAATGAGACATTGCCACAGTTTGCAACACAAGGAGGTAACATTGTCTAAACGGCCTTTTGCTTTTTGTTCTTGTTAATTGTCGTCACATTAATGATGCTGGATGGACCCCATTGAAATGGTTACAATCTGTGTCAGTGACTTTTGAAAAATGTGATGAACTGAAAATCTCAGTTGATTTTAGTGGGTCTTCAGAAGTAATTTTCGGATATCTAGGCACACCACTACCTATGACTGATTGTACACCCACCTTTGACTTGTGTTTAAGAAGAGGTATGGGTCCATTGAGTAGTAGTAAGTACATGGGAGATAAGGAGCAGTACAAGTATACTATTGCATTCCCTACCTCCACTTTCATCTGTGCTAGATTGCAGTTTAAAAATAAAATGGATGGGACATTTAAGTGCATGCCTTTTACAGCTATTACAATCACATCCTGGAGGAGGGAGGATTTCCCATGGGGTTTGGTCACCCCTGAACAGTTCTCTATTTGTAACTCCTCAGCTTATTCTACCTTGCCACCAGGATGGTATGGTACTTGTGGTTTGGCCCATGTTATTCCACCTGTATCCATGCATGATCACAATACTGGCTGGATAGACAAATCAACAGTCAAAGTTTTAGGTTCTGGGTGGCATTCTAGACCCAAGAAATCAAGACCAAATTCAGTAGCCTCTTCATCAGAAGGACAAAGGATTTTTTTTGGACTCTCTTACTAAATTTTGGAATGATGGCAGTGATAGACTCTGTTAGGAATATCTCAGCTGAGGTTGAAAGATTGGATCAAGACACAGCTCAAGCCATTCCTCAAACCACTAAAGTCATCTCTTATTTGTAGGAGGAGATTAACTCCTTAGCAAAAACAGTCTTATAAAATCAACTAGTACTCGACATGCTCACTGCCACATTGGGAGGTACTTGTGCATTTATGAATCAGTCTTGTTGTTCTTATGTAAATAGGTCTGGAGAAGTTGTGAAAAATATCCATGAGCTTCAGAAGCTTTTTAATGACACATAGCAAGTAACTATAGAGACTCATGTGAATCCTAATGATGACTGGTGGAACCTCTCATGGCTATAAGGAACAGGCTTATTTGCAATTATCCTTAAATGGGCTCTTATAATTTTGGGGATTTTGGTATTTTTTTAGAATCTGTATTACTTGTTGTACTACTGTTCTTAAAAGGTTTTATGTACACTCACACTGTGGATTCTGGCCAAGTTAAGAGTGATGTACATTTTATTTTTGAGTGAGCATCTTTTGTGTTGTGCCTCTGCTTGGCTAACACATTGTCACATGGAATTTGAACTGTGAAATTATGCATTTTAATTAGTTTTTTCTTTTTGTTTTTAATAGGATTTCTTTCTTTCTTTTTTTCCTAACTTTGGTGATATTTGAAGTACATGAGATCAGTATTAATCCTTTTTTTTTTTTACTTGAAGGATAAGGTTTACAGTATCTACTAGCCCTAGTAACATGCATACCCAAAAGGCTTTCGACTATGGAAACCTGCCATTTATTGATAAATATTATGGGACTTTGTTTAATGATTATATCTGATTCCAGGAGAAGGCAACAAAGGAGCCAATATACAGTACCAAGTAGCACGAGGTCAAAAAGGACCAAAAACCCAATCCAGGGAGGATTGTTGAACTTCTATGCCAATACAAAAGGACTTGAACCTAGTGTGAGAATCAATGTTGTGGCATTTAACATATGTTAAGATGCAGGACTCCTTGTACCACATTCCATGTGCAATATTCTGACTCAAGTACCTTAGTTTGGCTATCATCCTGGCTCCCCCAATCTCTGACAGTGAAGGTACAATCAGACCAGGGAATGATTTTTCCCATTTGCTGCTGAAACTTAGTCCTTTCTCTCTTATAATTGGCAGTTTTCTGTAGTTCTGGCTGCAAATGGGTAAAGTACTGTATTGCTGCTATTGTCTTACAAGCTTGTGAGACATAAGTCACTTTAATGGAGCCTTGCTGTGATTCAAGGACCTGTTACAGGTTTAGTTTATTTTTTTTTTTACTCAATTTAGTTTATTTTTTTTTACTCAGAATTTTATACACATAAGATGTTTTATTTCATTCTTTACTTATTTTTATACAGAATTTCATTTATTTTTATTCTTTGGGATTTTGGGGGGTGATTTGTTTTTGTTTTCTTTTGACAATTATTTCATATGCCTCATAACTCAGTCATGTATCTCAGTGTGATTCTAGTGTTGGTCAACACTCTCCTCAGAGGGGATTGTGTAATTATCCTAAAAATCCAAGATTTAAAATTTTTTGGAGAAATTCAGGAAAAGAAACTTGTCAATACCCCAAATCAAGAAAGCGAATCCTTTTGGAAAAAGTGCTGTAAATGTGCCTGAAGAAGCCACACACTACATCAAAAGATCCAGAATGAACTTTGGGATATAATTAACTAAATTGAAGGGGTTGAATATACTTAATTCTGAATGTAAACTCTTATGCCAAAGGGGCCTACCCCCTAATTGGCATTTTGTCAATGTGTCTATCAATCAGTTTTTGTATTTTACTCCCTTCTCTAACTATTGTAACTCCCTCTTAGAAAAATGCAAAATTGTATGTTCTTTTAGCTAGAAGGTATTTAGAGTTATAAAATAGTTATATTTAAATGATCCATTGGGAAGGTGGGTCTCCCAAAGAATCACAGGGGAGTTTGTGTCAAGGAAAGTTTATGCCCTCCCCCTCCTGAGTAGCCTGTCCTTCAAACAAACAGCTGAACCAGGGTCGCATCTGTGTACATGCTGTACCACCGAGGCACCACAAATTCAGGTTACTTAGAGGAATAGTTATCTACCCTTTCAAATAAACTTTATGAAATATATATCTGGGTAGAAATATTATTATTTTAATTCTTACAGAAGGACCCAGAGAGAGGAAGGTCCATCTGGCCTCTCAACAATAGCTGAGACCAAGAAAGGAAGATGTGTGCCATTTCACCAAAGTTCTTTCCTCTAGTTCTTAACCTCCACCTCCCTGAACCACTCTCTGAGGAGACATACTCTGTCCCTCAAGGAAACAAAGCCAGGTTACCTTCTCCAAGGGGAAGAGAGGGAAAGATCAATCTCTTCCCCCTCTTCATTCTCTCAGATCCTTCGCTCCCTCTCTTCAGTTCCCCAGTATATGCTCGCACATGTGTGTGTGTGTGTGTGTGTGTGTGTGTGTGTGTGTGCATTTGTGTATTTCTGGCCATTTATTACCTTTCCTGAGAATTGAAGAGAGAATCAAACCAGGGGATATATATATATGTATATAGATAGATAGATAGATAGATAGATAGATAGATAGATAGATAGAATGATTTAATTTAAGTTGAACTATTGGCTCATAAAACCCTGTGAGGTGAGATTTTATACATGATGAATCTTGGGCACAAAGTGTCAATAGCTAGCATTTATATAGCACTTAAGTTTGCAAAGTACTTTATAAATACAGTCTCTTTTTATGCTTAACCCTGGGAGATAGTTACTATTATCATTTTTGCTTTATAGGTGAAAAAATGAGGAAAATAGAGATTAATGTGCAGAATCACACAGCTAACAGGTTTTTGAGGTCATATTTGTGCTCATATCTTCCTGTTTCTATATTCAGTGCTTTATCCACTGTCACCTAGTTTCCCAAGTTACAATTCCCAAGAACACAAAGGTAATAAATAGTAGATCCAGGATTAAAATTCAGAACTTCTGACTCTATATCTGTGTTCTTTCCTTATAACTCTGCTTTTAATGTTTTCAATTCTTTAGTTTTGTTTTGGTGATAAAAGATTTAGCTATCTCACAAGGTCAGTATAAGTCTCATGATGTCTTTCTTTCCCTCTTTCTCTCCCTCTAATATCTACTTGTGTGTCCACTGTTCTTGTATTTTGTGAATGCTCTGATGTGAATACTGGTAACTCAGGGCAGGGATAGAGTTTAGGAAGACAAGCAAAAAAAAGTATCCTGAGTGGCTTCATCAAACCAAAAGGATCAATGAAAGATGCTGAAAGGACCCAAAGGATCCTGAACAGGTCAAGATACAGCATGGTACTTGGGGAGATGAGTCATGATCTAGACATATATGAAAATTAGTGAATTACTGATTTATAAGGAGTAGACAGAATTTTCAGGAATAAATAAAAGGGCTTTTTTTGGGGAGGGAGAGGGATAGTGTTAGACTTAGTAGGACAGAAAGAACAAGAAGAATAAAGAAAAAGCCCAGGGCTACTATCTCCTTGGAGTCCTATAAGAGTTGTACCACTGTTTAAAACTTCTACTATGAAAACCAAACTAGAGATCCTAAAAATTAAGGGAGAAATTAATAAAATCTAAAATGATAGAACTATTGAGCTAATAAACAAGACTAGAAGCTGGTACTTTGAAAAAACAGACAAAATAGACAATCTAATTAAAAAAGGAAAGAAGAAAGGCAAATTAACAGCATCAAGGATGAAAAGGGGGAACTCACCTCCAATGAAGAGGAAATTAAGGCAATCATTAAAAACTACTTTGCCCAACTATATGGCAATAAATATACCAACCTAGGTGATATGGATGAATATTTACAAAAATATAAATTGCATAGACTAACAGAAGAAGAAATAGATTTCTTAAATAATCCCATATCAGAAAAAGAAATCCAACAGGCCATCAAAGAACTTCCTAAGAAAAAATCCCCAGGGCCTGATGGATTCACCAGTGAATTCTATCAAACATTCAAAGAACAGCTAACCCCAATACTATACAAACTATTTGACATAATAAGCAAAGAGGGAGTTCTACCAAATTCCTTTTATGACATAAGCATGGTTCTGATCCCAAAGCCAGGCAGGCCAAAAACAGAGAAAGAAAACTATAGACCAATCTCCCTAATGAATATAGATGCAAAAATCTTAAATAGGACACTAGCAAAAAGACTCCAACAAGTGATCAGAAGAGTCATTCACCATGATCAAGTAGGATTTATAACAGGGATGCAGGGCTGGTTCAATATTAGGAAAACCATCCACATAATTGACCACATCAACAAGCAAACCAACAAAAATCACATGATTATTTCAATAGATACAGAAAAAGCCTTTGATAAAATACAACACCCATTCCTATTAAAAACACTAGAAAGCATAGGAATAGAAGGGTCATTCCTAAAAATAATAAACAGTATATATCTAAAACCATCAGCTAATATCATCTGCAATGGGGATAAACTAGATGCATTCCCAATAAGATCAGGAGTGAAACAAGGATGCCCCTTATCACCTCTATTATTTGACATTGTACTAGAAACACTAGCAGTAGCAATTAGGGAAGAAAAAGAAATTGAAGGCATTAAAATAGGCAAGGAGGAGACCAAGTTATCACTCTTTGCGGATTCCATGATGGTCTACTTAAAGAATCCTAGAGATTCAACCAAAAAGCTAATCTAAATAATCAACAAATTTAGCAAAGTTGCAGGATACAAAATAAACCCACATAAGTCATCAGCATTTCTATATATTTGCAACACAGCCCAGCAGCAAGAACTAGAAAGAGAAATCCCATTCAAAATTACCTTAGACAAAATAAAATACTTAGGAATCTATCTCCCGAGACAAACACAGGAACTATATGAGCACAACTATAAAACACTCTCCACACAACTAAAACTAGACTTGAACAATTGGAAGAACATTAACTGCTCATGGGTAGGATGAGCCAATATGGTAAAAATGACCATCCTACCCAAACTCATTTATCTATTTAGTGCCATACCCATTGAACTTCCAAAATTTTTTTTTACTGATCTAGAAAAAACCATAACAAAGTTCATTTGGAAAAACAAAGGATCAAGGATATCCAGGGAAACAATGAAAAAAATATACAGAGGAAGGGGGCCTTGCAGTCCCAGATCTCAGACTATATTATAAAGCAGTGGTCATCAAAACAATTTGATACTGGCTAAAAGACAGAAAGGAGGATCAGTAGAATAGACTTGGGGTAAGTGACCTCAGCAGGACAGTATACGACAAACCCAGAGAACCTAGTTTTTGGGACAAAAATACACTATTTCATAAAAACTGCTGGGAAAATTGGAGGACAGTGTGGGAAAGATTAGTTTTAGATCAACACCTCATACCCTACACCAAGATAAATTCAAAATTCAAAATTCAAAACTTGAACATAAAGAAGGAAACTATAAGAAAATTAGGTGAACACAGAATAGTATACATGCCAGACTTTTGGGAAGGGAAAGATTTTAAAACCAAGCAAGACTTAGAAAGAGTCACAAAATGCAAAATAAAGAATTTGGAATACATCAAATTAAAAAGTTTTTGTACAAACAAAACCAATGTAACCAAAATCAGAAGGAAAGCAACAAATTGGGAAACAATCTTCATAAAAACCTCTGACAAAGGTTTAATTACTCAAATTTACAAAGAGCTAAATCAAATGTACAAAAAATCAAGCCATTCTCCAATTGATAAATGGGCAAGGGACATGAACAGGCAGTTTTCACCCAAAGAAATCAAAACTATTAATAAGAACATGAAAAAGTGCTCTACATCTCTTATAATCAGAGAGATGCAAATCAAAACAACTCTGAGGTATCACCTCACACCTAGCAGATTGGCTAACATGACAGCTATGGAAAGTAATGAATGCTGGAGGGGATGCAGCAAAGTAGGGAAGCTAATTCATTGTTGGTGGAGTTTTGAATTGATCCAACCATTCTGGAGGCCAATTTGGAACTATGCCCAAAGGGCGATAAAAGACTGTCTGCCCTTTGATCCAGCCATAGCACTGCTGGGTTTGTACCCCAAAGAGATAATAAGGAAAAAAAAAACTTGTACAAGAATATTCATAGCAGCACTCTTTGTGGTGGCCAAAAATTGGAAAATGAGGGGATGCCCTTCAATTGGGGAATGGCTAAACAAATTGTGGTACACGTTGTTAATGGAATGCTATTGTGATAAAAGGAATAATAAAGTGGAGGAATTCTATGGAGTCTGGAACAACCTCCAGGAAGTGATGCAGAGCTAAAGGAGCAGAACCAGGAAAACATTGTACACAGAGACTGATACACTGTGGTACAATCGAAGGTATTGGACTCCTCCACTAGGGACAATGCAATGTCTATGATCTGCAGGGATCTAAAAAACACTATCCACAAGCAGATGATAAACTGTGGGAGAAAAAACACCGATGAAAAGCAATTGCTTGACTACAGGGGTGGAGGGGATATGACTGAGGAGAGACTCTAAATGAACGCTCTAGAGCAAATACCAACAACACAGAAATGGGTTCAAGTCAAGAAAATATGTGATACCCAGTGGAATCATGCATCAGCTATGGGAGAGGTGGTGGGAGGGGGGGAGGAAAAGAAAATGAATTTTGTTTCCAATGAATAATGTTTGGAATTGACCAAATAAAATAATGTTAAATAAAAAAAAAAAAAAACTTCTACTCTGGTCCCTTCAAAAGCTGCTTGGCATTAGTCCTGCTTTTTAGGGAAAAGGGAAAAGAAACTATCAGTGATGAATTTCCAGGAGACTAGGCCACTAAAATAAAGAATAGAAATAAAGTAACATCACTAAGACAAAACCACGATGCTACAAAGACAGGATCAAAAAAAAAAAGAGCAAGGTGAGTGAATTAGAGGGATTGGTGAACCTTACAGTGCACTACCTAAAGCATTGCCCATTAGGATACTAACTTACTGCATGTTTCCTATGATAGAAGAGGGGAAGTGAGTGTCTTGAATAGTCAGGTGAAGTATAAGTTCTTTCTCATTTTTTGTTTTTGTTTTTTCTTTTACAATGTAAACCAACCTGGTTTATGTTTGTTATCTTGTGAGTATGAGGGCTTACATGGGAGCCTGATGTCTGTTCCTCAGGGCTATAATAATATGTCATAATTTTCTTTTTTTTTAAACCTTTATCTTCTTTCTTAAAATCAGTATTAAGTATTGTTTCCAAGGCGGAAGAGTGGTTAGCCTGTTGTGTTTAAGTGACTTGCCTAGGGTCACACAGCAAGGAAGTGTCTGAGACCAAAGTACTGGCTCTCTATTCACTGATCCACCTTGATGCCCCAATTAAAATATTCTTAAGGAACCTCCAAGTAAATCTTTTATATTCCATTAAAGCCCTACTCCAAAGCTTCCCCATGTCATACAAAGGCATTCCTATATTCTTTAAGATTGGGCAAACAGAGTATAAACTCTGGAAGTTTCAACAAAACACAAAAAGCACCAAGTATGTGAAAATAATTGCTTTTGATTCAACAATCATTTGTTTATTAAGTTATTTATTTTCATTCAAAGATGTTTAGTTTTCCAAACTACTTGTAAAAATAATTTCCAAAATATTTTTCTGAAGTTATAATTTCAGAATTTTTCTGATTTCAATTTGTCTCCCTCCCCTCTCCCAGGGATGGTAAGCATTTTGATTTGAGCTATCCCTATATTATCATTCAAAACATATTTCCATATTGATC
This sequence comes from Monodelphis domestica, assembly GCF_027887165.1. Classification (NCBI taxonomy): domain Eukaryota; kingdom Metazoa; phylum Chordata; class Mammalia; order Didelphimorphia; family Didelphidae; genus Monodelphis; species Monodelphis domestica. The sequence goes on from NC_077231.1 coordinate 196,562,443, forward strand.
ATTCCTGTAAGAGAATACTCATATAAAACCAAAATCCCCAAATAAAACACAAATAAACTAACATGGAAAATGGTATGCTTTCATTTGAATTCTGACTTCAACAAGATTTTCTCTGGAGATGGATAGAATACTTTGTCATAAGTCCTTAAGAATTTCCTTTATCATTGTATTGTTGAGAGTAACTAAGTCTTCCATAGTTGATCATTGTACAATGTTGTTGTTACTGTGTTCAATGTTCTCCTGTTTCAACTTATTTCACTCTGTATCAGTTCATGTAACTCCCACTTTTTCTGAAATCAGTGAATTAGGCATGCATCTGAAAAAATATAAAAAGAATCAATTAAAAATCCCCAATTAAAGACTAATTAGAAATCCTAAAAATTAAAGAAGTGAATAAAATTGAAAATAAAATGACTATTGAACTAATAAATAAGACTAAGAGTTAGATTTATGAAAAAAATAGAGCATTGGTTAGTTAATCTGATTCAAAAGAATCAAAAGAATCAAAAGAAGAGAATAAAAAATGAAGAGAGTGATTTCAAGTCCAATGAAGAAGAAATTAAAGGAATCATCAGAAGCTATTTTCCCCAATTATCTGAAAATAAATCTGATAGTCTAGGTGAAGTGAATGAATTCTTACAAAAATAAAAATCATTTAACAAAAGAGAAAATAGACACTTAAGTAACCACATCTCAGAAAAAAAAAATTGAATAAGCCTTCAACAAACTCCCTCAAAAAAAAATCCTGAGGTTCAGATGGATTCACAAGTGAATTCTATTAAATATTTAAAGATCAATTAATTAAAATGCTATACAAACTGTCAAAATAATGAAGGATTCCTACCAAATTTTTATAAATCAAATATGGTATTAATGCCTAAGCCAGGAATACCAAAACCAGAGAAAGAAAATTACAGACCAATTTCCTTAATGAACATAGACAAAAAAAATCTTAAATAAAAGTCTAGCAAAGAGACTACAGCAATATCACAAGGATTATTCACCATGACCAGGTGGGATTTATACCAGTAAAACAAGGTTGGCCTAACTAGGAACACAATAACCATATTTAACCATATCAACAATCAAACCACAGAAATCACATGATTATCTCAATAGATGCAGAAAAAGTCATTGATAAAATACAACACCCATTCCTTTTGAAAATATCAGAAAGCATATGAATGAAGGGACTTTTCCTTAAAATAATAAGTAGTATTTATTCAAAATTATCAGCAAATATTATCTGTAATGGGGATAAGCTAGAAGTCTTCCCAGTAAGATCAGGAATGAAGCAAGAATGCCCATTACCGCCATTATTATTTAATATTTACTAGAAATGCTGGCTTTAGCAATTAAAGAAGAAAAAGAAATTGAATTAAAATAAGCAATGAGGAAACTAAATGATCATTTGTGAATGATATGATAACATACTTAGAAAATCCAAGACAATCAACTAAAAAACTACTTGAAATAATTAATAATTTTAGCCAAGTTGCAGGATATGAAATAAACCTAACTAAATCATCAGCATTTCTCTATATTTCCAATGAAGCCCAGCAGCAAGACTTAGAAAGTAGCTACTTTAAAATCATTCTAGATTGATCACATTGAATTAAAAAATGTTTTGTACAAACAAAACCAATGCAACCAAAATTAGAAGGGAAGCAACAAATTTTTTGGGAAAAAAGTCTTTATAACAAAAACCTCTGATAAAGGTCTAATTTCTCTAATCTCTAAGGAGCTAAATCCATTGTACAAAATTTCAAGCCATTACCCAATTGACAAATGTGCAAGGGACATGAATAGTCAGTTTTCAGATAAAGAAATTAAAACTATCAATGAGCACATGAAAAGTGTTCTAAATATCTCATAATTAGAGAAATGCAAATCAAAACAACTCTGAAATACCACCTCATACCTAGCAGATTGGCCAATATGATAACAAAGAAAAGTAATAGATGTTGGAGGGTATGTAGCAAAATTGGGACAATAATGCTTTGCTGGTGGAGTTGTGAATTGATCCAACCATTCTGGAAGGCATTTTAAAACTATACCCAAAGGGATTTAAAAGAGTGCCTGCCCTTTGACCCAGCCATACCACTAATGGGTTTGTACCCAAAGAGATAATAAGGAAAAATACTTGTACAAAAATATTTATAGCTGCTTTTTTTGTGGTGGCAAAAAAATTAGAAAATGAGGGGGTGTCCATCGATTGGGAAATGACTGAACAAATTTTGATATCTAATGGTGATGGAATACTATTGTGCTGAAAGGAATGATGAATTGGAAGAATTTCATGTGAATGGGAAAGACCTCTAGAAATTGACACAAAGTGAAAGGAGAAGAACCAGAAGGCCACTGTACACAGAAACTGATATACTTTGGCACAATCGAACATAATAGACTTCTCTACTAACAGCAATGCAATGATCTAGGACAATTCTGAGGGATTTATGAGAAAGAATGCTATCCACATCCAGAGACAGACCTGTGGGAATAGAAACACAGAAGAAAAACATTTGATTGTTCATACTGTTCATTGGGGATATGATTGGGTATGTTGACTTTAAATGATCACTCTATTACAAATGATAATAATATGGAAATGGGCTTTAAACAATCATACATGTAAAAGACAATGGAACTGCTTGTGGCTCTGGGAGGGTGGAGTGAAAGAACACGAATCATGGAATCATGGAATAATAACATAATTAAATGAATAAATCCTAAAAATAAATAAATGAATGAAATCATTCTAGACTATACAATATACTAGGGAATCTACTTGTCAAGACAAATGCAAGAATCATATGTACACAAAAATTGTAAAACACTTCACAAATGAAATTATTCTGCTCATTATTTCTTATAGCACAAATATAGGTATTCCTTCACTAATATATGCCACAATTCATTCAGCAATTCTTCAATTGCTGGATGTCCCTTAAATTTCCAATTCTTTGCCACTACAAAAAGAGCTGCTATAAATATTTTTGTAGAAGTAGTTTCTTTTCCTCTTTTTATGATCTTTTTGGTATACAGAACCAGGAGTGATATTACAGGATCAAAGCTTATAGACATTTTCATTGCCTCTTAGACATAGCCCCAAATTCCCCTCCAGAATGGTAGATCAGTTCATAACTTCACAAACAAAGCATTAATGTTCCAATTTTGCCACATTCCCTCGAACATTTTTCGCTTTCTTTTACTATAATATTGGCCAATCTGATAAGTGTGAGATAGCAACTTCAGAGTTGATTTGCATTTGTGTAATCAAGAGTAATTTAGAAAAATTTTCCACATGATTATAGATAGCTTATTTCTTCATCTGATAAATGATTATTTATATATTTTGATAGTTTGTCAATTACAGAATGACCTTTATTAATATAAATTAATAAATTTACTCAATATATTTGAGAAATTAACCTTTATCAGAAAAATTCAATGTAAACAATTTCCCCAGTGTTTTTGTTTTCCTACTAATCTTGGATGCATTGGTTTTGTTTGTTTGAAACTTTTTAATTTAATATGATCAAAATTATTAATCTTATATTTTATAATGATCTCTTTCTTTTATTTGGTTATAATTTCTTCCCTTCTCCATAAGTCTGACAGGTGAAGTATTCTATATCCCCCTAATGTATTTATGTAATATCATTCTTTGTCTAAATCATGTGCCCATTTTGACACTAGCTGGGTTTAGGGTATGAGATTTTGGTCTGTATCTATTTTCTGCCATACTGTTTTCTAGTTTTCTCAGCAGTTTTTGTCCAATAGCAAGTTCTTATCCCAAAATTGTAGACTTTGGATTTATCAGACACGAAGTTGCTAAGGTCATTTCTCCCTGTATATTTTGCATCTAATCTATTCCATTGGTCCACTATTCTATTTCTTACCTAGTACCAGACTGTTTTTATGATTACTGCTTTATAGTATAGTTTGAGATCTGGTACTGTTAGGCTTACATTTATTTTCATTAATGCTTTCAGTATTCTTGACCTTTTGTTCTACCAGATGAATTTTGCTATTATTTTTTTCTAGCTCTATAAAATACTTTTTTGGTAGTTTCATTGGCATGTCAATGAATAAGTAAATTAATTTTTGTAAAATTGTCATTTTTATTATATTTGCTTGGCCATCCCCAGAGCAACTAATATTGTTCTAATTGTTTAAATCTGACTTTATTTATGTGAAAATTATTTTGTAATTGTGTTTATATAATACTTGTGTTTATCTTCACAAGTATATTCCCAGGTATTTCATATTGTCGACAATGACTTTAAATGAAATTTCTTTTTCTAACTCTTGCTACTTAACTGTGTTGATAATAAATAGAAATACTGATAATTTAGGTTGGTTTATTTTGAGTCCTGTATATTTTCTAATGTTATTAACTTTTTTTTTCATTTAGTAGAATGATTTTAAAGCACCTGATTTTTTTGGGGGGGTGGTAGAGAGGGAGAGTCAAGATGGCAACTTAGGAGCAGCAAAAGTCAATATCTCTTCAAAAATCCTTCCATACAATCAAAAACAAAGCACTTCAGAGGGGACAGAAAACCAAATTCAACAAGAAGACAGACCTGAGGAATCCTCCTACTTGATTTAACTTAAAAGTTATGGAAATAAGATTGAATTCTCCTGTTTAAGTAAAAAAAGGAAGGAAGGTCCCAGGGTGCTTCCCCCCACCTCTTGTGCTGAGACTTGGGCAGTTGGTAGCTCTCTGTGTTTGGGTTTTTCTGCCCTCTAGAGACTTTTTCTTTCTACTATTGATAAATTGGATTAAGCCAGTTAAGGTGATCTGCAGAACTGAATGTGCCCTGAGACCAAAACTTCTAGCATAGGAGGCCCAATATGGAGGTATGGTAGCTGAAGGCTATGATCAGCCTACCCTCTTCTCTGCTTCTCTCCTCCCACTTCCTTTTTGCCAGCTGTGATCAGAGCCCTGAGTTTTGTGTAGTTATGGTAGCAAGGCATCCCATCCCATTTGGAGTCCTAACCCTCCATATCTTCACATTTACCTTTCAGTCTTTTCTGACAGTTGGGGAAGATAGAACCTCAGAGCAAGTAAGCTCAATTAGCCTAATCCAGTTAATTAGAAGAGCACAGAAGCAGGCCATTTCAGAGCAAAAAAGTCCAAACTCACAGATCCAGTAAAGAAACAGAGAACCAAGAATACAGGTAATAAGGATGGGGAAAGAAAAGGAAAAATATGAGTGAACAACAGAAAAAGAAAAAAGGAATTATAATTGTCAGCCTTCTACTCAAATAATGAACAAAGAACCAATAGAACAGAGGAGGGTCAAGGAACACCAAGGAAAAACTCAAAAACTCCAGTGGATTGGCCTCAGGCATTAGAAGAACTCAAAACACAATTCAAAAAATAATTAAGAGTTTAAAGAAAATTGGGAAAAGAACTTAAAGTCAAAATAGGCCATCTGGAAACAGAGGCACATAAACTAAAACAAGAAAATACTGTTTTAAAAGCAAGAATTGACCACCTCAAAAATGAATCAAAGAAAGTAAAAGATAAAAATAATGACCTACAAAGAAAAATAGATCAAAAAGAAAAGAAGGATCAATAATTCAGGGGTGAAATTCAGTCTTTAATAATTAGAATTGAACAAATACAAGAAAATAACTTTACAAGGCAGAAAGAATCTATAAAATAAAATCAAAGAATGAAAAAAAATTGAGGAAAATATGAAACATCACATTGATAAAACAATAGATCTGGAAAATAGATTGAGGTGAGTCAATTTAAGAATTATTAGACTACCTGAAAATCATGACCAAAATAAAACCATGGCCATCATTCTACAGGAAATTATCCAAGAAATTTGCCTTATATTCTTGAACAAGAAGGTAAAATAGATTTTAAAAATCCACAGATCACCTCCTGCATTAAATCTGCAATCAACAAAGCCAAGAAATGTTATAGCCAAGTTCAAGAACTTCCAGACCAAGGAAAAGATATTACAAACTGCTAAAAAGAAACAATTCATATATGGAGCCACAATCAGGATTACACAGGAACTAGATGCGTCCTCACTGATAGACTGGAACATATGAAATATATGTTTCCAGAAAGCAAGGGAACAGAGTCTACAACCACGAATCAACTACCCAACATAATTGACTATATTATTGCAGGAGAAAATATGGTCATTTAATAAAATAGAAAATTTCTAAGCATTCCTGAAGAAAAGACCAGACTTAAACAGAAATTTTGATGCCCAAATACAGAACTCAAAAGAATCACCATAAATTAATTAAGAGAGAAAAGCAAAATTAAGGGACCCAAAAAATTCAAATGATTTGTATTGTTTTTGTTTTTAGTAATATTAGGAGATGGCTGGCTTGGGTACCTTCCTTTATTTATTATTTTTTCTATTTTATTTTATTTTTAAATTTTTGATCATTTTTCCATGTTTACATGATTCATTTTTTCCCACCCTGCTCCCAGAAACAACAAGCAAATCCACTATTGTACAAATGTTATCACTTGATACCTATTTCCATAATATTTGTATTTGCTCTAGAGTGATTTTTAAAGCCTAAATCCTAAATCACATACTTATGTATTCATGTGTGGCATCATCCTTTAAAAGACATTTATACTCCTATCAGAGACAGAAAGGTTCCTGCAGCAGGTGGTACTTTTGAGGCATGAGTTTTGTAAGAGGTAAAATTATTGTTGGACTAAATATTTAAGACTATGGTAGCCAGGAAATAATTACTTAATTCCAAATGAATTACTCAAGTCGGAATGACTTTTATGGTAGTTTATTAGAGAGACTGAAAGTAAGGAAAAAGAAAGAGAGAGAGAGCGAGAGAGAGAGTGAGACAAAGAAAGAGAGAGAGAGAGAGAGAATTAGATAACTATGCTGGCCTAGTCTGAACCAGGCAGGACTTCAGAGGCCCCAGCAAAGGGGGGCACAGAGGTTAATTAAATAAGCCTTCTATTCACGAGGCCTCCTCCAAGATGAGGGGCTTCTCCAGAGGCTAGTGACTCCAGAAAAGTCAAGGAAAGGGAGTCAGCCTTTTTCACTCATCCATGAGTTAATCCAAAGGGAAACAGTCTGAGGTCTTAAGTCTGAGCTCTTCCAAGGTCAAGTACAAAGGGGAGGGACCTCTTCATAGGAAATTACCACCATATTTAAAGACATTTCTTTGTTTCACTTCCTGTACTTTTGGTCTACTTTTATGTGGACCAATGGAGACTTTAACTTTACTTCAAACTGCTCAGGGGGAAGTCAGTTGTTTTTGATTTGTCACTCACTAGCACATGTGGGTCATAGATACCCCCCAACCACTACTTAAAGATTAAGTGGGGGTTTATACATTCCTGGTGGCTAAAATCTAAAGAATAAATAAAGGAGAATTAATCCCATCTTCATAGTTGTAAGACTGAAGTGACATTTTGACATCACTCAGTTACTAAAGAAATGCTGTTCATTCCTTATTATTTCAAGGATAAAATGAAAATTTTGCTAGTATTTAAAGTTTTACAATTTGGCTCCAAACTGTCTTTATAGGCATTTTTTTCCTATATTCCTACTATTTCTGCTTAACTCTTGTCTCTAAATTCTTCCTTTTACCAAGGATACATCCTTGCCAAATATACCCCAAATCAATATTCAATGTTTCCATGTCTTCCTCCTCAATCTATCTGCACTGTTTCACTCATTCATTCCTTTCTCTACTCTTACATAGTCACTATTTGAGTTCATGACCTCATCATTTCTAGACTTTTGAAAGAACTTATTTTGTGTCCTCTACTTAAGTCTCTCTATTTACTAATCTCTCCCCACACAGATGCCCACATGATATAGCAAACTCCAAAAGGAAAAATCTTTCTTGCTCAGTAAATTTCAGTGGTTCCTTATTAACTTTAAAATAAAATGCAAATACCTCAATTAAACATTTAAGGCCGTTCACAATTTGGCTCCAATGTACCTTTTTGAGTTATTATAAATTATTTTCCTCCCCATCCTTCATGCTTCAGTCAGTTCTCACTATTCCTTATCCATGGTGCTCCATTTCCTACATCTATTTCTTTTTTACAGACTGTCCGCCATATTTGAAATATTCTCCTTAATATATATGATTATTGTTTCAAGTCCACCTCAAGTGTTCTGATCTGCTTGAAACATTTTTTGATGCCGAAAGTTGCTAGTTCCTCCCAACCACTATAAAAATTTTGTTGTATTTTTTAAACATACTATTTGTTTTTTATCCCTCCTTGTTTACACCTGGTTTATTATTTGATTTAATTGATTAACTTAATGCAAAGTCCAGGTAAACTTCACTCATACATAAATGAGGAAACTGAGTTCAGGAAAAAGAAGACTTTCTTTTTACCCCCCAAGGACCCATTGGCACTCAAGCCTAGAGTTTAGGTCTTTTGGCTCTCATTCAGTATTCTGCATAGTGTGCTATTAGCTTAGGCCACCCAGCAAAAATCTTTCCTGGGCTAGGAAAAGATAGATAGTGTAAAATTAAAATTAATATACAATAAATTCAAATATTATATTTTATACGATTTATTAATGATCACTAGAAGTAACAAAATAAAAACCAATGCCCATGGCTAATCTACCTATTTAAATAGCTCACTCCACCAGAGTCATGACAGGAAGCAAAAAAAAAAGTGAGTTCAGGAACTCCACCAAATTTATCCACCTCTCTACATTAGTAGGATGGCAGAAAATCAGTGGGCTTCTGGGAAATGTAGTTCAAAGGCACAAGATTTCCAATTACACATTCTCCCGTGAGATCTTTTGGGACACTGGTTTCTCAAAAGGATCTTGTAAGCATAACCAACTTTTAAATTACAATCATTTGGGGATAAAGGGAAATAAGAACAAAGCCAATGATTGCCAGGTGCATTGACAAAAAGACAATTATAGGTCAGTCCCCTTCTGCCTAAAAGTATACATTTAAAACAAATGCATTCAACCCCACACAGTTCAAATCACCACATCCCAAAGTTCACTCTGGATCTTCTGGTGCAGCATGTGGTCTGTGCAGACATCTTTATTGTGCCTTCTCCAAATAGTTCACTTTCTGGATTTGGAGAGGTAGCAAGTTTCTTATCCTAAAATTACTTTCAAAAAGAATTTAAAGTTTGTATTATATCATAATAAAACATTCCCCCCCGCCCCCGAGGAGGTTTTGACAAACACAGGATCATTCAGAGATGCATGGCTGAGTTATGAGGTATATGAATCAATTAGCAAAGAAAAATAATAAAAACATCAAAAAATCCAAATAAAAGAGAAAAATAACTTCTGGATGATATATCAAGTATCAAAGTCTTATGTGTAAAAAATATAAGTAAAGGAAAAATAAATCTATAACAAGTCCTTGAATCAGGGCCCAATTAAAGTGATTTATATAATTATGTACTTACCCAATCATTAGCTAGACCTACAGAAAATTTGCCACACTATGAAAGACAGAAAAGAGACTAGATTTAAGGGATCCAGGAAGGCAGCCAAAGTGAAGTGCTTGATAGAATGTGGGGCTCAGGAAAGTCTTGCCTCTGACATATGTCAAAATAGCCACAACCTCAAACCAGAAACAAGTTCAAGTCCTCTTCTCTTGGCTCAAAATTTCATCAATCCCATTGGGATTGGTTGGTCTTTTGTTTTTTTTTAAACCCTTACCTTCTGTCTTGGAGTCAATACTGTATATTGGCTCCAAGGCAGAAGAGTGGTAAGGGCTAGGCAATGGGGGTCAAGTGACTTGCCCAGGGTCACACAGCTAGAAAGTGGCTGAGGCCGGATTTGAACCTAGGACCTCCCGTCTCTAGGCCTGGTTCTCAATCCACTGAGATACCCAGCTGCCCCCTTGGTTGGTCTTTTTGACCTTGTGCTCTATTGGCACTATACAGATAGCTTTGTCTTTCTTGGCACTGTGCAGTGCCTCTTTTTGTATTCCCTTCTCCTGGAATCAGACAGAATCATTAAGCAAAGTCCAATAATTTTTTTAAAACAATAAATTACTTTATTTTTATAGTCTAAAGTTTTTTTTAGATATACATTGACATTAGGGCAAATGTATTTTAAACTTAAATTATTGCAAAATCAAAAAAAAGTTAAAGAAATTGTTCTCAATATTGTTGACATGTGGTTCAAATAAAAAAGGAGAGAATAATAAACCTCAAATACTATATTGCACATGCAAACAAAAACAATAATAAAAACATTTTTAAATCAACAATATAGCTTACAATCAGTGACATATTGTGTCAGCCAAGGAAAAGTAGAATACAAAGGTTTCTCACCCCAAAATGAGATCCATTGTGTGGAGGAATCCCAAATTGGATGAATCTCAGAGATGGAGTAGGCTCAAATGGCAAGGGGTTGTAGGGAGATGAATTTCTCCCCTGAATCATAGTCAAAACCAGTGCACCCAGGAATGGTAGGAAGAAAAATTATCCTAAAACTGTGAGCTGTTTGAAATAGGTAATGCATTGCTTTTTCATAGAGTGACCCATGTTTTCAATTTTACTTCCTGTTAAGAGTAACCTTCTTCCCCTTCATCCTTGGGGTAAAATTCTAGGGAGTAGTTTGTTTCCCCTGCCAAACAGGGAATTAGGAGACTAATTATTGCCTAAGGGAAACACACCCAGGTTTTTACCAGTTGCCCAGAGTGGCTCCAATGACTCCCAGCTTGTGTGGCAGCAACCAGCAACAGCAAAAGGAACAGCAACAGCAGCAGGAATAGAAGCAGGAACAACAGAAGCAGGCTGCTGGGAGTTAGCAGCAGGAGTCTGGATTGGCAGCAGTAATGCCAGAAAAATACTGGCTCAAACAGATGGGCATGTGAGAAGTGGCTTATCTCCTTGAGTTATTCTCCCAGCTGTGGTTTTGTTAGGTCAAAGTAAAGGACAGGTGAATCCTTCTTCTTCAGAAGTCTTTAAAAATACTATTCAATAATCATATCTATTGATAAAAAAAATAGTGTCTTGCATTTAGTAGCCACTTAATGTTTGAATTGAGCAAAACATTATCTCTTATAAAAAACCTAACCAACAGAGAGGTACATCCCCTAAGTGCTATGAGAAATTTAAAGAAGAATTTTTTTCTCACCATCAGTATACTAAGTCTTCTAGGTCTAGATTCTATCCACACTTTACTTCCCTCTTTATAATCCTTGTAATATTTAATGTTTATATACAGCTTACTATGTGACAGGCTCTGTGATTTCTGTTTTAGAATTATTATCTCATATAATCCTTATAATGACCTTGGGAGATAGGTGCTATTATTATCTTCATTTTATAGATGAACAAACTGAGACAAGCAGAGGTTAAGTAATTTGACTAGGATCACACAGCTAATAAGTATCTGAGGTCAAATTTGAACTTAGGTCTTTGTGAGTTTTTGTCTCCAATCACCAGACCTCCTGTGTACTTCTTGTCCTCTACCCACTTCACCCTAACTTTTCTTTTCAGCTTTGGAGGCATAATTGAATTATTTGTTCCCACAAAAAATATGCCCATCTACTCCCTTGATGCCCTGTTTGCAATACCAATGACTTTCCAAATTAAAATTCCCTTCTTTGGCTAAGTACACCTTTCGTTGCTTTGCCTTTCCCATTAGAATGTTAGTTCCTTATGGCCAAGAACTGTGTTTTTTTTTTCCTTGAATTTATATTCGGCTCCTTAGCGTCATTGGTGACACACAGTGAGTGCTTGATAAATATTTTTCCATTCAATCATTCATTAATTTATAAAAAAGTTTGAGAATCAAAGTGATAAAAGAGAAATAAGACAAGTTTTGGAATAAGAAGAGAAGAAGAATAAAAAGAAACCTATTCTGTTTCTGCCACTTTCAATGTGTCTTATCCTAGGAAAATCACTTTGTGAACCTCAGGTTCACCCATAAATTAAGGCTGGATCATCAAGCAAGTTAATAAATACCCCTTCCAGATATAATTCTCTTGTCCTTTAAGGTGAAATTGACAAGATTTGACAATTGATTATATCTGGATGTTGAGTAATTGTCAGAGTCAAGAAAAAACTCTGATGCTGAAAACCTGAATTATTGAAAAGATGGTAGTATTGTTGACAGAAATGGGGAACTAAGAAAAGAGAAGGATTTAGAGCAGTATGATAATGTTTTGGTACTGATGAGTATGAGTTTTTTTGAGTTTGATCATCGTCCATATGTAGATGATTGTCAAATCTATGAAACTGGCCTCAGTATCTCTTCTGAAGGCCACTATTTCATCATAAACTGGCTATTGGGTATTTTGAATTAGATATTCTGTAGTTATCTAAAATGTAACATATCCAAAACATAACTCATTATCTCTCTCTTCAAACCTACCCCTTTAATGAACATCTGTGTTTTTTATACAGAGTACCATCATGCTCTCACTCCCTCAGGTTCACCATCATGGCATCATCCTCATTTGCTCTTGATTCAAATATCAGATCACTTGTTCAGTCTGGTCAATTTGACACTCAAAGCTCTTTCCCCATATAACACCTTTCCTCTACTCATATGGCCACCTATATGGGTCATGTCCATATTACATCTTAACTGGACTATTTCAATGGTCTTCTAGTTAGGTTCCTTTTCTCTAGTTCCTCCCCTTTCTGATCCATTTTTCATGAATACCAAGTTATTTTCCTATACCATTGATTGAACCATGCCATTTCTGTATTCAATAAACACCATGGATCCCCTAGTATGTTTAAAATCAAATATAAACTCTTCAACTAGACATTTAAAGTTATTAACAACCTTGTTCCAATGTAACTCTTTCAATATTCTTAACATTATTACTCATTTCCTATTTTTGTGTTGTAGCCAAATTTGCCTTCTTTTTGCTCCTCATATCCAACACTCCTTTCTCCATGCTATTTAAAAGGTTCTTCTTCCTATGTGTAAAGCTCTCTATCTTGCTCTTTTCCTCCTAGAATCCCTAGTTTCCTTCAAAACTCCTCTAAAGTACTAGTTTTTACATGAAGCCATTCTTCATCTTTTAGCTATTAGTTCCTTGTTCCAATTACCTTATATTTATATATATATACACATATATATATATATTTAAATAACTTGTTTATATTTCTGTATGTTCATTTCTTCTCTTCTGATAGAATGAAATATCCTTCAGGGGAAGAGAAGTTTCATACTTAAGTTGTACCTATAACACTTCAAAATGTGAGGATCATATGGGATTAAAAGAGATAAGAATTGCAAAGCACTTAGCAGAATGCCTGGCAAAAAGTAGGTGCTTAATGAATGCTTATTACCTTCCCCCCTGCTTAATCAACCAATATAGACGCTTATATGACCTCTCAGGTGGAAATGTAGGAAAAAAATAGTTGGTGATACCAAATATGAGTTGAGAAAAGAGATGATGCTCAGTAGTTTGATTTAGAAGTCATTTTCTTGGATTTACATAGATAAAGGTATATAGATAAAGGTATTCTAAATGAAGAAGGCTAGGGAAAAAAGAAGGTTGAAAATAAAGCCTCAGAATATACTCCAACATCTAGAGAAAAATACGGATGATAGTCTAGTGAAAAAGAAATTGAGAAGGTATAGTCATAAAGGTAGAAAGGAAATTATGGAGAAGAATTAAAACCAATGGGAAAGAAAGCAAGAAGAAGAAAAGAGATTGTCAATAGTGTGAAAATATTTAGTTCATTTAGGACCTGAGAAAAGTTCATTAGATTTAGCCATTAAGAAGATCTTGGTAATCTTAGAGATGGCAGTTTCAGTAGTATCAAAATTAATTAATAGTCTCTGAAATTGAATTGCAAATGCTCAGAGTGGGATATTAGATATTGGATGTAATGGATAAACAGAACTTCCCTTTTTCACCCCCTTGAACTAAGGGGGTGAAATAAGATTTAAGAAATAAGAAATAAGATACTAATTTGAGAATACAGCAGGGTCAAAATAAGGGTTATTTTTTTTTCTTTTTGTAAAGAAGAGTTGACCAGCTTTATATATTATAGAGAAGGCTTCATTGAATCAACCTCAATAAGCTTGCAGTGACTCATTTCTATAAGCTTAGTTACTAGGAGACACATTTGTTTACCTATATAGAAATTCATGAAGTACATCTGTAAATGGTAAAATGTTTATGTTCTACAGAGAAGGAAGATATATTTATGCTCCTGAAATAATGAATCTTTGAAATCAACCTAGATACCATTTTCTCTAATTCTAGGCTAGATCAAAGAACATTGTGTTTGGAGGGATGGGTAAGGGGATGGTCACTTTTATTAGATTTAAAGTTTCTTAAGGGCAGATAATTTTTAATTTTGGATATCCAATACCTTAAAGACATGTTGCATAATGTTGCATAATACAGAAAGACTATGATTCAAATCATGCACCTTATACATAAGATGAGAGATGAGGGTGGCATTATGATACTGGGTGTTAACTTTTCATGAGATAGTTTCTTAAGAGTTTGAGGAGAAGGTGGTAACCTAATTTGGGACAGGGTGTTTACCTGCAAGTTCTATCAAAAACTATCAATAAGCACATGAAAAAGTGCCCTAAATCTCTCATAATTAGAGAAATGCAAATCAAAACAACTCTGAAATATCATCTTATGCCTAGCAGATTGACCAATATTTCAAAAAAGGAAAGTAATAAATGTTGGGGGGAATGTGGCAAAATTAGGACACTAATGCATTGTTGATGGAGTTGCGAAGTGATCCAACCATTTTGGAAGACAATTGGAACTGTGCCCAAAGGGATTTAAAAGAATGCCTCCCCTTTGATCCAGTCATATCTTTGCTGGATTTGTACCCCAAAGAGATAATAAGGAAAAGGATTTGTGGAAGAATATTCATAGCTGTGCTCTTTTTAGTGGCAACAAAATGGAAAATGAGGGGATGCCCCTGATTGGGGAATGGCTGAACAAATTATGGTAACTGATGGTGATTGAATATTATTGTGCTGAAAGGAATAATGAACTGAAGGAATTCCATGTGGACTGGAATGATCTCCAGGATTGGATGCAGAGTGAAAGGAGCAGAACCAGGGGAGCATTGTACACAGAGACTGATACACTGTGGTACAATCAAACATAATGGACTTCTCTACAAGTAGCAGTGCAATGATCCAGGACAATTCTGAATGACTTATGAAAAAGAACACTATCTACAGTCAGATAAAGAACTGTGGGAATAGAAACACAGAAAAAAAAAAACATGATTGATCACATGGTTCGATGGGGATATGATTGGGGATATTGACTTTAAATAATCACTCTATTGCAAATAGGAATAATATGGAAATGGGTGTTGAACAATGATACATGTAAAATCCAGTGGAATTGTTTGTTGGCTCTGGGAGGAGGGAGGATAGAGGGGAGGGAAAGAACATGAATCATGTAACCATGGAAAAATATTCTAAATTAATTAATCAATTTGAAAATAAAAATTTAAAAAATCTACCAAAAAATCACAGCTTTAGTTCTTATTCTCTATTATATTCCCCACTTCAGGAATTTAATATATGCTTAATAAATACTTGCTAATTGATTGACTGAAAGAAATGTTTGTTTGAGTTGTCATGTATTGGAAGGAGTTATAATTCCATGCAATTGAAAGTCAAAAGAGCACTGAATTTTAGAGATTTTGCTGGGAAACTTTCATAGATTTGAGCTCCTTCCTTAACTACTTTCCCACTAAAGTATTCTTTTCCTTAGTTATCATCATCTCTGCTATTTCTTTCCTTCCCACCTTACTTTCTTATTTTTGGGGGGGGGTTTGGTTCATTATCATATCACTTTTTAACACTGACATTTTGACTCCCTTCCACTTTTCTTAAAAGTGACCAACAGGGAACTTCCGATTAAGATGGCGGCTTAGAGAAAGCTAAAGCTCAGATCTCCGGAAAACCCTTCCCGACCGATCTCAAACTATAAGCTCCTAAGGCGCCGAAATTCAAAACGATCAACAGCACAGACCCTGGGAACCCTCCTCCTGGACCTGGACCCGGTTCAAAAGGTACGGCTCCCCTCAAAAGCCAGAACCCGAGATCACTCGGACCTCAGGGGTAGGAGCGCAGAGTCCAAGGCTCCGGGAAGACGCGCCCGGCCCGGCTCAGAGAGCAGAACCCTCAGGGCCTTCTACCCGAGTCCCAGTGAAAGTTACTGCCTGGGGCTTCTGCTGCAGAGAGCTGGTCTAAACAACAGCAACCCTCAGGGCGGGCAAGACAGCCTCACGGGCTGGATCCTGCTATCCAAGTCTCAGTGAAAGTCCTTGCCTTCGGAGCTTGGGAAAGCTGCAGCCCATCCCCCCCGCAGGCCGACGAAACAGCCTCACGGCCAGCGATTCTGAAGGCAACTTCCGGAAAGCGAGCCGGGGGAGAGTGTGGCCTCGTGGTCCAACACTTCCATTCCAGTTCCAGTGAGGCATATTAAGTTTAACCCAGGGAAAGCTCATAGAACCATCTGCCCAGGACTAAAGCCTCTGATCACCAGACAGAGATAAGAAAAGCTAATCCTCCACATTCAGAGATGACAAACTCCACAGAAGCACAGAAGCCCCAAAATACCAAGAAAAATAAGAAGAAAGGGGCGACTTTGGACACATTCTATGGAGCCAAAATACAAAATACAGAGCAGATGGAAGATATACAAGAAAATTCTCCAAAATCTTCCAAAGGAAATAGAAACTCTCCACAAACCCATGAAGAATTTGAATCAGAAATGACCAAAAAGATGGAAGCCCTCTGGGAGGAAAAGTGGGAAATAATGCAAAAGAAATTCATGCATCTACAAAACCAGTTTGACCAAACTGTAAAAGAAAACCAGGCTTTAAAGCAAGAACTAATAAAGCAAAGCCAAAACACCAAGAAATTAGAAGAGAACATAAAATATCTCACCGACAAGGTGATAGATCTGGAAAATAGAGGGAGAAGAGAAAATTTAAGAATAATTGGACTCCCAGAAAAGCCAGAAATAAACACCAAACTGGACATGGTGATACAAGATATAATCAAAGAAAATTGCCCAGAGATTCTAGAACAAGGGGGCAATACAGCCACTGACAGAGCTCACAGAACACCTTCTACACTGAACCCCCAAAAGACAACTCCCAGGAATGTAATTGCCAAATTCCAAAGCTATCAAACAAAAGAAAAAATCCTACAGGAAGCCAGAAAAAGACAATTTAGATATAAAGGAATACCAATCAGGGTCACACAAGACCTTGCAAGTTCTACTCTGAATGATCGTAAGGCATGGAACATGATCTTCAGAAAGGCAAGAGAGCTGGGTCTCCAACCAAGAATCAGCTACACAGCAAAACTGACTATATACTTCCAAGGGAAAGTATGGGCAATCAACAAAATAGAAGACTTCCAACTTTTTGCAAAGAAAAGACCAGAGCTCTGTGGAAAGTTTGATACCGAAAATCAAAGAGCAAGGAATACCTGAAAAGGTAAATATTAAGGAAAGGGGAAAAATGTTATCTTCTTCTTTTACTCAAACTCTCTTCTATAAGGACTACATTTATATCAATCTATGTATAATAACATATGGGGAAAATGTAATGTATAAATAGGGGGTAAAGAAAGACCAAATAGAATAATGGTTCTCACACAAAGATTCACATGGGAAGGGGAGGGGAAGAAAACTCCTATAAGAAGGAAAGGAAGAGGGGGGGGGTTTACTTAAACCTCAATCTCAGGGAAATCAACTCTGAGAGGGAAAAACATCCAGATCCATTGGGATCTTGAATTCTATCTTACCCAACAAGGGTAAGGAGAAGGGAAAACCAAGGGGGGGAAGGGGAGAGGGAGAACAAAAAGGGAGGGAAAGAGAGGGGGGAGGGGGAGGGAAGAAAAAGGGAGGGACTAAAAAGGGAAACATCAAGGGAGGGGACAAGGGGCACTGATTCAAAGTAAATCACTGGACTAAAAGGTAGAGCCGAAGAAGAAAAGGTTAGAATTAGGGAAGGCAATCAAAATGCCAGGGAGTCCACAAATGACAATCATAACATTGAACGTGAATGGGATGAACTCACCCATAAAACGTAGACGAATAGCAGAATGGATTAGAATCCAAAACCCTACCATATGTTGTCTTCAAGAAACACACATGAGGTGGGTTGACACCCACAAGGTCAGAATTAAAGGATGGAGTAAGACCTTCTGGGCCTCAACTGATAGAAAGAAGGCAGGAGTGGTAATCATGATATCTGATAAAGCCAATGCAAAAATAGACCTGATCAAACGGGATAGGGAAGGTAATTATATTTTGTTAAAAGGGACTCTAGACAACGAGGAAATATCATTAATCAACATGTATGCACCAAATAATATAGCACCCAAATTTCTAATGGAGAAACTAGGCGAATTGAAGGAAGAAATAGACAATAAAACCATACTAGTGGGAGACTTAAACCAACCATTATCAAATTTAGATAAATCAAATCAAAAAATAAATAAGAAAGAGGTAAAAGAAGTGAATGAAATCTTAGAAAAATTAGAATTAATAGACATATGGAGAAAAATAAATAGGGATAAAAAGGAATACACCTTCTTCTCAGCACCACATGGCACATTCACAAAAATTGACCATACATTAGGTCACAGAAACATAGCACACAAATGCAAAAAAGCAGAAATAATGAATGCAGCCTTCTCAGATCACAAGGCAATAAAAATAATGATTAGTAATGGTACATGGAAAACCAAATCTAAAACCAATTGGAAATTAAACAATATGATACTCCAAAACCGTTTAGTTAAAGAAGAAATCATAGAAACAATTAATAATTTCATCAAGGAAAATGACAATGGCGAAACATCCTTTCAAACCTTTTGGGATGCAGCCAAAACGGTAATCAGAGGCAAATTCATATCCCTGAAAGCTTATATTAACAAACAAGGGAGAGCAGAGATCAATCAATTGGAAATGCAATTGAAAAAACTCGAAAGCGATCAAATTAAAAACCCCCAGCAGAAAACCAAATTAGAAATCCTAAAAATTAAGGGAGAAATTAATAAAATCGAAAGTGATAGAGCTATTGATTTAATAAATAAGACAAGAAGCTGGTACTTTGAAAAAACAAACAAAATAGACAAAGTACTGGTCAATCTAATTAAAAAAAGGAAGGAAGAAAAGCAAATTCACAGCATTAAAGATGAAAAGGGGGACAGCACCTCCAATGAGGAGGAAATTAAGGCAATCATTAGAAATTACTTTGCCCAATTATATGGCAACAAATACACCAATTTAGGAGAAATGGATGAATATATACAAAAATACAAACTGCCTAGACTAACAGAAGAGGAAATAGAATTCTTAAATAATCCCATATCAGAAATTGAAATCCATCAAGCCATCAAAGAACTTCCTAAGAAAAAATCCCCAGGGCCTGATGGATTCACCTGTGAATTCTATCAAACATTCAGAGAACAGTTAACCCCAATACTATACAAACTATTTGACATAATAAGCAAAGAGGGAGTTCTACCAAACTCCTTTTACGACACAAACATGGTACTGATTCCAAAACCAGGCAGGTCAAAAACAGAGAAAGAAAACTATAGGCCAATCTCCCTAATGAATATAGATGCAAAAATCTTAAATAGGATACTAGCAAAAAGACTCCAGCAAGTGATCAGAAGGATCATTCACCATGATCAAGTAGGATTTATACCAGGGATGCAGGGCTGGTTCAACATTAGGAAAACCATCCACATAATTGACCACATCAACAAGCAAACTAGCAAGAACCACATGATTATCTCAATGGATGCAGAAAAAGCCTTTGATAAAATACAACACCCATTCCTATTAAAAACACTAGAAAGCATAGGAATAGAAGGGTCATTCCTAAAAATAATAAACAGTATATATCTAAAACCAACAGCTAATATCACCTGCAATGGGGATAAACTAGATGCATTCCCAATAATATCAGGAGTGAAACAAGGATGCCCATTATCACCCCTACTGTTTGACATTGTACTAGAAACACTAGCAGTAGCAATTAGAGAAGATAAAGAAATTGAAGGCATCAAAATAGGCAAGAAGGAGACCAAGTTATCACTCTTTGCGGATGACATGATGGTCTACTTAAAGAATCCTAGAGATTCAACCAAAAAGCTAATTGAAATAATCAACAACTTTAGTAAAGTTGCAGGATACAAAATAAACCCACATAAATCATCAGCTTTTCTATATATCTCCAACACAGCTCAGCAGCAAGAACTAGAAAGAGAAATCCCATTCAAAATCACCTTAGACAAAATAAAATACCTAGGAATCTATCTCCCAAGACAAACACAGGAACTATATGAACACAACTACAAAACACTCGCCACACATCTAAAACTAGACCTGAACAAATGGAAAAACATTAACTGCTCATGGATAGGACGAGCCAATATAATAAAAATGACCATCCTACCCAAACTTATTTATCTATTTAGTGCCATACCCATTGAACTACCAAAATACTTCTTCACTGATTTAGAAAAAACCATAACAAAGTTCATTTGGAAGAACAAAAGATCAAGGATATCCAGGGAAATAATGAAAAAAAACACATACGATGGGGGCCTTGCAGTCCCTGACCTAAAACTATATTACGAAGCAGCAGTCATCAAAACAATTTGGTACTGGCTAAGAAACAGAAAGGAAGATCAGTGGAATAGACTGGGGGAAAGCGACCTCAGCAAGACAGTATACGATAAACCCAAAGATCCCAGCTTTTGTGACAAAAATCCACTATTCGATAAAAACTGCTGGGAAAATTGGAAGACAGTGTGGGAGAGACTAGGAATAGATCAACACCTCACACCCTACACCAAGATAAATTCAAAATGGGTGAGTGACTTAAACATAAAGAAGGAAACCATAAGTAAATTGGGTAAACACAGAATAGTATACATGTCAGACCTTTGGGAGGGGAAAGGCTTTAAAACCAAGCAAGATATAGAAAGAATCACAAAATGTAAAATAAATAATTTTGACTACATCAAACTAAAAAGCTTTTGTACAAACAAAACCAATATAACTAAAATCAGAAGGGAAACAACAAATTGGGAAAAAATCTTCATAGAAACCTCTGACAAAGGTTTAATTACTCATATTTATAATGAGCTAAATCAATTGTACAAAAAATCAAGCCATTCTCCATTTGATAAATGGGCAAGGGACATGGATAGGCAGTTCTCAGATAAAGAAATCAAAACTATTAACAAGCACATGAAGAAGTGCTCTACATCTCTTATAATCAGAGAGATGCAAATCAAAACAACTCTGAGGTATCACCTCACAGCTAGCAGATTGGCTAACATTACAGCAAAGGAAAGTAATGAATGTTGGAGGGGATGTGGCAAAGTGGGGACACTAATTCATTGCTGGTGGAGTTGTGAATTGATCCAACCATTCTGGAGGGCAATTTGGAACTATGCCCAAAGGGCGACAAAAGAATATATACCCTTTGACCCAGCCATAGCACTGCTGGGTCTGTACCCCAAAGAGATAATGGACACAAAGACTTGTACAAAAATATTCATAGCTGCACTCTTTGTGGTGGCCCAAAACTGGAAAACGAGGGGATGCCCATCAATTGGGGAATGGCTGAACAAACTGTGGTATATGTTGGTGATGGAGTACTATTGTGCTAAAAGGAATAATAAAGTGGAGTAGTTCCATGGACACTGGAACAACCTCCAGGAAGTGATGCAGAGCGAGAGGAGCAGAACCAGGAGAACATTGTACACAGAGACTAATACACTGTGGTATAATCGAACGTAATGGACTTCTCCATTAGTGGCGGTGTAATGTCCCTGAACAACTTGCAGGGATCCAGGAGAAAAAAACACCATTCATAAGCAAAGGATAAACTATGGGAGTGGAAACACCGAGGAAAAGCAACTGCCTGAATACAGAGGTTGAGGGGACATGACAGAGGACAGACTCTAAATGAACACTCTAGTGCAAATACTATCAACAAAGCAATGGGTTCAAATCAAGAAAACATCTAATGCCCAGTGGACTTACGCGTCGGCTATGGGGGGTGGGGGGGAGGAAAAGAAAATGATCTTTAACGAATAATGCTTGGAAATGATCAAATAAAATATATTTAAAAAAAAAAGTGACCAACAGGAAAATAAATGGAGATGTCAATAATGTATATAAGAAGGCTGTCATATATTTTGAATAAAGAACCACCTACATAAAGCTTATGTGGGAGGCATACTATCCAAGAATTATGAGATAAGTAATAATATATGAATCTAGTGTTATGAAGATAATACAAATCTTATTTTAAGTATTAATCCATTCATCTTAAGTATTATCCATAAGATGCTAAAAAATAAGCAACTTAGAAAGGAGTTTCTAATATACTGGAAGGCAGCATAGTTCAGGTCCAGTAGATTCTCTTGAGTTCTGTTCTTATACATCAAATTTTCTGTTCAGGTCTGGTCTTTTCTTTACGAATTCTTGAAATTCTTCTATTTTGTTGAATGACCATGCTTTCCCTGTAAGAATATGGTCAGTTTTGCTGGGTAGTTGATTCTTGGTTGTAGACCTAGTTCCCTTGCTTTCTGGGATATCATATTCCATGCCTTTCTTTTTTTCAGTGTGGATGTAGCCAGATCCTGAGTTATCCTCACTGTGGTTCCTTGGTATCTGAATGACTTCTTCTTGGCAGCTTGTAATATCTTTTCTTTGGTCTGATAGTTCTTGAATTTGGCTATAACATTCCTGGGTGTTGTCAGTTGGGGATTAAGTATAGGAGGTGCTCTGTGGATTCTATCAATCTCCACTTTTCCCTCTTGTTCTAGGATATTGGGGCAGTTTTCTTTAATAATTTCCTGTAAAATAATGTCCAGGCTTTTTCTTTTGTCATGGTCTTCTGGTAGGCCAATGATTCTTAAATTGTCTCTCCTTGAATGATTTTCTAAATCCTCTGTTTTGTGAATGAGATGCTTCATATTTTCCTCAATTTTTTCATTCTTTGTGTTTTGTTTTATAGTGTCCTGCTGCCTTGTGAGGTCACTTGATTCTAGTTGTTGTATTCTGGTTCTTAAAGACTGGATCTCATCCTTAGTTTTTTGGTCGTCCTTTTCCTTTTGGTCTGATTTTCTTTGGAGGTCATCTTTCATCCTCTTTACCTCGTCTTTCATCTCCTTTTTCTCATCTTTCATCTTCTCCACCTCATCTTTCATCTCCTTTGCCTCATCTTTCATCTCCTTTGCCTCATTTTCCAGCTGGTTGATTTTGGCTTTCAAGACACCATTTTCTTGTTTTAGTTCAAGTGCCTCTGTTTCCAGATCCCTTATCTTAGTTTTTAAGTTCTTTTCCCAATTGTCTTCAGCCTCTCTTAATCGTGTTTTGAATTGCATTTTGAGTTCTTACAAAGCCTGTATCCAATTTGCTGGGATTCCTGATTTTTCCTTTGCTGATCCTCCCCCACTCTGTTTTGTTCGCTCTTTGCTCATTACCTGTGCAACAGCTGTCTATTGTAATTTCTTTCTTCTTTTTCTGTTGTTTGCTCGGGTTTACCCCTTCTTTGATCCCTGTATCTGTCTGTTTTTTTGGTTTGGGGGCTGTCAGTCTTCCCTCTTGGAGCTTTGTTAGATCTCTTGGTACAGTCTCTAGGGGAGTAATGCTAGCTTCCCTGTCCTCTGGAGGCTTTTGTTTGGATTAAGTTCAACTGGGTTGGGCTCTATGTGCTCTGAGGCTGAAGACTCCTGGAAGGCTGGGCCACCCAGGCTCTCTCCAGTTATCTCCAGCTGCTTCTCCTCTGTCTGCAAGGTTCCCCAATGCCTTTGCCCACCTCCGTGAGCTCTGAGGAGTCCTGATGGGATTATGTTCAACTGGATTGGTCTGGATGTGCCCCAAGGCAATGGTGAGACTGGAGCCTGATGGAGGGTCCCAGCCACAGCCCCAGTCTCTCCCTGGCTTCCTCCCCACTGTCCACGCTGGATGCTTGGTGCCCAGCACCCCGCTGCTCACAAGGTCGACCCTCCAAACCAGCACCTTTGCCTGCTCAGAGATTCCCACTGCAGCTGGGGGCTCAGCCCTCTGGGTTGGGGGGAGGGGTCCTGGGACCTTCCATCTGCCTTTCCCTTAGACCCTAGTATTCTTGGATTCTGGCTTTTGGGTGGTGTACCTTTTGATTTGAGTCCAGAAGGAGGGTTCCCCGCCTCTGTCCTGTTGCTCAGCTTGAATTTCGGTGCCTTAGGAGCATTCAGTCTGTAATTGGTAAGGAAGGGTCTTCTGAGGTCTGAACTTTTGCCACTTGCTAAGCAGTCATCTTGACTCCACCTCAGTCCAGGTCCAGTAGAAAGAATGAGTGCTTTATGGGTAGTTAGAGGTCCTGGATTCAAATTCTGATTCAGACAATTTCTGTTGTTCCATATTACTTAAGATCCCTAAACCTCAGTTTCCTTATATGTAAAACTAAAGGAGTTGAATTGATGACACTGAGATCCCTTTGAACTCTTCATTTATGATATTATGAAATCATGACACCATTTTAGGCCTCAGTTTTCTCACTTGAAAAATGATGATATTAGAATAAATTGATTTTAAGGTCCATTTCTACTACATAAATATGTGATATGTAATATATGTACTACCTTGGTATTTTAATGAGTGCCAGACTTGTAATGAGCAACACAAGTTAAAATCCATCTGAGGTAGAATGCTGATACCAGTGAAATCATGGATATACTGACGCTTTGATTGTAAAGTACATATATGACATTGATTAGGATGATGAAAAAAAAAACATTTTTACTAAAATTTTGAAAACAAGTGATTAAAAGGATTAATTCCATGCATTTGTTACTAGACTAGTCAAGGATGAGGATCATCCAACACATAGAGTTGTATGTTTCTACGGGGCAAATTTCTGAATGTGAGGATTATCTTATAGGCACTCTAAGTCTACAGAAATATTTCACTGTCCCAAGGTCGCAGCTAATAAGCCATTGGTCTTGGGGACAATTTATTCAGCTTTAGAATTAAGAAAAGGGACTTTCATGTCTTCTGGCATATCTTAGCTATATGATAGGGTACTCTGTTTAGTTTTGGGTAAAAAAAAAACTAGAATAACAGAAAGCAATTGGAGGGAGTAGAAATGGCTGACATTTTACACTTGAAATGGGGACTTTTTCTAAAGTGATATTACTTATGTCAAGAAAGGTAAAATACAATGTACCTTCTCTCTGCCACCGCAAAGGATTTTTCCACTATTAAAAGTATCTGCTTTCAGTTCTATCAAGAGTACATTTCAATGTGTTTAGCAATCAACTTTACACTCAAGGGCTTCAAAGTTTTGCCTGGACTACACTGCTAGCTAATTGTTTGACATAGGAACAGTTAATTAATTATCTGTCAATGCTTCAATTTCCTCATCTTGAAAATTGGCACAACAATACCAATGTACTTCACAGGGCTCCTGTGAGTAATCACTAATGAATATTTATAGAGTTCTAGCAGTCACTCTTTATAAATTTCAAATGAGCCAATCTTTACAATAAGTGTGTTACTTAATTGCTTTTCTTACCCACTATATTTCCACTTCCTTCTGTATTGTCCCTAGAACACTACAAGTACTCAATAGATGTCCTTGATTAACTCTTGAGAAAGTTTCTCCTTTGGTTTCATCCAGTACTTTTAGAGTAAGAGGTTTCATGCTTAGAACTGGGCCTGTTTCATATTATTGCTGTTTTTCAATTGTCTTCAATTCTTTGTGGCCCTGATTGACATTTTCTTGGCAAAGACATTGGGATCATTTGCCTTTTCCTTGTCCAGATCATTTTACAAATCAGGAAACTTGAGGTTTTATGACTTGCCCAGGATCACACAGTTCATGTCTGAGGTTAGATTTGAACTCATGTCTTCCTACTTTAAGTCCTATCCACTGCACCACCTTGCTGCCCATTTGGTACTTAATGAGTGCTTGTTTATAGACTCATAGAGTTATAGCTAAAAATTAATCTTAAAGTTGTCTAGGTTGACTATTGATTGCTGATGGCCAAGAACGACTGGCTTATCCAATCTACTATACACTGACTAGATAGTGATCCAGAATTATTGACTTCTCTTCAGGGTCTGAATTGGGAAAGTCACCACCACCACCATTCCCACTTCTCCTTTCTTCCCATCCTAGAGCATTTGGTAAAAGGTAAGAAAAAGAAAAAAATAATAAAATGAAGGTAGAGTAAAAAGAAAGAAGTGAAAGATGAGATGGAGATGAGGAAAGAAATGGGGAATGGAGAGCCTGATATGGCTGGCAGCTACTTAAAAGTAGGACTCAAAATAGAGAAGCCAAAAGAATGACTGAAATTTTATATTCATGTCTCTTCCTGAGAAGTTGTTAATGAGCATTCTGCAATAACCCTAGTAATGTGGCTTTATTTCTCTGTAAAAGTTTAGGTTCTCAGCTATCAAGCACAGCCCCACTTTGCCTTAGCTAAAGCTCTTAACCCTTTTTGAAAAAGATCCTTACCTCTCTCACATGGAAAATAACAACAAAATGAATAAACAAAAATAAATAAATTAGTAAATAATTTACTGGGCAGTGATTCAAAACACTAGGGTATGTCATCATAGGTAATATTTTCATAGGATCAGATGATATAAATATAAAGCTAAAATGAATTGTAGAGCTTATAAGATTCATCAAAAAGGCAAAATGATAACCAGAGGGTTGAAGGGAATAAATATGTATATATTGACTGCTATGTGTTGGGCACTGTGCTAAATATTTTTCATATATTTCCTTTGAACCTCACAGCAATTTTGCAACCTAGGTGTTATTGTTAATGTCATTCTGCTGTTGAGGAAATTTAGGTAAACAGAGGTTAAATGACTTAGACAGGGTCAAACCTAAACTGAAGTTTTCCTGATTCTAGGCCCAGTGCTCTCTTCTACCTGATTCAGTGATTTGCTCAAAATTACACATTTAATAAGAAATAGATTGGGGAATGGGTTATATGTGTTATTCTGGGAAGACTAATAATTCTGACATGAGGGCTTGCCAAACCCTTTTGAGGGCTGCTCTCCCACCTGTGGTGTCTACTTCTCATCCAACTCTCACCTGTTATTTCAAGAAACAGTGTATGCACAGTGGCAACATGCCAGTAAATCCATCTTGGCAGACAGATAAAACAAAGTTGATAGTAACTGAATAGAATGAAATATTTAGTGACTTAGGGAGATGTCCACCCCAAGCAGAGGAAGACTTTTCCTGGGAGAAAGAGTGGGTAAAACAGTTTGTTCCAATAATTATGAAGGCACCTGAAACAAGGGCACATAGAACTTCATCAGACATCAAATATAAGTTCAACCACTGTATCCTGGGCCATGGCAAATCATCCTGACTTTTGTCTCACTACTGGACTTTGATAGTTAGATGAGAGAGGGAGGCTGACAATTTGGTGTGACCTTGTCTCAAATCTAATTCATGCATAAGTCAAGATATCCCATGATGTCACACATCCTTCAAAAATACAAAGGATGAACACCAGATTTGGGAGTGGAATTCAGGTCATAGTATCATCGACTTAGACCTAGAAAGGACTTAAGAGTTCATTAACTTCAAACTCTTCAGATTAGAGAGTTGTTTTTTTTTTGCCCAAGTCTTTTATTACTAGCAATTGTCTAAAGTATGATTTGAACTTTGATCTTCCCAAAGAGAAGTCTAGTGATAAGTCACTATACTATGGATCTAGACATAAGGTCAACTTTGGCTTTATTTTATACCTTTTTCTGGGATGTAACTCTGAGATGGGAGCAATGAACCAAAGAAAGAAATTGAATTTTTGAGATAAGGACCCAGGAATGAACCTGGTTGTTGTAAACCTAGAGTCATTGAGGAGCAGAGGACAAGGTATTAAAATATGTTTAAAATACTATCTTAAAACACTTAAGAGTCAGAATTTAAGAATGACCAAAGGGCTAGTTTTCTGACCAGTCCTCATCATTTTCACTGACATCATGATATATTTGGTAAAACTGAGTGAACATAAGAAAACAAGATATTTCCATTTTCAAAATTATTCTTTATTACAGAGTTCAATAGAGAAAATCTAAAAAGAAGTATAATTATTCAAGGAATATAGGAGGAAGAAGGAAAGCCCTCTAAATATAAATATTGAGATTAGGAGTTATATTACAATATCCCCTCTAGCCATAACCAGAAACTTATTTAATTGTGGAAGTTTATTTTCATATTTTATGCTATTGTTAATTCACACCTATAGGATAGCTCAATTGTATGTTAGATACTATAAGGGCAAAAAAGGGCTATTATATAAAAACGTTGGACTGGATCTATTTAAAAATAGGGTCATCAGGAATTTGTAGTAATTCCAAAGAGATTTATTTATAATTTATTTACAAAATATGGAAAGAGTGAAGTAAGAAAATCAGAGAGAGGTTAGGGTAAGATATTGGTCTTAAGTACTAAGTAATTTACTCCAAGTCCCTGGCTCAACCTGGGCAGGGAGTCCTTAAGTTGCGGCAAATCCAAAGACCAGGGAATGTCTCTCTGAAGAGGTAAGTCTCTCTTGAGGTTATTTTTTTTCCCAAAAATCCATCAGTTAAGAGTCAGCTTTTCACTCACCATGTGACAGTCCAAAGGAAGAGATTTTAGAACAGCCTCACTAGGAACAGGGCCTCTGGTCCAGTCAACAGATTCCCAAAGATTTCAGATTGAAACATACCATTTTTTACTTTATTTCTTCCATGGATTTTTTTCTCTAGTGTAAATAATATGTGTCTTCTTTCACAATATGATTAATGTGATAATATATATTATATGATAACACACACACACACACACAACCTCCACTCCAAAGAATGACGAACTCTCAGTAAACTGAACTCTGGAAGTTGTCTCTCCCTTTTAAAGATACTCTATCTTGTGTCACTTCCTGTGTCTTCCCCTAATTCTATGTCTACCAATCACAGTTGAAGTGCTGCTTTAGGACTTCCCAGGAGGCAGTCAGTTGATTTTGATTCATCACCCACTATCACACACGTGGGTCACAGACCTCCCCCACTCAAGTGTGAATAGGGTGTTGATTCATTTGGTGATTAAATCTAAAAATGGGCGGGGGTTACAATTTAGTCTTCACAATCAGGGGAGAGTTAATTATTTTCATTTTCACAATCAGGAAAGAGTTAAATATAATCTGCACAATACCAAATAATTCCAAAGACTAGACAACATGAAAATATAGAACTACTTTACAATTGTGCAGCTATGTGGAATTTTGGTTATAAGTTTACAATTAAATTCTTCCTTAAGTGAAAACAGCCTGACATCTTGCATTCCATGTTCTCTCTCTCCC
Source organism: Monodelphis domestica (assembly GCF_027887165.1). Lineage (NCBI taxonomy): Eukaryota > Metazoa > Chordata > Mammalia > Didelphimorphia > Didelphidae > Monodelphis > Monodelphis domestica. The sequence continues at coordinate 196,591,770 of NC_077231.1, forward strand.
TCCCACTTGTCTCTGCTCCCAAAGATGGCCAATAATATCATAAGGATTGTGTGTGAGTTATCATACAATATATATTTCCACATTAATCATATTGTGAAAGAAGATGCATATTGTTTACACTAGAGAAAAAATCCATGGAAGAAATAAAAAGTAAATAATGGTAAGCTTCAATCTGAATTCAGACTCTGTCAGGACCTTCAAAGATGGTGAATGATTTCTTTTTTTTTTTTTTTTAATAAAAACCCTTACCTTCTATCTTGGAATCAATGCTGTGCATTGGCTCCAAGGCAGAAGAGTGGTAAGGGCTAGGAAATGGGGGTCAAGTGACTTGCCCAGGGTCACACAACTGGGAAATGTGTGAGTCCAGATTTGAACCCAGGACCTCCCATCTCTAGGCCTGGCTGTCAATACACTGAGCTACCCAGCTACCCTCATTATATCTTGATATAAAGAAGAAATTCTTATATTTAGTGCTATTACATTATAACAAAGCTTTACCTTGGTAGGCAATGATCTCCTTGTTGCTGGAGGCATTAGAATGAATCATAATAGATCTAAAACTAGAGAGGAACTTGTATATCAATAGTCCAATATTGCCCTTTTATAAACTATGAAACTGAGGATAGACAATTTTCCCATCATCACTAAAGAAGTATCTGAAATAGCATTTGAACCTAGAATTTCTAACTTCTAATGTTTTTTTCACAGTCTTACTACTTATTTGGGGATGTTATAGAGGAGAGTGATGCTTCTAGATGCAATAGATAATATCTGAGATCACTTAGAGTTACACTATTTTTTGATTCTGTGATTGAGCAATGTTACATAACCTCTTTCGGTGCATACAACCTAAAAGTAGATACTAGAATTCTATGTTATATTGAAACAATTGGATTAACATTTAAGGATTTGTCTCTCAAAAATGATATTAAGTAGGCAAATTGCTTGATAAATCTAGCAGTGGTGAGAACCAGAGTAATTAGACATGGAAAGAACCTTATTCCTCATCTGGTCAAAATTCATCATTTGAAAAGTGAGAGAAATCCTACCATAGAGGTTAAATAAATTGTCAAATATAAATTTACTAAGTGTAATTGCTAGGATTTGAACTTTGTTCCTACAGTACCAGATCTAGCCCTCTTTCCACTATACTTCATGGCATTGAGGACTTATCATCATTGTTATTTTTTCCACTATTTCCTTTTTGCCACAGAGAATTGCCCAGCCCACTTGAGCCAAGGATAAAAAGACACATCTTAATAGATACTGAGAGACACCCTCAACCCATGACTGTCAAATGTTGGCAAATGTAAATGGGCTAGATTCTCAATCACTCATGACCTTGATGGGCTACTCCTGTCAAATGAGGGAGTAACCACAAGCTAGGTTTACAGCTGACATTAGCCAGAGGGTAAGACCAATCCATGCAGCCACATATAGTCTATCACATCTGTATATGATAACCATGCATGCTAATTAAAGGATATAGTTGGTGGAGCAAGCTAGTTCCCCTAGCTCCCTTGAAGGAAATTAACCATCAATCAATCATTCAAGCATTTGACAAACTTTTAATAAGTGCTTACTATGTTCCAGACACTACACTATGAACTGGGGATACAAAAAGAGATAGAAGCAGCCCCTGCCCTCAAGCAGCTTGCATTCTAGTAAGCTGCTCAACGTGTAAAAAACTAAGGTACATAAAATATATATGTGCAGAGTAAATAAAACCTTAGAGACAAGGACTCAAATACAACAAGACTTTTTATTTTTTAAACACTTTATGTTTTTTAAGCACTTCTGTTTTAGAATCAATACTAAATATTGTTTCCAAGACAGAAGAACAATAAGGACTGGGCAATTGGAGTTAAGTGACTTGCCCAGGATCACACTGATAAGATATATTTGAAGCCAGTTTTGAACCCAGGACCTTTTGTTTCTAGGTCTATCTACTGAGCCACCAATTGCCCCAACAAGACTTATTTTTCAAACAGGAAATCTATAAGCTTTTGGTGCAAAATGACTATGGATTCCAAAGACTCCTACTGGATTATTTTGATGTATGACTAGTTTACTATGCAGAAAATGGTAGGGTCTTCATTTTTCTGGGGAAAAGTCAAACTTCATTGTCCTTTTGAAATGGGTAACTGTACTTGTATGTTTTTGATAATGAAAACTATATGTTTGGACATTAAAGTCATAACGTGTCTTTGTTTTCTACAAATTTAGCTCATGGGCAGCAGAAAACAGTTGCAGTTCTAGAGTAACATCAAAATAACAGCCTTAAGTGGGAGCTGAAAAATGCTGATAAGATGCTATAATTTATTGCTTTGAATACCAACCAGAGTTGAGATTTATCCTTTTGTCCACTGTATAGTTACAGAAATATCTTTGAGACCAAAATGAAATGCTTCAGGTTAACAATGCAATAGATTTCATTGATTTTTTTTATTGTGGGAGAGCAAATTATTCATGAACTTGATTCCAAATTTGCATTTGTTCTTTTAGTTGTAATATAAAACTCCTACATTCTAAATACCTCAGATATGAATCTGTGACCCTTTGTAACAACTCTTCAACTCAACACAAAAATCTAAATTACCAAAGAACATGCTTTTAGAATAGGTCTGTGATTCATTTATAATTTATTTATGCCTTGACTTCCTTTCTGACTGGTCTTACTGCAAGATAATATTCGCTCCAGTAGACATTATTCACCTGCTGTTCACACGTGGAGAAACTAAATGATATCAAACACAAAATACTCAGGGTGATTTGGATTCTTTTTATTTTTAATTTCTTCTCATGTGACAGATGAGATTTTGTTTTCTAACACTTCTAAAGAAAATAAGGGAAAAATGATGAAAAAAAGATTTTTGAGCTGGACCAGACAATTTCCATTTGTTTTGTCGAATAGCCATAATACTAGATAAAGGTCAAAGGACGACCCCTTGAAGGGCCAGTGACAAGAATGTTTATAATTATGTCTCAAAACATATCATTTTTTTTTCTCACATGCTCAGAGGTTCAAACTTAGATTCTCCTAATTATCTCTGAATTTAAATAAGAGTTAAAATTTATTCACTTAACTTCTCTCTCTGAGACTTTTTAAGTGGCTTAAATAGAAAAAAAAAAGGATAGAAATGATGTATGTGATAAATGATATATGTGGTGCTATTGTTCTGACAGAGGCCAGGTCTGGCAATACTCCAATCCTGACAAAGTATAATTCCTTTCCCCGTGAGCTGACTTGGCTAGTACTTTATTATTCTGAACATGGGACACATACTTTGTCCCCAATCTAGCTTTTATAAAACCTGAATGCGGTCTTTACTCAGTGCTATTTTGGTTAAGAGGAGAAGGAGAAGGAGACAGAGAGAGAAGAAGGGAGACAGATGGTAGCATAGCATGGCATAGTAGAGGGAGTGCTGCATTAGAAATATAGAAGAGTTGGGGTTCAAGCCTCTTTTTCTAACAAATACTAGATATGTAATAATGGGTAAGTCACTTAACCTCTCAGTGTGTAAGGAAATTCTTTTAAGACTTTAGGTTATAGATACATTGCTGAACTTCATGAGAAGAGGGAGGTTTCTACAGAGAATATTTCCCACATATCCATTCATACATGTTACAAAAAAAAAACTCTTTGTTCACCTTAAATTTTGTCAGCATACATTAAAACCAAATATAATGATCTCAATTTAGAATGATCTCTACTTGATAAGCGAAATACCTGGCCATATCAATCCTTTCTTCACTTTCACTGGTACCTCGTAAAATAGAAAATTTTCAGCTTACTATCTAAACTCTCCAAAAATGTGCTTTGATTTTTTCTTGATTTACAAATTACTAACTTTCATATATTCCACCCAAAATGACCTATCTGTTCCTTGAAATTAGCATGATATCTCCATTCTCTGTGCTTTCAACTAGTCCATTCATCATGCTGATAATTCATTACCTTCCTGATCCCAAATTTTCCATCCATGGCTTCCTTCTAGCCTCAGCTCAGTCACCACATCCTAAGCTTTTCCTGATACTCCAATTCCTGTGCTCTCTACCTCCTCAAATTATTTTGCATTTACTTACCAGTATGATTATCATATCCCCACAGGATATGAAGTGTATTGTTTCTTTTATATCTTGTTATCTCAAGGCTTATCACAGTCCCTTAAGTATAGTAGTTGTTTCTCCATTTTTAAAACAGGAACAGTGTCATCATGGGTGATGTTTTTGACAGTCACAATTCAAGAGTTACAGATTAATTTAAATAAGTCATTAACATTTTTTCTGTCATTACCCAGAATCTGAATTCTCATGATAGATAATAAAGACAAGTACCATCTACAGGAGGTAAATGAATGATCAATCCCATGAAACTGTCTTTCCTACCACCAACCTAGTTGTTATCTGAACATACTCACCACAAAATTTCTATTTCCTAGAAAGCTGCATTTTTTTTTCCTTATATGCACCTACAACCCAAGGATGACCTTTTTTTTAGACTTTAATGAAAGTTTACTAAATTTCAATCTTATAATTTCCAAAGGATTTTTTTTGGTGGGGACAGTGAAGAGAGGTTTGGATTATAATTTCATCCATGTAGGGAATGCACATAAGAAACCTGTCTATAACAGAGTCATGGGGATTTACCTAGGACAATAAGATGTCAAAAATCTTGTCTGTGATCATAACCACTGTGTGTTGAGGGCAGAACATGAAATCTGCCTCCAACATTAGAATACCCTTCACTATCCTTTGCTGCCTCTTACTTATGGAGATGTAGAGAATAAATAAATCATGGTCCTTCTCATTGTGGAATTCACAAAATAATAAGTGCATATGATGCTAATATTTATGGTTCAGTCTTTTTAAATCATGCCTCACTCTTTGTAACCCCATTTGATATTTTCTTGGTAAAGATACTAGAATGATCTGTCATTTATTGATCTTTCATTTATTTCTCCAGATCATTTTACATAAGAGGAAATTGATACAAACAGGATTTTTGACTAGCCCAGGGTCACATGGCTGTTAAGGATTTGAGAAGAGATTTGGATTCAGGAAGATGCCTTCAGGATTGGCATTCTATCCATTGTACCATCTAGTTCCCATAGTTTCTACTTGTAGAATTCGGGGATAGGTTTCTGATGTTTGGGCAAGTGTTTTTTTGACACTGAAGTTTGCAGGAAATTAAGCAAGCAAAGATGACAGAAAAAAGGAAGCATGTTGGCGTGGTGTTTTAAGCTATGATTGGATTATGCTAAGATAGGAACCCTGGAGTGTTCTCCTCTGGGGGCCCATGATGAAGAAAATGTCTTATGTTCTCTTCTACAAGGATGGGCCAAGAAGGTAACATCCTATGAAAAACAGAGTGAGAGGCACTATGAGAAGAAGTAGTACTTTATGACATCTTTTGGGTGGCAAGGAAAATTGCAGAAGGCTTGAACTGTAGGTTCATGAGATATACTATGAGGAAAAAGACTGTTAAACTGATAGAGCAACCATAGATAGCAGCCTTGATTTAGAGAACTGATACTAGGAGTTCCTGGCTAGACCCCTAACTAGAGTCATACTTTTAACTACTAAAATTTTGCAGACAACTGGAGAGGGCTACTCCTAGGGAATATTGCAATTTTTAAGGTTTGTAATAATGATTCAGACTTGTACATAAACCTATTCATTTTTTGAATTCTGTAGGTCATGTGTTTTAGAGGAAAATCAGTGATGACACAGTAGATAGCGCCAGACAAGAAGATGTTAATTTATCTATTGTTGGAGCAATAATCCAAATAAGTGAGAAATTGTTAAATTCTATAAGGTGACCCTGCTCCAGAGGCATGCTGGTAAATATTTAACAACCAGGTCTTCAAAAAATAAATTACATAGTACATTTTTTAAATGTAATCTACATTAGGAGTACTTTCACCATAACTTTGTTTCAACAATCAATAAAACAATAAATAGAGCTATGATTTGTATCACTTACAGATTTACAAAGTATAAATGCTTATACTAAATAATTAAAACTGTTTAGCTAGTGCAGCTTTGAACCCTTTGTTCAATGAAAGCTGAAGATAATGATAATATATGTTGAAGTATAATAGATGAATATTTAGGTGAATATTCAGTGAAGATATTTATAATCATGGTTTAGGTTTTTGTAGTTTGTACTTAGTTTTAGAGTCTGGATTTGAAAATGTTATTTTAACTTTATTCACCAAGGAAATAATGCTGTCTCCCTCTCATTGCCAGACAACATATCTATTGGCTGTGCTCTAATTGGAGCATCAAGTCACCAATAGTGGATGCAGTAGACTCACTTTTGCTAACCAGTGAACCCATCTAGAATAACTGCTTCATTCTCACCATTTTGCCATTTCTGTAGCTACAGGGTTTGGGAAGCAGATTAAATACCCTAAGGCTATATTTACATTTCCCACTTTGAATCCAAAACATTAGGTTAATTCTCAACCAGATGTATGTTTACTATAATTGGGGAGTGAGGAATAAGAAAGGAGAATTCCAGCTCTTTTTTTATATGAGCTTTTCCCAGGGTAACTTTAGGCACATGAGAAGAATACTCAAGCAAAAGGAACATACTCATTTTCTTTCACTGTGTTGTAGTACATTGTTGTACAGAAGGATATCAGCTACAATCTAATGAAAAAAGAAATTGACTAGATCTGAAAGAAGTTTTCATTGTATTGAAAATATTTTAATGTTATTCTGGATGATGCTTTGTATTGCTGAGCATGGACTCACTTTCTTTTTCTTTTTTTTTTAATTAAATTTTACCCTAAAAATTGATTTTTCTTTTCTTTGAATGTCCTTCACTGCGGAAAAAAATGAATTCAAAAAGAAAAAGAAAATCCTGGTCACAAATGTATACAGTCAAGTAAAATCAATTCTAGTATTGACCATTTACAAAAATGTGTCTCTCCTCATGTATATACACATATATAGTTTAAATTTTCCAAGAAGGGCAATTTATGGTGTGATAGAGAGCTGGCTTCAGATCAGTAGGGTTCACAATCAATTTTTATTTCTAACACATCTTGGCTGTGTGAACTTGTACAAGTAACAGAACTACTCTTAGGCAACGCTAAAAATCTAAAGAGGTAAAGCAAATTTAAAAAAAATGTACAAAAAACCCAATGCAACCAAGATTAGAAAGGAGATAACAAAAAATAAAATGAATTTCTATGATAAAGGTCTCTTTTCTCACTTATTTAAAGAACTAAGTCAAATTTATAAGAATCCAAGTTATTCCCCAATATGGTCAAAAGTTATAAATAGGCAGTTTTCAGATGAAGAAATCAAAACTATCAATAGTCATATTAAAAATGTTCTAAATCATTCAATTAGAGAAAGGCAAGCTGTGAACTGATCCAACCATTCTGGAGGGCAATTTGGAACTATGCCCAAAGGGCGACAAAAGAATATCTACCCTTTGATCCAGCCATAGCACTGCTGGGTCTGTACCCCAAAGAGATAATGGACACAAAGACTTGTACAAAAATATTCATAGCTGCACTCTTTGTGGTGGCCCAAAACTGGAAAATGAGGGGATGCCCATCAATTGGGGAATGGCTGAACAAACTGTGGTATATGTTGGTGATGGAATACTATTGTGCTAAAAGGAATAATAAAGTGGAGGAGTTCCATGGAGACTGGAACAACCTCCAGGAAGTGATGCAGAGCGAGAGGAGCAGAACCAGGAGAACATTGTACACAGAGACTAATACACTGTGGTATAATCGAACGTAATGGACTTCTCCATTAGTGGCGGTGTAATGTCCCTGAACAACTTGCAGGGATCCAGGAGAAAAAAACACCATTCATAAGCAAAGGATAAACTATGGGAGTGGAAACACCGAGGAAAAGCAACTGCCTGAATACAGAGGTTGAGGGGACATGACAGAGGAGAGACTCTAAATGAACACTCTAATGCAAATACTATCAACAAAGCAATGGGTTCAAATCAAGAAAACATCTAATGCCCAGTGGACTTACGCATCGGCTATGGGGGGTGGGGGGGAGGAAAAGAAAATGCTCTATGTCTTTAACGAATAATGCTTGGAAATGATCAAATAAAATATATTTAAAAAAAAGAGAAAGGCAAATTAAAACAATTCTGAGGTACCACTCCACACCTATAAGATTAGCTAACATGAAAGTAAAAGAAAATGATAAATATTGGAGAGGATGTGGCAAAATTAGAAACTTATTGTGTTGAAGTTGGACTTCTGAATGGATCCAAACATTCTGGAGGGCAATTTGGAATTATGCCCAAAAGAATATAAAAGAAGGCATACCCTTTGACTTAATAATACCAGTACTAGATCTCTATCCCCAAAAGATTTTTTTAATGGAAAAAGACCTGTTTGTACAAAAATATTTATAGCTGCTCTGTGGTAGAACTGGAAACTAAAGGCATGTCCTTCAATTGGGTAATGCCTGAACAAATTGTGGTATATGATGATAATGGCATACTATTGTGTTATAAGGAATGATGAACAGAATGATTTCAGAAAGAGCTGGAAAGACTTATATGAATTGATACAGAATAAAATAAGCAGAACCAAGAAAACATTGTACACAGTAATAGCAGTTTTGTGGAATGATCACGTGTGATAAATTCAGCTACTAATAACAGTACAATCCAGAACAACTCTGAGGGATTTTTGAAATAGAATGCTATCCACCTCTAGAGAAAGAACCATTAGAGTAGAAATGCAGATAAAAGCATATGATTTATCACTTGTTTATTTTGGGTATATGCCTTGGAGTTTTGGGGTTTTTTAAAAAGATTTTCACTGATAAAAATGAATAATATGGAAATACATTTTGCATGATAATACTTGTATTCCCCAGATTGAATTGCTTGCCAGATCAGGGAGGTGAAAGGGGAAAAGAGAGGGAGACAATTTGGATCATATAACTTTGGAAAACTTATGTAGAAATTCATTAACCAATACACAGTATTGATTCCAAGATGGAAGGCAAGGGTAAATAAACAAAGTGGTAAAACAGATATTGATCTGTCTTTGTAAAGGAATTTTCCTTACTTTGTATTCTTTATATCTTAGAAATTATTAACCTGGTCCAAAAAACATTTTATATAAGAATGAAAGCATATAGAACATGGTCTTGCTCTTCTTTTATCATAAATGTGCATATCACTGTCTGAACTGTGAATTTCAGCTGAGGCCACATGATTTATTTCACATAATTCCTTATAAGAAAAAAAATTCTTTCAGGAATTAATGTCTTTTATAAGTATGAGTGCATTTCTGCTATTTTTCTGTGTTTAACTGGGTACATTGTAATCTCCATTATGAAAAGGGGGAAAAAAGCAAATTAAATAAAGAAGATTCAAGGCTTTTATTTTTTAGACAGCCATTTCCAATTCCCTCTCCTCTTCTCTGTGTCATTGAGGGGACAGATGAAGAGAAGGCCCAAAAGGTTCTTTACATGAAAATCCTGCCAATTCTGAGCTCTGTTCCTTTGTGTGCTGACTCAATATATGCTAAGCTGCTTGTACTCTCCTGCTATCCTTTTGGTTTTTTATGCCTCCTTGGCTGTTTGATTTATCTACACACCCGCAGATCCCCTTTATAAGAATTCCCATTGACTGAAGTGATACTCACTCATGTGAGCAGAGCTGATAAACTATGGGCCTCCCTATTGTTAAACACAGTATTTCAGCTGGTGATGAGTCCATAGGTGGTGTTTGCTTTGAGGAGGTAAAATATGTTTGAGAATACTTTCCTTTCATTCCCCAAATGAATCAATGGTAGAATGGCAGAAATCCCAAATTGGACTCTTCTGGAATTGGATTCCTCACTGCAAGCTGTTCTGATTTCACTGAGTATCTTAGAATGCCAGAGCTATAAGGGACACTGAGTCATATGATCATAGGGGTCATAAACTTAGAACTGGAAGTCACCTTAAGGACCCTCAGAGTCAGCCTTCTTGTTTTACTAGCAAGGACACTGTTTCCTAGTGAGGAAAAATAACTTCTTCAAAGTTGTACAATTGGTTAGTGATAGAAGTGAGACTTGAGCCCAGTCTTCTGACTGGCATCTGAGAGGGACATCTGTTACAGCAATAAATGGGAAATAAATAAAATTGCCTTTAATTTTAAAATCATGGAAGAAAACTTAACTTTTGCAGGAGAGGTACTTTGAATATATTTCATGATCAAAACCTGTTTTTACATCGATCAAAGTATAAGTTTCTCTACCAAAAAACCACAACCATAATTTCAATTGACTTTGACTAGTCTAAGTAGAAGTAAAGTAGTATGGTTGGAGGAAAATTGAATAAAATTTGTAATTTACTGGTTAATAAAAAATTAGTGCTTTTCCAAAATTAGTCTAGGAACTAATTTTTTCCTTGTATTCACAAAGCTTGTTACTTGTCCAGTAAGTGAACTGAATGTTCTTTTAAATGAATTCTAGCTCCATAACTCTGTTAAGGATTTTGTAAATCAAAGGAAAATCATTCATGCATATATTAAGAATAGGACCAAGGTGGCCACATCTACTAAACTGAACCATAATCTCAATTTGGGCATGATCTTTTGTATACTCTACACCTAAATTTAAGAAAATATTTCTTTGCCTGATGCTAAGTCAACTTTCCCAATTTGTTAGATGTAACCTCAAACACTGGATGATGGGCAAGCAATATCTCAGTCTTCAGTGGAGTCAAGGTATATAGATCCCTTGTACCTCTGAAACCTCAACTGGGGACCATGTTGTCTCCTTTAGCATAAAATCATAAAGGAATATATGAGTGCTAGGTTCTGCCTTCTGTGACAGAGACTGGCACTAAAGAAAAAAGTCCTAGGCTGAAGAGTGTGTGAAAATGATGATTTTGATGGAGTAGGGGCCCCAAGGGATTCGAATCTTGAGAAGGAGAAGATTCTGGCTATTAGAGGAATTGGTACCTCATTCTTGAGAAGCCAAAGAGAGAAGGTGGAAAAAGCCTTTCTCCTGAGGGTTACCCACCTTTCCTGTTGGTGACTGGAAATCTTTTCCCACAACATTTCCCAACTGAAAAGACTATTGAAGAGGAAACCTGAGAAAGACATTTTAAATTTCTGTCCGACTTTACTTCAGCTCCTGTTGCCCTGAGTCTGAACTGTGGCCAAGGGGCCAAACCCAGGGTGAGTCAACTTGATTTTCTCTCAGGGGGCTCAGACTGCCAAAGCTGGAGTTTCCCCCAAACTCAAGGAGGGAGGAAAAGGGTTTTAGATCGAGACAGGGACCCCTCTTCCCTACTTTCCTCTACCATTCTTTCCTAGATAGTTTTTCCTTTGTATTATCCTGTTTGAGTTAAGTTGACATTAAAAAGTTATTTGTTCCCCTAGCTGTGAACAAGTGTGAGTGAACAGATCAAGGGGAGACTCTTTGGTCTCTAGTAGTGGAGGGAGGTCAAGAGGGACAAGAGTGAATCTGGGAAATCAGCCTTACCTAAGGAGCGAAGGCAGAAGTGGGAAAATCTTCAAACCCCTCCTCTCCTCTCTCTGAGCCAACCCTAAACATCAGCTGTCTCCCCTGAACCCCACTTTGAGAAGTGGGGTATCCACTCTCTTTTCCCCTCTCTCTATCCTGATTTAACCATCCCTCAAATACTAATGGCACCCTGGATTTAAAAGCACCCCATTTATAAAAAATAAAAAGCTTTCACGACTGTCACCAACTGTCATCGACTATCAATTGTGAATTTGTTGTCAGTTAAAACTCCTGAGGCTAGCAGCCATAGTCACTGACTCTGCCTAGTGTTTTCCACACAGGATCAAAAACATTTTGATTTCTGGTGGGGGAGAGTACAAGTCAGTTACCAACTGCCACTCTGGTCAGTTGGAAAACTGAGGAAGAGAGTCTATTGTAAAAGGGAGGCTGTACTAGGGCTGTCATCAATAGGATCCAGACATCTTAGATCTTATCTAGCTAGAAGCAAAGTATGTGGGGATAGCAACCATTTTCTAACTGTTAACTCTTGGCAGTTAGAGCATAGAAAAGATCTAATGGGGAAACATGTTACAACTAATACTGTGGTCTGCTGTGGGAGGAATAATTGCAATTTATTGGAGCTACTGAATCATTTATAATACAGTGGCAAGGATAATAGGGACATTAACCAATATGACTATCAGATGGACACAGTTACCAATGAATTATCTAGATGTAAATTACCTCTGACAAATAATACCCCAAATTTATGTGGTGTTTGTGGCAGTGACTAATATCTTAAAGTCCATCAAAGCTGGTGTCAACCTGATCTTCCAAAAGAAAACAGTACATGCTCTAGTAATCAATAATAGATTAGAAACATTGTTTGGTCAGATCCCTATAATTACAAAGATATGCCAGGATTATATGTAGAGAAAATAAGGCATGGGGAAGGTAACTGACATAGAAACTGGGTCCATGATGGTACAGATTAATAAGGATGATGTAGTTACTAATACTAATACTGGGACACCATTAGGGGCAATAGAGGGAAATGACCCTGCCAATAGCATACAGGCACAAAACAACAAGGCACCCACTAATGCATCTGCTATCAATTTTGCAAATGCATCAAAGGCTCAAAAGATTATGCCTTTGAGTGATGTAGCTAAGGTCACTGATAAATCTGGCATTTTACATGCAAAGATTCATAAGTCATTCACCACCCATGACTTAGAGTCTTTACATAAACCCATGCCTAAATTTTTATTAGAGCCTCATCTCACAATTAAAGAACTAAAAAGAGCATTTCGCCTTTGTGGACCAGATTTTGAGGATGCAGAAATTCTTTTATATGAACTTTTTACACCAAGGAACCAAAAAACTTTATTGAGCAAACTATTAAAAATTCCTCCCTCATGAGTTGGCCAGACTTTTTTGAGGATCTGGATTTTTCTAATCCAAGATCAATGACTTATCTAAGAAAATGCTGTGAGGATCTATTGCAGGGAATGAAGGAATTGTCAGAAAGATCCAATATATGGGGAAAATTTGACAGATTATCCCAAGAAAAAAATGAACACCCAGCTCATTTATCGATTGCCTATTGAAAAAACTGAGGGACTATTAGGCTTTAACCCTGATTCAAAAGAATCAGAGGCAGATGTGAGGAGACAATTTCTTCAGGAAGTATTTCTCTAAGTTTAACACCATCTCACTTAATGAACTTAGGGACATTGTCACCTATCTACATGATAACATAATAGATCAGGACAGGGAAAAGGACAAAGTAAATGAAAAAAAAAACTCCAAGAGATCAATGAAATATTAAAGCAGAATGTCAGGTTGACTCACCCTGCATTTGGCGCCTTGACTACAGTTCAGACTCAGGGCAACAGGAGCTGAAGTAAAGTTGAACAGAGATTTAAAATGTCTTTCTCAGGCTTCCTCTTCAATAGTCTTTTCAATTGGGGAATATTGGGGGGAAAGATTTCCAGTCACCAGCAGGAAAGGTGGATAATCCTCAGGAGAAAGTCTTTTCTGACCTTCTGTTTTCAGCTTCTCAAGACTGAGAGACCAACTCTTCTAACAGCCAGAATATTCTCCTCCTCAAGATTCCAATCCCTTGGGCCCCCTCCCTTGTTGAGGTGATCAGTTTTACACACTCTTTAGCCGAGCACATTTTTTCTTTAGTGCCAGCCTCTGTCAAAATTCATATGGCAATATCTCCAAGTTAGTATTCACTAGATGATATGAGACTAACATAACTCTTTTGTCCCATTCCATCCCTCCCCAAATATTTGCCAATTTACTTATTGACAAGGCATATTTCTGAGAACTATGTAGTTACATGTAAACATAAACATAATGACTATTAATAGCAAGATAGAGTATTTGTAATTGGCTATCTCTTTGACTTTATAGGTTTTTCTGGTGCATTCTTTCTGCACATCTACATTGCTCACCTCATGGTTAGTTGGCATATTTCCTGATGTCTTTCAACTGCTATATGGATCTGCCCTGGGTGCAATTTATGGAAGAGTTCTTGTGTTTGATACAACTGCCAAGTCAAAACACCCATTTGATGACTCTATCCCAAGATTATAAACACTGAAATGTCCCCTTTCTGAAAGGAAACTCTTTGTCTTTCTAGTTAGCTGAACTGGGACAAATAAGATGCCAAGTGATTTATCTGAGGCCACATAGATGACAAGGGGAAAATATTATTTTTGTTAATGTATTAGCTAATGATGAGGCAGGCAATGTACTCAGAGAACCAAGGCAGTAGTTTTCCCACCTATGAAAAGTAAGATGAGGGTTTTGGAATAGGAAAAGTGTTAGCTGTAGAGAGAAGACATAAGTTAAAATCCTGACTTTGCCACTTCCTACCTATAAACCCTTGGGACAAGTCATTTTATATCTTTGGACTTCAATTTTCTTAATTCTAAAATGAGGAAGTTTGGGTTTTAAAACTATGAAGTTGAAACCTTTCCTCACCTCAGAGTATCACTTTTCGAAGCATTTGTTCTCTTCCTGTTAATTGTGCATCATTTGATATAGATAAATAAACACTCACATATAAATATATGATTTTATATCTATAACTACAGGTGTTCATGTGTGATATCTATATGATATATGTATGTATACACATACCATATGTGTATATGTACATATGCACATGGGTGCCTATGTGTGCATATGTACATGCATATGTACTTATATTCATATATGTGTTTCTGTATACTTGCAAGCTATTATTAATTAATCTCATTCCCTCCAGCACATGAATTTTTAGGTATTTGTACTAATTTCGGTATATTAAGAATGGTTCTACCATGCGGGTTTTCATACTATTTAATTCATCAATTAACTGTTTCAAATTAAATACTATTTTTCAATATATTGATTGAAAATTATACTAACATATTTATAAATAAATTTATTATATATATTATTAAAATTTAAACAATTACTATTCCAATTAAATCTATTTATTTCATGATTCCTGCATGGTCTTAGAGAGTAAAGTCTTTGAATATGAAGTTAAGTCCTTTATCTCCCCCCAAATATATATTTTGACAGTTAGGAAGTCTAATTTGATCTTGGGTATTGTTAATAGAGTCAGTATATTTAGGCAAAAGGAGATAAGAATCTTTCTGGTGTCTGCCCTATTCAAATGTCATCTAGAGGACTGTGTTCATTTCCAAGAACCACATTTTAGAAGGTTTTTGATAAGTTAGAAAGTGTAAAAGAGATAATATAGAGAGTGAAACCTCCTCAAATTCATGCTGTATGAAGATCTATTAAGAAAATATAGATGTTTAAGAGAGGGAGAGAGGGAATGAGACATACACACACACACACACACAAACAAACATGCCAAAATGCAAAAATGCATTGGGCATAAAGGTAGGTTAATGATAGCTGTGCTCAAATATATGGAGGACTATGCAACTTTTAAAGGGGTAAATTTCAGATGGAAAAAATTAGAAACACATTAGAGGTGTCAGAAAATGGGATCATCTATCTTTAAAGGTCATGAATTCAATAGAATTTTTCAAATCTTCACTTACTTTTTGCTATCCTTAACTTGATTTATTTTTTTAAGATATGTGTTGGACTACATGGCCATTCCTTTTCTTAAATTATATCTGGTCATTCAAATTGTCTTTAACTTTCTCTAAATCTAAGAACAAATAAAAAAAAAATCAAATAATGCTAAAACCTGGGACACAAGTTGACAAGCTCTTCTGACAAAGTTTGTTTTCTACTCTCCCCAGAAATACACTTTAGTCTTGATATAATAAGAGAGATTTTCCTTTTACAGAAGAAAAGTAAATTTCAATTGCCAAGATAATTTTGTTCATGGTAAAATGGGATTTTTAGAGTAATATGAACAATAATAAATTTATTTAACAACTTAAACAGGAATGATGTTACCATTTGAGCCTCTTTCTTTTCAAAGATGCTCAGGAAAAATAAAGGAATCACCTAGGTTTTATTTTATCTTAACAAAGGGGGGGACCCACAAATACTTTTTGGCCTTTTATTATATGCAGGATATTATGGTTATTTTATGAGATTAAAAATACACTCTATAGTTTTAACTTTCAAAGATTTTATACTATCATTGATTAAACAAATTCAAGAGTGAGGGAAATGAATAAGGACTGAAACTATCACTTCAGTGAGCTCTGAGAAAAAGGTATTGTCTTTCCTTAGTCAGGGTATTAATTAATAGTTTTAGCAAGTTCTTTGTATCAGAAGTGTCAACTTGTAAAACTTCAGAGTGTGGCCCAAACAAGAAAATAATATAATTGAGAAATATTTAACAAAATAAATAACAATCCAATACAATATACATAACATTGAGTTGTGGTTTTCTAAGTCAAAATTCAGGCTAAAGTAACCTCATTCTTTTTTTTTTTTTAGAATTAATTTATTTAGTCAATTTAGAGCATTATTCCTTTGTAACAAGAATCATATTATTTCCCTCCCCTTCCTGTAGCTGATGTATAATTTCACTGGGATTACATGTGTCCTTGATCAAAACCTATTTCCATGTTGTTGGTGTTTGCATTAGGATGTTCATTTAGAGTCTACATCCCCAACCATTTGGGCTTGAACCATGTAATCAAGCAGTTCTTTTTCTTCTGTGTTTCTACTCCCACAGTTTTTCCTCTGAATGTGGATAGTGTTCTTTCTCATTAGTCCCTCAGAATTGTCCTGGATCATTGCTTTGCTGCTAGTACAGAAGTTCATTACATTCAATTTTATCATAGTGTATCAGTCTCTGTATACAATGTTCTACTGGTTCTGTTCCTTTCCCTCTGCATCAGTTCCTGGAGGACATAACAGTTCCCATGGAATTCCTCCATTTTATTATTATTTTGAACACAATAGTATTCCATCACAAACAGATACCACAATTTGTTCAGCTATTCCCAATTGAAGGGCATCCTCTCATTTTCCAATTTTTGGCCACCACAAACAGCACAGCTATGAATATTCTTGAACATGTATTTTTCCTCATTATCTCTTTGGGGTACAAATCCATCAGTGCTATGACTGGATTAAATGGAAGACAGTCTTTTAATGCCATTTGGGCAAAATTCTAAATTGCACTCCAGAATGGTTGGATCAATTCAAAACTCCATCAGCAATGTATTAATGTCCTGACTTTGAATCATTCCCTCCAGCATTCATTACTTTCCTTTGCTGTCATGTTAGATAATCTGCTAGGTGTGAGCTGATACCTCATAGTTGTTTTGATTTACATCTCTCTGATGATAAGAGATTTAGAACAATTTTTCATGTGATTAATAATAGTTTTGATTTCTTTAACTGAGAACTGCCTATTCATACCCCTAGCCCATTTATCAATTGGATAATGTCTTGATTTTTTATACAATTGATGTAGGTCTTTATAAATTTAAGTAATTAGACCTTTGTAAGAGATTTTGTTATGAAGATTGTTTCCCAATTTGTTGCTTCCCTTCTAATTTTGGTTGCATTGGTTTTGTTTGTGCAAAACCTTTTAAATTTGATGTAATCAAAATTATTGGTTTTAGAGTTTGTGATTTTTTCTAGCTCTTGCTTGGTTTTAAAAGTCTTTCCTTTCCCAAAGATCTGACATGTATACTATTCTGTGCTCACCTAATTTGCTTATAGTTTCCTTCTTTATATTCAAGTCATTCACCCATTCTGAGTTTATCTTGGTATAGGCTGTGAGATGTTGATCCAAACCTAATTTCTCCCATACTGTATTATAATTTTCCCAGTAGTTTTTTTTTATCAAATAATGTGTTTTAGTCCCCAAAACTGGGATATTTGGGCTTATCATAGACTGTCTTGCTGAGGTCACTTACCCCAAGTTTATTCCACTAATCCTCCTTTCTGTCTCTTAGCCAGTACCAAATTGTTTTGATGACCACTGCTTTATAGTATAGTTTGAAATCTGGGAATGCAAGGCCTCCTTCCTTAGCATATTTTTCATGATTTCCCTGGATATCCTTGATCTTTTGTGCTTCCAAATGAACTTTGTTATTTTTTTTCTAATTCAGTAAAATGTTTTTTGGTAGTTCAATGCGTATGGCACTAAATAAGTAAACTAATTTGGGTAGGCTTGTCATTTTTATTATGTTAGCTAGTCCTACCCATGAGCAATCAATGTATTTCCAATTATTTATATTGAGTTTTAATTGTGTGGAAAGTGTTTTGTAGTTGTGTTCATATAGTTCCTATGTTTGTCTTGGCAGATAGATTCCTAACTATTTTATGTTGTCTAGGGTGAATTTAATGGAATTTCTCTTTCTATTTCTTGATGCTGAGATGTGTTGGAAATATGTAGAAATGCTGATGACTCATGTGGGTTTATTTTGTATCCTGCACCTTTACTAAAGTTGTTGATTATTTTGACTAGCCTTGTGGTTGATTCTCTAGGATTCTTTAAGTAGTCCATCATAACAGCTGCAAAGAGTGATAGCTTGGTCTCCTCATTGCCAATTTTAATACATTCAATTTCTTTTTCTTCTCTAATTGTAACAGCTAGCTTATCTAGTAAAATGTTAAATAATAGAGGTGATAATGGGCATCCTTGTTTCACTCCTGATCTTTATCCCCATTTCAGATGGTGCTTGATGATGGTTTTAGATATATTCTGTTTATTATTTTTTAGGAAAGGACTTTCTGTTCCTATGCTTTCTACTTTTTTTCAATAGGAATAAGTATTGTATTTTGTCAAAGGCTTTTTCTGCAACTATTGAGATAATCAAGAGATTTTTGTTGATTTGCTTGTTAATATGGTCCATTATGTGGATGGTTTTCCTAATATTACACCAACCTTACATTCCTGATATGAATCCTGCCTGGTCATAGTGAATAACCCTCGAGATCACTTGTTGGAGTCTTTTTGTTAGTATCCTATTTAAGATTTTTGTATCTATATTCATTAAGGAGATTAGTCTATAGTTTTCTTTTTCTGTTTTTGATATGCCTGGTTATGGAATCCAAACCACATTTTTGTCATAAAAGGAATTTGGTAGAACTCCTTCTTTGATTTTTCTGTAAAATAGTTTGTATAATATTGGGATTAGTTGTTCTTTGAATGTTTGATAGAATTCATTTGTGAATCCATCTGGATCTGGGGATTTTTTCTTAGGGAGTTCTCTGATGGCTTGTTCAATTTCTTTTTCTGATATGGGGTTGTTTAGGTAGTCTATTTCTTCCTCTGTTTGTCTAGGCAATTTATATTTTTGTAAATATTAATCCATATCACCTAGATTGCCATATTTATTGTCATATAATTTGGCAAAATAGTTTTTATTGATTGCCTTAATTTCCTCTTCATTAGAGGTGAGGTCTCACATTTCAGCTCAGATACTGTCAATTTGGTTTTATTTTTTTCCTTTTTTTTAAATAGATTGACCAGTACTTTGTCTATTTTATTTCTTTTTTCAAAATACCAGCTTCTAGTCTTATTTATTAAATTGATAGTTCTTTGACTTTTAATTTTATTAATTTCTCTTTTGATATTTAGGATCTTTAATTTAGTCTTCATCTGAGGATTTTTAATTTGTTCACTTTTTAGTTTTTTTTTTTATTTGCATGTCCAATTCATTGACCTCTGCCCTCCGTAATATATGAACTCAATGGTATAAATTTCCCCCTCAATGCTGCTTTGGTTGTATACCATAAATTTTGAACGGATGTCCCATCATTGTCATTTTCTTCAATGAAATTATTAATTATTTCTATGATTTGTTCTTTAAACTATTTTGGAGAATTGTATTGTTTTATTTCCAATTATTTTTTTATTTGCTTCTCCATGTGCCCTTACTAATCATTATTTTCATTGCATTTTAGTCTGAGAAGGTTGCAGTTATTATTTCTGATCCTTTGCACTTGTTTGCAATATTTTTATACCCCACTACATGGTCAATCTTTGTGAATGTACCATGTGCTGTTGAAAAAAAGGTGTATTCCTTTCTGTCCTTATTTATTTTTCTCCACATATAATTTTTTTCTAAGATTGCATTCACTTTTGTTACCTCTTTATTATTTAATTTTTGGTTTGATTTATCTAGTTCTGAGAAAGGAATATTCTGGTCCCCCACTAATATAGTTTTTTCTATCTATTTCATCCTTGAGCTACCCTAATTTCTCCTTTAGAAATCTGGATGGTTTAACATTTGGTGCATACATGTTAAGTACTGATATTTCCTCATTGTCTATACTGCTTTTTATTAGGATAATATTAACTTGCCTATCTCTTTTGACTAGATCTATTTTTCCTATGGCTTTGTCAGATATCATGATTTTGACTCCTGCCTTCTTTATATCAGTCGATGCCCAATAGATTTGGCTTCATCCTCTTACTTTTACCCTATGCTTGTCTACCTTCCTCATGTGTGTTTCCTGTAGAGAGCATTTAGTAGGGCTTTGGTTTCTAATCCACTCTGCTATTCTCTTGTTTTTTATGGGTGAGTTCATTCCATTCACATTCAGAGTTATGATTACCATCTATGTATTTCCCAGCATTTTGATTTCCACTCCTAGTTCTTTCTTTTCTTCTCTCACCAGTATTTTGTTTTTAATCAGACCCCCTAATTCCCACCCTTATTTTACTTCCCTTTCTACCCCACCTCCCATCTTATCCCCTCTTATTTTCTTTATAATATTTTAATCTATCCCTTTCCCTCTCCCTCCCTTGTATTGCTTCCCTCCCCACCAGTCAATTTGTTACTGTTCTACTTCCCTATAGGCAGCAAATCAATTCTCTGCCCCAATGTATTTGATTATTTTTCCCTCTTTGAGTCAATTTCAATGCACATAAGAGGTTAGTATTACCTATCTCCTATCTATTTACCCTTCCAGTGTATTGATGTTCTCCCTCCTCCTGCAATGTGCTTCTTTATGACATATAAATTTAACTCCTTTTGTTTCTTTTCCCATTTCTTTTAGCATTAACATCTTTTTTAGCTCTAGTTGTATGTATACACACACACAGACACACATATGTATTTATGCATACATATATCTATATACATATTTATGTCTTGGAATTTCATCCTATACAGTTTGTCACTGTTCCCTCTAAGTGTAATTCTACTAGCTTCTCAGATGATAATAACAATTTGTAAGAGTTACCAATGACCTCTTTTATTATAGGTATTTATATCATTTTAATTTTTTGGTCTCTTAAAATTGTTTTTTATTTTTATTTATTTTTCTTTTTTCCCTCTTTCTTAGTTACCTTTCCATGATTCTCTTGAGTTCTCTGCTTGGGCATCAAATTTTCTGTTCAGGTCTGGTCTTTTCATTCCAAATGCTAGGAATTCACTTATTTTGTTAAATGACCATACTTTCCCCTCTAAGTATATAGTCAGTTTTTCTGGGTAATTGATTCTTGGTTGTAGACATAGTTCCCTTGCTTTCTGGAATATCATATTCCATGTCTTTTGGTCCTTTAGTGTAGATGCATCCAGACCCTGTGTTATCCTCACTGTGGTTCCGTGGTATCTGAATGACTTCTTCTTAGCAGCTTGTAATATTTTTTACCTTGGTCTGATAGTTCTTGAATTGGATATAACATTCCTGGGTATTGTAAGTTGGGGATTAAGTTCAGAAGGTGATCTGTGGATTCTTTCAATCTCCACTTTTCCCTCTTTTTCTAGAATATTGGGGCAATTTTCTTGGATATTTTCATGTAGGATGATGTCCAGGCCATTTCTTTTGTCATGGTCTTCTGGTAGACCAATGATTCTTAAGTTGTCTCTTCTGGAATGATTTTCTAAATCTTCTGTCTTGTGAATGAGGTATTTCATATTCTCTTCAATTCTTTCATTCTTTTGATTTTGTTTTATAGTTCCCTGCTTCCTTGTGAAGTCCCTTGCTTCTAAATGTTGTATTCTGATTTTTAAAGACTGGATTTCGTCACTGGATTTTTGGTCACCCTTCTCCTTCTGATCTTTCATTTTCAAGGTGATTAATTTTGGCTTTCAAGACACTATTTTCTTGTTTTACTTCAAGTGCCTCTGTTCCAGATGACTTATCTTGTTTTTTAAGTTCTTTTCCCTGTTGTCTTCAGCCTCTCTTAATTGTGTTTTGACTTGTATTTTGAGTCCTTCCAAAGCCTGTATCCAATAAGCTGGGGTTTCTGTTTTGTTTTTTGTTTTTGTTTGTTTGTTTTTGTTTTTTGGTTGGTTTTCCCTCATCCTTCTCTGTTCCATTTGCTCTCTGTTCATTGTCTGTATAGAAGCTGTCAATTGCAATTTCTTTTTTCTCTTTCTGTTGTTTGCTCATATTTACCCCTTCTTTATTACATTCAGCTGCCTGGGCCTTGTTCCTCTAATTTTTATTTTATTCGATCTGTGGTTTTGGGCTTTTCTGTCAGCAAATCTCTCTGCACAATCTGTGGGAGAGGGGTGTTGGAGTTTGAACTTCCCTGTCCTATGAAGGCTTTGATGGGATTAAGTCCAGATGGGTTGAGCTGGATATTCCCTGAAGCCAAAACCTTGGGAAGGGGGGGGCAATATGGAGTGTCTCTGCTGCTACAACTTTGCCCACAAAGTACTCCCTCCAGACAAGAACCCTTGCCTCACCCCGAGGTTCCAACTGCTACTGGAGGCTTAGAGCTCTACATGTGTGAGGGACCAGGGACCTTCCTTCTTCTTTCCCCTTATACCTGAGGGTTCTTGAATCCAGGCTTTTGGGGGGCATTCCTTTTAAGTTCAGTCCAGCAGGAGGGTTCCTTGACTCTGTCTTGTTGTTAGGTTTGATTATTCAGTCCCCCTAAGAGCATTTAGTTTGTAATTGGTAAGGAAGGGTTTTCAGAGGTCTGAACTTTCACTGCCTCTATGCTGCCATCTTGACTCTTCCTCTAAAGTAACCTTTGTCTATTTCAGTTTGACATCACTGATCTTTGGCACTGAGAGGTCAAGCCACTTATTTACAGTCACCCAGCTAGTATATGTCTGAGGCAAGACTTGAACTCAGGAAAGCTAGCTTTGAGGTTATAATTTCCCTCTCCACTACCTCATTTAGAAATAGAAATAAAATTTAACTATATGATATTAATTTCTTTTAAAATATTTAGATAACAAGTGAAATCTCAAGACCAAAGAAGTAATATCACAAGACAGCAATGAATCATTATCAAATGGGTGGAAGAAACAACAATTATTAAAGGTAGAATTTAGAGTAAGAAGGTATACCTTTAGACTAGTATGATCAGAGAAAGAAGGAGACTGACCTTAAGTCACTTTTGGAAATGCAAAGATAATGAAGTCCATTATAGTCATAGTGAGGATAGGAGAGTAGAGAAGCAAGTCATTCCAAAAAGACTACAGGGAAAAAAAGTATAAAGAATTATCCACAGAGCTTCTTAACTCTTAAGTATAAATTTATTCATAGATGTCTGTACTGGCATATAATTGGTTTTCTTTTTAATCCTATGCATGGCATTTAATTCATGTTAAAACATTCTAACATAGGATACATTGACTTCACCAGACTGGTTTAGAGATTGATGATACAAAAATATTTTTTTTAAAAAACCTGGTCTAGAAGAAGATAACTAGACAGGTTAGGACAGTAGCGAATTATTCAACTTGATGTCTGTTATAGTAAAAATTCAAGCTATAATGATAAGGAGGCACTATTTGCATATGGTTTTGAGGGTTAAGTTAAGGAGTTTATGTTTATTCTACAAGCAGCATAAAACTATTATTTTTTTTACAAAAAATATGATTTAATACTTCAAATTAACTATGTGGATAGCTTAAATTCTGGCAGTGACTTCACATGAGCCAAAGATTAATTTTTTCCTAAAATCTAAAGCCTCATTGATATTTCAATAACTGCTGTTGAGAAAAGAAGAAAAAATAAGTCTGCTGTGAAACAGATTGGAAACATCTGTTGAACTTTTAATTATGATTCTTAATCTTGAATTTTATGAGTATATTTTCGTGATAATATTTTCCTTAATCCTTCATACTGTTGCACATCTGGGAAAAATATACTGTTTTCTGTCCACACATAATCCAAATATTGACTTTTACAACATGGAAGCATCAAAAATGTATACATTGATTAATTTCACTTATATTAAAATGACAGAAGAAATTAATAAGACAGTACAGTAAAAATATTTTCCAGTGTTTTCTTCATCTTGAATATATTACTTCTAGTTAGGGGAAAATGCACAGAAGACAGCTTTTCTATTTTTGACTGTAAATTGTCACATAGAGGATAGATGGACTCCATTAGAAAATTGCTATAACAACCTTTGGAAAATTTAATGAGCTAAATGTCTCAAATTGACTTTAAGGGTTCTTTAGACAAGATTTTTAGAATTTTTCTTAACAATCTGTGGTCATTTTGCCTGCCCCTACCATGAGGTAAGGCCCATTTTAGTAGCTGAAGTAAAATACAATTATAACCCCCACCTCCTGCATTCATAAAAATGTGAATGGAAGCTGGGCAGTTAATCCCAGGGCATTTGTACCCCTAGAAGCCTCCAAAAAAGGAGTAGCTTTCATTTATAACTCTTCAACTCACTACTTAACTTCCACCAGAATGATATCTATATTTCTTGATGATATTCAAAACCCAAAATAAGTTTTACTTTGTTTAAAAATATGTTTACCAAGGTTGAAAGATTTGCTACATTTGTAAAAAACTGTGACAAATATCCATCAGTTCATAGGCTTTAAAAATGCCATATAGCAACCCATGTGAAATATGATGGTGGGTTTGTTTGTTATTGTAATTAACTGGGCTATCGAGAATTTTGGGGATATTGATAACTACATATTTGTACTACTGTTCAATTCATTTGCTTATACTCACAGTGGATCATAACTAGATATGAAGAAGAAATGGATCTCATTTTTGGTGAGAAAGCCTTGTATTCTATATTTTCTTAGTTGACACAGTGTGTCAATGATTATAAGCTACATATTTTTATTTTTAAAACTCTTTTATTATATTTTTCTTGAATGTGCAATATACTATTTCAGTATTTTTTTCTCCTTTTTATATTTGGAGCACATGACACCAGCATTAAGATTTTCTTTAACTTTTTGATTTTGTAAGAAAGCTTAAAATACATTTGCAAATGCATGCCCCAAAGGCTTGAGACTATAAAAATGATGCCACTAATTGTTTAAAAAAATTATGGGAACATTGCTTAATGATTCTGTATGATTCCAGGACAAGAGATACAGAAGAGCCATTTCACAGGGCCAATGAAGTACAAAACTAAACCTGATTAGTGCCACAAAGAGCACCAGGATATATTAGTGTGAAGACTCAAGGTTGCGATGATTAACATACTTTAAGATGTAGGCCTTCCTTGTATCCACACTCACTCTGAAAATACTTACAGATGAGTATCCCAAACTTGGCTCCTATAATCTGGTGCCTTTTTTGTCTTTCATAGTGTGGCAAACTTTCAGTAGTCCTCGCTATTAACTGGGTAAATGCATCATTGCTTAGATCATTTTAATTGGGCCCTGATTCAAGGACCTGTTATAGATTGAATTTCCTTTACTTAGCCTTTTTACACAGAAGACTTTGATAATCTATGATTTCATCCAGAAATTATTTTATTTGGATTTTTCTGATGTCTTTTTAATTTCACTTGCCAATTGATTCATATACCTCATACATAACTCAGCCATGCATCCCTAAGTGATCCTGTGTTTTTCAATCACCCTCTTCATGGGGAAATGTAAAAATATTATTATTTTAAATTGCAAAGTTTAAATTCCTTTTAAGAAGAATTTTAGGTAAAGAAACATGCTACCTCTCCGAATCCAGAAACTTAACTGTTTGGAGAAGATATCATAAAGATACCTCCAGACCACAAGCTGCATGAGAAGATCAAGAACAAACTTTGGGTGTGGTTGATTGTACATTTATTTGAATGTATATTTTCATTCCAAAAGGGACTGGCCCCTAACTGGCTTTTGTCAATGTGTCTAGCAATTATTGGTTTTGTTCTTTTTTCATCTTATCCTCAAATTATTGTAATCTTTAAGTTGATTGTTTTCATGATCCTTTTGGGGAAAATCTTTCCCAACAAGGATCAAACAGGGAAATGTAAAAATGGAGATTTGAACCCGGGACTTCAATCCCCAGAAGTCCTTGCTAGATCCCAGATTGCCCTCTAATCTCCCTGAATCTCACCTGAATGCAAGATCACAAATTATTGTTTAAACTGACTCTCCACTACTCTGTCTCTGGGCTTCCACTTCTAGGGACAGGTGGCTCTCTACCTAGCTGGCAAAATGTAAGGTTGCATGTGCTTTCTTATTTTGTATTTTCTTTATTTCTTAATCTTTAATAAACCTCATAAAATATAATACTTTTAGCAGAGAAACTAATTTTTTAATCTTAACACATAGGATAGTTAGAGTCTCTCATCTTGCCACAGTAGACGTGCTCACACTAGAATCAGGGGTTCTAGGTTCAAATCCCAGCTCTGGTGTTTACTACTGGTGGTACCAAAGGCATATCACTTAAACTACCATACGCCTCATTTTCCTTATCTGTTAATTAAAGAAGTTTGACTCCATGGCCATTGAGGTCCTCTTTAAATCGGTGATCTGAAATGGTTCTAGCAGGTAAAAGATTGATTTAGTGCAGTAGATATAGCTAATTGAGAAATTCAACTCTAAACATGTGTTTAAACTAATTTGTTTGATTTTTTTTAATATCATTATTGTCATTGAGGAAAGGATCAGAAAAATCTGATTTATACTTATGTAGCTGTCATTTTATTAGTTCTCTGATCTTATCTATTGTCTTTAATCTTTCATTTGCTCTTTAATAACACAGGTGTAGTATTACCTTTTCTGTCTACCATGACTTTATGTAACCTTTATATGGTGTCTACTATGTGTCAGACAATATGTTAAACACTAAAAATATTAACTAATTTGATTTTCACAACAACCCTAGTAGGTAGGTACTATTATTATCTTCATTTTACACTTGAGAAAATTGAGGCAAAAAGAGGCAAAGTGACTTGATAAAGGTCATATAGTTTGTATTAACTGTCTGAGGCCAGATTTGAATAGACATACTGCAAGGATGAAAGTGATAACGTATTTGAACATGTTTTGAAAATTTTAAAATGCTATATAAATGTAAGGAATATTTATTATTTTGAAATTGATAATACATTCTACAAACATCTTGTAATTCTTTGAGTTTTGCATTATTAAGATATGGATCTTTTCCTATATCTTTTCATATATTAAAGGTATAGGCTTTTAGTCAATTTAGCAAAGATTTTTCATTACTAGTCAGTGATAAGGCAAGAAACACTATTTAAGGGCCTGTTTTAAACCAGGAACAAAGATAAAACATAGTCCCTAATCTCAAGGAGCTGAGAATCTAATAGGAAGAGGTGACATGGTAGTGCCAACAACAAACATAAAATGGAAATAATCCACAGAGGAAGACACTAATGGGGACAATAATACTTGTAGCCCCTTCTTTGAAGAGTTGTTATGAGGGTTAGATGAGATAATGTATCAATAATGCTCTGGAAACAAAGTTCTAAATAGATGATAATGATGATTTTATGTTCCTCCAATTTTTGAAAATATTACTCTCTGAAAAGCATAAAAGAGAAGCATTTCTAGATGAAATAATGAGAGGTAGTGTGGTTTAAGGGAGATAATGTGGTGGAGTGAATAGAGCTCTAGACCCAGTCAGGAGGGCCTGGAGTCAAATCTTATCTCAGGCATTAACTAGGCATATGACCCTAGGAAAGTCATTTAAATTTCCTTAAGCCTCCTTTCCCCATATGAAATAGTGGATTTGAGTTTGATAAACAGCAAGGTCCTTGCTCTTGCCCTGAATTCATGATCCTGTGATTTCCTTCCCAATAATTATGGGCAGGACTTGAATAAGGAGAATCTAATTGCAGAATAATCTCCATGCAAACAAATCATCTCCTTTGGCTACATTTTAATACTGATAACGTCCCTACTGGAGAGATGTGAAAACAGAGGATGAAGATAATAGTGACTGCTGTATCAAAATTGCCACAGCAAGTCTCTTGTCAATTTTAGCCTGACAAGCCAGACATATTGATTGGCTGGTGCTTAGCAGAAAATGAAGCAGTCAAGAAACTGAACCTAGTGCAAGTGGCCAACACAATCTGAGTAACAACGCTCTCCTAAAATTATGCATCCTTCTAAAATGACTGCTATTGGAGAAGCATGAGTTTAACTCTCTTTGACTGCAGAGTAGGAATTGCCTGGAAGTCTGGACCAGAAGAAGCAATAAAACTGCATTTTGCAGGTGTCGGAAGGCAGCTTGCTGTCACTGGTAATGAAATTTATAGATACCTTTGCCATTGTAAATAAGGGAATGTGGGGATTGGTGACCAGTAAAACATAGAAATTAAACCTTTTTAATTTTAGTCATCTCTTATTTTGCTAAGTGGCAAAAGTCAGTTATGATTGCTTTCAGGAAGCTATTTCTTTTCACTATTTTTTGAGAAAAGGAATGATATTTAAGTCATTTCCCCTACCAATTTTTTTTTACCTACCTATAATTGGATGTTATACAGTAAAGAGATCATGGATTGATTTATGAAAAGTGCTTCTAGAAACCCATAGGCTGTGGCCTTGGCTCTTAGGATATTTTTCTTTTATTATTGTTGCTAATGCATTAGATGAGGACAAATTTTTGTTGATGAATGCTTAATAGACATTTACTTTACTATGCTTACCTTATTTGTGGAGGATGTCAAAACAGAAATGTGCTGAATGGCTGGCTGAAATTCAAATATAGTAGCAAATAGTTCTGTTTCTTGCAGTCTATTTAAGGGATGGATGAGTGATCAGAATTAGCTACTAGGTAACTTGAAATAAAAGAGACTTGCAAAGAAATAATTTCAGAAAATGATAAAGTTTAAAGTCATGTCATACAAATCACTGAAGTCAAATTAGATATCAAAATATGACATGAAATAATAGTTTTTAAATGTTTGTTTATTTGGTCTAGATCCATGAACCAGTATGAGGAACTCCTGCTGTATAGACAGTCCTTCCAAAGAAGATCCACAATTAATGGTCTGAAAAAGAAAATTTCCACTGAGGTTTTCATATCACTTCTAAAAACATTTTCTCAATTGGAATATAAGTTCAATGAAAATAAGAACTGTTTCATTCTTGATATTTGTATCTGCAGTTCCTGTCATGTGTGACCACTGTGTCATTATTTTTTGGGGGAGGAAGAATGACCAATTCTAAATATTCTCCAATTCTTTCCAGAATAGAACTGTAAATTGATCCCATTAAGCATCATTAGCTCCTGATAGCAGTCAGTTTATGATGAACTGAAGATGGTTTGTTTCATTTAAAGAACTGTCCAGAATATTATGACTTTGTTTATTTTCTGGTCACTATGCCTAATTACTTTCTGTATACCATGTAATGTCTGTTTTTAATCTTTGTGAATATGCATATGTAGAGATGTATGGAGTATGATATTACCCATTATCATAAAATTATCTCAGAGAAATAATATCTGAAATGCTTTTAGTACAGGAATGCTATTTAAAAAATCCCCCACACTAGGGAAAAAGGAAATGTAGAGTTTTAAATATGAGTTTCCCAGAAAATTGAGTGAAAGGATCTAAGAAACATTATGAGAATCTATTTAGGTGTTCAAACAAATGACATACACAAAGAAAGATTCAGAAGAATGTATGCTTTAAAGAGTTAGTATTTATGATCTTCAAGCAAAGCAGATGAGTGACTGAACTTATGGGAGAGGAACCATCTTTAAATGACTAGCTAAATTGAGATGTTTTAAATTTTTGATGGATCAGAAAATCTTAATTTACCCATACTTCATATTAACTTTAAATTCATTTTTGTGTAATATATGTATTCCTTTTTGGAAAGTATTATGTTATAGTTTTTGTTGACAAAAAATATAAAGCTGGACTAGTTTAGTCTAAATTATATTTATAGTTATTTTTTAAATGAATAGAAGTAAATTTTATTAACTTACCTAAACCCTCACATGAGATTCACCTGTGATAAATGACATGGTATGTTTATGGTGAGTGGTCAAATTTAGTGGTGTGTTTAAATTTAGATTTGGAATAGAGTAAAATTAATCAGCTCGTAGGGGTATCTAACCCAGGCTCTTTCTTTTCCTCTGTGGTACCTTATGAAAGTCAGTGGAATCAGATATTTTGATAGCTTTCCTTTGAGCTCCAAAATGTTTCTTTTTTAGAAAGCTAATTTTATTTTCTTTATGGGCCATAACTCATTAACATTTATTGACTCCTGTCCCTAAATTATCAGTTATTGCTTTTCTATCTTGTTTCTTCCTTGACCTAACCAATGATACTTTGATCCCAAGGCATGGTATAGTAGGAAAGAACAAAACAAATAAACCAAAACAAACAAACAAAAAACACTGTTTAGAAACCAAAATACTTGGTCTAGGTTCAGTGCTACCACTAATTAGAGAACTTGAGGCAGGTCATTCAACCTTTTTCCTCTCTTGCCATGTTTTTTTTTAATTTATTTTTCCAAATTACAGATCAAATACAATTTTTAATAATTATTCCCTGACATTTTGCCATGTTCCCTACCTCCCTCAAATCCCTTTCCCCTTCACAATAGAGCAGATAATATGATGTAGGTTGTATATGTCTTGTCATATAATTCATATTTCCATGTTCATCATATTATGAAAGAATTACTATCACACTAGGAAAAAATCATGGAGGAAATAAAGTGAAAAAATGATATGCTTCAATCTGTTCCTTTTATGATGGTGGCGGTTAGCCTTTTTGGTCACAAGTATGTTGGAGCTGTCTGGACCTCAAATTACTGATAATAATTGTCATTTACAGTTGAGTATCATATTTTTATTACTATTATTGTATACAACATTCTCCTAGTTCTACTCACTTCACTTTGTATCACTTCATGTCTTTCTTGTGTGTGTGTGTGTGTATGTGTGTGTGTGTGTGTGTGTCTGAGAGAGAGAGAGAGAGAGAGAGAGAGAGAGAGAGAGAGAGAGAGAGAGAGAGAGAGAGAGAGATTACTAGTTATATCTTTAAAACTAAAGATCTCTTCCATGGATACAAATAAAATAAAATAAAATCTATGCTGTTAGTCTAAAGCAGAGAGTAAAACAAAGCACCACCTGGCAGAATAAAGAGAGAGAGGGCAAGCAAGGAATAAAGCAATAGTAGTCAGTAGCCAAACTTTTTTTTCCACCATGCTCTTCTTTCTCAGCTAACAATGTTTACTTCCATGTAGAAAATAATGTAGAATAGTTCAAGTGCATCTTTAGTATTTCTGACAGCTTTGAAGCCTTTCTTCTCTATATACATATTAATCATGCACATGACAATAGCATTCATATTTACTTGAGAAGTACCAAAAAGTCCCTATGAACTGTGAATGACAGGTAGTCACTATGCTCATACGAGCTGAAAATAATATTTTCAGAAATATTTCTCTTCAAGGTCATAATCTCTCTTTCCCAAAGAAAGCTGACTGATTCAAAGGAAAGTATTTCTATGTTTTAGATGAAAAATAAAATAATTCACTGTCATCAGATTAAAAAAAAATAGCTTGAAAAGAAACTCAAGTATAATTGAACCATTCCAGGAGAACATTGGGACATATGTTCTGAATCCTATATTTTCCCTTTCCTCTTCAATAATGAAACATAAATTCCACAATTCCATGCTGCTTTAGCATGATCAATCCCATGATCTTTGTCATCACTCTTATGAAACTCTAAGGCCTAGAGGACAAGAACTGTAACTTAGTCATGTATATGTGCATGAGTGTGTGTACATATGTGTATCCCTCACAATACTGTATACAATAGGAGAAATTTGTTGAATGCTTTTAAATAAATTAATACATTTTTATGAGTTGTAACTTACCTAAAATAACTTGAATGGGAGAATCACTCTGCAAAGTCAGTCAGTCAGTAAATAAATATTTGTGCTAAATACAGGGATACAAATACAAATAGTAGAAAAGACAGTTCCTTCATAGAGCTTTCAGTCTAAAGGGGGAAAGAAAATATTTAAAATAATCTGAAAAAAAAGGGGTAGGAAAGTATCTAATATGAGACCATGATGGAAACTTTCCAGAAGTCCAAAAGCAATGTAGGGATAGGGAGAAAAACTCTGCTAAGGCTTCTTTTCTTTTGAAATAGAAGCCCTTGAGCCCTTGGACTACCCTGCATTAAAATGCCCTGTCTGTGGAGGAAAAGATCTTGATAAACTATGAATACCAGGCTGATTTAGTCTTAAATAATAATGATATATCCAAAAGATGAGTTTCTTTGATAAGGAAGTCATGATGGAGAGCATCAAAAAAGTACAAGAAGTTTAGCTAGTGGAAAGTTAAGTAAATGAACAGAACAAAGTAACTTTAAAAAGCTTTCCTTAGTAGTCTATAAGCCATGTTCTAAAATAGGTCCCATGCTTTCCTTCATGTCAGCTAATTCAACAATACCCTGAACATTCTAGTGTGTAGTTTCATTAACTTTGTGTCTTTATTTGAGGATCAGGGACTGGGAGATGTGATTTAATTGATATAGGAAATTCCAAAATAAGGAAGGTTAAATGTCTTGCTCAGAATCAGACAGCCAGCATCCGACAGAGGTGGTATATGAACCCAGGTCTTTCTTACTCCAATGTCATCTTTCTTGCCACTACATCGCACTATCTTTCATGTATTATGTTTATATGTAGTCTTAATAACATTTTTATCCCATTCATTGAGCCTCAGTTAATATTGGTATCAATGTACTATACTTATACCAACCATTTTCATTCCACTGACCTTTGGATCACTCACAATTTAAATTCTCCTAGGAATTTAATATTCAACAAATCACAATTATATAGTGTTCCTGCGTGGGTATTTGTGCTAAAGCCACAACAAGCTTTTATGACAAGAAGCAGATTGTAAACATTAAAAAAAAACTGCTCAGCTTCACAAATGCACCCATTTTTCTCCTATAAAACTGGAATAATATCCACTAGACAATGTGGTTATGAATAAAATCCTTATCAACTGCAAACCTTTTTTATGTGATGAATTATTATTTTGCATCTTGTTCAGCTATGTTAATTTCCCCCAACACTAGTGGTTATAACTTTCTAAAATTTTAATTTCTATATGTAATACAATAAATAATAAAATAATAAAATAATATGAGTTATTATAAATATGTAATAAATTATAATAAATATACTTATCCAAGAGAAACAAATTCTCACATTAATTATATCCAAAAATCTATGTCTAATTCTTTTTTCCCCTCCCTCCAAATCCTCCTGCCTCCAAGGCAAGGACTCAGGACCACTCCAAGGGACTCATGATGAAATAGGATTTCCACTGTGATAGAAAAAACCAATAGAGTCCAAATGAAAATTGAATTATAGCATCTTTCACTTTATTCCCTATATTAATATTTTATTATAAGCACTATGTATTTGGTTTCACATAAAAAAGGAAAAATGTTAAATGATAATATATGCACAAATTGTGGTTTTAACTTGATTAAGCTACCTGTCCTTTGTATATGACCATAGGTATTTATTGAATTCAGGACTTGTAACAGCCTATGAATGGTAAACTTAAAACTGTCAATGCATGTTCTATTTGAAACAGTTTCCATTTTTACTCTTTAAATACTAGTGACAAACAATTTGGATTGAAATGACCCTTATATATGCAGGTTAGTCTAACTATATGAACTATTGACCTTTGATTCTGGTTCAATCTGATAGCCTCATTAAATATGGTCACAGACTACTATTCTAATTGAATATTGACTACCTTTATATTTCAATCTACTTATATTTTACTTCCCTTCATGTATTATATGGTTCAACCAAATTGGCCTTTTTGCTACTCCTCACATATTGCAATCTATGTCTCATTTCCATGCTTTGGTATTGGCTCTTCCTGTGCCTGAAATTAACTCCTCATCTCCACTTCTTAGAACTCCTAGTTATATTCAAAATTGAGTGTAGAAATACGTCTTACATGAAGACATTAAGAATCTACCCTTTATCACATATACTAGTGCCTGCTCTCATTTCCAAACCCTCTTGTATATTTTGGAGAGAATATATACACATTTCTCTATTTGTGTATATATATATATATATATATATATATATATATGTATATATACACACAGCTATATATGCATACATTTATAACCACATATATGCATACATTTTGTACATTGCATGTAGAAAGCCCTCCAATTTCTCATTCTTTTGTACTTGTGCTTTGCCAGAGAAGCATAAAATCTGGTAACTTCTAACATAAAATAGTCTATGTAATATATTGATTTTTTAAACCCTTCCCTCTCATCTTAGAATTAATACTGTATATAGGCTCCAAGGCATAATAGTGGTAAGGGCTAAGCTAGGTACCTGGGGAGGGGTATTTTCTGAGGGCTAAAATAGAAAAGTAAGAAGAGGAAGAAAATCAGGATACTTACTAGTTGGTGCTACATTTTTTCACTCTTCTTTGGTGGTGAGTTCATTCTTTTGATTTTTGATATTAATTATTTTATTTTCTACTTTTTAAAAAATCAAATTCACCAATGCTCTATTTAATTTGATTTCCCCCATAAAACCAGCTCCTAGTCTTTTATTTCAATTGTCTTATTTTCAATTTTATAAATTTCCTCTTAAATTTTATGATTTCCAATTTAGTCTTTAACGGGGGATTTTTAATTTGTTCTTTTTTCTATTTTTTAGTTGCATGCTCAATTCATTTATCTGTTATTCTCTATTTTTAAAATTTTTATTTAGAATATGTTTCCATGGTTACATCATTCATAATCCCCCTCTCTTGCTCTCTCTTTCCCCTACCAAAGCTAATAAGCAGTTCTACTGGGTTATAAATGCATCATTGTTCAAAACATATTTATTTCTATGTTATTCTTACTTGGAGTAGAGTGATTCTTTAACATCAAAATCCTAATCACATCCCTGTAACACTAGGTGATCAAGCATATATATGTATATATATATTTTTTTCCACATAATATGTTTTATTTTGGCTCTTTGTGCATGTCACAGAATTTTACAGGTAAAAAGGATCTCAGGAACTACTTAATACAACCCATACTCCCCAAAGAATCCCTATTATGACATACCTTTTTTCTCTAACTACATATAATTGTAATTGCCTTCCTTGACGCAGAGACCATGTATTTTTTGGTGTAGGTCTCCCAGAGGACCCAATAAAAAGCCTATATTTTTTCTAATGTATTTCTGGTTCCACAATTCTTTCTCTGGATGGGGATACTGTTCTTTCTTATGAGTTCCTCTGGATTATCCTGGGTGATTGCATTGCTGCTGGTAGAAAAGTCTAATACATATGATTTGCCACAGTGTATCAGTCTCTGTGTTCTTCTGGTTCTGCTTCCCAGTTCCTGGAGATCTTTCCAGTTCACATGAATTTCCTCCATTTCTTTATTTCTTTCAGAACAATATTTCATCACCAACATATACCACAACTTATTCATCCATTCCCCAATCAATGGATATGCCCTCATTTTCCAATTTTTTGCCACCACAAAAAGTGTGACTATGAACATTTTTGTACAAGTTCCTTATTATCCCATTGGGTTACAAATGCAAGAGTGGTATGGCTGGGTCAAAGGGCAAGCATTCATTTCAAGCCCTTTGTGCATAGTTCCAAATTGTTCTCCAGAATGCTTGTACCAATTCACAACTCCACCAGCAATGTATTAGTGTCTCAATTTTGCCATATCCCTTCCAACATTTATCACTTTCCTTTGCTATCATATTGGCCAATCTACTAGATGTGAGGTGGTACCTCCAATTTGTTTTAATTTGCATTTCTCTAATCAGGAGTGATTTAGAACATTTTTTCATGTGCTTATTGATAGTTTTGATTTCATCATGTGACTACTGCCTATTCATGTATCTTGACTATTTGTCAATTGGGGAATGGCTTGATTTTTCATAAATTTGACTTAGTTCTTTATATATTTGGGAAATTAAACTTTTGTCAGAGAGTTTTGTTATGAAAATGTTCTGCTAGTTTTTTGTTTCCTTCTAATTTTGGTTGCATTGGTTTTGTTTGTACAAAACCTTTTTAATTTGATATAATCAAAGTCATTCATTTTACATTTTGCAATGTTCTCTATCTCTTGCTTGGTTTTAAATGTCTTCCTTTCCCATAGATCTGACAGGTATACTAATCTATGTTCACCTAATATATTTATGATTTCACCCTTTATATTTAAATCACTTACCCAGTTTAAATTTATCTTGGTATAGGGTGTAAGATGTTGATCTAAACCTAATCTCTCCTGTACTGTTTTCCAATGTTCCTGGTGGTTTTTGTCAAATAGTGAATACTTGTCCCAAAAGCTGGTGATTATTAATTAATTTGATGCAAACATTTAGAGATTAACCTTTACCCTAAGTACTGCTTTGGCTGTATCCCATAAATTTTGATATGTTATCTCCTCGTTGTCATTCTTCTTATTGAAATTATTCAAATGATACCAAGTATTCTATTACTAAAGATTTCCAAGTGGAGAATGGCTAGCTATTTGTCAGGGAGAGTGTAGAAGTAAATACTATGCTTTTGATCAGGGGTCCTCAAACTATTTACACAGGGGTCCAGTTCACTGTACCTCAGACCATTGGAGGGTTGTACTATTAAAAAAATATGAACAAATCCCTATGCACATTGCACAAATCTTATTTTAAAGTAAAAAAAAAAAACAACAAAATGGGAACAAATATAATATTTAAAATAAAGAACAAGTAAATTTAAATCAACAAACTGACCATTATCTCATTGGGAACTATGGGCCTGCTTCTGGCTAATGAGATGGTTAATGTCTGGTTCCATATTTGTCACTGCTAGTCATAACAAGTGATACAAGTGTGCATCAGTTAGTCTAGATCTGGTTGGAGATTTCAGATGTTTCATTCTGGAAAAAGTCTGTTCACAGATATAAGTGCTGCCAAAGATGGTTGCCATTTTGAGTGCATGGTTTCTGAGATTAGAATATGTCTCAGAGGGGAGAGATGCATAGAAATTAGGCAAGCTGCTTGACTTGAATGTGTCTTTCAGAGAGTCACAATTCTGTAATTCATCCAGTTCCATTTGGCAAATTGTATCCACATTTTCAATGTCAATAGAAAATGGGTTACAGAAAAGCTGTATGTCCTGTTCATGGAGATGTAGCTCTTTAAATCTGAATTGGAACTCCTTTTGCAACTTTTACAGTGAATCCACACATTTCTTTTGGGAATGCAGTCAAGGGTTTTTCCATTAGCAGATTTTTGAGTTAAAGGGAGATGGCATGAATTTTCCTCCTACACTTATTTGATCCTTATCAAATTACTTTTTTTTAAACTTTTTACTTCATTTTACATTTTACTTCAAATGCTTTCACATGTGATTGCATATCACAGATGAGCTTCTCTTTTCCTTGAAGTTGCACATTGAAACTGTTGAGTAGCTCTGTTACATCTGTCAGAAAGGCAAGGTGCCATTTCCATTCTGCATCATTGAGATCTGCTACTTCTTTGCTTTTTGAAAGCATAAAAGCTATAATCTGTGGAAGTACGTCATAGAAATGTTTCAAAAACTCTACCTCAACTCAGCCAATGGACTTCTGTGTAGTACAAAATATCTTCATAGGCAACATTTAGCTCAGATAGAAATTCCTGAAATTATCTGTAGTTTAGTGCATTAGCTCTAATGAAGTTAACACAAGATACCACAATTTTCATAGCAGAGATCCACTTCAGTGATTTACTACATAGCAGTGCTTGTTGGTAGATGAGGCAGTGTGTGGCTATTGGAGGAGAATGTTTACATTTGTCCATCTTTTGGTTAATGTGAGCAATTACTCCTTTCTTAGACCCCACCATGCTAGGAGCATCATCAATTGTCATACTGGCTAGTTTAGCCCAGTTCAGCTTCAAATCCTTCAGAGTTTGGGAAACCTTTTCATAGATATCCTCTCCTGTAGTTATTCCTTTGATGTTTTGCAGTGCAGCAAGCTCTTCTGTGACTTCTAAATTGTCATTTGTCCCACAAATAAAAAATTAGAAGTTGTGCAGAATCAAAAATATCATTGCTCTCATCAAGTGCCAAGGTAAAATAGAAAAGTTTTCTTGTGGAGTTTTGCAAATGTTGATGCAAATTGTCTTCCATTTCTTCAAACCTTTGTGTAATTGTTGATCTTAAATAAGTCTGTCTTTACTGGATATATCTCTTTGGCAACGGAAAGAAGGCACTCTTTAACAAATTCTCCCTCTACTAATGGTCTGCCAGTGCACTAGCTTGGTAACTTGAAAACTTGTTCACAATGATGAAATATTTAGCTGCTTCTGCTTCACAAAAGTATCTTGCTGAGTTGTCAATATATTTTTAATTTTTAATATTTTATCTTTTCTCATATCTCCAACCAAACAATCATATTTATCTTTATGTTGATTTCGATAGTGTTGATGCAAATTGTTTTCTTTGAACACAAACACATTGTAGTGCATGAAAAAATAATCGTAAGTCCACTATTCTTTGAATATCCTACACTCCGAGTCAATTTTTCTCTTTCTTGAAGTCATTGTTTCCTAAGGATTCCAAATTGCTATGAGTAAAATACCTATATATATATATATATATTGCCTATAATAGGGGACATTATGTTGTGAATCTGGGGGAGTATGGGGGCCATTGTACTACTGTGTTTCCCCCAAAATAAGACAGTTGTATATTAATTTGACCCCCCAAAAAAGCAGGGGGTATATTATAAAACACCCAGTGGCACTGGTGGGCACTTCACAGTAAAGGCCCACCATTGATGTCAGAGGCCAGATCACTGCTATCTGATACCTGTATATAGTACTGGAGGCAGTGCTGGTCCTGTGACACTGTATAGCACTGTCTGGGATAGCAGAGGCTGCAACGCTGGCTGTGATGGGCCTCTCACACCTTGCACAGGCCCATCACCACCACCACTATACTGGACAGCAGCATACACAGTGCAGAATCCCCTCCCCCAGATCATTGCTCACCATTCTGATGTCTTCCATTGTGCAGCCACATAATCCTTTGCATGCTGCCTCGTTTTCTTTCAGTTACTCTCAGAACAAGGTGCCACTCAAAGGATTATGTAACCGGAACTAGTACTGTATGTGAGTGACGCTGTGCTTTGAGGTGCTGCTACATACAGTACTCCAGGAGCATATGCATATGCATCCTGTGCTCCACTCACTGACAACCAATGAAAGAGGTACCCCTTCTGGAAGTGTGGTGAGGGCTGGATAAATTACTTCAGGGGGCCACATGTATCCCACAGACCATAGCTTGGGGACCTCTGCTTTAGATGGTGCCAAACTAGATGATTTCATGTCTAACCCAAAGATCCTATGATTCTTTCTCAATATTCTCAGATAATAATGCTATTTGCAAATGAGCAAGTCCATATGCTTGGACTTTGATATTATACTAATCAAATGTTGATACTATTTGATGCCATGTATTTTACTGGTCTATTTAATGTCTATATTTCATAAAAGCTTATATCAATCTCAGAGAGGAGTAATAGTGACCTTTTGGATTCTGCAGCATGAAATCACCCAAGGATATATCTTAAAAGTATTTCTTTAAAGAAATTTCCTTATTGTATTATAACCCTTTCTAATTCACATTTTAAAAGAAAACTTCCAGAGACATTTTATGAAAATTAGATTTTCACATGTATATATTCTCATTTTGTCTCTCCTAACTAACATGTTCTGCTCAATTTATAAATCAAAATATGTGGCTTTGATTATGTATAGTTGTCCTCTTTTTCCTTATCCATTATTATCAACATGAACAGATAGATAACTATAAAAAAAACAACTGGATTCCATAAGGAATGCCATGAAAGTAATGAGGCAAGAGGCAGAAATAATGCAATTTAATTTTTACAAAGTATCATTTGTAAAGATGAATAAAGGTGGAAAACTAATTATTTCAAGTAGAACATTGGAACAACCTGAAATTACAAAGAGAACTTGTTTATTTTAAGCAGCAGTGGAATTTAGTCAGTTACAAAGAACAGCCAACAAACCAGGGGTCTAGTGTTACAAAGATTACTCCTGGGCATAAAGGATGACTTTATTCAGAAAAGGTCACACCAATTTCTAAGGCAACTTAGACATTATTCTCTTCAACCAACCTTAATTTAATTTTTCCTTTCTATTTAAATCTAAAGATTGTCTTTCTTTCCTCTTACCTTGATGCTTCCTTAGTTCTTTAATCAACTGGTTATGTAGGTACTATGTAATTTTGGTTCATGTGTTTCAAAAAGCTAAACTTCTAATTTAGTCAGGATCTTTGGAGTAGGTTTTGATTCATAACAGAATATTCAAGATAGCAATAGATGTTCTGGCTTGCCAGTGGCTGTAGTATTATGGGTAATGAGTATATGGGAGTGAGTAGCATCTAAGAGAAAAATGTTAGAACTGGAAATTAGTGGATCCTAGGCAAAACTGCCCAAATCAAAATTGTGTCTGGAGTTGTATCTGTCCTGACATGGTACACAGCAGCCAAATATCATCAAATTTAAGTAGCAAGTACACCAGAAATTATGTTACCTTTGGAGAAATGATTAGAGTTTTTAATCCTGGGTTTTATTTACTACCTGGATGACTTTGGGGAAATCAATTGATATCTCTGGTCCTCATTTTACTTATTTATAAATTAAGAGCATTGGCTTAGGTGAGTATTAATTTTCATTTTAGTTCTGAAGCCCATGATTATAGATTGATGACAATTCATTAGAGAGCAATATTAATATACTATTAATATACCTATGAACTAACTTATGCAACCATTCCAGAGAATGAATTTGAACCATTCCCAAAGGGTCATAAAACTTTGCATGTCTGTTGATTCAGCAATAGTAGGTCTATATTTAAAAGAGAACAAAGATGGGGGTAAGAGCCTATCTATACCAAAATATTTATAATAGCTTTGTGTGTGTGTGTGTGTGTGTGTGTGTGTGTGTGTGTGTGTGTGTGTGTATTTGTGTAGTGGCAAGGAATTAGAAACTAAAGACATATCTATCAGTTGAAGAATGGCTAAACAAGTTATGACATTTTATTATAATGGGACACTGTTGTGTTATAAGAAATATTGATCACACAAAAATTTATCACACAATTTGGGGAAACATTCAAACATTTAAAAGATCTTTGGAAACCTATTTCTTTATCTCAGATTCCCACCAAAAAGTTTTTATAAATATCAATGATTCATGAATCAAGGTGAAGTAGAAATAAGGAATACTTTTGAACTGAGTAATAAGGCTATTTAACTATAAATTTTACTTAATGTTCGCAAAAACTGCCAGTTGGAGAAGCCAAATTTTCATTGCCTAAATTGATGTTCTTCAACCAATATCTGCCTTATTTAGTGGATAGAAAAGTTTTTCATCTTCAAAATAAAACAAACCAAGGTCTAAGTGGAAATTGATCAAAACTAGAGTTAGATAAATGGAGGTTTTTTTTGTTTTTTTTTTTTTTGCAAGGAAAGTACACATATCTCATCACAAAATAATCTATTCCAGAAGAGAGGACAGTTCAGTTCAGAAGATGGATAATTCTATGAACTCCTTCAGTGACGCAAAAGTTAATTGCACTTTTGGGGTGGTATGTTATATCTTTCAAGTGATCAGGAACCAGATAATAAAAACATGGCGATCATAGATTTAGACTTTGAAAGGACTCATTATGGCTAACTTCCTTATGGGAGAGATGGGAAAATCGAGGTTCAAAATTGTGGAATGACTTACCCAAAGTCATAGAAGTATCAAATAATCAAATAGGGATTTTAATACAGGTTATGTAACTCTAAATCATAAGTATTTTCCTCTGAATCACATACTTCCTCTTCAGCTTGTCTATTAATTTCTGGGTTCTGTCTTAATGAGCCTTTAATTTTTCTAGAATGAAGTTTCAAAGATTTGTCTTATTTAGTATTATCCTTCTTATCAACTGCAAGAAGATAAAGCCTACAATAGAGCTTAATTCACTTGCCCTGGGTCATTTGCCCTGTATATATAAGGGTCTGGACTTGAACCCAGATCTTTGTAGTTTCAAGGTCAGTTTTCTACTCAGTATACTACATTGCTTCTTATGAGAGATCAATACATATTATTATAATTGGAACAGTTTCTACCCTATCTTCCAAGTCCTTTTCCACAGGTGTTGGATGATTGCCTCAACTATTCTACATCCTGTCCTCCTGATAACAGAACCTTTTTTTTATTTACTCTGTAGACACACACATACACACACACATACACACATATATAGGATTTCTCTACTTCCTTCCATACCTGTCTCCTTTGTCTTAATATATCTTGTGATATATGAATGTTCAGCATGTCCTCTGATGTCTTAAGTCATAGTATATCCTATGATATAAGGCATATTGGGCAGAGGAGACAGGTATAGAAGGAAGTAGAGAAATCTTATGCTGTTACATATATTTCTTGTGATCTTGAGACAGACATCCACAGTCTATTCATAAATAATAGTGCTATTTGAAAGATTTCTATGGATAAGCTTCCCTTCAGGCTGGGGAATTATCTATCCTACAAATGATGAGTAGAAAATAAAGCCCAAACTGACTTTTGTTGCTCTTCATTTCTGCTATTTTAAGCAAAACTAAAAATTTTTTTTTAAATCAGTTAAATTCCTGTAGGGCTCCCTATGTTTACAGTGATGACTTGAGGGCTTAATTTATGTCATAACCATAGACAATTGAGGTTACAGAAGCTGCCTGTTTAAATGACAAGAATGTTTTCCTTTTCCCTTCTCAAATATAAGTTGGGGTTAAGGGTTCCTTCATCAAATTTAATGAGTTTAGTTTCAAAATATTGCTCTCTATTTAACTTTCTATTTGCTCCTTACTCCTGGGTGATAGAAATTAAATCTTCTAATTTCTTAGACATGCCACATTTCATTATCTAACTGTATTTAATTTGAAAATCTTCAAAAAGGCCATGAGGGGAAATTAAAGAAAAAAATGTGCATGCCAAATATTTTAGTTGAAACAATAGGAAAAATCTCTTCCTTAAGAGAAAGACTAAGTGATTTTCATCCTCTTAGCAATTTTTCAGAAAAGGGATGTTTTAAATACGTCTAATAAAAATTACTAATTTCTGAAGAAGATACAGTTACATAGAAAATGCCTGAACATTACTATTCACCAATATTTGTAATCCAATCTCTCTTGCCCCTGAAATTGTTTATTCTTTTTAAAAAGAGATAGTGGCTGTGCCAATGTGGTAGCGCAAAAAAAAAAAAAAGCAGAGACTTATCTAAGTTCTCCCCAGTTTCTCTTCAGACAACTTTAAAATACCTCCTCAAAATTAGTTCTACAATACAGAAGTCACAAAAGGATGGGATGAAACAAATTACCACCCATGATAAGTTAGAAGTTTGATAGGAAATACCTATTACATCAGAGTAAGATTTGAGCTTAATTCAGCACAAG
Source organism: Monodelphis domestica (assembly GCF_027887165.1). Lineage (NCBI taxonomy): Eukaryota > Metazoa > Chordata > Mammalia > Didelphimorphia > Didelphidae > Monodelphis > Monodelphis domestica. The sequence goes on from NC_077231.1 coordinate 196,635,325, forward strand.
CCATGCCAGGATAGGCTCTGCTTCAACAAGCCAGTCTTATGGCAGCAAGTATCAATTATTTCTAGTTCTCAGCAAATAGATAGCTAAGTGATTTGACAATAGATCAGAAAGTAATTACAGGGATCTCTTTGCTGGCACTATGAACCAGACTCTCTTGTATTGCCCATAGGAAGATCTGGGTCTTAGTGCTTGGTTACTGTTCCAGGGTACTACCACACTAGTGCTTGCAACCACACAGAATCCAGAGATCCAGATCAAAATTCCAAGAGAAAAAAATTGTGCTTGTGGTTACTTATAGACTAGAGCATAGGCAAGGTGATTAGCTAACACAATTTTCCTTAGATTATACCACCTTGGAAGAACTGAAAATTTACAGACTGCAGAGCTAATTCTGAAAGCAGCTACAGGAAAATAAAAATCCTGAAATTTAGAACAGTGCCCCCTTAACACCAGGAATAGAAACCAAATTTAACATTTCATTTTTTTTTCAAATTAAAAGTCAAGAAATAGTCTGGGAAGATGAACATACATCAAAAACAGTACCTGACCAAAGACATTACTATGGCATCAGGTACAATCAATACAAAAACCCAGAAAAAATAATAAAAGTCAAAATTGCTACATCTAAAGATTCAAGGGAAAATCATAATCAATCTTGAGCAAAAAAGAATTTCTAGAAAACCTCAATAAATAGTTTAAAAATCAAATTAGAATAGTAGAGGGAAAATTAGGGGAAAAAGAAAGTAAATCAAGAAAACAATGTAAAAGAGCCAATAGCTTGATAAAGAAGGCACAAAAATACTGAAGAAAATCATATCTTATAAAACAGTAGATCAAAGGATAAAAGAGGCATAAAACCCCTATAAAGACAGAAAAAATCTTTAAAAGATGAATTGTCCATATGGAAAAGGAGGCATGAAAGCTCATTGAAGAAAAAAATCCTACACATTAGAATTGGGAAAGTGGAAATCAATGACCCCATGAAATCCCAAGAAAAAAATAAAATAACATCAAAAGAATGAAAAAGGAAAAAAAAGTGAAATATTTCATTGGAATAAGAACTGAACTTGGAATAGATTAGGGAAGATACTTTTAGAATTTGTTGAACTATTTTAAAACCATAATCAAGAAAATGGCCTAGATATTATCTTTCAATAAATTTTCAAGTAAAATTTCCCCAACATTCTATAACTATAAGGTAAAATAAGCATTTAAAGAATCCACCAAAATTCATGAAAGAGATGACAAAATAAAACTCCCAGAAATATTGTAGTCAAATTCCAGAATTCCAAGGATAATGAAAAATATTGTAAGCTGCCCAAATGAAACAACTTAAGTATTATAGAACATAATGCAGGATTTTAGAGCTTCTATCTTAAAGGATCAGAGGACTAGGAATATGATATTCCAGAGGGCAAATGATTTAGGATCACATTAAAAATCACCTATCAAAATTGAATATAATCCTTTAGAGGGAAAAATGGATAGTCAATGAAATAAAAAATTTTCAAGTATTTCTGATTAAAACACCAAAGGTTAGTAGAAAATGACTTTCAAATGTAACACCCATTAGAAACATAAAAAGGTAAATAGGAAAGAGAAGCCATAAAGATTCAATGAGTTTAAATTGTTTATATCCCTACATGAAAAGATGGTACTTATATCTCCTGAGAATTATATCATTAGTGGGAAAGTTAGAAGTAATAAATATAGACAGAGAAATGGGTTTGAAATAAATATTACCAGATAATATCTAAATCATAAAGTAAAATTAAATAGTGAGAAAAAAGAATGCCTTGGGAATAGAGGGAAGGGAGATGTAGAATGGGGGTAATTTATCTCACATAAAAAAGCTTGAAAGGGCTTTTATGGAGAGTGGAGAAGAGGAAAGGATGAGAAGAGAGGTAAGGAGAGGTGAGGAGAGAAAGATGGGGGAACTGGAATTGACTCAAAGAGGGAATAACATACATACTCAGTTGTATACAGAAATGTATCTTACCCTACAAAAAAGTAGGAGGGGAAGGAGATAAAATAAAGAGCGAGGGTTGATGGAAGAAAAGGTGTATTGAGGAATGTGGTGGTCAGAAACAAATCACCTTTGAGGATGCACAGGGTGAAAGGAGTGAGAAAGTAGAATAAACAGGGCAGGAGGATAGGATAGAGGGAAATACACAGTTCATAATCACAACTATGAAAAAAAAACTACAGCAAGTTTCTCTGGTAAAGTCCTCATTTCTCAAATATAAGGAGAAATAAGTCAAATGTATTAGAATACTTGTCATTCCGAAATGATAAATAGTCAAAGGTTTAACAAACAGTTTTCAGATGAAATCATCAAAGCTTTCTATGGTCATATGAAAAACTGCTCTAAATAACTATTGATTAGAGAATGAAAATTAAAACAACCCTGAGGTACTGCTTTGTATATATCAAAATGCCTAATATGATAGAAAAGAAAAATGACAAATTTTGGAGTGGAAGTGGGACTAGAGATATGAAATGATTCATCCATTTTAGAGAGTGATTAGAACTGTGCCCAAAGAAATATACAGCTATACATACCCTTTGGCCCATCAGTACCACTACTAGACCTATATCCCAAAGGAAAAAGAAATCAAAAGTACTTATATGTATCAAAATATTGATAGAAGCACTTTTAGGGGATAGTAAAGATTTGGAAATTGAGGGAATTTACACCATTTGGGGAAGAGGTGAATAAGCCATGGCAAATAATTATGATAAAATATTATTGTGCTTTAAGAAATGATAGACAAGATGATCTCATAAAAACCAGGAAAAAATGTCCATGAATTGCTGTAAAGTAAAATGAGCAGAACCAAGAATATACTGTACATGTTAACTGTAATACTGTATAATAATCAGTTATCAATTATTTACTTCTTCTAAGCAATATAATGATCCAACATAGTTCCAAAGGACTTATAATGAAAAATGCTATCCAATCCCAGAGAGAGAATTGATGGAATTTGAATGCAGGTCAAAGAAAACTTGTTAAAATTTTCTTTTTAATTTTTTATTTATTTTGATCTATTTTTTTCACAACATGTCTACTATGGAAATATGTTTTACCTGCCTACACATGCATGACCTATATCAAATTGCTTATTGTCTCAGGGAGGGGAGAGAAAAGAGAGTTAAAAAATTTGGATTTCAATATTAATAAAAATGTTAAAAATTGTTGTTACATGTAATTGTTAAAAATAAAATATTAAAAAATAAAATGTAGAGGAAGAAACTCTCATTAGTAAGTAATAATTACAAGTCTCTCACTTTATAGAAATATTTGCTCCTTGATTTTTGTTTCCTTTTATATTGGGAATGTGTATTCATAATTATGGACCACATGGATGAATGAATTTATCAATCTCTTGTTATATTGGGTTATTTGAGTAACTTTCCTTATGAATAAATTGGATAACTTCAGTCTTCTGTTCAGAGTTTTTAACTGGTTCTCTTGAAGGGTATTAAATCTTCTTTATAGGTTTCAAGGTCCCACACAATATGGAGTTGTGGGGGGAAAATGGTGGAGTAGGGAAGAAGGATAACTATTTTATCTCTCAAATCTATCCCAACACTCCAGGAAAAGCACCAGAAATCATGGTGACTGGGAAATAAAAAAAAAAAAAGTAACTACAGTGAATCTTTCCTGCGCCTCTCCTAGTCCTAACACACAAATAAATAAAAATGGAGACCTATGGCCAATGGGTAATGGTACAACAATCAAGGGTTTGCAATCCATTGGGCCCATATCTTTAGAAATGTAACAGAGAGGAAAAAGAGCAAGCTAGCAATGGGATACTGAATTTTCGCACTATACCCTTTGGCTAGGGCCTGCAGGTCAAAAACCAATGAAGGAAATGAAGACCTCCACTAAATGATAGTTTTTAAACTCTGACACTGAAACAGAATTGAAGAGACAGACAAGAGACCTGGACTGGATCTTGTAGATGAATAAGCAATGAAAGGAGCTCCAGCCAATAGTTTAGCTAGCTCTATTGCTCTCATTTTGAAGAGTTCTCAGGCTAGCTAAAGATATGTAGGGCCAGAAAGTCTCTATTAAAGACCAAACTAGAAGCAAGACTGAAATTCTGAGGCTCAAACCCAAATTGAGGCTGGAAGTCAGTACAGGATAGACCAGGAGGGCAGTTGTATTAGTTGATATTTTAGATCACCCTGCTAAGGGTATGCTGAAAGTTCATAGCTCTCTGGACCAAGCCACCCCTGAGATTCTTGAATATCAAAGGACTCAACTTAGAAAGGGTTGTCAGGGCACTAGATAATATGGATTGGGATAATAAAAGACCCCAAGGTTCTCTAACCTTAACTCAACATTCCAACTCAAGTAAAAAGGCTGAAAAATAAGTAAATAGAAAGGAGAAATGATAAATAAACCAGGGATGCTTAAAACAGAAGCAGAAGAGAACTACAGAAGAACTACAAGCCAAGTTCATCATCATCATTACCACCATAATTTTCATCACCCATAGCTTGGTGTAAGATCACCTAAAGGGGGCATCTGGGTAGCTCAGTGGACTGAGAGCCAGGCCTAGAGATCGGAGGTCCTAGGTTCAAATCTGTCCTCAAATACTTCCCAGCTATGTGACCCTGGATAAGTCACTTGACCCCCATTGCCTAGCCCTTAACCACTCTTCTGCCTTGGAACCAATACATAGAATTGATTCCAAGATGGAAGGTAAGGGTTAAAAAAAATGATCAACTAAAATTCCAGAAAGAATTTAAATTTGAATGAAAATATTATATTATAAAATAAATGAAAACTTTAGGGCAAAACTTAAAGAATTAGTAGTTTATTATGAGCTATTTTAAAAATATTATCCATCATACACTTCCTGAAAACTAAAATGGACCAAACAGGAAATCTGAGTATATGAAAGCATAAGTATTTTTTTGTTAAACCCAAGAGTCATCAAAAATATATCTCATATTGTGAAAAATATATTATAATGTTCAAAATTGACCAAATTTAAAAAAAATAAAAATATGAAAAAAATATTATCAGGGCAAAGAGTAAAGAAGGGGAAAAAATTGAGAAAGGTTGGACTACCTGAAAACCGCACACAGATCCAGGATATCTTTATTTCAAGAAATCAATTGAACATTTTTCAGACCTATTAAAACCAGAGAGCAAAACTGAATTAGGAAAAATATACTAGTAGCCTAAAAAACTCAGTGAATACTCCCAGGAAAATTAGAGCCAAAATCCAGAGTTCTAAGGATTCAAGAGAAAAATAAAACACAAATACATGTAAAGTGCTATGTTATACATTTTTAGAGGTGAGGAATTTGAGCAAGAGAGTAGAAAAAGGACATATCCGGTTTCATATAGCTAGTAAGTATCTGTGGTTGCATTTGAAACCAGGATTTCCTGATTTGAACCTCTCAGTCTACTACTCTATTACCTAGAAGCTTTAGAGAAGAATTCCATCCATCAGATTGAGGAAGATGATAAAAAAAATAAGGAAAATGATAGTTGACTTGAGAAGCTGCTAAAGACATATGCACTAATGTCCTGTTGGTAAGTCTATAAACTGATATCATCATTGCAGTAATAATTTGAAATGAAGACGATATATCACTAAACTGTTCATACTCTTTGACCCAAAGGTTATAGATGCTAGGTCTATAACCCAAAGAGATCAAAGAAAGAGAAAAAGAACCTATATAAACAAAAATATTCTAGCAGTCCCCCACACCCGGTTGAAAAGAACTTGATGCTAATGGATTATTCATCAATTGGAGCATGTCTAAACAAATTATGGTACAATGGAATAGTATTGCACCACAAGAAATAGCAAAATGCTTAGTTCCAGAGAAACCTGGCAAGGCTTCTGTGAACTGATATAGAGTAAATGAGCAATATCAGAATACAATAGCAATGCTTTAAAGACAAACAATTTCAAAAGTCTTAGGATCTCTGATTAATGTAATGACCAGACACAATTCCAGGGGACCTATGATGGCACACTACCTTCTTCCTGCAAGATGAAAAATGAGACATGATTTTCAGTTATACCAATGTATATTTGTTACATGGTTTTCTTTTTTCTTTTCTTTAAGATAAATGGGAGGTTATGTGTGAGAAATAAATGTTTCTTAACTAGAAAATACTTGTTATTTTTGTTTATTAGTTCACTTATGTGTTATAAAGAAGAGATAAGTTTAGGATTGAAGAACAGAGGGATGAGACCAGCAGAAAAAAGATTCTGGAATGCTGTAGAAGGGGTTATGCTGGAAAACTCAGAGACTGTTAGAGGCTTTCTGTCTCTCTCTCTCTGTATTTGAACCTAGAGAGAGTGGTTACTGAATCCTGAGGGTTTGACCCTATCCTTTATTGCTGCCTGTGTTGCTGTTCTTGTGCTGTGTGTGTCCTGAAGAAGACCTCAAGAAAGCTGTCACTATCCTGTATCAATGTCAAGCTGTCCATAAGCTGAGGTCCCAGTCCATCTGGATTTGGGACCTTTCCCTAGATCCCTGTCTGATCTGTTATTGACCAGCATCTCTAATAACAACCAGGAGAGGATTTTAGATCAGGATAGATAGACAAGGACAGGGAGATAGAGTAGGAAACAACTCTCAGAAGATCCTTCATGAGAAGGCATTAACTTCTGTGTTACTTAGCTAGAAAATTATTGTTAGGGATTTCCCCCTCACCCTCTCAACCTCTCCCTCCTGAAATTTATTCTGATAGAGCCTCCCAGGCTCTGCCTGGTCCGGGCTATCTGTTTGACGCTTCCACCCACAGTAAAGGAACCTTGATATTGGCCCAAAGTAAATACTTAATCCCATCTAATCCCATCTCCAAAAATACCCTATCACATAGGTCTGACTCGGTGACCTCCTTGACTATATTACATGAATACCGTCAAAGAAGTTTTCTTGACAAAGATATTGTGCTGAAGTGATTTGCCATTTCCTTCTCCAGAACTAGAAAATATAAAATTTAACAAAAGTATGACATTTTAAATCAGGTTTTATCTAGTTTCGAGTGTAATATATATTACTACCCTTCATAATCTCCAAGTACTCACCAAACATTTCTATCCTTAAAACATATAAACTTTAACATAAATTCTTATCTTATAATTTTACCAAACAATTTTTGTTATATTTTTATCTTGTACTATCATAACATCTCTATGGGGTAAACTGTCTAGTTGTTATTATCTAGTTCCATTTTACAGAAGGGGAAACTGATCTTAGAGAGTTTTACATGGCTTAGCCATACTCATACATACTGGAACCATCATTCAAATGCAAGATTCCTGATTTCAAATCTAAATCTCTTTTTATTGTACCAAGCTTCATTTCTTTTATTGTTCTTCTAGCTTCTGACACTAACTGAAGCCTCATTTTTTATTAGTTTCATGATAGAGTAGAATGAACACAGGATTTGGAGTGAGCTAACATTGATCCAAATCCTGGCACTACTACTTACTATGTGCTGTTGGTAATTCTGTTCTCTATTATGGGCCCTGGTTTACTTTGTTATAAAATGGGAAAGATTGGACTATTTACGGTAACCCTTTAGGTTTTAAATTCATCAGGAGTTACAGCTAATAACCAAAACATCTTTTGTTACAATCAAATCACTATGAGAAGGGAGTAGAATTGCTTTTATGTTTCTTTACAAGCATGGAAACAAAAATGATGCATTTGTAGTTCTAAGATATTAAGTGGGCACATTTAAAAACATAGATATGGTGATTATGACCAATGTATGTAGTCATATGAGACAAAAAATGCCTTCTCTCTTGCCAATCAAAATAATTTTGTGATAATGCCAGCTACAGTGTGAGGTGACTAAAATCAACCAGACAACTGACATTCCCACTTCAGTTTGAATTGTGTAGACAGAGTCTAAGAACTTATCTATAAAACTGAAATGACCCAACTGTGACAGGGTCAATTCCCCATTTCAGTTCTGAGTGAATCAGACTGCTACATTGCAGAGCCAGTCAACTGTTACTTGATGCAGAATACAAAAAGATAACTGAAGTCAAAATCTCACAGCTCCTCTCTATAGAAATGACCTCATCTATGCTCCACAGAGTGAAAAAGCTCAGGCCATTATTTAAATAAATCTAGTCAGTTCCTTACAACTCTACACTTAGAAGTCAGTCCCTTCTTCCTCTTCTTCCTGCCCTCTGTAGGATAACAAGACCATGTATGTAGAGCAAGAAGGGACTCTATAGATCCAGTTGAGATTATATTACCCTTCCTCCTCATGCCCACCCCCATTTTTTAAGGGAAAAGAATTGGTTCCTTTGGGTTCCATTTTAAACCAGAATGACTGTTGATATGTTTACTACATCAATGTTATATAGGTCTTCCTACAATAACACTAAAAGGAAGCAGAATAAAATGGATGCCCAAGGTAATCCAAGATAATAGGTGAAAGACGTGAAACTTGAAATTAGTACTTATTATTAAGAATTTTAAGCTGGAATGGAATATCATTCAAACTTGATTCCTTGAGTAACCTCTATGATGTGATTTCTAATAAGTTCATTGATTGATTTTCTAGCCTGTAATAAAGCGTCCAATTTGGTCAAATAATTAGCTACAACTATAGGGAATCCTTCATCTGTCAAGTCTCAATTCATAGAATACTTCCTTAATGAAAACTTTCCTGATTTCTCCAGCTTCTAAACCTTTATAGGAAAGATAAAGGAAGGAAATACACATTTATATAGTGCCTATTATATTCCAGGAACTGTCCTAAGAACTTTTTGCAAATATTATCTTATTTGATCTTCACAGAAATCTTGTAAGCTAGGTACTAGAATAATCACTTTTTTGGGAGGAGGAAACTAAGGTTAATAGAGATTAAAATTATTTGCTCAGAGATACATAGCAAATAAATGTTGGAAGCTAACTTCTATCTCAGATTTTCCTGAAGATAGGCTTGGAACTCCATCCATTGTGCCATCAAGCTTAGTTCAACTTTTCTTCTGGTACTTGATATTGTAAGGGGGTAAAAGGGTTATTCATAAAAGGGTTGGACTGGATTATTTAAGAGTGTTGTCACCAAGAATTTGATTAATTCCAAAGAGATTTATTTACAAAATGCAGAAAGAGTGATGTAAGAAAATCAGAGAGAAGATAGGGTAAGATATCTAGCTTAAGCACTAAGTAATTTATTTCCAATACCTGGCCCAACCCAGGCAGGGAGAGTTGGTTTTTAGCTGGCCTCAGCAAAGCCAAGGACTTGGGGAAAAACTCTCTCAAGAGGCTAATCTCTCCTGAGACTAGTTTCTTCAGAAAATATACAGGAAAGGAGTCAGCTCCCACTCCCCATGTGTCAGTCCAACAGTCTCATCAGGAATAGAGTCTCAGGTCCAGTCAGCAGATTTCTCCTTCAGTCTCCACTCCAAAGAATAAAGATGTGTCTCTCACAGGAAGTGACCTCACCTTTTAAAGACATTTCTTTTGTGTCTCTTCCTGTCTCTTCCTCAACTTTTTACGTGGACAAATCATAGTCTAAAATTTTGCCTAGGACTGCCCAGGAGACAGTCAGTTAGTTCTGATTTTTCACCCACTATTGCACATGTGGGTCACAGACCTCCCACTTAATGATTAAGTGGGACATTTACACTTTTGGTAATTAGATTTAAAAAATGGGCAGATCTTCCCACTCAACTTTAAGTAGGGTGTTCTAAAAATAGGCAGGGGTTACAATTTTAATCTTCACAATCAGGGGAGAGTTAATTATTTTCATTTTCATAATCAGAGGAGAGTTAAATTTAATCTTCACAATATACACCCCCTAATGGAGCTATTTATAGATTTCATTGGCTTTCACCATGTTCTGAGGTCCTTGGGAAAGGATACTAAGCCTTATTCTTCTTCTATTTTCTTAGATACTCTAGAACAATGCCTTATTAATAATAGATATGTAGTACCTCTATTACCTCCATATTTAGTTGACTGTGTTGAAGTGGAGGAAATGTGATATTTTTACTAGGGATGTGATCTTTTCTGTTCTTTTCATTACACTTTATTACCTGCTTAATACTCAACTCACCTGAACAAAATATAAATCAATGAGCACCATTTTCTTTAGCCTGCTAGCTCCTCTCCCTTATCTTTTCCCCATCACTGCTAGACTTCAAGAAATTTAATATGTCTTACCTCCACTTACGATTCTTTCAGTTCTCAACACCTTTTGATTTATCTTCTTTCTCCTCCACTCTGCTGAAACTGTTGTTTCTAATGTCACCCATGACCTCTAAATCCAGTGATTTTTTTCTTAGACAGTGTTCTTCTTGATACTGCTAGAGATTGACACCATTAACCTCTCACTTAATAATTCTTGCTTTCCTTAGCTTTTATGACCTAGCTTTCTTCAATAGCTTTTTAATTGGTTTTGATTTCTTTCCTCTCTTTTCTATTCTTCAGGAAACTTCCATAGTGATATTTCTAAAGGGTTGATCTGGCTGAATCACTATCTTCCACCCCCAATACATACAAACAAAATAAAATATAATAAAAAATTCTTTGTTTAGTATGCAATGTTCTTCACAAACTAACCACTTTCGAAATTGTCCTTCTTAATTCTATTCCCCTCTATACAATCTACAACCCAGGCATGTTGGTTTATTTGCTATTCCTCAAATATGACATGATAATTCTCATCTCTATTATACTTTTATTATATTTGTAATATTATAAATTTATAAGTTGTTCCTTTTCAGAGACTCTTTTTGATGCCTTAAATGTTCTCCCTCTCAGCTTCTGATTCTTCGAATCCCTGTCTTTTTGTAAGTCTCAGCTAAAAACCATCTCCTCTGAGAGGCCTTTTCTGAACCTCCCAGCTGCTGGTAACAGTCCCTTTACAGTTTATTTTCCAGGTATTCTGATAAATCCTGTATTTTATAACTTGTGTTTTCCTTTCCAATTAGAATATAAACTATAGGAGAGAATGAATTGATTTTACTCTTTCTTTGTATTCTTAGTACTTAGCACACTGCATGGCACATATGAAGGACTCTATGAATACATATAGATTGATTGATTTTGCCTCTTCTTATCTACCTTGTTGTTTCATCTATCTTTTCTCACCCAGTAATTGCCAGTGTCCCAAAAGACTTTGTCCACGGACGGCTTCTTATCATTGTTTCACTTACAGAATACCCACAATTTCAATGATCACTTCTAGGAAGAAACTTCCCTACTCTATGTAACCAGGCTCAGTCTCTTCACTGGACTCAGATATCACAATTAGAACTGCCTATGTGCTCCAAGATGTATTAGCAATGCTTCAAATTCAATCTGTCATTAACTGAAATATTTGGAAATTTGAATGCCTATAATTTTGAATCTTACATTACTTATATTTTTCTATTCTCAAGTAGCTGAATTAAAACCTTCCTAGAAATACATGTGTCACTGCTTATTTTGGTCACTTTCCTTCTGCCTCTTTGTTCTGGAGCCTTCCCAATAAACCTTGCTTCAACAACATTTCTCCCCTCTTCCTAGCTAGTTTCTGTCTTCCCACTAGGATGCTTTCTAGACCTTGGAGGCTGTCCGGGACCAGACTAGACTCCAAATGAACAACTACTACCATCTGTCTGGTGTCATGCCATGCATTTACTCCTGCCTATTGTGAAATTGTTGTCCTCAGACTCATTGGACACAAACACTGCCATCTGTCAAAATGTTGTACACTAAGGAAGAGTCTTGAACAATCTAATCATTTGCCTCCCTCAACTGATTTTCCAATTGTTGATAATTTGCCTAGACTCACTTCCCATTGTTTATCATTCTCCCACCATCTCATACTCTTCGCCCATCCATGATACTGAAAGTTATTCTCTAGTCCATAATCTGGTTCCCTTATTTCTCATCCCACCTCATCCCTTTCTCCTAGTGTCCCTCTCTAGGTCTTCCTTAGCCTAACCTCATGTTTTCTGTAACATATGCTGCATAATTAGCAAACTTAATTTTATTTTAAGCTGTTTTCTTCTTCATTCCTTCCATTTTCTGACTTTTACCAAGTCCTGTCTTTCCCTTGTTGACTTTGAACTCTTGGCCTCCCTGTCTTGCATTTTCTTTCTCCTGGGTCATGGAGGGTGAATCAGAATACTCCTTCCTGCTCATTTGTACTTCCAAATTCTCAGTCCCTTTTCCTCCTATATACCCCATTGATCATCATGATCACTTCCTATTATATCCTGCAGATTGTTTCATTCTTACTATCCCTCTCTTGATAATCCTGTCTCTTCCTAACTACTGACTGCTTCTGTGCTGCATATATAAAAATGTCCTCTCTCTCTTACCGTGAAAACATTTCACTTAATCTGGCCAATCTTCCTAGCTATCATTTTATATCTTATATCTCTCTTATTCTTTGTGGCTAAATGTTTTGAGAAAGTTTTCTGCTCTTGGTGGCTCTACTTCCTTTCCTCTGAACATAAGCTTATTAGTTACTTCCTCTCTGCTTTTAACCATTATTTAATAATAATAGTAATTGTTTTCTGACCCTGTAAGAGGAAAAGAGCACCTGACCTAATTTCTTGTCAAGGCTTTTTATAGCCATTCAGTAGGATGACATATGTAAGATTCATTGTAACCATATCTTGTTCTGTTCATGTCAAGTGGCATGACATACTTTAATATTTCAAAAGATCTGTGATTTTTATTAATGAAACTATTCCTTCTGCCACTACAGATCATGTTCTTTCCTTAACAATTCAACTCACTCCTTAATAAATCAATTCAACAAGCATTTATTAAAGACTTAAGTGCACTTATGTGTACTTCAAGTGCACATAATACTGTTCAAGGTGCTGGGGACACAAAAACAAAATTAAACAATAAAAAAAATTGACTTCAGGGAACAATGTTCTACTTCAGTTACATTTATATCAATAAACAAGTGCAAACTGATTTGAGGAAGGAGAGTCCTAACAACTAGAGAGATCAGAGAGCTTTTTTTTTTTTTTATAAAGAGAAACATTTTAATCAAATTTAGAGGAAAGTGAGTTTAGGGATTCTAAGATGCAGAGTTGAGAGAGAGTAATTCCCAATTATGTGGGTCAGTCTGTACAAAAGCAGAGAAACAGCAATGTGATGCCTAGCAGTCTGGTTTGACAGAAACTTGAGATAGTAAAGAGGGTAATATGAAATTATTCTGGAAATGATAACAAGAACAAGATTGTGAGGTATATATGATGATCTGTGGCCAAAAATATTTAATTACCCAATGCCCAACCTTCTATTGACAAGCCACCTTAATCTTAGTTTGGCTAGTCTTCAGATCACTTTTATTAATGTCGTTCTTTGAGTGTTCACTGTTCCTTAGTGGTAATCTCTTATTTTCAAAACTATGCCTATAAAGTTGGCTCTAGGATATCTAGAAAAGTTTCATGTAATGGCCTGATCAAGAATTGGATTCTGTTGTCTGAGTACCAATCAAATCCTGATTGAATAGGCTCATTAACCAAATGCAGGTCATCAGGTAATGTATATTTTTGGACATAGCAATTTATTACAGGATATCACATAGATCTTTTTTAATTTATTTTGAGTGGTGAAGTTAAAGAATAGATTAAATAACACATTTTTTAGAGTTTGGAAGTAACAACAACAATATATTAATCCTACCCTATGATGCCAACTTTTTCCTAGTCATCTAGGAGACCAACAGACCTATGTAATATTTATGACACAGTAACTTGTGGATGAATCCACTAAGATGTGGAAAATCTGCACCTCTTCAAATATCAAACAGCTTAGAGAACAATTTAATTTAATTCCATTTCATTCAATATTCATTTGATAAACAAATATCTATTATGTACAAGCTTCTAGATGAGGCAGTGGGTATATAAAGACAACAAAGAAAAGTTTCTGCCTTCAAGAAGGTTATTAGAAGTCACATAGGGATACAATAAGGAAAATTTAATGGAAGATTCTCAATATTTTATATTATACTCAAGGAAGACTCAAAGGGAGGTATTCATAATTACCTCACGCTTCAATTATATTGTTCTACTGGAATCCAAATGTAAGTATTTAGCCAAATTTTTTACAATAAACATCATCTCTACTATTCTAGCTCCCTCCCTCTCACCTCATAAAAGAAATCACCATCATAAACAATTACTTCTCTCTGCAGAGAATATAATCTCCCTTAAACACACTGATAACTAATAATAACTATAATAATAATACATATTATGTGTAAAATATAATAACTAATAATAATGCTCAGTAACATTCATATATGTAATACTTAAGGTTGATAAAGCCATTTACAAGTGTTTTCTCATTTCATCCTCACAGAACTCCAAAAGTAATTGCTATTTCCTTTGCAAACAGATGAGGCAATTGAACTATTGGAAGGATATGATCATTTAATAAACTATGCCTATTTGGACCATTCATCAGGGACTTGCCTTTAAAAGCACACATTTGGAATTTTTCATTTAATTTTAGAATGATTTATTATTTTTAAAATCTAAAATCTGGACACATTTAATTTTTTTTAAAATAAATGATTATATAAAAAGACCACAGGAAAAAAATCTTAAAAATAAAAGTTCAATCCTTTATGCATGGCTTGATTGTTTAAAGAGAGAGGACTTTAAACATAAGGAATGATTACTGGCATAAAATTACATAATTAAGAAGTGATCATGGTTCAATTACATATAATTTGCTTTTAATTAGTATCTTTTCTTTCTAAATGTAAAAAAAATTCCATTTCTGTCATCATAATCTACATTGAAATTGCACTACTTCTTATATATAATAGGTTTGGGTTTGAAGTCACAACATGTGCCACCATCCTGCAGTTTTTATAATAACTTTAGAGGAACAGAGGCCTTAGATTTAGCTATTAATTTTCTTAAATAAAATTTATGAAATTGAATGATTTTTTAAATTGACATTCATTTCAGCAAGTATGGCAAGCCATCAGTCCATCAAATCAAGATATGATCATATTTAGTAAATTTCTAAAATCCATTCTAGTAAAGTAGGAGTCCAGCTTCTATATAATGGAATCAGTGTATACAAAACAATGGCAACTTCTAAGGATTAGTCCATTGTCCAAGATCCCTCTCCCCTCTCCCCTATCACAACTCTCCATCCCTCTGCCTCCTTCTCAGGATAAATAGTCTGATATAGGTTATACCAGTGCTATTGTGCAATACATATTTCTATACTCCTCTTGCCATGACAGAATACTGTAAAATTTAAAATTAAAGTCTTAGTAGTAAAAATATTATATTTTAGGATGTTTATTAAATAATCATTAGAAAATCAAGGGATAAAGAGGATATAAAATAAAGACAATGTGCCCATGGCTGGTTAGCCATTTTCAAAATCCCCACACACCACCATCACCACTGGCTGCATGCCAAAAGAAGAGTGGGTGGAGTTACAGCCAGTTAATTACCAATAACATGATCTTGCCATTGTGGAGATGCAGGAGAGATTATAGGGAATTTTGGGAAATACTAAGGACTTCTGGGGAATGAAGTCAAAGGTTCAAAATCTCCATTTATATGAGACACATATTAAGACTAAAATTTAAAAAAAATGAAGGAAATATAGTGAAAGATGGAGTGCTTTGATCTATAATAAGACTTCAACAGTCCATTCTTTTACCGGGGATAGCATTTTTTATCATGAGTCTCTTGATATTATATTGGAAACTTTAAAAATAATATTACAATATTTCTATTACCAAACACTTTATTTTCATCGTTCTTCTCACTTTAATTTGGGTCAGTTCATATAAGTCTTTCTAGGTTTTTCTGAACTCATCCTGTTTGTCATTTCTTAAAGCATAATAATTTTCCACTCTAACTATATAGAACAACTTGTTCAGACATTTCTCAATGGACAACCCCTTAGTTTCCAATTATTTCTCACTACAAAATGAGCTGCTACAAATATTTTGGTACAGATCCTTTTCCCTTATCTATGATCTCTTTGGGAGACAGTGCCAGTAATGTTATTATTGGGCCAAATGGTATGGATAGATCTATAGTCCTTTGATGTGGTTCCATCTTCAGAATGGTTGTATCCATTCATAATAGATTCCTTTCTATCCTTAGGGCCTAGTATAGTACCCATTATATAGTAAGAAATTAAAAAAAAATATTTGCTCTTTTGAATTAACTATCTAGGAGAAATCTTATCCATTTTTCAAGTGGAGGTTCTGGTAAAAATCAGATTAGAAATCAGGATATCTAGGTTCTTTTTAATTTTTTTTCAAATTACATATGAAGACACTTTTAAACATTTGATTTTTAAAATTTTGCATTCCAAATTCTCTTCTTCCCTCCTACATTCATTCAGAAGGCACAAAATTTGAAATGGATTATACATGTGCAGTCAGACAAAACATTTTTTTTTGTATAAGTCAGTTTTAAAATGAAACACAGTCCAAAAAAAAAAAAAAGGTTTAAAAATGTATGCTTCAATCTGCATCCACTTCTTTCTTTGGATTTTGGATAGCAAGTTTCATGTGTCTTTCAGAATTGTGTTGGATCTTGGTATTGCTGAGAATAGTTTAGCCATCCACAGTTGCTCATCCTACAATATTGCTGTTTAGTGTGTATAATGTTTTCCTGGTTCTGCTCATTTCACTTTGCATCAGTTCATGTAAATCTTTCCAGGATTTTCTGAAACCATATTGATAATAATTTCTTATAGAAAAATAGCATCCCATAACAATTATATATCAAGGTTTGTTCAACTAATCTCCAATTTATGGACATTCCTTCAATCCCCATCTCTTTGCCAGCACGAAAAGAACTATTATAAACTTTTTTATACATATGGGTACTTTTTCTTTTGTAAAAAATCTTTTCAGGGTGCACAGGTAGTAATGCTTTTGCTGAGCCAAAGGAAATGAATCATTTTATGGGCCTTTGGGCATAGTTCCAAATGGCTTTCCAGGATGGTGGAACTAGTTCACATTCTACCAACAGTGCATTAGTGGACACCTATAGCCTTGTCTCTGATACTAATTCACTACCAGTAAATTCTTCTGCAATTACCTAACCACTTGGGTCCTCTATTTCCTCATGTGTAAAAACAAAACAGAAACAATAATGGTTGTGCATAAGATTAAGATAGTCTCTAAAGGACTTTTTCCAAAGTCAAAACAGGAGAAGACATGAAATGATTTGGTATGGCATATTTATGGTCTCATATATGATATATATCTTATGGGTGCATTTTGAAGAATTATCAACAAATAATAGGGCCAAATAGATGGTTTCAAATTCTCCTTTTGCCACCTATTGTCAAACATGGCACTGCATTTCATATCTCTCTGACTCTTCCCAGATTTTCCTGTATATTTGGAAAGCATTCCATCCTGAACTCTGCATCTTAGAATTGCTACCATGCTAAATATTTAACTTTTCAAATGAGCTAGGCCAGAAGTATACAACATATAATTCAGGGCCACATGCAGCTTGAAACACTCCCTAAGGGAACCAGATTTAAATGTAATTGGCAAATATTTAACAAAATAAATGAAAACATAACATAAACTAGTTAACATCACATTTTAAAATTAAGTTAATTTAATGTTGACAGGGATCATTCTGGCAGGATTAGTAGTCCCTGGTTTTAGTTTTAGTTTAGTTTGACATCACTGCCATATGTAACTCTTTAAAGTTATAAGTTACAGAGAAATGGACCGTCTATATTAGGAGAGAAAGCTCTGTCTTGGAGCTCCTTACACAGATGAAATAATGTCAGGTCAAAATAATAATAATTGCAATTTTGATTATTATTATTATTGGAATTAAGATTGGAAATATAATTTATCTGGTATAGGGAACTCTCAGAGGATAAAATGTAAGCTGAAAGTGCAAGCTGACATACTCATTGAAACCTAATATCTAGAAAGTAGCTTAAATCAAAGGTGCCATTCACAGGTTGTAAGCTGTCTACAGAACTCACCGTTGCCTCAGGAACCAGATTAAAATGTAATTGATAAAAAGAAAAAATATAGGCAGAAATGAAATGATTTATATAATATTCATTTATATAATAAACATCAACATTGAAGAGAAAAAATAGTCTTAAAATCAATGAAAAGACTTATTGAGTCTACAGAGAGATAATGAAGCTTGACTGACTGGGAGATGATGGGCTAAAGATATAGAATGAGGTAGACATCTTCATATATAACCAATGTGTAGATTATATGTGTACTTATATGTAACAAAGCCTCTCCCCTGCCCAGCTCTTTTATTTTGGTTGTATGGAAGTGGTTGAAGAGAAAGGGAGATAGAGATAATTTTGCTAAAAGAAAAAAAGTCATTGAAATATTAAAAATGTACCACAGGGAACAGAATAAGTTCAAAAAGAAAAGCACATAACTAGAATAACTTTGAAAGTTACATGTTGAAGAGATTATATATTTTAAAAGAAGTTAATTGCACAGGATGGAGTAGTAAATTCATATATAAATTTATTTTTTAATATGGAAACATTCATTTTTTATTAAATTTAAATTTTCAAGTAAAATCACAGAAATAAAGGGAAAAATTAAAATGTAATTGATGAATGTTTAACAAAAATAGATAAAATATAATAGATTATAAATGCTCACTTTTAATTTTCTAAATCAATATACATATTCATTTCTATTTGAGTTGGACACTCCTGACCTAGACCATTTAGACCAGTGATTCTCAACCTTTCTAATGCCGTGACCCTACAATACAGTTCCTCATGCTGCAATGACCCCAAACCAAAAAATTATTTTGGTGGCTACTTCAAAACTGTAATTTTGCTACAGTTATGATTCAGAATATAAATATCTGATATGCATTATGTATTCTCATTGCTACAAATTGAGAGGCTGAGAACCGTTGATTTAGAGGTTGTGATTTGTCCATAGTCATACATTAGAATATCAGAAGTTGGACTTAAGTCCAGGTTTTCTTGACACAGAGATTATTAGCATTCTTTCTACTACAGCAGGAAATCTATCTATAATCATAATAATTTACTTAAATAGTTAAAAAGAAAAAAAAATCCTTTGAAAACAACCTGAAGTATTTTGTTTTTCACTAATAATAAATCAAAAACAACAAATAAAGATTTATGAATTAATATGCTATAGGTCAGAAGAAAAAAAGGTTGGGTAGTAGTAGGAAATGAGCAAGAGAAAGGCAGGGAATGATATAGAAAATGAAGGAAGTAAAAAATGGACATAATTTGAATGAAAATGAAGGATAGCATGCTTTATTTTCTCTGTGAATATTTCTCTAGTGAAAATGAATGTCTTCTTTCATAACATAATTAATGTGGAAATATATGTTGTATGACAACAGGTGTGCAAGTTATCTCAATTACCTCAATTACCTGGAGAGAGGGGAGGATGAGAGGGACAGGGAGAACATAGATCACAAAATGTCAGAAATGATTATTAAATAGGATATCAACATGTAATCAGAATTTTTAAGTACATTTTTTTAAATGGAGAGAAAACAGCCAAAATTAAAAGAGGGAAGATGTATATCAAATCATATCCAAAAAAAGGCAAAGAAGGTGAATTCCATAAGAGTACAGGGAGACTTAGATAACTCTTTTCATATGCTACTTTCTCCTTGGACTCCAGTCTTCAGAATGAATTATCATTGCTTTTTAAAGTACTAATTGAGTAATATAGTCTAGAGGAAAGGATGATGAAGTTGAAATAAGAGGATTTAGGTTGAAATTCTTGGAATTGTCGAAAAATTTATCTATGGGACCTTAAGTGTAGAAAAATGTGGCTTCAGTTTTCTAATGCTGAAATTAGGGAATTGGAATAGCTTATAAGATCCCTTCTACCTATGATCATATTATGATTAATGATTGCAATTCTGGAACTGACAACTGGAACATGAGAAACCAAATTAATAAGTCTATTAAAGTGAGAATTGGAGATGTGTTTTTATGAATGATAGCTAAGAAGTATCATCCGCCTTGTTGACATTAAGTCATTGGCATAGAATTAATGGGAGAGTCAAAGAGGGAGGAATGTATAGGTCTCAAGGAAAGGTGAGTATAGTGTCTAAGAGATAAACTGTCTTCTTTTCAACCCAATTATATCTCTATCACATGGCACATGATAACTAAGAACTGATAATAAAAAAATGATTATAAACAGTTGTATGTCCCTTAGGATGAAGTGAGACAGGTTTCAGATTCAGAAAGAATTGATTTCAAATCCTGCTTCTAACATTAGTTGCATGATTCCAGGTAGTCATTTAATCTCTCAGTTTCTCAATCAGCTCAGTGGGGCTTCCCTACTAATTCCATATCTGTGAATTTCATTGGTGGAGGAAGTTTCTACACTTGGAATTCTCCACGTGAACACAACAAGGGATTAGACCATGCATTTGTATATAAATACACACATATTACATAATATACTTGCATATATTACATACACAGCAATATATGTATCATATGCAAATATATAAACATAAACACATTTATGAAAGTAGAGAATATTCATCTCTAAATATCATTTACTACATTTGAAAATGTAATGTAATTGCAGCACACAATTGAGTTCCCAGTCCAGTCTGAATCTCCTGTGACCTAAGACACTTGAATGACTACAGAAGATCTGATTTTATCTACCAAAGCTCTCTCCCAATAGGGAAAAAATTGATCAATCTTTCCAAGCCATTTATCTGTCACTGCTCCAAATCGATACTTGTAGAACTACTAATGGACAAGTGGCATATAGAACTAGAGGATTTCCAGTGAAGTCTCAATGCTTCCAGAAATGTCAACTCAGCACCAAAAAGCATATTAAGAGCCTGAGTAACTTTTCTGGCAAAGAAAAGGAATTAGCAGTCTAATAACATTTTCCTTTGAAGGACTCTCAGATGAGAAGGTTTGGGATGTCTGCTAGATGAGACTCGGTAGAGATTTCCATTTCAGTGGGTAAAAATGGGCTCAATAGAGAGGTTATACCCTCTGACTGTGACATTAAAATTTTTAATCAGAATTTGGAATCTGCACATATCAGCAGTTTTTATGTGAGAGTAGATGAGTTTGGAACTCAACATTAATCAAGGAATGGGGCCTGGAGAGTTTTCAGAGTCAAACATCACCTATCTTTGCCTTTTGGGGAATTCCTTTCTAGGATCTATTTTCTAGGCTTAACTAACACATTTCAGGATAACCAAAAGCTTTTCATGTGACTGAATGCTATTTCCCTATACCATCTAGCATAGAAAGAGTCATCCTTAGATCTTATAACTTGACTGTCTCCGGCATTCCAACTTAATATGCATTTTTTTAAAAAAATGGTTTTGGGAGACAACACCTTTCAGGGAATGAGGGAAGTTTTTGTTTGTGTTTTAAAGCTTGCCCCAAGTCCTAAGCTGAACTCCAGCTGGAAGAAGGCCACACAGTATGTTTTTCAATAGAGTTTTGAGAGTTTGAGCACAAATATAATTTGACAATGGCAAAATTCGCCAAGTTCAGCTCAGGAAATTGATGCCTTGGGTTCAGCTATCTCCCTAAGAGGCATTAAATTTGTCTAGACTGAACCATGGCTACTTTTATTTGCTTTAAAGTGAAATGTTGTAAGTACCCTGTATGCCTCCCAGATGATGGAGTTTGGACAGTCCAGTCAAACTGGTCTCAGTGGGTATGTAGGTATGGACATTACTGTGGTGCTAGGGCATCTGCCCAAATGTAGTATTTGTTCTTTGTGGTGGAGCCTGAACCAATGAAATAGGCTTTTAAAGCTTGAAGGGACAACAGAGTATTCATCTCCGTCTTCTCATCCAAAAGGGGAAACTGAGATCAAATGTTACACAGGTGTTTTTTTTTATTATTATCTTACTAGTAGGATCAGAGGAAGAAGGAATTTAATCAAATGAATACTTTGTGAGCACTGACAGCCAAGTTGGCTTCTCCACCAAGGTGATTATTGTGTCCATCTCAGGATGAGCTATCAGATACAAGCTCTTTGGCCGTAATTGTTGGTTGTTAGCTATCCAGGAAATGTAAGAAGAGAGAAAATTACAGCTCCAAAACTACAGCCTCAAAACTGTTAACACAAAGAAGTGATGAAAAGAAACCCTTAGAAGCCTTTGGCTCAAAGTTGATCTGTTTTAAAAAGTAAAATTCATACTATGAGCAGCTATAAACCATGAACTTATCTCAATTACATTTTAGAATGTAGAATGAATACAAGTTGGAAAAATCTACTGCTTACTTACAAATTGCATTTTACTCCTCTAGGCATAGCCCAGTGAACTCAATGGACAATGGGGAAATTAGAAGGATTGGGGAAAAGAGGTTAAGGAAATAATAAAACTAGATCCCAAAGGAAAATATGATAAGTATGAATAGATGAAATCCCTTGAAGCTTTTCAGGTTCAATGTCAGTACCTGACAAATGTTTTCCCCTTCTTTCTGAATACTCCTTTCTACTAACTTGTTCTAAGACTACTCAGAAGCCATGTATTTTATATTTTGCATGACAACATGTATAATTCATATCATATTGCTTTCTTTTTCAATAGTTGGGGGAGGTACTAGAAGAAGGCAAAGAGTCTGAAACCACAATTTTTTAAAATGGCTACTAAAATCAATTAAGTTTAACTTAAAGAGAGGGAGAGAAAGCCAACTATCACCATTTGAAATAGTTTTCAATCCCTATGTATTCTTTCTGACATATCACCCTCATCCTTATCTTTGCCTTTATCATTCTTTGGAAGACCTTTTCTGATGCTTCCTATTTTTAGTGATCTGTGTTTTCCCAGCACCCATATGACTTTGAACATATTTTGGATATTTTTTTCCTTATCCCAGTATATTTTGTTTAGTTCTCAGTAGAAAGTAAATTCTTTTGGTGTCAGGAATGGTTTACTTTTTTGCCTTTAAACTTCTCAGTGCCTAGCATAATATATAGTTAACAGTAGGCAGTTAGTAACTACTTGAGAAACAAATGAATGATAAAGTTCCTTAAAATATTCATTATTTACATATAAATGCATTAAATCATAATAAATAGTTATAGTCATATAGAGCTGAAGAGGAGCATAGGATCATTGTGCTGGATGGAGCCTGAGAGGTAATGGAGTTCAATTTCTCTATAAATGAAGAAACTAAACCCCTTACAGATTGAATGGTTTGTCCAGAGCCACAAAGCTAACCAGTATCTCAGGCATGATTCAAACTCAAGTCTTCATGACTTGGTATCTAATCAGCAACTTATTCTATAATACTGCCTCCAAATCTTTCTTGATTGGTTTAGCCTTCTTCAGTTTCTACTGGAAAAAAAGCCCAATGCCTTGAGCTCCATGATTGACTATGAAAGTTCCCTCTTTGCAGATCATTACAATTATGCTAAAGATTCACCAACTGCCTCGTTTGGTGATAGAAAGTAAAGCAAACATGAATAGAGATCTGTTTATTTCTTTTTGGTGACTACATCTTTTTGTCAGCGAATGAAGTACACCTAATGAAAATCTATTCTTTATTTCAAGAGTTTCATGTGGATTTACACAGAAAATTCATTTAATTATTATCTCCCTTGAACTTTCCACATTCACACAAATGCACATAAATCCTTTACAGCTTAGAAGTCCTCATCTTGTGGAAATGCTTTATAGCTTATCTGTATTCTAGTATTTCATTTGCTAACACCAAAGGAAATAATAAGAAAGATGGCCTGTTGGAAACCAGATCCTTTCACATCATATTTGTTGCTCTTTTTATCTTACCATACTATATCCTCTCAAATGAGATATAAATAAACAAAAAGAAAAATACAAAATGATTTAGCAGTATCTAGCGCATAGAAGGCATTTTGTACAAACTTGTTCTCTCCCTTCTCTCTTTCAAAGAATGGAGTGGAAAGATAATTGAACAGGTCTCAGATATTTATTGGTTAAAAATGATCCTGAAGAATACCTTAAGATCATTTTGCCTCAGTTTCTTCACCTTTAAGATGATTATAATAATAATAGTTTATTCACAGGATTATTGTGACTCTCCAATGTTCCTATCATTTTTCACTCTTTTCAGTTGTGTCTGACTCTTCATAACCTCATTTGTTTTTTCTTTTTGTTTTCTTGACACAGATTCTGGAGTGGTTTGCCATTTCTGTCTTCAGCTCATTTTATAGATAAAGAAATGGAGGCAAAGTTAAGTGACTTGCCCAGAGTCACACAGCTAGACACTTGTCTGAAGCTGAATATAATCTCATGTTTTCCTGACTCTGGGACAAGTGCTCCATCCACTGAAACACAGAGCTGCCCTTCTGAGAGCAATGAGTTAACATGAAAGACTTCAAAAAACTTTAAAGTACTTTGTAGCTGCCAAAAGTTATACTTGGCATATTTTTAGGACCTTACTTTCTTCCCTTGTAAAATGAAAAGTTTAGGCTAAATGATTTATACTATCCTAAGATTAGAGATAAAGTTAATAGACTTTTTCTTACCATAATCATGATATAAATCCCTTTAAAAGGATTCTGTGGTGATTTTGTCCTTTACTTGTTTATCTTTTTTTTTTCTTTTCTTCACAAGAACTTCATGAGGAGCAGCAACAGAACTAGATAGATGAGAGAAGACTGTATAGTCCTGGTTGTTTTACTCCCACTTGGTGTTTCTTGACCAAGACATGAACATTCTCCAGGTCCATTTCTTAATATGTATAATTTCAGAATGAGAAAAAAATAATTTCTAAAGTTTCATCGCCATTCTCCAAATCCAGTGACCCTCTTTTATTGTTTGTGAGTGTGCTTAGCACGGTGTAAGAGGAATTTAAAAAGACTGAGGTTCCAATCCTGCCTTAGACACTTAGTAAATCACTTGGCCTCTCAGATGCTCAGTCTCTTCATCAGCAAAATGAAGGAGTGTGACTTGATTGCTTTCTCAGATCTACATCTGTGACCCTGTATGCAATAGCCTTGAAACTATAAACTTACTAATAGCATTATAGAAAGATTAGATGGAAAAACACACTGGGTTGTCATCAATCAATGCAATTTCCATTTTCATGAAAGATATGATGCTGGCTCTAGAATTGTTTAAGAATTATTCTTTTTAAGCACGCTATCCACATCCAGAGAAAGAACTGTGGAAACAGAAATGTAGAAAAGAAATGTATGATCGATCATGTAATGCGATGGGGATGTGATTGGGGTTTTGATGTTAAAGGATCCCTCTACTGCAAATATGAATAACATGGAAATAGGGTTTTGAACAATGATACATGTATAACCCAGTGGAACTGTGTGTCAGCTTCAGGATGGGGGGAAAAGAGCCGGGGGTTGAGGGGGGAAATCATAAATCATGTAACCATAGAAAACTATTCTAAATTTTTAAAAAAAATTTTAAAAAGAATTATTCTTTATAGCATCATCCTTTGAAGATGCAAAGATAATGGCATAAATATTTCTCCAAAGGCACTGAAAAGTGTAACAAATCACCATTGCAAACATTACATGACTAAGCTTAACAAAATGTTTTTAATCTGCAATTTTCACTGTTTTTTTTTTCATTTGTTTGGTTCAATTCTACTAATACATTTGCAATCCTTTAAATTTTTAATTGGCAGAATCAATTCTATTTCCTTTGCCCAGAAACTGAGCAGATCAGCTACTTCTTTCAGGTAAAAAAAATCTCCCTTTCTTCAGTCTCCATGCCACTCCAATTATCCAACCCACAGTGGCCTTCTCTCCAGGATCTTCTGGCAAGAAATAAACAAGATCTCAATTAGACAGGATGTTTCCTTAAAAATCAAAATATTAGTGTAATGTTAGTATCTCCATCAATCTGTGAGGTTACTCCTGTAGCAATAGTCACAAAATGAAAACAACGGAACAGCTCCAGATTAAATGAAAATATCTAGAGCATAGACCATAACTTCAAGGGAGAAATGACAAAACAAAACAAAAAATAAACTAAAATTTACTAACAAACCTGACGGTAGTTAGTGAAGGCTGAGCAGCCACTAAAATAAATATTACATGTTCCTGTGTGCTTTCATTTATTTTCTCCCTTTTCTTCCTTTCTTCCCTCCCACAGAAGCTACTTACAACATTTCCAAATTGATGGGATGTAGTGAAGTGTGACTCTCAGCTATTTCCCATTCAGACAAAGAGGCCCAAACAGATAAATTGCCATCTGCAGATTCTGGGAGCATCAGTTGCTCACTGTGGGTGTGCACATGTGTCTACAGATTACAGCAGGTAGAAAGCAGGGTGATATATAATCAAAAACATTTCATAAGCCTCATAAAGCTCTTATTGTTGTCGAGCGAAGCTATAGCACATTACCTTCTAAATACTTCACAGTCGTTTTATTTGGTGATTCTTCAAGTTTCCCTTGAGGTACCTGATGGGTGATTTTACAAATGAGGAATCTAAGACCCCCCAAGGAGATGAATACCTTTGAAAACATCATTGAGTCAGACAGTGATACAGATGGAGCTAGAACTCCCTGGTTTAAGTGCAGTCAGTTTTAGACTCTGTTTTGCAAATGTATCTGCTCAGGTAGGGCAAGAGAGGGATGCTGTCAGATTAACTGTGAGGAATGCACAGGCATGCCAGGGTTTTGCTAACCTAGGTACCTCCAGAGGGCTTGTTTCTAAAATATAAGCAAGCAGGGTTTCAAAAAGGTGGCTTCAAGGGCAGCTGGGTAGCTCAGTGGATGGAGAGCCAGGTCCAGTGAAAGGAGGTCCTAGGTTCAAATCTGACCTCAGACACTTCCTAGCTGTGTGACCTTGGGCAAGTCACTTAACCCCCATTGCCTAGCCCATACCACTTCTGCCTTGGAACAAATACGCAGTGTTGATTCCAAGATGGAAGGTAAAGGTTTTAATTTTTTTAAAAAGTGGCTTCTTTTTAAAGCTATCTTAACCCATTTAATTGAGCTGCCTCTTCAGGTAGGAAATGAATGATCAGCTTTAGGTGCAGTATATATTATTTTACAACAAGTATAATTATAATATATAACTTTATTTTAATATAATTGTTTTCCTTTGTAATTCTGTCTTTTTTTCTTATTTTATGCTTTAAAAACATTCTGAGAAGGGGTCCATGGGTTTCACTGCATTGACTACTAATTTAAGAAATAATTCATGATTCAAATAAATTTAAGACACAAAATAAATTTAAGAATGAATATTCTTGAACTATAATGACATTAAACTGAGTCATTGGAAAACAAAGAAAATTCAAATTTAACAGCTTACCAATCAAATGTTTTTAAAGAAAACCCTCTTAAATCTTCTATTACTAAAAGCAACCATCCTTGAATTGACTCTCCAATTGTTGGACGTTTGTTCATAATTGTTGCTGTGGATTCATTTTTGCAGTTGTGCCTGACTTTTATGACTCGACATGGAGCTTTCTTGGCAAAGATACTGTAGATGAGTCTTTCTGACTTCAGGCCCAGTGCTCTATCCTCTGCTTCCCTGTAACATTCCAAAAACAAGAGTGCCTGAGAATCAATACATTTGTGATTTGGCCATATAGAGGTGAAAAGAATACGGAACTATGATCCTTTTGATTCAGGTTCATATTTCAATTTTTACAATCCTTAGCTGTCATTATAGCTCTAAAATATTAGTTTTAAAATTTCTTTTGTGTCACAGATCTCTTTGGCATTCAGTGAATCCTATAGACTTGTGATGGTGAACCTTTTAGAGAACAATTGCCCCAAATGCAACCCTCATGCCCCATGTGAGCTGCCACCTTACCCCAGAGAGGAGGGTGATATGAAAAATGTCCTCAGCAGCCTCCTCTGGCACACATACCATAGGTTCACCAACGCAGCTATAGAGCCTTTCTCAGAATGTTTTTAAGTGCATAAAATTAAAAAAAATATATACAGAATTACAAAGGAAACCTGTTATTTTAAAATATTTATGTTATAAATTAAAAACTCTGATGATTAGGTCAAGAAGTTAACCTCTCTGACCCTCATTTTTATTAGCTATAAAAATGGTAGATAGGTGGATCCGTACATATAGTGCTTGACCTGGAGTCAGGAAGACCTGAGTTCAATTCAGCCTCAGACATTTACTAGCTGTGTGACCCTGGGCAAGTCGTTCACCCATTTTTGCTTCATTTTCCTCATCTGTGAAATGAGCTGGTGGCAAACCATTCTAGTATCTTTGCCATGAAAACCCCAAATTAGGTCACAGAGTCAGACATGACTGAAATGAAAAAAAAAATATTCTGATAATTCTTGTACTGAATGCTTCAGAAGCCTATTATGAAGAAAGCACTTTGTATGCTTTGAAGTTGTGTATACATGTGAGCTGAGCTTTTATTAGGAATTAATGTTAATTTATTCCTTTTTAGTACTCTCATTTTTTAGGGCACAGATATCTATATAATGACAAACAAATATACTGGTAGGGAATATACTGGCACATATAGATCTGGGAACCAATTTTAACACTCAAAGTAGTTCTACCTTTTTTTCTTTCCCTGATCCTTCTTTTTCAAAGAATATTTTTTCCATGTTTTTCAGGAGCATTTCAGAAGAAACAAAACATGCTAAATTATCATTAATTTATTAATAGGGTAGGCCCTAAAAACCAATGTTTTATAGGAGGATAGAAGGTCAAGGCCTACTGAACATTTTATATATTTACATAAGTATATATAACTTTATTATATTTTATATTTAGTATAAATTATATATATATATATATAAATATATATATGTAATTTCCAAAATTTTAGGGCTTAGATATTGCATAGTCTGATGGAAATGATGAGGTCTTACAGGCTTACCCTTATTTTTCCTGTCAGTAGTTTTGGTTAAGCCTTAAATCAAAAACTGAATTCTGTCTTCAAGTATATGAAAAATTCTCTTGTGGAAGAGGGATTAGACATTTCCTGTTTCTCTGAAAGGAAAAAATGGAATTTACAAAGGAGAACATTTAGTCTTTTTGTAAGAATATTTTCTTAACAATTAGAACAATTCCAATGGAGTATGCACTTCTCTGGCACGGAGCAGGTTCCCACTCACTGAACAATTTCAGGTAAAGTCTTTACAAAAACTTGTTGGGGAGGCTGTTGGGAAGTTATATGTTATGAGATAGATTGTATTTGTCTCAGAAGTTGCTTTTAACTCACTGAAAACTATTACAAATCATTCTCCCTCAGTTATTATGTCAGCTAACCTTGATTATCATTATAGTCCCTTTAACAGTAATAGCTAGCATTTATTATGAGACTTTATATTTTCCAAAGTACTTTATCTATGTTATATTATTTGATATAAACTTAGCAACTCGTCGTATCAACTAAGTGGCAGTCTAATCATCAGATTGGTGATTGACCGAAGTCAACCTAGAAACAGCAAATTCAGAATTACCGTAAGCCTGGGATATGTCAATCAAAGGAGTAAATACATATCCACAAGTCTATTCCTTCTTTCATTGACAGGCTGTGTCTGTCTCATAGGTGACAGCATCAGCAACACATGAACATTTCTTCAAAATGTAGTGCCAAAAAGCACTAACAGAAAAGACAGTGCCTGTTTTCCTTTGTGACATGATCTAGTTACTATGGAAACTGACAACCTAGGCTGGATCCAATTAATTTTTCAGAAAGTTAATCAGACAATTCATTTGAAGGAAAGGGTCCCTAGCCAGTTAGCAGACTGTTTTCTTCAGTCACAAAACAGTGTATAATAATAATTTAATTAAATTCCTTTCGTCATGTATGTTTCTGTAAAAATGATATCTGCATAGTGGGTTTTCATTTGCAAAGTATTTTACAAAGAGCATTTTATTGGATTGTCATGACATTCTTTGATAAAGGATGAGAAAGAATTGTAATACCAATCTTGCATTTGAGGAAACTGAGACTCAAAGACATTATAGATATATTAAAATTTTAGTTTATGCATTTCATGGGAGCAGAATTAAATAGTTTAATAAATTATATTCTTTTTATCATTTCCTAATGCAGAGGATATATATGTCTTTTACCAGAGAAGACACCATATTTCTTCCCTCTAAGACATGATTAACAGAGCTCAGAAAAGAAGAAGATCCTCAGAGAATAAAAACAGAAATGCATTAGGTTGTTATTTGAGAAAAAAAGCAGAATTTGGTGGCACATCCATGTCAGAATTTATAAAATAAACAAATATAAGGAGCTTCACAGAAGTTGTGAAATTTTACACATAATAGTGATCCAAAACCAGCAATGTGAGGGGAAAAAAAATCTTCTTTTTCTGTAATTTTGTTGATGTAAGGAAACTCCCTTTCCCAATGCAAATCAACAACTGTCATGCATGTTATAATCTTTAAAAAATGGCCCAGAATACTAAGAGTTCAATAATTTTCCCAGTCACACAACCAGCTAAGCATCAAAGATGGGACTTGCTACTTCACATTATATTGTAAGCCCATATTGAGTCTGAGAAAATACAATGTAAATGGAATAATAGACACTGGTACAATGACTGCCAGTTGAGATAGTGGATTCCACCTCAATGGAAGTCTTTTAAGCAAAGACTTGATGTACACTTCCTGTAGATATTATAGACATAATTTTTATTCAGGTATAAAAACAACAATAAATAGCATTTATAAAGCACCTACTATGTGCTTTATACTACAGGCACTAAGATCTTTACAAATGTTTCATTTCATACTCAAAACAACCCAGTAGGTAAGTATTATTAACCCCATTTTATAGTTGAAGTTACTAAGGCAGTTTGTGTCTAAGTGACTTTTCCATGGTCACAGCTTGAAGGTATCTCAGGTCAAATTTGAACCTGATTCTTTATTTTTTTTTTAATACTTAACTCCATCTTGTAGTCAATACTGTGAATTGGCTCCAAGGCTGAAGAGAGTGGTAAGGACTAGGCAATGGGGGTTAAGTGACTTGCCCAGGGTCACACAACTGTGAAGTGTCTGAGGTCATATTTGAACCCAGGACCTCCTATCTCTAGACCTAGTTCTCAATCCACTGAGCTACCCAGCTGCTCCCAGGACCTAATTCTTTTTAATTGGAGTCCTTGTGATCTATCCACAGTTCCACCTAGCTACCACCCAGCATTGACTAGATTAGCTTTGTGTTCAACAATGTTCTTTCCAAATCTGATAGTCTAGTATTCTATGAATTGCCTACAGGCAAATGAATGGGTGAGCAACTGTTGGAGGTGGTGGATGGGAGTAAGTCCCTGAAATCAGATCTTTTGATTCAAATTCCATTTTTCTTTCCACTCCATACTATCTCTCTCAACTAACAGGTGGTTCAAATGAATAGGGGCAATTCAGCTTTATAATTGAAATTACAACCCACATGAACTATGCTAGGGAAGCCTATTATGAGACAATCAGTACTGATGAATAGAAAATAATGAAAGACAAAACTACTTGATTGCTAAGTATACATGTATCTTACCCCAGCCTGAGACTCGGCATCTAATCCAAATCAATCCAGTAATCCTTTCTGCTGGAATATTAATTGAAACTCTGAAATTTTAGAAATTAAAGAAAGATAGGTTTTCATGGCCAAAGAATTAATGGACAAGCTTTGAATATGACTAAGCCAGTTCTTCCATTGTAGACAACACTATCTCCAGAACTGTCCTCAAAGCTTTTTTTTTTTTAATCTTTTTGGATTTGAATGGAGTTTATAATCTTCTGACAGTGACTTTAGGAATTCCAAATCACTTCTAAGCCAAGACAAAGAATTGGAATTCAACTTCTGTGCAGTAGTAGGTGGCTTGAGCATTTTACCCCCAGAAACTCAAACTATTTTCAGGGAAATTCCTTGGCTCCCTTAGGCCCTCCCAACTCCCAACTCAGAACACCTGACCTTGAAGATTACCCTTCTTTGATAGCCACATTGAATTGAGATGGCCAAAGAGACAAACCCCATTTATTTATCCTCCAAATCATGAGAACAACCCCCATGCCCTCCTCCCTAAAACTCTTGCTCCAGAATCATGTCCTCACTGCTATAAAAGAATATAAAAACCCCAAAATTGAGGCATTCTGGGAGCAACCCTCCAGGTTGTTCCACTCATGCTGTTTTACTCTCCTCCCAAGGAGCAGCTTTCCACTCATGCTGTTCCACCTAGGAGGCAGGCTTCCACTATGCTGCCTCCTGGCCAGATTCAACATTATCTCCCAGATTAATAAATTTCTCTTTTTATTTTTAAGCCAAGTTTCAGAGTCTTGCATTCTTGTAAAAGTTCTCCTTCCCAAACCCCAGGAGTTCACCTCTTCACCCCATAACAGTAGTGAAATGTACCATCATAGAGAAAATGTATCATGATGAGCTCTTGGACCGATTGCAGTATTAAAGAAAGAAGGATCGACCTGTGTGGTGCTATAGAATCTGTATTTGCATTAATATTCTTGCTTGCTGATTTCTAACTGTGCAGCCTTAGATTATTCATTCAAGATGTCTGTGATTCAGTTTTCTCTTTTATGTAAAAAGAAGATGATGTTATATACACTGTTAAGTACACTATTAAGCCAATATGGTGATTTGTGATTTTTTTGAAAAAATGTTTATATCATATAAGAGTTTTGATCTACTATACAACAATGAGCCTTTTATGACAGCGAAAGAGGGAAAACATTATGATGAGTTCACAAGGACTAAAGTGAGTATACATTTCTCCTTAGGCACTTAAACTAAAGATGGGGTGCAGAACAAGAGCATTTAAGGGAAACATCATACTGTGGGGAGAAAACCATGTCAAATATTTTCATTCTGTCCTGGGAATTTGAGGGAATTAGGTGTGTCCTACCCAATGCTCCACCAAGTCCAAGAAGCTGCATGAAATAATTTCTGTAATATAAGTGAAAAGTTTCTTATGAGTCTCAAACCAGAAAAGAATAATAAACTG
This sequence comes from Monodelphis domestica, assembly GCF_027887165.1. Taxonomy (NCBI): domain Eukaryota; kingdom Metazoa; phylum Chordata; class Mammalia; order Didelphimorphia; family Didelphidae; genus Monodelphis; species Monodelphis domestica. The sequence goes on from NC_077231.1 coordinate 196,668,204, forward strand.
GCTACTTAGCCTTAAAGTCCTATATTCTGTTAGGGTGATACTGATATATCCTAAGGATGTCCTGGCCCACAGCCTTGTCTTGCTACTTCAAGGAGAATGTTAGAGGGAACTATCACTATCCAAAGGAGAAGTCTTGAAATCCTGGAGACTTGCCAGCACTTCTCTTTTCTTTTCCTGGTCCCTCAAGCTAAGAAGCTCCTTAATCCTGCCAAACTTAATCAAGTGTGCTGGCTATCACGTTTACTTCTTTTCTATTCTAGAATCTCACTATTCTTTCTATCTTTTCTTACATGAAAGATAAGAGGACCAAAGACTCCAGACAATGCAACCAATATTTATTATGAAGAAGCTAATTCTAATAAAAGATAATTGATACTTCAGGTAATAAAAGTACATCTCAAATTTCCAAATCAAATTTTATCTGGTATTCCCTTTCCTTTGCTCTATTAAAAAATCTTTTCCCCCTTTATTCACTACTAATTGTTGGTAGGACTTAAAACATGATTGTTATTTTTTCTCCATTTTTATTCTTATTGATTTCTTGTTTGATTAAGTCAATTCAATAAAATTTTATTAACTGCCTATTCTGAGCAGCAGTACTGTGTAGTGAATAGAGAGCTGGCCTAAGATTCAAAAGGATTTGAAATCAAGTTTCACTTCTGAAATGTATTAACTGTGGGATCCCACACAATTCACTTAACATCTTAGGGATCTAGCAACTCTTCAGGACTTCAAGTTGCATAAATATTACTTATTTACATTGGTAGAAGAAGTTTCCTCACCAGGAGTTCCCTCAGTCAATCAAACAACCAAATCCTACTCCATTCCCATTCAATAAATAAGGCACTTGCATCCCATAAACTAGGTCACAAGAACAATACATGTTAATAGTTATGGGTAGAAAAGAAATAAATGAGGATTGTATATAAATTGGCAATGGATGAACAAGTTGTGGTATATGATTGTTATGGAATAATATTGTGCCATGGGAAGTGAAAAACAACAATCACAGAAAAAATGGAAAGACATAGGAAATGATGCAAAGTGAACTGAGCAGAATTAAATGAGCATTATACATATTAACAGCAATAATGTAAAATGATCAACTGTGAATTAATTAACTATTATCAGCAATGCAAGGATCCAGGACAACACCAAAGGACTCATGATGAAAAAGGCTATCCATGGCCATACGGAGGAACTGACAGATTAGTTAATCCAAATTAAATTAAAGCATACCATTCTTTATTTTTTTCCAGGAATTTTTCTCTAGTGGAAATGATATGTGTCTTCTTTTACAAACTGATGAACATGGAAATATGTATTGTATGATAACACATGTACAACATATGTTAACTGCCATCTTGGGGAGGAGGTAAAGAACATAAATTTCTAAATGTCCAAAAACAATTATATCAACATGTAAAAAATTAAAATCAGACTAAATGAGTCAGGAGGGAAGACCAAGGGTCCAGAGGATTAGTAATTATTGTAATCTGAAGGCCTGAATATATGACAGAAAGTTCTTAACATATTTTGGTCTAATAGAAATGTTATTTTAAAAAAGGCAGCATATCGAAGGCAAATATCGGAGTATCTGGTTGAAGAGGAAAACAGAAATTGTTTAACATGAAAAAACAACTAATATGAAACAGGAAAAATTCTATTGCACAAAAACATGTGAATAGCTACAGTTTTTAATATGTATGGTACCCTTGAATGTGTGCCAGAAACTGCACAAAAAAAAATGGCTTTATTCTGTTACAGTGGGATAAAAATGATGGGACGATTCAAAAATGTAATTCAGGCATATTTTCTATTGTCTATTCATTGCAAAGGCATATGTATTAAGTGAAAAAACCAGATGATATCTTTGGTCTAGGAATTTCTGCTCCACTATCAGATGAACATATTCTTTGAGGACCCTTCCCACCCTCCATGCTTTGTGGATAGATTCAGCCTGTTGTATTCACATTCTCTCACCTTGAGATCAACAACATGTACACACAAAATGGATAGACCTGACTTGTAGAGGAGACTGTAAACAAAGGGTAGAACGTTTTTTTTTTCTTCCATCTGATGCTAACTGGCTCATATAGAGATCAAACTTTGACCCAGCCCTTTTGCACTATTATCAACCCAACCAGGCTAGACAGACCAGAAGAGTATTATTCATGTTAGTGAGACAGAGAAAAAAAATAAAGTTGTCCAGAGTGTTTCTTGAATTCCACATAAATAGAATTTTAAAATGCTGTAAATATAATCAGTTACATAATTCAAACAAAAATATATTCTTTTTTATTCTAGATGTTCATGGATTTAGGATTTCATGAATCCCAGGTAAATTGCTATGTTCTTTATTATTCATAAAACTAAGGAAAATGCCCTTACTTGAAGCTATACACATTTCCTTAAATAGAACTCCTATTATAATGATTTTCTTTTTTCAAACTCAGCACCAATTTATATAGATATACACAAAATATGAAGTTCCAACACTAAACAGAATTGTCAGTGCAATATTCCAATTGCTTTTTAAATTGATCCTGGGATAGATGGAACCAAATAATGATTTATTTTAAACTTTGATATACTATGTCAAGTCTGAGGTAAACCCTTCTGAATCTTTAAAATGGTATTCTTAAAGGCATTTAAGTAGTGTTCATGAGAGTCACAATGCATTATATTTAAATCCTAAAACACACTTGAAAAAAGATGAAAAGGGAGTTCTTCAAAGGATCAAGTTTATCATTCCAAAAATCAAGTATGGGATAAAATTAATGTGGTTGACATTTCAATATCCAAGCATTTCCAAGAAATGCTATAATTTTTCTTTTGGGGGGGGAATGTCCATTATGTATAAATGGAGATTTTGAACCTTTGGCTTCATTCCTCAGAAGTCCTTAATATTTCCCAAAATTTCCTATAATCTCTCCTGCATCTCCCCGTTGGTGGGATCATGTTATTAGTATTTAACTGTCGGTAACTCTTCCCATGTTCTCTTTTTGGGCAACAATCAGCAGTGATGGTGGTGAGTGGGGATGGCTGAAAATGACTAACCAGCCATGGGCATGAGCACATGGTTTTTATTTTGCATCCTCTTTATTACTTGATTTCTAATGATCATTCAATACACCTCCTAAAATATAATGTTTTATTATTAGAGATATGAATATAATTTTTACAATTATCTCTAGATGATGACAAATAAAAGTAAACTAAGTTGCTTCAAAGCTATGTCTTATTTTTCAGAATGCCCTATCTTATCTATATGGATAAGAAGTTTTTATTTCTTCTTGTATTATTCTCTGAAAGATAGTGACAATGAAGAACATATATCCCTTTTACTGGATAGAGCCAAAAGCTGGCTTTGTGCATTTCTCCTTTTTAAAAAAATATTTTTAAATGATCTCTACTTTTTTAAAAGAAAACATTTATTTAAAATATTTTTCTTTTCAATTTTTGTTACAAATTCTCTTATCTCCATCTTACATCCTTCCCCACTCAATGAGAAGTCAGTAATATGTAATCAATAATAAGTATGAAATCATGCAAAACATTTCCATTTTAGCCATATTACAAAAAGAAGCAAGAAAGCTAGAGAAAGTAAGAAAATAACAAAATGCATTCAGAGTATATCAGTTCCCTCTCTGGAGGTAGATAGCATTTTTTTTATCATGAGCCCTTTGGAATTATCTTGGATCATTGTATTCATCAGAGTAGCCAAGTCTTTCACAGTTGATCATCTTTACAACATTGTTGTTATGATGCAAAATTATCTCCTGTTTCTTTTCCCTTCACTTTGCATCAGTTCATATAGGCCCTGCCATGGTTTTTTATTTTTTTTTCCTGAAACTATCCCTTCATCATATCCTATAACACAATAGTACTTCATCAAAATTAAATGCCATAATTTGCTCAGTCACTCATTCCACAGTTGATGAGTATCCTCTAAATTCCCAATTCCTTTTCATTTCAAAAAGGCTTCTATAAATATTTTTGTACAAATTCATCCTTTTTTTTTCTTTGATCTCTTTGAAATAAAGATCAAATAATGGTATTTGGTAAAAGGGTATGCACAGTTTTGTGGCCCTTTGAGCCTACTTCCTGTGAAGATTGGATTTGGCTTTCTCCTGATAGTTAACAATGAACATACTTAGCTCTTCCTTAACAATGAAGATAAAATTGTAATCCCCTGTCTATTTTTTAGATTTTAATCACCAAAGTGTTAACTTAGTATTTAAAGTAGATTCATTTTAACTACAAAAAGATGTTAACTAACCACAAAAAGGTGTTAACTAACTACAAAAGGTGTGACACCCATTTCATACATTGAGTGGGCAGTTCTGGAGAGGAGGGTCTGCTATGATTGGTAGACGTAAAATTTAGGGGAGGTTACACAAGAGAAAAAGGTCTTTAAGTAGAGGAAACAGAGGCACACAAGGATTATTAAATAAAGATTCAGTCACTCAGAGTTGGACTGGATCAGTCACTCAAGCTTGGAGTGAAGAACTGGTATTCGGAGGAGAGGCTGGAAGAAGAAGTCGGAGTTGGACTGGATGACAGACACTTGAGGAGAGACTAGAAGACACTCAGACTTGGATTGAAGACACTTGGTTATGGAACTGGACCCCTGGAGGAGGTCATGCAGGAGACCTCAGACTACTTTCCTTTTAGATGATCACCATGGTGTGTGAAAGGCTTAGTTTCCTTGCCTTTCTGGAGATATGAACCTCTGAGAAAGACCCATCATCTTGAGACTCCTTTCCCCTGTCTGGGGCTTAGAATTTCTACCTGGCTCTGAGGAATCCAGATCTTTCTCTCTCTCTTCCCTTTTCTCTCGTCCTTAATATCTTCCCTCTATTGTAAAAATAAACTACCTTAAATTCCATTTTACTTTAGTAATTCATTTTGGGAGTTTTGAAATTAAATCCCTGGCAACCATCAATTTAAATATTCAGGTCCAAATCATAATAAATTTAACATTCCAAATTGCTCTCCAGAATGGTTGGATGAATTCACTATTCTGCCAAATCCTTAGTGTACTTATTATTCCCTAATATAACCAACATTTCCTATTTATTATAGGTAGAAGGTCATATTTCAAGGTGGTGTTAATTTGCATTTTTCCAAACAATTGTGATTTAGAGCACTTTTTTCATGACTATAGATAGCTTTTATTTCATCTTCTAAAATTGACTATTTATATCCTTTGACCATTTGTAAGTTGGGGAATAACTTATTTTCAGAAATTCAACTCAATCCTATACTCAGTATATGCTTAATAAATGAGAATATTTTTTTAAATGAAGAATGAAGAGGAATGCAAGTTCTTCAAGAATTCTATACTCAAGGGGGCAGCTGGGTAGCTCAGTGGATTGAGAGCCAGGCCTAGAGACAGGAGGTCCTAGATTCAAATCTGGCCTCAGACACTTCCCAGCTGTGTGACCCTGGGCAAGTCACTTAACCCCCATTGCCTAGACCTTACCATTCTTCTGTCTTAGAACCAATACATAGTATTGATTCCAAGATGGAAGGTAAGGGTTAAAAAAAAAAGAATTTTATATTCAGAATGGATTTGAACCAGAAATTTAGGGCTGGTTCAATAATGGGGAAATCATAAATATAATTATCCATATAAATATATCTATCCATATTATTGCCAAGAACAACAAAATTAATATTGTTATATGATTAGAAAAAACAAAAACATGTTTGACAAAATACAACACCCATTTATATTCAAATATATATATATATATATATATATATATATATACTAGAAAGCATAGGAATAAATAGAAATTTCCATTAAAAATCCATTTTTTCCAGTCAAACTAAGAACTAATGTTGTTTCCTATGGGGATGAATTAGAGGTCTTTCCAATAAAATGACAGGTAATATGAAATTGTCCATTTTCGCCATTAGTGGCCAACATTGTCCTAGAAATTCTACCAAAAATAATAAGATACAAAAACAAATTTCATGAATAAGCACAGACATAGAAGAGACAAAATTATCATTTTTTTTGCTGATGATGAAATTTATTTAAGATTTCCAGAAAACCAAATTAAAATTAGTTAAAAAAATTAACAATTTCAGCAAAGTGGCAAAACATATGAAAATCCCAAATAAATCATTGACATTTCTGTATATTCAATTGAAAATCCAGCAATGAGAGACAAAGAGAAACTACATTTGAAATTACTAGAGAAAATATAAAATACTTTGGTTTCTGTTTGCTGAATAAAACAGGAACTATATGAATACAATTATTTTGGGAGAAAATATGAATAGCTCTTGGACAGGTAGAGCCAATATGATAAATGTGGCAATAGTGTGTAAATTAATCTACCTACTTGGTACTATACCAATAAAATCAAGGGATCATTTTAACTGAGCTAGAAAGAATAGCAACATAACTCATTGGGAGGAAAAAATGTTGAAAATTTCAAGGAAAATAATTTTTAAAAATAGGAAGAAAGGATGTAGAATCACCATACTTCAAATTACATTATAAAACATTAATCATCAAAATAACTTGTACTTCTAAACATATTGATCATTGAAAAAGTTTTGATACACCATAAACAGAAGCAATTAAGCACAATAGTTAAAAGTTTCATAATCTCAAAACTATTGGGACAAGAACTTGGTATTTAAAAAAAATATTGTTGGACAAATAGGAAAGCAGTCTGGAAGAAATTAATTATAACATCTTATACTATAGATGAAAAAAATTACAAATAGATACATGTCTTCTACATAAAAGGAGATATAAACAAAATAGAGGAGTAATGACGGAATTACATGTCAGATGTGTGGATAGAGGCAAGATTCTTGACCAATAATAAAAAATCAGGAATGTTAAAACTAATAATTTGGATTGCATAATTTGATTTTTTTTGCATAAACTAAGTGAATGTGTCTAAAATTAGAAGAGAAATAAGAAAACGGGGGAAGTGGTTAAACAAATTTCTCTGATAAATGTCTCCTTTCTAAGATATATTAGGAACAGAATCAAGTTAATGTGGTATTTTCTATTTCCTAATTGATATATGGTCAGAGGATATCAATGGTCATTTTTTGGAGGAATTATTTCAAGCTATTCATAGCCATGTTTAAAAAAATACTTTACATTACTAATAATTATAGAAATGAAAATTAAAGAAGCTCTGGGGTTCTAATCCACACCAATGAAATTGGAAAAGTTAACAAAAATTACCATGACAATGAAGTGCTATAGGAAAATAGGTGCATTAATGTCCTGCTGGTGAAATTATAAATTGACCCAGCCCTTCTGGAAAAAAAAAATATTTGTTATTATACCCCAAACATCAAATTATGCATATCCTTTGACCCAGTGATACTACTAATAAATTTATGCCTCCAAAGAAACCTAAGAATGTAGTAAAGAATTTATATATTAAAAAATATTTATAACAACTTCTCTTTTTCTGGGCACAAAGAAATGGAAAACTGAGGGAGATACTGAGTTCAACCAATTGGGAAATGACTAAACAAATTATGGCACTTCAATGTGATAGAATACTAATGTACTCTAAGAGATTATGAAATCATTTGCTGCAGAGAAACCTGGGAAAACTTGTATGAACTAATGCTAATTAAAGCAAGCAGAATGTGTATAATAATTTATAGACCATAACATATTACTAAGACAAAATTTTTGAAAGACTTAGGATTCCTGATCAATGCAATTACTAATTATAGTTCCAGAATATTCCTAATGAAACATGTTACCTATCTCCTGAAAGAGTGCTGATGGACTCAGATTATGAATTTATACACATATTGTTTTTGAAGGGGCTAACATAGGAATTTATTATACTTGAATATAAGGGATTTTTTCTTTCTTTCTCAAAAGAAGGGGTATCAACCTAGAAGGAGAAAATGTATATTTTAATTAATTTTATTTAAATTAATTTAACTTGTAGTCAAAATAAGCCTTTGTCAGTCATGGCCCTTGTATTTATTTGACAAGAAGGAGACAGGAGGTAAACGTGAAAGATTAATAAATTGTTATTGTATAACTATTTTTGGATTACAAACAAACATAATTTTGTTTCACTCAAAAATGTAAGATACTTCAAAATTGTGTTTTCTTTAATTTCATTAATGATCAACTCCATGTGCTACAATGGTATTCCAAGGATAGCACATTTCAAAATTGCAAAGCAGATAGAATTAATCTTATGCATTATCCCAACTCCTTTCAATTTATATTCCTCATACCACAAAGGATTACACACTATGTCCACATTCTTAATCTGGGTTATATTCCCAATGATCCTACTTTTCATATGTTCCCTAGTAGATATTTGTTGCGAAGATCTCATTTTCATCATTTACAAAATGAATAAGGTAAACAAGATCACTTGTGTCAAACTCAAATAAAAATTGGGGACACTAAAATCTATATAAAGATCCCTATGGAATGCAGATTGACTTAGTTTATGTGAGTCACTCTGGGCTATTTGATCTCTATGAGCCTGTACTGCTCTATTAATATATGAGCTTAGACCAGTGATAGTGAACCTTTGGCACAGATGCCATAGACAGCACACAGAGCTCTCTGCATGGGCACATGGCCAGCACCTCCTCAAGAGTTCATTACTAGAAAGGCAGAGGGACTTGGGGGGAGCTGTTCCCTTCCGCCTTCCCACCATGCCTGATGACATTTTTTCACATCACCCACCCATCTGTCCAGCAGCCCAATGGGAATATGTAAGGAAGGTGACTCACAGGCAGCAGAGCTGGAGGGAAGTAGAGTGTTCAGGCCACTTCCCTTCCCCTCTCTACACTTTCTGAGGAAATTTCCTCACTTTACCCACCCCTCTACCCAACAAACCAATGGAAACACTTTCTCCCTCCCTTATATGGATTAAGGAGGGAACCAGGGTACACTGGCCACTCAATCTGGGAGATAGGGTGGGAGCAGAGCCTGGCACTCCATCTCTAAAAGGTTTGCCATCACTGGCTTAGACTATCAAATTGTTTCCTCTTCTAAGGGCATTTGCATTTCCATGGGGGATTTTGGGAGATAGAAAAGCCATTAAGTCTCAAGAAAGTACATCTCTACTGGTAGAATTTCACACAAAGGGAGACATTTGTGATAGAGAAGATAGATTGCTGGCCTTGGAGTTAAGAAAACAACTTCAAATACTGCCTCAGATAAATATAGCTGTATATCACAGAGCAAGTCAGTTAATCAACCTCTGGTTCTTCATCTGTAATATTAGGACAATAGTGCTTTCCTTTTAGAGTTGTTATGAGAATTCAATGAGATAATATGTATAAAATATTTTTTCAAACTGCTATATAAATCTTTGCTATTAGGTTGTATAGTGGATAGAATGCCTGACTGAAGTCAGGAAGATTCATCTTCCTGAGATCAAGTATGGCTTCAGATACTTAGTAGCTCTGTGATCTTGGAAAAGTCATTTAACTCTGTTTGTCTCAATTACTCATCTATAAAATGAGCTAGAGAAGGAACTAGCAAAACCATTACAGTATCTTTATCATGAAAATTCCAAATGGTGTCAACTAAGAGTAGGAAATGTCTGAACAACAAAAACAACAACAGCAATAAGATGGGATTTTTCAGTGTTCCTTAAATAGCATCATATGGGTTACTGCATTATCTGATTTCTCATAAGGTCAACCAGAGGTCCAAGTAAGCTATATCTTTTAGCCTTGTGCCAGGCTGTTCTTTTGCCATTGTTTCAACATTTTACTTAGATCTTTTCTACTCCATCTCAAAATATTTCTAAGCTATTTTCATCATCCTACTTGTATCACTCCTGCTTCTGCCCCAAATCCATTTCCAAGTTCAGGATTTCAAGAGCAGAAATGACTAAGGAAAAAGTCAAAGGTTATAGCAGCTCCATTGTCGATAAGAGAAAGGAGAAAAATATTAAACCCCTAAATGAAATTTTAAAATGCTTGCATCAAGTCATGCAATAAAATATGAAACCAATATACTTGCTCAAGACCTTTAAATAACATTAAGAAATTTATATCAAATGTAGGAGAAAAAATATACCCTAGGAAGTAGTATGTACATATAAACTAAATTCTAAAAAATAAAGTTCTAAGAAATAAGTAAGGGCATTTTCCAATAGAAACTGAAGGGAGTCAAGAAAATGATGAAATAGATTATCTGCAAGGAGAAAGAATAACATTTTATGAAAAACTTTTCTCTAAAAAAAATGTTCATCTAATAGTAACTTGCAAATGAATCGAGGTCATTGTATTTTTCTTTTATTTAAAATAGCTGGAGTTTTGAGTGAAAAGAGATTCCTTGGATTATGGAATGACTGATGATTAAGGATATCAGGTGTGTAATAAGAGACTATTTTTAATTGATAATTGATAACTAAGATATCCGGCTGTTATCTTCTTTCCCTCCCTCCCCCCCCCTTTTTCCTCCTTTCAGCCTCCCCTTCTTCTTTCCCTCCCTTCTTCCCTCTTCTTGTTGATTCTTCTGGTTTCTCTAAATCAACTCAGTTCTATGATGTCTCAAATAAGATACCCTTTCTCTTCTTTATCTTAAGGAAGAGGTTTATTGGGGAAGAGACAGGGAAGGATCCAATGGAAGGAGAGAGGGTATGGGATTTCCCTAATATTACAATGAGTCTTATTTTGAAGGAGGGTGAAATATAATTCAATTGGGAGAAATGGCTGATAGGTCTGGAAGTTCAGTCACTCTCACAACAGAGCAAATCAGAGAGAGAGATGGACTTTGTTCTTCTTTCTTCTGTCTCAAAAAGTCCAGAGACCACCTTCAGGCTTCAGTATCCAAAACCCCAAGAGAGAACCCATTTCTTCCCACTTGCAAGCCAGAAAGTCAGCCTTCAGTTGATCTGCCTCCAAATGCTCTTTCCCGGTCTCTTTTGAATGACAGGTCATCAGTCTCAGCTATTCCTGTCTTTTTGCATGCTTTCCCAATTTCTCTCTCTTCCACAGGTGCAAACCTGAAGAAAATAGTAAAAGGCATGAAGGATTTAGTAGCAATATGGAAGTATATGAAAATCCTGTTACAGAGAAAATCAGGAACAAATGCCGGTTAGACGTCCTCTAATTCCTGAACTTCCAAAGCACATGATGAAACAACAAGCCCCCAATATGAAAGTAAAAATCAAGTTATGAAATGCAAGGATATGATGAATGCTCAGATCTAGAAGCTCTATTTTTGTTAAGTTTACTATTCTCTTACTCAATCACCTGAGTTCTTATCTGTGTCAGACTTTAATGATGACCATAAACAGGAAACTAATTTTAGCAAATTCATTTAACAAGGTTATGTTTATTCTTTGAATACCACTTTGGAAAAAGAGCACGAGGCTAGGAGCTGGAAGATCTTGGTGTTAACAGTTACTCAGGTCACCTCGCTGAGCTGAGGAAAGAAAAAGAAAGTATGTAGGACTGTTTCATAAGTGCTTAACATTTCCTAACATATCCAGTAAGGTACTGAAGGAGGGAAAAGAGTGCTTCCACTTGTTGATGTATTCAGACTGGCCCCTAAATTCTGTTGTAACAGCATTTAATTGTTAGAAAAGAGAGTGTAAGGAAAAGTAAAGCTGATGGTTGCAGAGAAGTGTGTCTAATTGAAAATCTGTTACCCTAAAAAAAGAACTACATTTCCCAGGAGCCCACTGATTTCCTGTTATTACATACTTCCTGTAGATAGAGGATATTAGGTGGGAACATGGAAGGTCCCACTTCTTCACTTCCTGTCCCGAGCTTGGTGATGATAAGGTGGGCATTTGAACTGGCTGATAAAACATGGGCACATGGTCTTTTTTTGTATCTTCTTTATTACTTGATTTCTAATGATAATTTAATAACCTCATAAAATATGATATTTTTATTATTAGAGGATTATAATTTAATTTTTACACTGTATTTCCCTCTTTAGTATAGTCCTTAGTCCTCACACCTCAGGTGGCCAGGTGCTTCAGAGGATAAAAGCAGCAAAGGCTTCACCAATGATGGAATTGTAGTCACTTGCAGATCTGCCAAACCTGAGACAAGGGCCTTACAAACATCAGCCAGTTTTAGAATTGGCTGTGGCCTTGATTATAGCCTGGAACTGAGTGCCTCTGTGCCTATTGGGTGGCTACAAGAAAAAGACCCCACATATTCTTCAGCCCTGGAGCCTAGGGGATGACCATAGCTGGTGCTTCTAATGTCTGCTTTAATATCAGCAACCTTTCCTGTCCCTTGATGGAGAGAGAAGCTCTCCAGCTGCATCAGACCCTACAACCAGCTCAGAAGTCCTTGTACTCATTCTACCTAGAATCCTTCTAAGCCTGCCCATCTGGGAACACCAACTCTAAGATCTCAGCCTGTACCACCCCCCATGCTGATACTTAGCTGAGCCTCCTGAGAAGTTTCAAATCTAATTATTCCACCCTTCCTGGGCACCGTGCACAGATGGGCTAACACAAATAAATAAGTGCCTCTTCTCAACCCATAATTAAGTCTTCTTTGATAAATAAATAGAATTCACTTTACAAATTTTGTAGTCTATAAGAATCACATTGTTTATATACAGTTTCTCTAGTCCCCAGGCACAAAAAAGTATTTGCATCCACTCAAACACCCTGGAATAGTCTTGTCCTCATTGCTAACATTTGGGTTTTGCTATGTTTCAAGGACAGGAAAGGCTGTTGGGGGAGTGATACCATATATTTCATTCTATTGAATTTCTTTAAAACTGTGGCTGTACTTGGCTTGAGGCACCAGAGTTTGGAAAACCATTCCATGATAGCCTTTTATCTGGTACATCTACACATCAGACTTTTGTAAGAGGGAAATGCCAAAAGGAATGGAAAAGACTGGATTTGAAAAACTATCTCAGGAGAAGATGAGATGGAACCCAGCTGCCATTGGGGAATGGGATGGAATGGAACATTCCAGGCAAGCTAAAAGGAGGAGCACTTGGGAAGCTAGAGGTTCTTTTCTTCTTGGTTTGAAGAGAGAGGGAACTAATTTCTTACTGTGAAGACAACATATATCCCTTAAGGTTTGCCTGAGAAACAGAAGATCCTGTCTATTCATCAGTGACACTATTAGGATGGAGACTTTTCCCTTAGTGGAAAGCAAGAGCCTATCCTAAAAAAAGACTCCCTGATTCAAATCCCTAAACCTATCTGTAGAGGGGAAATAGTTAGGGACTTCCTATTTTCCTCAACCCTTTTTACTCAAGTAAATAGATATTTTTGATTTTTACTAAAGGCTCAATCATCTTCAATGTGTTAGGAGAGGAATTACAAAATATATCATCTAAAGATGGAGACTGAAGGGGATTTTCACTTATCCTTCAACTCTAGTCAGACCTGACTCCATAGTCAACAGCTCTGCCTGGGGGAAGGGGAAGAAGAAGTAGAGCTACCTTATATCTATTATCCCCTCCCCAACACTTTGGTTCCTTCTTTGTTTCTCCACTAATACAGACTCATCTGAAGGTTGCAAACCATCCAAGTGTTCTGAGCCCCGCCATCCTTTCCTCCTAAATGTGTGAGAGAAGTGACAAGAAGACTGATCTGGCTCAACTTCATCATCACCTAACTGAGTGACTTGAGGCAAGTAACTCAACTTAGTGAATGAGCATGTTTTAAGCACTAACTATGTACCAGGCACTGTTACCTTTGAGAAATCCAAGGTCCAAGTACCCCTATTTTGGTTTGAATGTTAAGCACTTTTTTTGTTTTGGAGGCTTCTCTATTGGATGAAGGTTTTCCTCTCATAAAGCCCAGTTTCTTAGTCAGACCTTTGCCTTTGATTTATTACAGCTGACCATTCCCTCATAACATAGCTATTGACTGCAAAGAGGTTTACTCACCTGTTTGTGGTTAGTCTCTGTAGGCTTCCTAAAAGGTATAAAGAGACTCTCAGGTCCCTATCCCTTTGGAGTTGACCCTTGGCTAAGGTGTTCTCTCCCAGAGTGGAGTTGGCACTAAAAGTTGAGTATTCTTGCAAAGGAGAAAGCATCTAGCATGGTGTCTTCTCCCAGGGGTACAGTTCCCAAAGTCCCAGAGCCTTTGGTTTTGTATGGTGTTTAACTTTTGACTCTGTTTGGTGGCCAAATATTTGAACGCTATCCCTATTCCTGATTAAAGAGTGGGTTATCTAACTACTTGGAAGTTCTGTATTTATTTCCAAGTTAACAGGCAAAAACAAAACAAAAAGTCCTTCCACTCAAGGAACTCACACACAGACTAAGGGAAGAGAAGACACACAAAAAGCTACAGGCAAACAAGATGTGTGTGTGTGTGTGTGTGTGTGTGTGTGTGTGTGTGTGTGTGTAGAGAAAGAGAGAGAGACATCTATGTGTATGTGTGTATATACACAAAATACATAGAAACATCTGTATACCCACAACTTGTATATAGATATAAATTGAGGCTAGTCTCCTAGGAAAATGGTAATATTAAGAAGGGCTGGGAAAGTGAGACATTATCTGAGATTTGAAGGAAGCCAGGAGGTAGGGAAGGGGAGGGAGAGTTCCAGCTGTGGAGGAGGATAGCCAATGAAAGTTCTCAGAGAAAGATGTCATGATGGATTCAGTAAAGGACACTGAGAAGGAGCAGGTAAGACAGGTAGGAAGAGAAGCAAGAGCAAGCAGAGTCACAAAAAGTTAGAGAACAAGAACTATCTGATTGACGATGTCAGTGACTTGAGAGAGGTCAAGAAGGTGGAGGACTGAGAAAAGGCCCTTAGATTTCACCTGTCTAGTCATTGGTTTCCTGGTCTGTAAAAGGAAAGTTTTGAATTAAATTAACTTGAATGTCCCTTCTCCCATCTGTTTACTCTAGACCCAAGATACATAAAGAAATATATTTTTCAGCAAAAACAAACAAACAACTCTTTCCCCAGATATAGATTGTTTATTTACTCTGCAAACAATATTGGAGTGACTAAACAAACACTATATGTACCCTTTGTTATAACTGTATTTCTCACCAAAATTGCTCTAGCTAGGACCATTAAGAAAAATATGCCAAAGATGAGTTTCATTCCGTGATTTTTTAAAAAGTGGTAGTTACAACAATTTTTAAAAATAAAAATATTTCCATTTGCATACATGTTATTTCATTCTTTAGACATAACATTAAGTTACTCAAATTCTCATGATTGCTTTAAAATTGTTGTTTGTGGTACTCTGATGTTTTTTCTCCAGGGACAACATTGTGTTTTCTAGTCTTTTTGTTTCATTTGAAAGACCTAGCACAATTTTCCAAAAATACATACTTGATGTATATTTTTGAACCATATAGAAATATGAAAAGTTAGGTATTTATTTGCTTTTTAAAAGATAATTTATTAAGCTGAGTTTTGTGTCCATCTTTCACTTATTTAAAATATATCAAAGATTTTTTACTTTTTCTTTATAATAATTTTCTGAGGTCTAATCATAATGAAGACCTACACAAGTATTTTCACAGTTAAAATTCTTTTATAATGGATTCCAAATGATTACTTTCCCAAATGCATTCTGTGATGTTAGCCCTTTATAGATAACTATCGATCTGTTCCTTCAACACTACGTAAGTTTGTCTATTTAGTTCATTTATAGTCTGTTTATTCTTTTGCTCAAAATGAATACTAAACAATATGTTTAAAAAGGAGCCTCAGTGGGTTGTATTATTTTAGCCATTGATTAGAACTTTTAATATATGACAAATATAGGATTTAGAGCTGGGAGAAAATAACCTTACAGGTCAACTAGTACAATTCTCATTTTACAGATAAGGAACATGAATGTCAAAGAGGAAAGGTAACTTACTATGTCAGATAGCTGGTATAAAAGAGCTAGAATTAAAACCAATTTGACTCAAATCCAAAAATTTTTCTATGAAATGATTCTACATCTATTCAATACATTTATTTACCTTATGCTAAACTATGTACTTATTTTACTTCCTTAAATTGGGTAAATTGGAATACTCCATGTACCTGAAAGGGTTTTTAAGCTAATCCTACTTACCCTTACGAAAACATTTCTGAAGGAAATGATACCAGTTTGACTATTTTATAGAAACTTCCCCATCAATATAACTTACATAAAATTCAGAGTACCTCAAATAAGCTAATGGACATCCAATAGAAATTAGTTTAGTGGAAAATAATCTTATTGAGTGAAGCAATGATTCTTTTTTTTTGCTTGTTTGTTTTTTTATACCCAATGTTTATGACAGAATGGTACTTGTGAATGGTTGATAAATAATTGCTTCTTGAATGGATTAGAAATTTTAATGTTCTTAACTATGATATAATAAACTGTGATGCCGAGGCTCTCTGTGCAATATAGATCTAAATATGTAACTCAAGTAAGGGAATTGAGAATGAGAAATTTAAAAAATAGGAAGTATTTTTTTTAACTCTTACCTTCCATCTTGGAATCAATACTGCATATTCGTTCCAAGGCAGAAGAGTGGTAAGGACTAGGCAATGTGGGTTAAGTGACTTGCCCAGGGTCACATAGCTAGGGAGTGTCTGAGGCCAGATTTTAACCTAGAACCTCCTAGCTTCTAGGCCTGGCTCTCAATCCATTGAACTTCCCAGCTGCTCCCCCCAAAATAAAAAAAAATTATTGAGAGAAATGAAATCAAAGAACATAAGAAACAGGAAAGGAAATAACAATTTAATTGGTAAGATTGCAAGAATACTAGAACAGCCAATAAGACTATCATTAATTGACTAGTTAGGCTAATAGATAGCCAAACAAAATTTGCAATTAGGAAGTAACCACTTAGGGGATTTTATTAAGGAGCCTAGAGATATATGTTGCTAAAAAGAAAAGAAGAAAAAAAATAGAAAAGAAAAGAACCTATTTGTACCAAACTATTTGTAGCAACTCTTTTTGTGGTGGGGAAAAAAAAATTACAATTGAGAGGATACCCATCAATTAACAAATGGTTGAACAAGTTGTAATATATGATTGCTTTCTTTCTTAATAATGCTTCCTGTGATGTATGAATGTGATTGAATACTATCATACATTAAGAAATGATTAGGGGGGTAATTTCAGAAAAATCTGGAAAGATTTACATTAATTGGTGAGGTAAACATAAACAGGAAACCATTATACACAGTAACAGCAATATTATAATGATGATCAACTATGAAAGACAGCTATTCTGATCAATACAATGATCCAAAACAATTCCAAAGGACCCTGGATGATAAATACTACCCAATTCCAGAGAAAGAAATGATGAACTCTGAGTACAGATTGAACCATGTCTTTTCACTTTTTTTTTACTTTTTTTTACATGGCAAATGTAGCAATATATTTTGAATGACTTCACATATACAATGGGTGTGACATTGCTTATCTACTCAATGGGAGGGGAAGAAATTTGAGGAGGTGGAGAATTTAGAACATTTTTAAAAAGAATGTTCAAAATTAATAAACAATAAACAATAAAGAATATGTCCTATTTAAAAAACCCAGAAATAACCCTAATAACAATCTTACTTTTTCAGGAAAAAAATATTTACCTGGACCCTTGCAAGATTATATTTAAACATACATACACACATTTAAATATTATTAATTCTCTCATTTTCAATAGGGAGCAAACAAAGGAGAGGTATAAGAATAAATGAGAAACGTAAGCTATGGTCTATCTTTCCTCTTTCTTTGTTTAGATTGTTTAGATCTAAGGTTATAATGAACATCAAAGGCTAATAAATCCAGGCTACTGAGTTATCTAAGACATATCTGAATGCAAGTTCCTAGAGGCCAGGGATGACTTCTTTTTTTGTCTGTGTATCTGAAGTGGCTAGCATAGAATCCTACTTTAATGAATCTCATTGATGATCCCATCACCTAAAGGGGCTCCCATTATCATTGAAGGCAGACAATTCTAGTTTTAGAAAGCTTTATTTGCTCACAAGTTATTGTTTTTTCTTTCTCTGCTATTAAATCAAAATATAATTTTCTTAAACTCCAGTCCATTTTTTCTTGATCAATTCCAGTCTAATCAATTTAAGTATTTATTAACTGCCTATTATGTGTGAAGCATTTTGGTAGGCATTAAAGACAGAACCTGCCAAAAGGGGCCAACTTTCTTCCACATAATTTCCCTCCAAATTCTTAAAAATAACTATCACATAATCACTAAATTCTTCCTTTGCCTATTAAACATTCCTAGTTCTTTGAACTAATTTTCAAGTGGCATTTCACGAGGCCCTTTACCATTTTGATAAACTATTAAATATTTTCTAGGTTATATTATCTTTTCTAAAGTTTGTTATGTAAAAACAGATCACACACTAGAATAGGACTCTTACTTCCCAGTTATGGACATTTTTCTAAAGTTTAAAATTATAGAAGCGGTGATATCACCCTACTAAATAAAGTTGAATTTAAAGTTCACTAAAAATCTGTTGTTAATATTTTTCTTAAATTTGAGATAAACTACTGTTTTTTAATCATATCTTCATTTTTTTTTACTTCTGAAGGAAGTTTTCTGGATGCAACTGGAAGAGTTTATGTTCATCCTTATTCAATTCAATCTTGTTTTATTTGACTCCCAATTCTTGCCTCCTGACATCTTTACAAATCTTCACTTTGTCATCCAAGTTCAGAATCCTTCTCTATTTTGAGTCATCTCCAGATCTGATAAGAATACTGATTTATGAAAGTTAATGATAAAAATGTTAAATGATAGCAGAGGTTCAAGTGAAGATCCTTCTGGTACTCCACTAGATAATGTGAAATTCACCTAGAACAGATTATTGTTGGCTTCTGAATATCTTCCAGACATTCAATCAGTTTGAAATAAAACTAATTACATTATCATCTAAGTCTAATCTCTCCATTTTACCCCACAAGAATAGAATGGAAGATGCTTTTAAATACTGTCCTAAGACCCATGAAACTCATATTAATAGCATTCCCCATTCCACCAGTCTAATAATTTTTAGAAAGTTAATTAGATTAGTCTGATATAAACTTGAGTACATTTACCATTGCGAAATGAAGACTTAGGAGGGGCTGATAACTATCTTCAAGTATCTCAAAGGCTATAAGGAGATGAAGAAAAAAGAGAGACTTGTCCTGTTGGGCCACAAAGGCAAAACTGAATAATGGAAAAAAAATTATAGAATTTTCAAAACAGATAAATTGAGCTTTAATCTAAGGGGAAAATGTAATAGTGGGATTGTCCTCATTAAATATTTATAAGCAAAGACTAGATGGGTGCTTTTTTTTCTGAGAGAACTTATTCAGGTATGAGTTTTTCTTTATTCAATAAATCAACAAATAGTAATTAGATGGAGTCTGAAAATATGAAACTAAAAAAAACTAGGAAGATTTTCTGATGCAGGACTTTTTTTTTTTAATAGTTATTGATGTTTTAATTTTGTCACCTTTATTTTCAAGTATATTCCTATAAGGATTAAAAACAAACAAGGGAGAGACCAAAGGCAGTTCAGTATACCTAACCAACATATCAAATGCATTTGACATTATATTCAGTGCTACACATTAATAATCCTTTTCACCTTTACCATGCAGGGAGGGAAATATATTTTCTAATTTCTTTCGGGCCAAGTTTGTTTGGTTATTATAATGACACTTAATTAACTTTGTTCTTCCATTTACCTTTTATGCAGGCATTGTGCATCTTTTTTTTAGTTTCTATTTGTTTTATTCTGTATCAGTTCCTATCTTACCATATTTTTTCTACATTCTTCATATTCATTGTTCCTTATGATGCAGTAATATTCCATCATGTACTACAATTTATCATTCTACAATTGATGAATATTTACTTTATTTCTAGTTCCTTGCCATTAAACATGGTGCTGCTATAAATATTTTATTTTAAATAAGATCTTTTTGTCTTTGGTTATATTAAGAAATCCACTGGATTTTTGTGTTAAAGGGTATTTCACTTTTTAAATCATAATTATAAATTACTTTCTAAGTTATCCTACCAATTCAAAGCTCCAACAATATTGTATAGGTCTGCATGTCTATGAATCATTCTTTTTTAGTTAAAGATTATAAATATTTCTTCTCTCTTATCATACCTCACCACATAGAAAGAAAATAAAAGCCTTTTGTAACACATATGTATAATCAAGCATAACAAATTCCCACATTGGTGATAACCAAAAATATTTGTCTAGTTCTGAGACATGAGTTCATTATTTCTCTCTCTCAGGTAATGGGTGGCATTCTTTATCATTAATTGTCTGAAATAATGGTTGATCATTATATTATTCAGAATTCTTGATACTTTGCATTTCTCAATTTTTATAATATTATAATTGTGTCAATTATTATCTTCATTTTCCTCAACCATTTTATATTAGTTCATGTGTTTGCCTTCCTTGATTTCTCTGAAGATGTTTCTTTTATCATGTCTTAGTACACAAAAATATGCTTTTGCATTCATAAAAATTTATTCTTCAAATTGATCATCCTCTCTTTAGTTGGCATCACAAAAAGAACTAATATGAATATTTTATATATACTTACACTAAAGGTAATTTCCTTTTTAAAAAAAAATTCTTTGTATTTCAGGCCTAGTAGTAGAATGATTGTAAGCAAAGGTATGCATATTTTATTAATTTTAAGGTAAAATATCAAATTTGTCCAGATTGACTGGACAAATTCATTTGAACAAACAGTGCATTAATGTGCCTTTTTTTTTTCCTAAAGCCATTCTAACACTTGTATTTTCCCTTTTTTTCTTCAACTTTGCTATTCTGGTGGGCATGACATAGAGTTGCTGTAATTTTCATTTTTTAAATTATCAGGAATTTGTAGAATTTTAAATGGTGGCTAATAGCTAGGGATTTTTCCTTTGTAATATGCTTGTTTACATTTTTTTTGGCAAACATTATTGAGATTGTTTTAAAAGCCTTTACCTTCTTTCTTGGAACCAATTGGTTCCAAGGCAGAAGAGTGGTAAGAGCTAGGCAATGGGGGTTAAGTGACTTCCCCAGGGTCACATAGCTACAAGTGTCTGAGGCCAAATTTGAACCCCAAACCTTCTATCTCTGAGCCTGGTTCTCAATTCACTGAGAACTTAGCTGGCCTGGATGTTTTTATTTAAAATTTGAATTAGTTTATTTACATATATTTGAAATGAAATTGTTGTGAGAGAAATGCTACAAAGATTTCCCCTCATAACTCACTATTGTCCATCTAATATTAGAAGCATTGCTTTGTTTTGTTGAAGAACTTTGTTTATATTTTATAGAATCAAAAGGATCCATTTTATCATTTGTAATTTCTATCCATTTTTTTCATATTTAACTCTTTGGAAATGATTTTCACTTATCCATCATCCAAAAGCTCTTTCTATCAGTCTGAAAACTCTTCCTTATTTGGAGCATACTGACTCTTGGTGATCAATATATATATTCCTTTTTTCTTCTAAATATTTACTATCTCTTTAATAGTATAATCTAGAATTTTGCTAAGACTTAAATGTATTACAGCTAGCTTAAGGTTATGCTGTTCCTCTGTAATGTTCTGTTTGTTTATCTGTGCTTTTTATTCCTCTGAACCTTTTAGTTGAGAGCACTAATTTAGCATATCTCTAACATTCATTTCCATGTTTTTTAATACAATCTTGACCCTATTTAACAGAAATTTAAGGTACCATGTGCCAGTAAGTCTGTAGTTGTACCCAAAAGTTAAGTTTGTATTTTTTTGGTTGGCATTCAAATTCCCCACAATCTGGTATCAGTTTACCTTTCCATACTTATCTATTATTCTCTGCCATGAATTCCATCTAATATTCCTTTGATGTTAAATGTTCTGCTTTGTAGTTTTACCATGTAGTAAAACTGAACAACTAATATAGTTAGAAGTGAGAAATGCCACAAGATTTGGGATCAGAGAATATGGGCTCAAATCCTACTTCTGTTATTTGTTATTTTTGTGACCTTGGGCAATCACTTTCCCTTGATGGGTCTCAGTTTCTTTACCTGTCAGATGAGGAAATTGGAATAGATAATCTCAAAGATTCATTCTAGGGCAGATCCAAGATGGTGGAGAAGGTATACAGACTCACCTGATCTCTACCAGATTATCTTCCAAACACTGAGGTAAAGGGTCTCAAAAGAAATTCTTGAGCAGCCTAACCTCCAAAAAGATCGGATAAAATAATTTTTCAGCAAAAAACAAATTAGAAGTGATACATGAAAAATCTATTCTACCAGGGTGGAAGTGGAGCTCAAAGCAGCATGTCAAGGCAGGCTCCATTGCAATAACAGTTCTTGGGGTGGCTCAATCAGCAGCAAAAGCTTGTGGAGCTCTGGTACATAGAGCGTAAGGGGAATCTGACAGTGGCTATGAAGGAGATTACAGTGTCTCTTTGTTCTGGGTGCAAGACTCTTGTCACATTGCTCATCCTCAGATCCAGCTGACAATCCACAGTCTCATAGTGAGGAGAAGCATTGTGCTTGTGACTGCAGGGGAGCAAGAGTCACAGTTCCAAAGCAGAAAAGAATGCTTTTGCTTACTCACAGAGCAGAGCACACCTCTACTTAGATTATCACATTGGAAGAACAGAAACTTGTGTAAATCCAGAGGTAGCTCTGAAAGCACCTAGCCAAAGAACCTGAAGCTTGGAACAGTGCTTCCACCTGTAATTTTGTTTTGTTTTGTTCTTTAATGTGAAAAGAAAAGAAAAGGCTGGGAAATGAGGAAACAAGAACAAAAAAGAGAAAAAAGGTTATTTTGGTGACATGATAAAGAGAGGAAAATAGGATGGAGAATAATAAACATTGATCATAATGATGAAAATATATTTACAAATCTCTATAATAAAGATCTCACTTTTCAAATACATATTTCCCTGTATTAAATGTTTGAGAAACAAATCAATACCCATTTAATAAGTGGTCAAAGGATTTGAACAGGCAGTGCTCATACAAAGTGATTAAAGCTCTTTATATTCATCCAAACAATGCTCTAAATGACTATTAGAGAACTGAAAATTAAAACAGTTCTGAATATCACCTCACATCTATCAAATTCATTATTATGACAGAAAAGGAAAATGACAAACTTAGAGGGGATGTGGGAAAATTGTGACACTAATGTCACTGAAGGGGCATTGTGAATATATTTAGCGATTCTGGGGAGCAGTTTGGACCCATGCCCAAAGAGCTATGAAACAGTAAATATACCTTGACCCAGAAATATCATAACTAGGTTTTTGTATCCCAAAGAGAATTTTTGAAAAAGAGAAGAACCTATATGTAACAAAAATATTTAAAGCATTTTTTTTATGGAGGCAAAGAATTAGAAAGTGAGAAGATATCCATGGAGAAAGGAATGAGTAATCATTTATAATAATAATGAAATGCTAATGTGCTATAAGAAATGATGAGCAGACTTCCGGGTAATCATGGCTGCAATCTAGACGCCACACTCTTCCTCTCCCTGGCACCGAATGAAATAGACTACATCAAAGGAGCATAAAAATCACCTTTGGAGAAACAGAAGGACACTCCAGTACTCCCCAGTACCCTACAGAGGCGAAGGTACGTGGGGTTTGAACATTTCCACACTATAATAAGAAGGATGAAAAGCTTGCACAAAAATGTGAACTGAGCTGCCCTTCCCCCCCACACCTCCCACAGCAAACCAGAGTGAGCTACCTGAGCTCTCACTAGGACAGCGAATAAGTGGAGAAGGTCTCTGTCTGGGGGGGGGGGGCACTCCAGAATCCTTGGGATCTGGGGACTGCCAAGAAAAAACCTCTCAGGGCGGTTTCACGGGAGAACCCTGTGCTGAGCATGGGGGTCCGTGGAGCTGTACTTGGGGCGGTTGCGCTGAACATCTGGGCAGAGCTAAACACCAGGGGTGGACCATGCACTGATTATCTGGGCGCAGCTGAACGCCTGGGCAGGTTGACTGTGATCAGGGGCCCAGCACTCTAAGAAACCTCGGAGGCTGGGAAGAACTAGTCTGAGGTAACCTAAATTCACAGAAAACCCGCCCATATCACCTAGACCCCAGATGAAAAAGGAAAGGGGAATAAAACCACCAAAGGGATGGCTCACATGGCCCAAAATCAAGCCTCCAGGAAGAAAGGGAAAAAGGTGACTATTGAAAACTTTTATGGTGGAAGTACCCAAGGAAAAGAAGAGAATGAGGAGGAAATCCAAAAAAATATCAGAACCTGCCTCCCCAAATGGAAACTATCAACAAGCTCTGGAAGATCACAAATTGGAACTCATCCAAAAGATGGAAACCTGGAAAGAAAAATGGGAGAAAGAGATCAGCAGTCTGACAGATAAGACTACTCAATTGGAAAAAGAGCTCGAAGGATCCAATAAAAGGGCAGACAAAGCTGAAAAGCAAAACCAGTCCCTAACGACCAGAATTAAGCAACTCGAAGGAAGTGAGATTATAAAACAGCAAGAATCAATAAAGTGAACCCAATAAATTAATGAATTAGAAGAAAACATAAAATGTCTCACTGAGAAGGTCACAGATCTGGAAAACAGAGGGAGAAGAGACAACTTTCGAATTATCGGTATCCCAGAAAAACCAGAGATAAACAATAAGCTCTATATTATTCTACAGGAGATTATAAAAGAAAATTGCCCCCACGTTCTGGAGCAAGGGGGCAAAATAGAAATAGAAAGGGTTCATAGAACACCCTCTATACTAAATCCCCCAAAACCAACCCCTAGGAATGTAATTACCAAATTCAAGAGCTTCCAAGAAAAGGAGAAAATCCTATAAGAAGCCAAGAAGAGGAGCTTCCGATATAAGGGGGCTCCCATAAGGATCACACATGACTTAGCAGCTAATACACTAAGAGACCGCAAAGCATGGAACACGATATTTAGAAAGGCAAGGGAGCTGCGTCTCCAACCAAGAATCAACTACCCAGCAAAACTGACTATATACTTCCAGGGGAAAGTATGGGCATTCAACAAAATAGAAGATTTCCAAGCATTTGCTGAGAAAAGACCAGAACTTAGTGGAAAATTTGATATCCAAGCACAGAAAGCAAGAGAAACATGAAAAAGTAAATATGAAAGAAAGGGAAAAGGGGATGAATCTTATCTTTTTCTTTAAGTCAAACTCTCTTCTTATAAGGACTACATTTACATCAAATTATATATATTAATATGTGGGGAAAATATTTTGTGTAACTCTCAAAAATTTTAGCATCATAAGAGTAGTTAGAAGAAACATGCATAGGGAAAGATTGGGGCATTAAGAAGATTTGGGGAAAGTGGGAGCAAAGAAAGGAAAAGGGAAGGGAGGAACCGTCAATAATACTAAGATTTACTTCAAGAAATAGGGGGAGACTTAATAGAATAATCTTTCCCATATAAAGATACACATGGGAAGGGGAGGGGAAGAACTCTCATATGAGAAGGAGAGGAAGAGAGCGTGAAGTGGAATTACTTAAACCTTACTCTCAGTGAAATCAAATCTGAGAGGGAAGAACATCTAGATCCAGTGGGATCCTGAATTCTATCTTATCCATTAGGGCAAGAAAGAAAGGGGAATTAAGGAGGGAGAGAAGGAAACTATAAGAAAATTAGGCAAACACAGAATAGTATACATGTCAGACCTTTGGGAAGGGAAAGATTTTAAAACCAAGCAAGAATTAGAAAGAGTAACAAAATGCAAAATAAATAATCTGGATTACATCAAATTAAAAAGTTTTTGTACAAACAAAACCAATGTAACCAAAATCAGAAGGGTAGCAACAAATTGGGAAACAATCTTCATAAAAACCTCTGACAAAGGTTTAATTACTCAAATTTACAAAGAACTAAATTAATTGTACAAAAAATCAAGCCATTCTCCAATTGATAATTGGGCAAGGGACATGAACAGGCAGTTCTCAGCCAAAGAAATCAAAACTATTAATAAGCACATGAAAAAGTGCTCTACATCTCTTATAATCAGAGAGATACAAATCAAAACAACTCTGAGGTATCACCTCACACCTAGCAGATTGGCTAACATGACAGCTATGGAAAGTAATGAATGCTGGAGGGGATGTGGCAAAGTAGGGACATTAATTCATTGCTGTTGGAGTTGTGAATTGATCCAAACTTTTTGGAGGGCAATTTGAAACCATGCCCAAAGAGTGATAAAAGACTGTCTGCCCTTTGATCCAGCTATAGCACTGCTGGGTTTGTACCCCAAAGAGACAATAAGGAAAAAGACTTGTACAAGAATATTCATCGCTGCACTCTTTGTGGTGGCCAAAAATTGGAAAATGAGGGGATGCCCATCATTTGGGGAATGGCTGAACAAATTGTGGTATATGTTGGTGATGGAATACTATTGTGCTAATAGGAATAATAAAGTAGAGGAATTCCATGGAGACTGGAACAACCTCCAGGAAGTGATGCAGAGCAAAAGGAGTAGAACCAGTAAAACATTGTACACAGAGACTGATACATTGTGGTACAATCAAAGGTGATGGACTTCTCCATTAGTGGCAATGCAATGTCCCTGAACAATCTGCAGGGATCTAAAAAATACTATCCATAAGCAGAGGATAAACTGTGGGAGTAAAAACACCAATGAAAAGCAACTGCTTGACTACAGGGTTTGAGGGGATATGACTGAGGGGAGACTCTAAATGAACACTCTAATGCAAATACCAACAACAGGGAAATGGGTTTGAGTCAAGAACACATGTGATAACCAGTGGAATCGTGCGTCGGCTATGGGAGAGGGAAAGGTGGTGGGAGGGGGGGAGGGGAGGAAAAGAAAATGATCTTTGCTTCCAGTGAATAATGTTTGGAAATGACCAAATAAAATAATATTTAAAATTTAAAAAAAAGATTGAAGCACAAAAAAAAAGAAGAAAACCATATTGCTGATATTTCAAAAAGTAAAAAGGAAAACATAAGAAATTAAAAATGGTTTTGGAAACTGTTTTGCCCATTTAATTATATGCTAGCAAAAATGATGATAAATAAAATGGATAATGTTTAGAAAAAAAAGGAAATGATGAGCAGGAGGAGCTCAAAAATACCTGGAAAGACATAGGAATTGAAGCAGAATGAAGTACGCAGAACCAGGAGAACAGAGTATATAATGACAGGAGCAATATATGATGAACAATGGAGAATCATAGCTCTTCTCAGCAATACAATGATCCAAAACAATCCCAATAAAAACACGATAAAAAAATAAATTCCATCTGCTACCAGAGAAAGAATTGATGGAGTCTGAATTCAGACTAAAGCAAACTTTTTTCACTTTCTAAATTTTTTATCCATTTCTTTTTACAAAAGGATTGATATACATAGTTTAAATAGTTTTTTGTATATATATATGTATATATATATATACACATAGTTTAAATAGTTGTACACACACACACACACACATATATATATATATATGAGACTTCAGACTGCTTACCATATCAGAAGAGGGGAGAGGAGAGAAGAAGAGAATATGAGATTCAAAATTCTTTGAAAAATGTTGAAAACTATTTTACATTGATTGGGTAAAAATTAAATTTAAAAAAGATTCGTTCTAATTTTAAACCTAAAATCCTTTAATACTACTTTGTCATCCCAAACACAAGACACTATGGATAAAATCTCCCCTCTCCTTTTCTTTACCAATTGATACCCATATCTCAATCCTCTACTCAAAACTCATCTCCAATAAGTCTTCCATTATTCTTGCACTTCCTTCCACCAACAATAATGACTTTTGCTCTTTGATCTGACATAGCACTCACACAAAATATATTCATTATGTAATATAGTATATTAGCTATTCTTTTTTTTTAATATGATTCCTCTACTAACCTAAGTCCCAGGGGGTCAAGAACTGTGTCTAATCTAAACTCTGTATCTCTATAATTTCCTAGCACAGTCCTCTGGATAAAGAAGCATACAAATAATTACTGAATTATATTTTACTATGCTCATTTCATAATCATAGAATATGACTTTGTGAACTAGTAGGAACTCAGATTATCTCTAGTTTTCCCTTATTTTACTAGAGAGGCTAAATTCCCTTGTAACCAAGGTTTATAATCCAGTTCTAATTGTAAAAATGTAGATTTTAACCCCGAACTTCAATTCCCAGAAGTTCTTGGTAGCTCCCAGAATCCACTGGAGATACCCACTTGGCCCAAGAACAAAATGGGTATTTAAACTGACTGTACCGCCTACTTGGCCCTCTCTCTCTCTCTCTCTCTTTCTCTCTCTCTCTCTCTTTCTCTCTCTCTCTCTCTCCTTCCACTTCTAGGGACACATGGCTCTCTACCTAGCAGGCAAGATTTCTTATTTGTATTTTCTTTATTTCTTAATCTTTAATAAACCTCATAAAAATATAATATATTTAGCAGAGAAACTAATTTTAACTGCTATGCGATAACTGACCTCTTCATTTATTCCCTGAATTTTTCCCTTGACCCTTGTCCAGTACCCCATATTCTCTAAGACTGATATAATCTGTTCTTAAAAGTAGTAGAATTTTGCCCCTAATCTCATTTTCTCTGGTTGGATATATTTCTTGATTAATGTCCTTGATGTCAACTGTCTGCTTGCCAATACGTGAATACAGTTTATTGTGTGTTGTATTGTAGTATGACCTTTGGTCAACTACATCTCCTCTCCCCACTCTATCTATTGATTTTCAATTGCCTGAATTACCCATTTATTAAGTTTATTTCACCATGTTATGGATATACCTTGCCTGGCCTTGTACCATTAAAAATGAAAATACCCAAGAAACTTACTGGTGTGCTGGTGTGTGTGTGTGTGTGTGTGTGTGTGTGTGTGTGTGTGTGTGTGTGTGTGTGTGTGTGTGTTTTGTGCGTGTGCCTAGCACAATTTACTGAAGTCTAAGTTTGGAATGCAGTTGTGCAAAATGAAAAATACATTTTCAAATGGAAACACATGTGTCAATTTGTTTTACTTTTCTCATTTTGTTACAAGAGAGGAGGGCTTTTATTTTGGGGGATGGAGATTGTGTGGAATAGTAAGGAAATATCAAAGAAATAGGAGAAAAAAAGAAATTGCCTGAATGAAATATTTCAAAACCCACCAAAAAAGCATGTAAGTTACTCTTTCTCTATACTTGACATATGGAAGTTTTTGTGTTTGTTGTTGTTTGAAAAGGTCATAGTTTTTATAAAAATGTAAAAAAGGGAATGGACTGTACTTCTCCTTTTGGTCATTTAAAGGGAAATGAAGATAGGGATCTTAGAGAAACTATGTTTGGATACTACACAAAAGATAGAACTGAACTGTCAGGGCCATTTTAAGAAATGTGACTCTGGCAATCTTCCAGAGATGAAAACAAATTAAAAGACCATGACAACAGGACTTAAAGAGCCTAGAATGTTCCCACTGTGACCCTTCACTGGTTATAATGACTGGTTCAAAGTGGCTTAAAGAGGAAATTATTTCAGGAGCAATATATTGTGGCATACAGAGAAAAATAAAGGTTTTGAGGTCGAATAAAGGGTTGGATCTAGTTATTGGAGGTTTAAAACCAATCATTTGGACCTAATTAAGTCAACTTTAATTTGATAATTGATTTTTTAATATTTTTTATAATTTGATAATTGATAAAATGATAATTTTCTGTTTCATCTTTAGAATTTAGAAAACTTTGTGAACATCCATAGTTTCTTGAAAAAAAAAAAGCAACTTATTTTCAGTGACAGTCAGCCGCTCTAATTCCATTTGTCCTATTACCAGTCCAGAAGCTGAGCATACATTGTCTTTCACCAGGATCAATACCTTATCTATTCAACTCCTTGAAATGAGCTTTCATTATGCAGGTAGTATTAGAGAAATGACTTACAACTTTTATTACCTCTCCTTTTCACTGATAAGATATAATGAGGATTTTCCATAAGTGGTATAGACATATATGAGAAACAGGTCACCTTCATCCTAGAAAAATCAATCAGCAAAAAATTAATAATTGAATATTTTTTAAGACTTTCAAAACCCCTTATCACAACCACAGTCTCTAACTGGTCAACATAATCTTAACTGGTACCCACCTCCCCTTAGAGAATTGTCCTTGGGATATAGACTCTAAATTTTATTTTGGAACATACACACACACAGAGAAATATATTTATTTTTCTTTCTATCTATCATCTATGTATCTGTCATCTATCTATTTTTCTTCCCCTTAGGTCTCAAGTTGAAAATACAATTAGTAAAGAGTAGCAGAGAACAAGGCTTTCTCTTAGGTATCGGATGACAAAATGATTAGTAAAAATAGTGTCTGGACTTCTTGTAGAGGAGCTAATAAATCTTAGATCCCCCAACAAAGACCATCTGGAACTCCTAATATTATTAATCATTTTTTTCTAAATAATTAAAAACATTTTTTGGCTTATTTTTTAAAAAGTGGAAGAGATCCATTTTTTTAAAATTATAATAAAATTTTCCCGAATATGTATCAATACAATTTTAATATTCATTTTCATATTTTTGCAATTCATGTTCTCTCTCCCTCTCCCAATCCTCCCTGCCTTCTCCCCAAAGCAGGTAATATCATATGAGTTGTGCATAAATTTTCAAATAATACATATTTCCATGTTAGTCAAGTTGTGAAAGAAGATATATGTTAATTACACTAGCCAAAATTCAGAGGAAATAAAGTAAATTATGGTATGTTTCATTTGCAGTCAGTATTCATCTGTTGTTGAAGGATTTCCTTTTAAAAAAATTAATTAATTGATTTTTGTTGTTGTTGTTGTTGTTGTGAATCTCTTGGAGTTGTCCAGGATCTTTGCCTTGTTGATAATAGTTAAGTCATTAACAATTGATCGTCATACATTATGGCTGTTACAATGTTCAACAATCTACTTCTCTGTTCACTTCACTTTGCATCACTTGTTATGAATATTTTCAGGTTTTTTGGTGATCTTTTTTGAGATCATTTCTTATTGCACAATAGTAATCCATTATATCACAACTTGTTCAGAGAAAATAGGTAGATTAAGGAACTATTGGGAGGGTAGCATATTGGTCCAACCATTCTGAAGAAGAATCTTCAATTATGCTCAAATGACTCTAAGACTGTACATATCCTTTAACCCTGCAATACCACTATTAAGTTTCTACAGCTAGAAACAAATCTAGCTCTATGTACAAAAACATTTACTTATATCAAGTTTTTTTGTAGTAGCAAAGAATTTGAATTTGAGGCTATGCTCACCAATTGGAGAATAGATAAACAAGTTGTGGCATATTATTGTATTTGAGTACTATTGTACTATAAGAAATAATAAGGAAAGTAGTTATAAGGGGAAAAAATGCCAATGCTTATATAAACTGATGCAAAATAAAATGAGAAGAACCAGATCATTGTATACTGTACACCGTAGCAGTGATGTAATGATGATCAACTGTGAAAAACTTGACCACTCATCTAATACAGTGATCCAAGACAATTTTAAAGACCTAATGATGAGAAAATGCTAACCACCTCCAGAAAGAGAACTAATTCTATGTGAGAATTGCAGAATAATTTTATCTTTTTATTTTTTTTAGCTATGCAGTGTTTTGAATGATTTCACATGTATAATTGATGTCATATTATTTAACATCTCAGTGGGTGGAGTAGAGGAGGGAGAGAGGTAAAGAAACAAGAACTTAAAATTTAAAAAAGAAAATTATGTTAAAATAAATATATTAAAATTTAGTAATATAATAATAGATGTAATATTTCCTCCTTTGTAATAGAGGGTTTGTTTGTTTGTAAAGAGAGAGAGGGAGAAAGAGTGGAGACCTCCGTCTCAAATTGGGGTTCAGGAGTAACAGCTGATATTTAATTTGGCCAAGGGAGAGAAAGGGGAAGTGAGTTTGTAGCTCCCCCTTTTGTAAAAATGTAATTAGTTTCTAGTAATATAAATATTATATTTTATGAGGTTTATTAAGATTATTAGAAATCAAGAATACAAAATAATAAACCTAGCCATGTGCTTAGGGCTGATTAGCCCATTCACATTTTACCCACTACATCTTTCAATGTCCGAGTAGAGGAAGAGAGAGAAAGGCTGAAATAGGTGTTACAGCCAGTTAGTTTAAATACAAATTGTGATCTGGCCCAGGTGGGGACTCATGTGAGATTATAGGGAATTCTGGGAAGTACCAAGGACTTCTGAGGATTGAAGTCTGGGGTTCAAATCTCCATTTTACACTTTCAGCTTCCTTTCAGTTATGGCTACCCACCCAAACTGCTCCTTTACTTTGCTCTATTGCTATTCTATACAAGAGCTTCTCCCTTCAGGGAGAGAGTATTCTCTCTCTCTCCCACAATTAGAACTGTTTGTTTCCCCACTCACACTGAATTTAATTGGGAGAAAAACAACAAACTTTATTCTGGGTGATCAATCAGGAATACCTCAGGGAAATGGCTATAAGGAAGGGTCTGTGAGGAAAGAGGGAAAGGTGTCCCTAACTGGCTATACCTTCCTCCCCCCTCAAGTTGGGGAACCCAGGCCTTGGCAGCTTTGGACCCCTTGAGAGATTCAGATTTGAATGACCTTGGTTTTGGTCACAAGTGAACACAATTCAGACCTGGGGCACCAGGAGCTGTGAAGTGATCTTGTTAGCTGTTTTGTTTCTTTTCAGGTTGGTCACTTTCAGTTGGGAAATGAGTGGGGGATGGTGTTCAGGCACCAAGAGAAAGATTTGATTCTTTTCCTCAGGATCCAATCTTAACAAAACTTTCTCCTTTGGCTGTCTCAAGGCTGAGAGAGCTAACTGCCTCTCTCTGACAGAAACTCTCCCTCTACCAAGATTCCAGAACATTTCCTGGGGCCCCACCCCACTGTGGCTGAGGCTCCAGCAACTTCCCAGACTATAACTCCAGTTCTTGAGTTTGAAACCTCTATCACAATCCTCCATTTTCTGTTGTGAGTGTGGTATCACCATGATCCCACACAAATTACTTATCTTACTATATGTTTCTATTCTAAACTATCTGTTATTTACTGTTCCCACCTAACCTCCCCTCTCCCAAAATAATAAATATTATCCTAATCTGTCTATGTACTACTATCTTAATATCCTATCTTATGCTAGGGAATGACTTGTAGGAAGGAGGGTTAAGGTTACATGTGTCAAAAAATAAAGTTTGTACAATGTAGTGTATAACAATTGATGAATACAACAAATTTTCAATTATAAATATAATGCACATATCTATTCTAATGGTGTAACATTTAACTATTTAAGAGTAAACTATCCTGTTTTGCAAATAGTGCTATATAACTGTAACAATTTTGTCTAGCTATGTTTCAATCTCTATATTTTTCTATTTTTTTAAATGTAATCCATTCTGTCCCTATGCTACCTTTCAAAGTTACAAACTCCTTTCTTTGTCCCTAAACTAATCTGTCTCTGTCAATTAAGGGATTCATATGTTAATTACCTGTCTACCCTAAATTAGTTGATTAGATAGTTATTACTATACATGTGTATATATATGGTTTCTTTACAAGTTTTACACATGTTACATATTATATACACACATATACACATGCTCCGACTTGAGAAGTCATCAAGGCAGGAAAGTCATTTCCTTCCTATATGTATGAGTTTCACCAAAGAATTATTTATAATATACAGCTTCCAGACCTCCCCTTCCTCATATTTACCTGATGCTTAATCATCTTCCCACTTCTTGTACTTGGTTTTGTGTGAATGTGGATGCAATTCTCTAAATGTGATGTTAACATGTGTTATGATTACTCATACGTGACCCGATCTATAGTAGTTCATTTTCTGTCATGTCCTTGGTTTTTAAAGTTCTTTCCGGTGGTTCATGTGTGTCCGTCAGTCTTTGGTCTTCCTTGAAGTTATCACTGGCCCAGATGTCTTCTCCTTTCCTGGATACATACTTGAATGTTGAAAGACGATCTTAGCTATCCAGAATATGCAGAATCATGTGTGCATGTGAGAGTGAGCTTGTATCAGGTGCATGCAAGTGAGATTTTATGGGTATTGCTTGTGTCATTTTCATGTGTGTGAGTGAGCTAAATCTTATTTTCCTATGTAGTCTATTGCAGAGGTTAAAGAGATGGAGAGTTTAATGTATGTTTCCTATATGTGTGGTATATTATTCTGCTTCATTTTCACTTTCATTTGGTCTGTCTCCGTTGGTATCTCTGTCTCTTCCTGTACATCTTGGTTAGTTTTCTGGGCTTTCTGTTTGTTTATCAAAGGCTTTTCTTGGGGCATTTGTATGTGCATGGATTTGGGGTCTGTAATGCTTTCTTCTGGTGTGTCATCGTGGCCATAGTGGTGCTTGACATGAGATGTATGTAACCATGAATCTTTACACTCTATTACACTTTCAACTGATGGATCTGGTCCCTAGAAGATTCTATAAGATAATTTAGATTCTAGCACTTTTTTCTCCTCACATATTAATATTAAATTGTAAATACATATATATGTTTCATGTGACAGTTTTTTATTGGGCAAATAGATGTGATTTCTTAATTTGTTACAAAATTTCCCAGACTCTCCCACATTTATTTAGCAATTATTCAGTATCTTCTAATGCCCCAGAAAAGTACTTATGGATTTCATCATTACATTAAAATACATAAGTGTTGGATGGTCAAATTTATTTGGAAAGTGCTACACTACTGCTTGCATTAAAAATGGACTCCTTTCTATAATTTAGGACTTTATCCAGATACTACTCAAACCAATACTTATACTTTGAAGCAACCCTTTTCAAAATAAATTATTCTTTTTTGAAATAAGTTTATATAGAGCTATTTTAAGAAGCACTGCTTTACTGATAAGTTATGCCATTATTTTCTGATATGCTTATGATTGAATTCCTAAAAAAAGTATAACATGGACCCAATTGACCAATAAAAAAAGGCAAAGAGTCACCCAAATCAAAGATCCTTGTCCTATTGAAGTCATAATTAGACAGGATAAAAATACACAAAGCATTCATGAGGCAAATAATTAGAAATGAGAAAAGCTTTTATATGAATATACCCTCACCTGAGTCAAGTCATATGATACCCAAGAAAAGAAATCCAAAATACTCTAAACTTATCTTTATCATTCATAATGGAAACTTAATGCAAGGAATAATTTTGAACAGAAAAGGATTCAAAACTATATCGCCTTCTATCTGTGGAAGGGTTTTATGTTTTAAATGTTTCTGCTCTCTAAACGTTAGTTCCCCAAGGAAAATCCCCAGTCACTAGTCCCTAGTCATGCATTTGGGTTTTAATTTAACTCAGATATTTAATTTCACATTTAAAAGAGAATCAGAATTTCCCTGAATGGCTTAGAAATATATAGTAATGAGAATAATTCCATATTTTCCTTTGCTTTAGTATGGTGCAAGGAGTCCCAGGTAAGAGCAATATGTGTCTAATATAATGCTATTTACAACTACAATGTATGCTAAAGGTGACTCTATGAATTCCCATCATTATTTCTAAACAATAATGGTGTATTATATTAAGTTTTTAAGAGAAATTATGTTTACTGGCTCAACCTAGTGGTAATCCTTCATCTGATCCCTTAATCTCTGCTAGGACTTTGTTAGAAGCAACATCCATATGAAAGATATAGTAAAGCCATAATGTATCTATACTTTCTTGGCCTATAATTTGTGTGGAAGTTAGTTATCCATGGAATTTGATCCAGTTTCTGTTTAAAATCTTATTTCTATTCTTCAAACTTCTGTCTCTTGATTTTTTTCTTAATTTTATTAAAAGATCATTTCTCATTATACAAGTAAGCCTAGTGAAACTGTGGAGACCAGAGGCTACAACATTTTTACAATAGGCCTGGCCTTAGGCAAACTAATAACTCAGATATGTCAGTCTAACACTGTGAATTTCAGACACCATGATTGTCTGGTGAGGGAGATAATTTGGGCATTTGTGACCTTTCAAAAAATAGTACCTACATGTATTACTCATAAATTTATTTTGTTTTAGTCTATGTTGTATAACTTCCAGACTTAATCTTGAAACATTATATTTTAATTCCTTTTTTAAATTAAGATGTCACCTTATATGCTGCTCAAGTTTACTTCCCCAAATTCAGCACGCCAACCAGCAGTATTAATCCCTGTGATGGAGATTTACAGCCATTTTGTGATTCTCGCATGAGTTGTTTATCCTGGATTTCCCTTTATCCAACTGGCTCTTCATTCAGTATCTCTTCTGGCAACTTGCCCCTTGCTTTGCATCTGAACACTGTATGGGCGGCATTCTTGGCCCTTTTTTGATGGTTATATGATTCAACATGTGCTTGAGGAATGCCCACCTACTGCATGGAGAGCATTGAACTATCTAGGGCTTTTCCTTTAAGAGCTCCTCAACTCCCCATGTGTCTTTCCTTATAGTTTCCCAAGCCCTGAGAGGTGATCATTTCTCCAGCCAAACCAAACTAAAATGAGGGAGGTGGCAGTCCTGGCATCCCACGCCATAGTCAGGTCACATCTCAAGCATGGTGTTTAGTTCTGTGTCCCATTTGGGAAGAACAGAGACCAGCTGAACAGTGTCCAGAGGAAAATGATCATGGCAGAGAGCCTATATGAGAAATAGTTGGAGGAAATTGAGATGTATAGAAGAAGGCTGAGTTATTTGTAAATATTTAAGCAGCTCAAATAGACAAAAAGGACTAGAATTATTTTGCTTTATCACAGAAGGTAGAACAAGGAACCCATCAAAGTTACAGGGAATCAGAATTTGACAGTATAAGGATTAACTTTTTTTTTAGTTTCCATTTATTTTATCCATATATAAAATGATAGAATATATAATTTAACAATAGTATAATATGTATGATTTGTTATTAATATGTAATAAATGCTTATCCAAGGAAAACAAATTCTCATATTAAAAAAAAAAAGATGTCACCTTCCACATTCTGCTCATATTTCAGACTGACACCTAATTCTGGTCTCACTAATCCCACTTCCATCCTGGTGGCCAGTGTTATGTAGTAAAGGAATCCCAGCATATCTTATAAAAAGTAACTAGCATTATATTGTCCTCATGGGCAGAAGGAAAAGGACCCACTTAATCAAGAATGCTAAAGTCATAAATAATTTTGATTACATCAAATTAAAAAGTTTTTTGTACAAACATAATCAATGTAACCAAAATTAGAAGGGAAGCAACAAATTGGGAAACAATCTTCATAACAAAAATCTCTGACAAAGGACTAATTACTCAAATTTATAAAGAGCTAAATCAATTGTACATCCTCACCATTCCATAGGCTATAGTAATACAATCTTTGATAGGTACTTTAAATTGATGTGAATTGGAACGACCTCCAGGAATTGGTGCAGAATGAGAGGAATAGAACCAGGAGAACATTGTATACAGAGACTGACACACTGTGGTACAATTGAATGTAATGGACTTCTCCATTAGTGGCAGTGCAATGATCCTGAACAACTTGGAGGAATCTACGAGAAAAACCACTATCCACGTTCAGAGGGAAAACTGTGGGAGTAGAAACAGAAGAAAAACAACTGCTTGACTACAGGGGTTGAGGGGATATGGTTGGGGATGTATACTCTAAATGATCATCCTAGTGC
Source organism: Monodelphis domestica (assembly GCF_027887165.1). Lineage (NCBI taxonomy): Eukaryota > Metazoa > Chordata > Mammalia > Didelphimorphia > Didelphidae > Monodelphis > Monodelphis domestica. Next base: position 196,705,786 of record NC_077231.1, read on the forward strand.
AAACATCAACAACATAGAAATAGGTTCTGATCAAGGACACATGTAAAACCCAGTGAAATTGTGCATCAGCTATGGAAAGGGGTGGGGGGAGGGGAAGGAGGGAAAGAATATGATTCTTGTAACCAAGGAATAATGTTCTAAACTGACTAAATAAAATTTTCAAAAAAAATGTAATTTAATTTAAAAAAGAAAAAGAAAAAAATAAAAAGAATATTAAAGTCTTGGCTCTATGAAATCTATCAGCTGAACTCTGAAAGACACTAGGAACTTCAAGGAACCCCAAGTTTCTAAATAGTATTTGCATTTCCAGGTGAGTGGTTCAATGGAAGCAACTTGCATTAAGACTTGAGTTCAGATTCTAGCTTTGGTATTTATGACCTACGTCACTTTGTCTCAATCTTCATGTGTTTATAAAATGAGGAGCTTGTACCAAATTCCCTACATTTCTGGATCAATAATCTTATGATAAATAAAGGTGACAAATATTTTTATGGAGAGATTGCTAACCCTAGACATGAGAATCTTATTTTTTCATCTATAACATTCCACTTAACACCATGTAGGAGCTGCTGATTGCAAACCTGGGATTTTTCTGTATTGCTAGAAAAGGGAAACAAAGGAAACATATGCAGAAAACCCTTTCTTTTAATTAAAGGCAACCACTTGATGTGATCCTTGACGATGGCGGAGACCAGCTCCTGAAAGGTATCTCAGAGGAGTGCAGGATGGGAACTTGTATTATACTGAAGGTACCATTCATAACAGTGAATGAGTGTGCCAAGAGAAAATTTAAAGTGGATGAAGAATATGCCAAGATCCCTTGGCACTGTAGATTTCACATCACAATCACAAAGCTTGACTCCATCAATGTACTTCAAGCCTCTATAGAGAGAGATGAAGTGACTGCCAGTGATGATATTTGCATAAAACAGCTTTGACAAAATGCTCCTAGTAATATTAACATCAATAATTATGATAGGCATTTAGATATCATTTCTCAAAGTATTTCACATCAACTTGTTTGAGTCTCACAACAGCCCTATTGGGAGAGGTGTGGTCCTCCTAAATCTTCAGTCCCCTTCTTTGGTGTCAGAAAGTAGGTAGACCTGATCTAGACAGTAACACTTTAATAGAGAATCACTCAGGGAAGAGAAAAGTGGGAGTTTGGGTAAAGAAAGTGGGTGGCAGGAGTCCCTAACGACTGGCAGACTGAACCCCCCAAATTTGGGGGTCCAGGCTCTCAGCCTTGACCCCTTTTCTGTTCAGCTGCTGATTTGTCCCTACTCCTGAGCTAATTTGGTTAATTGATGGAGTTCAGGACAGATTGGGGAGAGTGAGATGGAGAAATTCCTTGGAGAGGATTTCCTCAGTAGATGGCTTCTTCCAAAGTCCAGTCTACTGTGTTGAGGTGAGCAAAAGACTTCCAGGGATCATTAAGAAGCAGCTGGTGGTCAGGGAAAGTAATTAGCACAATATCAATCACAAAGTAGGTACTTAATAAAATGTCTGGTTGACTTCTGATTCTATTCCATACTTTAAACCACTCCATGTTAGCCCCTTCTTTATCATTGTCAGTGTTCATATCTATTGTATTTTAAACACTAACATTTACACATATTAAGAAACAAAAATATATTTAACATCTTGTTTGTTGTTGTTGAGTCATTTCAGTCGTGTCTGACTTTTTATAACTTCATTTGGTTTTTTCTTGGCAAAAATACTGGTGTAGTTTTCAATTTCCTTTTCTAGCTCATTTTACAGATGAGGAAACTGAAGTAAATGGGTTAACTGATTTGCCCAGGGTGACACAGTTGGTTAGTAACTGAGATTGGATTTGAACTCAAGTATTTCTCATTCCAGGCTGGGTGCTTTATCCACTGAAACACCATCTAACTACCCCAACCTACTTTATGACCTACATTTTCTTGATCTATATCAATCTCAGAGTTCTCCTACAGTAAGGTAATCTCCAATAAGCAGCCTGTCATAACCATTAAAAAAAAAACTCTGCCACAATGCCTCTGAAGACATATATATATATATGTTTATATATATATATTTTAATAAACATTGGATATGAAAGAGCAAAGATTTAAATTGAAATTCTGCCTCTAACACATGAAATATGTATATGTATATATGTACATGAAAGGAAAAGTCTTTTAATTTTAACACCTCAAATGGCTATCTCACAACAATATTGTAGAATTATAACAAAATAATGAAACATAGTATAATGAAAATTAAATATGAAGTACAAATACATATGAACTACCATGAATTTATAATTTTAAAACATAATTTAAAATAATTCCATAGCTGCACAAATATTGTATAGACTAAGTTTGGATTATGAGTTAGGAAGGAGAATTTTTTAAATGTTGATTATCAGCTCTTCTTTTTCATCTCTCCAGAAATGATATATTGGGAACAAAAAATATGTAAAATGCTACATTAAATCCAGAATATGATGAAGTCTTTTTTTTTTTTTTCTGGAGGACTTCCAGGTTAAATTAAGCACTGTAGCTAGTTACTAATAAGCTAGGAGGAAGTTAAAAACACAATTTATTTAGGATAAAGGAAGACTTTAAATTTCATTACTTTTAATGAAAAAGATCCATTATTTTATAACAAAACTATATTCTTTTAGGTTGAAAATTTCTTTCTTATTTTGTAATTTTTATAATCTCTAGCATTTTCATAAACAGAACTCTCTTTTGCCCTTTTTCTTGGTTGATCTTATCCCAATATATTTTTGTCCATGTGATTCTGTTGCCCCCCCACACACACACACACACTTGAGTGGTATTCCTACTGTGTGGATATTTCTACAGAACAAAAATAATTAACACAATTAATGTGGGAACTACATAACTAAGGTAGAGGATGCTTTTCCATTACCCCCACTTTTCTTATTTCTGGAAACAGTCTATTGATTGAACTTCCAGGCTTAATAATCTCCTTATTCCTATATTCCCTCCATTCTCCTGATTTGTCAGCTATCAGGTATCAAATTGATCTTTCTTAATCACAGGTCTGATCATCACCCCTCCCTATCCAGTGAATTTCAGTGGCTCCCTATCACAACCAGAATCAAATATAAAATCCCAGTTTGTTTGTTTGTTTTTTTAATGTGTTTTATAACTTGTTCCTTCCTACTTTGCCAATCTTCGTACATTTAACTTTCTTCCATGTACTCTGCAACCAGTAACACTGGTTTTGCTATTCCTTGTACTACACTACATATTTAGTTTCTGATTGTCCCTTATACTTAGACCTATCATTCTCTTCATTTCCAATTTCTGGCTTTCCTTGATTCCTTCATTTTTCAGCTCAAGTGCCACCTTCTGCAAGAAAATTTTCCTAGTCCTTCTACATCATAATATTGCACTTATAACATTACTTCCAATTTATCTTTTATGTGTTTTGTTTTTATATAGTTGTTTGCATATTGCAGGACTATGAGCTCTGTGAAAGTAGGAACGCACCTCCCCCCACCATCTCCCACCATCTTTTCTCTATATTACCAGCACAATGCCTGGCACATAGAGAGTATTTAATAAATGTTTATTGACCAACAAGAGTAACTTATCAAGTTTGTATTCTTTCAACATATTAGGAGTTGTTAGACATTTTATGTTAATTGGTTAATGAATTAAAATATTAGAATGAAATAAATTCCCTAGGCTTTTATCAGCATTTTCTTCATTCAAACAGATAAAAATTATTTTTGCCTATTAGAATGAACTTTTTTCCTAATTTATTGTATATTTATAAAATAATGAAACCCTAAAATTACATAGTGACTCCATTCATTAAAAAAATACATTGCTTCAATTGGTCAAATGCTTTGTTTTAAGAAAATATTGTATTCAGAGAGGCAATTGTGGAATAGAAAGAGAGAGACAGAGACAGGGAGAGTGCTGGATTTGGAAGAAGCAAGTTCCCCTCTCTCTAGTAAGAATGTAAACATCATGAAATCAGAAACTCTCACTTTCTTCTTTGTATTCCTGGCTCTCAGCACAGTTTCTAGGACATAATATTTAATATATGCTCAAGTATTAATTGGATTTCATCTGCTCAAGTCACTTAGAGACACAATTTTAGTCAATTCTCTTAGGAGTAGAAATTTCTATTCTACATTGGTAAAATAAATTTCTTCACCTAGAGGAATTTACTGGTTTCGACAATATATACAAAAAACAAAAGATAAATACTATTTAATTGTATCAAACTAAGGTCAATAGTCTACCGATATTATATAATATTTTGCAGAATGAAAAGAAAGAAATCTTCGTAGTTTACTTAGTATCTTTCTCCTACTTCCAGGAAGTAGAGTATCTGAATTTTCTATCCTTAAGTAAGTGTTCTCTCTCTCTTTCATACATAATATATGTGTGTATAATGTATATAATATGTATAATAAATAATAATTTATAAAATTTGAAATTTCTTTTTCATATGCAAAAGGATCAAACATTACCTATTCTGTTCCAAACAGAGAACTGAGAATTAGCTACTATATATAATATAATATATACCACATACACATTTATATTTTCAAATCTGTTAAAAGAATTTTTTTCTTATTTTTTGGGGGGGTGATATTTCAATATCGTATAATGGATAGAGGCCTGGTCATGGAAACAGGATAACCTGGGTTCAAATCTTCTCTTGGGTATATAGTAATTCAGTGGTCTGTATCCAAAGAAGTTATTTGAGTTCCCCAGGCAACGTTAAACATTAGAAGCTTTTTGTTTTGGATCTATGTTAGTAGAGAAAATTTGCACACTTGTCTTCCCAACTAATTCAAATCATTCTTTATAATGTTGAGCCACTGACAGTAGGAGTATAATTTTGTCTGGATGTACATAGTCTTCACTAATGAAATAATAGACCTGGACCTCTTTATTTAATATACACTTATTTGGGGTGGAGGAGGTTAAAAACAAATACTTACATATTTTACTGCTCTATGGCTATTCATCCTGGCAGTAGTAAAATGGTAGGGGAAAATAATTCCATTCATGATCAGTGGTCCAGGGTTCAAATTACAATGAATAGTTTTTACCTCTATAATTTGGCAAATTGCTTACACTCACATGGATTCAGTTTTCTCATTTGTTAAAGTGAAGGGGTTGGACTGTATGGTTTCTTAGGTACTTCCAATTATAATTCCATGATCCTATCATCTTTGTTTAATCCCCATTTTCAGATTTAACTATACTAACTTAGAAGTACTGTTTCTAGGAAGATATCCATTTTTTCAAGGTTATTTTTCACATCTTTAAGCACTTAATTTCCTTATTTTATCAAAGCTAAGATAGGATTTGACTCTATATGCCAACTGTTCCTGGATCAAACATAATAGCAATAATGAATTGAACTGCATATCTGGAAAGATTGCTAAAATTCAGGAACAGACAAGAATCTTCATCCAAAGATTTGGGAATTGCTGCATTAGTAGATAATAATGATTCCAAACAGCAATAAGTATAACTCAAAAACACACAAACATTATAGATTACAGCAAAACTCTTTCTAATTCTGTTCTGCCAAATTCCTAATTCCTAATGAAGAAACTTTAGATAAACCACCTCTCTTCTCTGACTCTCCATCTCTTCTTTTGTCAACTGATGTTAAGAATACCTCTACTAAGAGGCAGCTGGGTGGTCCAGAGAATTGAGAGCCAGGCTTGGGGATGGGAGGTCTTGGGTTCAAATTTGACCTCAGACACTGCCTAGCTTTGTGATCCTGGGCAAGTCACTTAACCCCCATTGCTTAGCCCTTACCACTCTCCTGCCTTAGAACCAAAACATAGTATTGATTCTAAGATGGAAGGTAAGGGTTAAAAAAAAAAGAGTACCTCTACTGCCTAATTCATAGGACTTTGTGCTTCTCCAACTCATTTTATAGATGAGAGAACTGGTGAAAATAAGGTTAAGTGCCTTATCCAGGATAACAAAAATAGTAAATGTTTGAGACCAGATTTGAAATCACTGCTGACTAGAGGGCTGACAGTCTATCCACTGTTCCAGCTACCTGTCGCACTCCGATTTAGACTCCCCCTTTTTTTTGAACAAACAGCTAGTCACTGCTCTGGTAGCCTTTTTTTTTTCATGAATAATATCCTAAGTAAAATAATATTCATGTCTGAACAGTGAAATCCGCTTATTAGATAATGTGTCAGAGTGGTGAATGACCTCATGAGAACATTTTCAGGTTCTTGTTTAGCACCTCCACCTTCCACCCAATCTCCCACTTACTAATGTACAGGGGAGAAAAAAACAAAAACAAAAACCTCTAAACATAAGAATTCCTTTCATTCCACTTTTTGTCCATGCTTGTAGTGATTTATTGTGGAACTATAGATAGCTGCTTTTTTTTTTTCCTTTTCAGCATTATAGTAAAAGCTGGTGGCTAGGGGAAGAAATAAAATTATACAATTTTCCTTCATTGAAGTATGATTCGGTTCTCTTATAGAACTGAGGGGCCTCTGGCTCTCAGTGGTTCTGCCAGTAAAATGACAGCTTGGGTGATTTCAGTTATGTTTTAGAATGGCTTCAAGAACAGTTATTGTATGGACTTAGAGCTGAAAGTGACCTTAGAGACCATCAAACCCAATACCCTCATTTTACAGATGGAAAAACTGAGGCACAGGATCACATTCTCTCTATTCTGATGATCAGCCTATGTATATGTAGATAGGCTTATCTGCAGGAGGCTGGCCAAAAGGTGTGAAATCTTTGACTATGGCAATTCATGAAACCAATAAAAATACAAAAATAGCCATCACTTTATTTGTTCCTTTATCTTCTGTAATCAGGTGTCCAAGAGGCAAGAAAGGAAGAAAATAGTCACAGCTATCCTTGTTCATCCTAGTATTTATCTAATAGAACCTGGAAGAACTTTAGAGGCCATCACCTCCAATTCCTTTGTTTTACAGATAATGACTTCTGTAAAGCCAGAGAGGGCAAGTCCTGTACTTTAGGTCATCTAGGTAGTAAGTGACAGAGGAAGAATTAAAACTCAGATCTTCTAACTCTCATTGTAAAGCTCTTTCCATTGCATGGAGGAATCACTTTGTTAAGCCCTATGTGGGTAATTCATGGTCACTAACAACATTAAAGAAGGAATAATGAAGGTGACAGTGCCAAATATAAATACAATCATTTTTCTCATTTTGCTTTTTGCCATCCCTTGGTGATATTTAAGATGCATTAACATTTGGATTTCTGAAATGTCATATCTAACAATTTTTTAAAATCATTACAGTTTTCTCTGAGTTTCTCTGTTCTGAGTTACAGAAAGGATCTATTGTGCTGGTACATCCATATGCAAAATCCTATTGATTATTCACCCTCCCCTCCACTTTGTTTTGTATGTAGAATGTATCCCAAAACACTGGAGGAATTAAACATTTGCCTTGTGAAGCTAAGGCAAGAAAATCAAAGTGAGGGCAGAGTGGAGTGAAAAGGCAAGGGAGAGGAGTTTTGTTTTCAGATGAGATTTACAAACAGATGGAAGCTAGATGAGGCTGAGAGATACAGGGAGGATTATCTTTAATCAAAGGGCTTCCTTTTCAGTTTCCCTCGAAATCCCATGATGAATGTTTGCAGCAGTTTTTCTATTACTAAAATCGAGTTTACAGGTTCACATATTATATTTTTCTTTGTTTCCACCCGGTGCTCCTTAAATAACTACCATATTTGTTCTCTCCTATACTCACACATCTATCATTTCCCTTTGTCTTCCAACATGCTGCAGATGTTTTCCATTATTTTCTGTGTGAATTAAAAGTGCAATCCATAACCTACTATGCTTTCACTACTGATGATACCATACATGTTTTCCTCTATTCTTAATGATTTTATCTGGCGTTTGCATGCCTGTTCCTCTTGAAATTATGCCTCCTTTTACATTTAATTCAAATTGACTTGCTGTTTTCTGGGTGTCAATAGAGACTGCTATTTGTTGCTGCTATTTCTCATCTAGCTGGATATGATTTTTTTTTTTTAATTTTCACATATGGGTTGACACAAGTCTAAAAATCTGGAGACCCTCGAATCCTCCAAAAAGCATATTTCATTATTTAGATCCTAATTACAATAAAAATAATAGAAATAATTGATTTTTGAGTTTTTAATTAGGTATCAGACCTCTCTGTTTATGGTGATGAAGTCTTAAGGATTATCAGCCTTGTCAGTATGGTATAGCTAATAGAATATAATAGAACTGTAAGCTGAACACTTGGGTTCAGAGTCTGATCATGACATTCATTTGCTGAGTATGAGAAAATCATTCAACTTTTCTAAGCTTCAAATTCTTCATACATAAAAATTCAGCTAATAATACCTGACACTATATCAAGAGTATTTGAAAAACAATGAAATCCCATATGAATGTCAATTATACTCAATTTTCTTATTATTTCCTTTTTGTGTGTATTATATTTCAGGGTATCATTGGAGGAAATGAATCAGAACACAGTTAGGTTCATACAATGTCATAAATTAATATTAACTTTAATATTCATATATCCATAAATATATATTTATAATTTAATGTACATTTATTTTTCTATGTGTATATTTAAACATTTCTCTCTCTGTGTGTCTCTAAACTTCTTTTAACTGACCAGTATAATCTTCTCCCACGTATGATAGCCTGAGGGGACATCTTCTCTATGGATTGATGTGGAAGATACCCCAGAACAGGTAATCATTGACCCTCCTGTGAGACAAGCCTCCCCCCAGACTTTTGGTTGCCCAACAGGGGTCCAATAAGGACAGTTTATAGTTGAATGGCTGTCCTGAGGTTTAGCTCCCTCTATGTCCCTTGAAATGTTAATCCTCTTATCTGACTGCTATATCCAATAAAGATTAATTTTAATAACAAGTTTGGATTGGAGTGGTATCAGGGAAGAGGGAATAGGGGTTCTCTAGATGAGGTTTGAGTTTCTCTCCTCTTTTGAACTGAGGCTAGGCCTCACAGTCTGGTGGATATATCTGTGCTAGCTTTCTTAATTTCAAAAGTCTTAGCAGTAGACAGTGAGAGGAAGAAAGTTCTGACCTTCAGAATTGATTGGACCTATTTCTTCAGGCTGACATTCCTAAAGACTGGTCTTAGAGTTCAAATTGCTTCCCTTAAGTCCTTCTGCCGATGACATGATCACAGGAATCCAGGGAGAGCACACAGTTGGGAAAATCATGAAAATAAAGGTACTTCTATCCAGAGACAGGAGAAAGCTCCTTCTACTTCCCCAGTCAGGAAGCAAGTGCTAGTCACAAGACCCACTGCCACTCCCAGTTACCCCTTTCCCCACCAACTGTCTGTCTTGTCAATATCTTCCCTCTCTAATATTCCCACTGTTGTTTGTTCCAACTCAGTGGACAAAAAGTTCAGAACTTGACAAAGTTTTCCTTTCTACACATGTATCTTGAGAACTGTAAAGGATAATTTTAGCTTTGTGATCTAAACTATATTAATTATTGGTTACCATGGATATCTCAAATAAATAAATACCCAATTCAGCTGGAAATTTATGGTTATTTAATTAATATAGTGGAAAGAAATTAAGAAGAAGGGATAAGGAAAGGGTGTAGGATTTCTCCCTCCTGGTTTGTGCCAAGGGGAAGATTAGAGGCTCTAGGAAGATAAGGTTGTGGAAAGTTAAGGAGGAAGGAATTAGCCTAAACCCCAAGAGGGCTCAGCCAAGATGCCTGAACCTGAATTAGCTCAAGGGCAAACTCACTGCCAAAACCCAGACAAATAGATGCTACCACTCCAAGATGTCATAATGCTTAGCACGCTGCCAGCCAGATCCATCTCTCTGGGGAAAGAGCATGAAGAGAGGAAGTTACGTGCCCTATATAGATGGTTTTACATCACTGTCCTGCATCTCATCTGTACCAATGTTAGCTTAGCTTGACTTAGCACAGCCCAGGGGTCTGTCAGCTGTTTCTGCATATGTGTCTGAGTAGGATGGAGTAGTTTTAAAATTCACAGAACCTAGACAAATTGTGATCTGTACCATGACCTAAGTTGCTTCCTATGAAAAAAATCACTTCTCCTTTCAGTATCTTCATATACTCTGCTAAAAACTCAAATTTAACCCACAGAATTATATATAATATAACATTACAATATACTATACTATAGTATCATATAATATGATAAACATAACATAACATAATTTGATATTATATGACATGTTATGACTAATATAATATAATATAACATAACATAATATAATGTAATATAAGTTTCTCATGGTTGCCATTAGACTTTATAATAGTGGTCTCTTCAATACTTTAAGAAATATTTAAAATCACTGGTTAAACAATAGAATCTCTCTATCCTTTTACCCTTGCTGATGTTTTCTCTCTGAAGTTATTCTTTTCTTTGTAGAATACATTATGGTACATTTTTATTGAGGTAGCTCTTTTTGCAACTTTTGACATGTTAACTGGTAGGTAGCAAGTATGACTGGAGAACACAACATTTCAATTTCAATGAATATATTCCATGTATAAGTGTCAATAGATTTATTCAATATGTAATAGAAATAAATGGTTTTCAAATAATCTTTAAAATGGCAATATTATTATTATATCATTCAAAAAATTCATGTGGGAATTTTTATTGAATGTAGTCATTGTGCTTTTTATTTTCAAAAGAGTTTGCTTAAATAATCATTCTTTTCACTTCAGCAAATATACATTGAGTAATTAGTACTTGACACTGGCTGGAAATTGTCAAGAGTTTTTTAAACTAATATCACATGCTTCCTAGCTTCAAAGACCTTAAACATTTGGATTTTACTACTGCATCTCATATTTAGTAGATTTATTTTTAAGGAAGCCAAAAAGTTTAAGCTCTCCTAAAGTTCAGAACATTTTTTGATGTTTTTAAAGTCATAGATTATTTTCTTTTTAAAAAAATCAATTATTCCATTGCCATTAGGACTTCTTTCACTGATTCAAATCACAATGTTTCTATACCTGATTCTTGAACTCCATTACCCCAATACCTCCTTCCAGTACTTTGAAACATGCATGAATATATATATCTATGTTCCAAAACTTTTAGAACTCAAATTCACACTGCATCTTAACTATTCTATTTACCCCTGTTTTAGTTACGAGGAAATAGAAGCCTGGAGAGGTCAAGTGTTTAAGCCTGATCATGCAGGCAGTAAAGAGCTTAATTTAAATTAATACACAAGATATCTTATGCCTAATCTATTGCTTCTCTAATAGATATTGAATTCAGATGAGCAACTGTGGAGTTTTACTTTTGGACTGATACAACTCAAGAGAAATTGATACTATAAAAATAGAGATACTATTACAACTACTACTATGATTTATATATATATGTATATACGAGATGCATATATAGAAACATACACATATACATAAACATCTATATTATATTAAAGTCACAAAAATTAGAATTGAAAATAAACATGCATGTGTTTACCCAAATTTTCAGAATTACAGGATCATTACCAAAATCACAGAATTTAATAGCTTGGTGAATTCCTCTCCATTCAAACTACTGTCCATATATTAAGAGATGTCAACAAAAGTGGTTATATATCCTCATAATCCCTAGCATTTTACTTTCTTAATCCTCTCATCTCTCACGACCTATTTCTTCATTACAATTTAGCCACACCTGGTTTAAAGTTCACAATATTTAACCTTTTCCTATTTTCTCTAGACATTTCCAGATTTCCTCTTATCCTTAAAGGGAAAATAAGATGTGAACTTGACCATACCATTTGCCTTTCCCCCAGGTGTCTTATAATTTATATCCTCTCCTTCATAATAACATAAGAAATTTCAACTCTAGATTTTTAGCCTTTTTTTTTCCTCCTGACTTCACCATATATGGAATACTTTCCTTCTTCATCCCTGCCCCCTGACTTTCAAAGATTCCTTCAGGTTCCAGCTAAAATTTCACTTTCTTTAAAAACATTTTTGAGCCTGAATAATTTTAGTGTCTTCCTTCTGAAATGTATTGCTGATTCATTCTGTATACAACTCATTTGCACATAATTAAATTAATGGTTCTCCTATATTAAAATGTGAGTTCCTCAAGAGCAGGGACTCTCTTTTGCCATTCTTTTGTGTCTCCAGTGCTTAGCAGAATGTCTGGCACAGAGTTAATACTTATACTGACTGACCATTAGTCGAAATCTTAAAGATTAAAATTCTTATTTTTTCTACTTCCATTCATTGACTCTACTTTCTCTCACAATCTGACTTCTAATATCAAGTTAATTGAAACTACTCTCTTCAAAGTTATGACTAACCAATTGCATAATCTAATGAATTTCTCTAAATCATCAATCATTTTGACCTCTTTCCATCATTGAATACTGATGATTGCCCATACTTACTAAATATCCTTCATCTGAATTTTCATTATTTCGTTTTCACTTTATTCTCTTCCTAATTTTCTATCCATTCATTCTCAGTTTCCTTTTCTGAATTATCATTCATAGTAGTGTCCTTGCATCAGGCTAGACCCCAAACTTTGTCTCAAGTTCCCTCCAAGAAGCAGGTCACCAGTTGAAGATGACTACCTACAGAAGACTGCTTGCAGAAGACTCTCTCCAGCTGAAGAAGTTCAGGGCTTTTATAGTGACTTTCTGTCCCTTCTCCTCTTCACAGGGGCCAGTCACAGCTTCCAAATGACCTAGAACTGCCTGGTGTCTATTGGATCTACTTCTCATCTCTGAAGGTGTGAACACTTATCAAAAGGATTCACAAGTTCCTGACTGAGTTTCAGAGGGTGTGAATTCGTTAAGTATGTGACTTGTGAGTTCTTTTACTTGATGGATAAAAAAAGTATTAAGTAGGGGTGTTTTCATTTTTTGGTTAATTAAATTAAAAGTTGTTGACTGATAGACAAAAAAAAAAAAGTTTGATTCACACTTCACACCACCTAAATTTCGATCAAAACAACCTGAGGCTGATTTCCCTGAAATCACTTTAGCCCAAGCTGATGAAACAGAAATGGATAAGCTATCCCCATAACAAGGTTATAGGATATGCAAATACATAAGATTGAAACAATCACTGTTTTGATTGGTTAAAACTCACTTGAATAATTAAGATAATTGGTTTTGTAAACTGCACATTCAGATTAGCTGGCTTTCAGGATAACATTGTAACACTCCAGTAATCAGCTTGTAGTAAAGAGGGATGGGGAGCAGGGGGAAGCCATCTTCAGGGCAGAGACTATGGTAAAAGGAGTCTGCATATGCCTGGTCCTTGTACTTGCTTGCTGGATGTAACACTTATTTTTTTATTTGAAAATTTTTATTTAATCAATTAATTTAGAATATTTTTCCAGAGTTACATGCTGCATGATCTTTCCCTCCTCTCTGCCCCCTTCCGGTATCCAAGGAGCAAATCCACTGGGTTTTGCAATGTGTCATTGATTAAGACCTATATCCATATTATTAATATTTGCATTAGGGTGATTGCTTAGAGTCTTGGATGTAACACTTATAACACTGATTCATGAGTATTCATTCTCTCAAGGATGAAATAAAAACTTTTGACAGACACACACTGAAGAAGAGTTCAAGATTCTTTTGAGTAGGTGGTTGTTCCTGTCACTATAATACCACAATTCCCTTTAAATGTTTAGTTGTGTTTGGAGTATTGAATTATTCTTGGGATATAATAAATTATAAGGACTATCAATTCCATTAAATACTTTAATTTTAATTTAGTACTATAAAAGAGAGAATCTATAGGGAAAGCCAAGCATACAACACAAAGCAAAAGGACCACAGCTGTCAATCAAAAAAGAACATTCCAAATAGGATGTTCCCAGGAAGGACAGTTGGAGAGCCAAGGGGGAAGGCTGAAGGGGGAAGAAGCTCTGAACTGGTCCCCTGTTAACTTCTCTCCTAGGCTGAAGGACCCTGGGGGGGCTTCTGAAACTAGACTGAGAAGAAATTAACATTGTGTTGGTGGCTTTGTGTGGTGAAGAAGATATTGGTGTCTCTGAGACTTGAGTTTGAAGGAAGAAGAAAGAAGATTAACCAGTTGTCCTCCCATCTCCCTGACAGACTTTTGTGACATACTTGTGACAGGGCTGACATTTCTCAAAATTCTCCTGACCCTCATTATAGACTAGGAATAACCCCATCCCTCTCACCTCATCTTCCATCCTTGTCCTGTTTTTTCCCAATAAACCCCCTTACTTGAGAAAGAGAGAAAGAGTATCTTCTCTAAAGTTCATAGTCCACTCTGGGAAGGAGGGGGGAGGGGGGAAGCTAAAAGGCTTCAGAAGTGGGAGGTGAAGGGAGGTATTGAGAGAGGAGGGTAGGAAAATATTAATCAATTAGTTATCTAGGGAATTGATAGACACCCTCAAGTATTCCTCTAGTATATCTCTCTCCATTACAGCTAGGCACCCTCAGGTTTCCCCTAGTTATCTCTCTAGTCACTCCAGAGTATCTAGTTATTACAATTGACATCAGAATATCCTTTCATTACAGTACTCACTTTTTTGTTGCAATTTCCCCATATTATTGATTTCTTTCTGTTTCAAATCTCATTCTTAAATATTGCTACATTACTTTAGTTTCTAATGAGCAATGTCCCATTTTTCATTTTAATCATCATTTATGCTAGTAGGGATCTCAATGATTTTTGTCAAACAAAGAACAAATGAATTTCTGTAGGTCATTGTTCAAATCCTAGGGTATTTTGTTAGATATAATTACGCATTTCTGGAGAAACTTTGAATTTGTAAGGTAAAGAAAAGTACATAAGATCTGATAGATAGCATGCTGAAATGGAAAGATTTTTAGATCCTAGAATTGACTCCAACAAACTACTGTGTACTTTGTATCACAGTGACTCTCTATTCCCTTTTGTGAAAAAGCTGTGATGATAATCTGCCTCTGACCTATGTTGCAGAAATATTCACAGAATCAACAAATGCTAGAACTGGAAGAGGCCTTCACCAAGGGAAAGACTCTGAAGTACTGTGAAGTGGGATGCTACATGAATATCAAGTATGTTGAAGTTTCTTTGAAAGGGCTCCTCATGAACTCAGACTTAAAAGAAAAACTCAGAGTCTTGGTGGAAACTGGAAGGTGGATCAATCCATTCCCAAAATTATATCTCTATATGGACATATAAGAGCTGACTGGTATATTAGTCATTTAAAGGGATATTAGGAAAAGAAGTCACTAACCTCCATTTTGAACTGATAATTGGTGGCAAAAAATCCATTTTCAAAATTTTTAAAAATACTATGAAATAATATATGGGATGCTGCACTTAGTCTTAGGAACAATTGGATCTAAATTTTTCTCTGAGATACTAGTTATGTGATCTTGTTTATATCCCTTGCTCTCTTTGGGACTCAATTCTTCATCTGGAACATGGGAATAATTTCTGTTGCTGGGAGGCTCAACTGGGATAATGCCTTTGCAATTTCTACATACTTTAAAGCACTATCTAAGGATTAATTATTTTTCTATTCAAGACCTAGTTCCACATTGAAAGGAGGCATCTTTACTCATGTAAAAAAAAGTTTATTATCATATTATGTATTAGATTAGAGCTATAAGTCACAAGTAAAACAGGACAGCCCCTGTTGGTTTTTTTGTATTTTAATTTGGGGTTGCAGAAGATGAAGGAGAAATACTTTTGATATTAATTTCACTTTTGTGAGTTCAAAGGATTCCTATGAAGCTTATATGCAGAAAAAAAATAAGACAGACTATTCACAGCATGGGATTTTCTCACACTATATACCCTACAATCTTATTATTCAAATCAATCTGTTCATGTTATTTCATTATCACATCCTAAACTCATTGCCACAGATGGTAGGCTACATGTAGTAGTTTTACATGAATCTCTTTTATTTTAGTCACTGAAGTCAGTAGTATGTGTTTTTCCATTTTGTTAATGAGGTAAGGAACTCAGTTTTCACTGGGCTGGAATGCTAAATTATTACACGTTTCTAGAACTGTTGTCAACTGAATACTTATTATTGAGATCTGATGGCATTGTGGGAAGGGAAGGAGGGGAGAGAACAATTATCTATGAGGCACCCTCTATAAACCAGGCTCTGCTAAGTGCTTTACAGCTATTTTCTCATTTGATCCAGAGGATATATCATTGGTGGAAAGTTCAGAGAAAAGTAACAAATGTGAGGAGAGACACACATGCAAGTGTTATACATTGTCAGGTTATGCTTCAAAAGAGTAAATGTGTGGAAAACAGAAGTAACTGGGGCACAGGTGTGGAGGAGAGCTGCACTGCAAACACATGGGGCCTGGGAATGTACATGAAAGGGCAATTCATGCCTTCTTCTAGCTTAATCCGTGGACCTCTTCACCTCTGAGCCTAGAGTTTCTGCCTGAAATAGCCATCCTGGAAACTTCTAGTGGATGCAGCTCATCCAGATGCATAGTTCCCGCCAGACCCTGCACTAGTACTTTGCACATGTGCTTACTGGTTTGTTTTCCACTAATTCCAATTTTGATTCACCTGAACTATTTGGCTAAGTCTTTTTCAAAGTAAATATAGGCATTCACATGATTTTTTAGCTTAAAGTGAAAATAATATACACATGTATATATACATATATACACACATGACCAAACATACCTAAATGAAAGCCCTGGAATGTACATGTATACATATGTGTGTATACATATAAGAACAAGTAGAAATCCTTGCTTTGTACCAGCAAGGTCCCTTTTCTTTCCCCTAGGGGGAAAATATAAGGAGATGCAACAATAACAATATAACTCGTTTTCCCATATGAAGTAAATTACATTGTTTGCATTATATTCCTGTCTTTGAGGTTTCTCAGCAGCTCAGACAGTTTCTTAGTTTAGGAAAGATACACCTTGATAAGTAATTAGTAATTACTCTAGTAGTAATTAGTAATCTATCCATTCTTTAGATACCTTTTTTTTTCATTTATATTAATTTATTTATTCAATTTAGAACATTATTCCTTGGTTACAAGAATCATTTTCTTTCCCTACCCTCCCCCGCCCTTCCTGCAGCCAATGTGCAATTTCATTGGGTATTACATGTGTCCTTGATCAAAACTTATTTCGACATTGTTGGTGATTGCATTAGGATGTTCATTTAGAGTCTACCTTCCCAGCATATCTACTTGAACTATGAATTCAAGCAGTTGTTTTTTCTTCTGTGTTTCTGCTCCCATAGTTTTTCCTCTGAATGTGGATACTGTTTTTTCTCATAGATCCCTCCAAGTTGTTCAGGATCACTGCATTGCCACTAATGGAGAAGTCCATTACATTCGATTGTACCACAGTGTATCAATCTCTGTGTACAATGTTTTCCTGGTTCTGCTTCTCTCGCTCTGCATCAGTTCCTGAAGGTGGTTCCAGTTCACATGGAATTTTTCTAGTTCATCATTTCTTTTAGCACAATAGTATTCCATCACCAACAGATACCCCAATTCGTTCAGTGATTCCCCAATTAAAGGGCATCCCCTCATTTCCCAATTTTTACCACCATAAGGAGCACAGCTATGAATATTCTTGTACATGTATTTTTCCTTATTATCTTTTGGGGGTACAAACCCAGAAGTGCTATGGCTGGATCAAAGGGCAGGCAGTCTTTTAGCACCCTTTGAGCATAGTAACAAATTGCCCTCCAAAATGGCTGGACTCTAAAAGCAATGAATTAATGTCTCTACTTTGCCACATCCCCTCCAACATTCATTACTTTCCTTTGCTGTCATATTAGCCAATTTTCTAGGTGTGAGGTAATACCTCAGAGTTGTTTTGATTTGCATCTCTCTGATTATGAGAGATTTAGAACACTTTTTCATGTGCTTATTAATAGTTTTGATTTCTTTGACTGAAAATTGCCTATTAATGTCCCTTGCCCAGTTATCAATTAGAGAATAGCTTGATTTTTTGTACAATTGGTTTAGTTCTTTATAAATTTGAGTAATTATACCTTTGTCACAGGTTTTTGTAATGAAGATTGTTTCCCAATTTGTTGCTTACCTTCTAATTTTGGATGCATTAGTTTTGTTTGTACAAAAACTATTTAATTTCATGTAATCAAAATTATTGATTTTACATTTTGTGTTTTTTTTTCTAGCTCTTGTTTGGTTTTAAAGTCTTACCTTTTCCAAAGATCTGACAAGTATACTATTTCTGTGTTCACCTAATTTGCTTATAATTTCCTTCTTTATATTCAGATCAATCACCCATTCTGAGTTTATCTTGGTGTAGGGTATGAGATGTTGATCCAAACCTAATCTCTCCCATACTGTCTTCCAATTTTCCCAGCAGTTTTTTATCAAATAATGTGTTTCAGACCCCCAAACTGAGGTATTTGGGCTTATAATAGACTGTCTTGCTGAGGTCATTTACCCCTAGTATATTCCACTAATCCTCCTTTCTGTCTCTTAGCCAGTACCAAAATATTTTTTAAGATCACTGCTTTATAGTATAGTTTGAGATCTTGGACTGCAAGTCCTCCTTCCTTTGCATTTTTTTTTCATGAATTCCCTGGATATCCTTGATCTTTTATTCTTCCAAAGTAACTTTGTTAGGCTTTTTTTCTAATTCAGTGAAAAAGTTTTTTTGGTAGTTCAATGAGTATGGCACTAAATAAGTAAATTAATTTGGGTAGGATTGTCATTTTTATTATATTAGTTTGTCCTACTAATGAGAAGTCAATGTTTTTTCCAATTGTTTAGGTATAGTTTTAATTGTGTGGAGAGTGTTTTGTAGTTGTGTTCATATGGTTCCTGTGTTTGTCTCAGCAGATAGATTCCTAAGTATTTTATATCTTCTATGGTGATTTTAAATGGAATTTCTCTTTCTAATTCTAGCTGCTGTGATGTGTTGGAGATATATAGAAATTCTGTTGACTTATGTGGGTTTATTTTGTATCCTGTGACTTTGCTAAAGTTGTTGATTATTTCGATTAGCTTTTTGGTTGATTCTCTAGGATTCTTTAAGTAGACCATCATGTCATCTGCAAAGAGTGATAGCTTGGTCTCCTCATTACCAATTTTAATACCTTCAATTTCTTTTTCTTCTCTAATTGCTACTGCTAGTGTTTTAGTACAATGTTAAATAATAGAGTTGATAATGGGCATCCTTGTTTCATTCCTGATCTTATTGGGAAGGCTTCTAGTTTATCACCATGGCAGATGATGTTTGCAGATGGTTTTAGATATATACTGTTTATTGTTTTTAGGAAAGGCCCTTCTATTCCTATGCTTCCTAGTGTTTTCAGTAGGAATAGGTATTATATTTTGTCAAAGGCTTTTTATTCATCTATTGAGATAATCATGTGATTTTTGTCTGTTTGCCTGTTAATATGGTCAATTATGTGGATGGTTTTCCTAATATTAAACCATCCTTGCATTCCTGGTATGAATCCTACCTGGTCATAGTGAATAACCCTCATGATCACTTGCTAGAGTATTTTTTCTAGTGTCCTATTTAAGATTTTTGCATCTATATTCATTAATGAGGTTGGTCTATAGTTTTCTTTCTCTGTTTTTGATCTACCAGGCTTTGGAATCAGTACCATATTTGTGTCATGAAATGAATTCATTAGAACCACTTCTTTGCTATTTCTGGCAATTTGTATAATGTTGGGATTAGTTGTTCTTTGAATGTTTGATAGAATTCATTTGTGAATCCATCTGGATCTGCATTTTTTCTTAGGGAGTTTTTTGATAGATTATTTTTCCTTTTTTTCGATATGAGGATGTTTAGGTAGTCTATTTCTTCCTCTGTTAGTCTAGGCAATTTATATTTTTGTAAATATTCATCCATATCACTTAGATTGCCATATTTGTTGCCATATAATTGGGCATAATAGTTTTTAATGATTGCCTTAATTTCCTCTTCATTAGAGGTGAGGTCTCCCTTTTTATCTTGGATACTGTCAATTTGGCTTTCTTCTTTCATTTTTAAAAATTAGATTGACTAGTACATTTTCTATTTTATTTGTTTTTTCAAAGTACCAGCTTCTAGTCTTATTTATTAAATCAATAGTCCTTTGACTTTTAATTTTGTTAATTTGTCCTTAGATTTTTAGGATCTCTAATTTTGTCTTCATCTGAGGATTTTTAATTTGTTCACTTTCTAGTTTTTTAATTTGGATACCCAATTCATTGACCTCTGCCCTCTCTAGTTTGTTAATATATGAACTCAAGGATATAAATTTCCCTGAATACTGCTTTGGCTGCATCCCATAGATTTTGAAAGAATGCCTCATCATTGTCGTTTTCTTCAATGAAGTTATTGTTTCTATGAATTGTTAACTAACCGATTTTGGAGAATTGTAATATCTAGTTTTCAATTAATTTTTTATTTGCCTCTCCATTTACCCTTACTAATTACTATTTTCATTACATTGTGATCTGAGAAGCTTGCATTTATTATTTCTGTTCTTTTTCACTTGTTTGTAATGTTTTTAAGCACTAGTACATAGTCAATATTTTTTAATGTACCAAATGCTGGTGAAAAGAAGGTGTATTCTTTTTTTGTCCCTATTTATTTTTCTCCATATATATATATATATATATATACTAACTCTAATTTTTCTAAGATTTCATTCACTCCTCTTATCTCTTTCTTATTTATTTTTTGGTTTGAGTTATCTAAATCTGATAGAGGAAGGTTCAGGTCTCCCACTAATATAGTTTTCCTATCTATTGTATCCTTGAGCTCCACTAGTTTCTCCTTTAGAAATTTGGATGCTATACCATTTGGTACATACATGTTGAGTACTAATATTTCCTCATTTTGAATACTGGCTTTTATCAGAATGTAATTACCTTCCCTATCTCTTTTAACTAGATTTATTTTTACTTTGACTTCATCAGATATCATAATTGAGACTCCTGCCTTCTTTTTATCAGTTGATGCCCAGTAGATTTGGCTCCATCCTCTTACTTTTAACTGTACATATCTACCTTCCTCATGTGTGTTTCTTGTAGATAGCATATGGTAGGGTTTGGGATTCTAATCCACTCTGCTATTTGCTTGTGTTTTATGGGTGAGTTCATTCCATTCACATTCAGAGTTATGATTACCAGCTGTGTATTTCCCAACATTTTGATTTTGACTCCCAGTCCTGCCTTTTCTTCTTTCACTATTTTCATCTATACCAATGTTTTGTTTTTAATCAGTCCCCCTAATTCCCACCCTTATTTTACTTCCCTTTCTACCCCTTCCCTTCTTATTTCCCTCTTATTTTCTTTACAGTCTTTTTATACTATCCCCCACTCTCTACCTCCATTGTACTGCATCCATCCCCACCAGTCCATTTGTTACCCTTCTATTTCCCTATAGGGCACTAATCAATTCTCTGCCCCAATGTATTTGATTGTTTTGAATCAACTTCAGTGAGTGTAAGATTTGATTATTTCATATCTCCAGCCTCTTTACCTTTCCAGTATGTTGATGTTCTCCCCCATCCTGCCATGACCATCTTTGTGACATATAAATTTACCCCCTTTTGTTTCTTTTCCCATTTCTTTTAGTATTAACCTTTTTAGCTCTAATTATATATATATATATATATATATACATATGTATGTATTTTTGCATACATATATCTATATACATATTAATGTCTTGGCATTTCATCCTATACATTTTGTCACTGTTCTCCTCTAAGTATAATTCTTCTAGCTGCCCAGGTGATAACACATTTTTAAGAGTTACCAAATACCTCTTTTCTTATAGGATACATGTTGTTTTAACTCATTGTGTCTCTTTTAAAAAATTGGGTTTGTTTTTGTTTGTTTATTTGTTTTTCTTTCCCCCCCTTTCTTAATTACCTTTTGATGATTCTCTTGAGTTCTGTGTTTGGGCATCAAATTTTCTGTTTGGGTCTGGTCTTTTCTTTACAAATGCTTGGAATTCTTGTATTTTGTTAAATGACCATATGTTCCCCTATAAAAATATAGTCAGTTTTGCTAGGTAATTGATTCTTGGTTGTAGACCTAGTCCCCTTGCTTTCCAGAATATAGTATTCTATGCTTTTCGGTCCTTCAGTGTAGATGCAGTCAGATCCTGTGGTATACAAACTGTGGTTCCATGGTATCTGAATGACTTCTTCTTGGAAACTTGTAATATTTTTTTCTTTGGTCTAATAGTTCTTGAATTTGGCTGTAACATTTCTGGGTGCTGTCAATAGGGGATTAGGTACAGCAGATGATCTGTGGATCCTTTCAATCTCCACTTTTCCCTCTTATTCTAGAATATTAGGGCAGTTTTCTTGGATAATTTCCTGTATTATGATGTCCAGGCTTTTTTTTTTTTGTCATGGCCTTCCATTAGTCCAATGATTCTTAAGTTGTCTTCCCTGGAATGATTTTCTAAATCTTCTGTTTTGTGAATGAGGTCCTTCATAATTTCCTCGATTTTTTCATTCTTTTGATTTGGTTTTATAGTTTCCTACTCTCTTGTGAAGTCACTTGCTTCTACTTCTTTTATTCTGGATTTTAAAGACTGGATTTCATCCCTGACTTTTTGATTATAGTTCTCCTTCTGGTCTCTCATCTTCTTTGCCTCATTTTCAAGCTGATTGATTTTGGCTTTCAGGATACTGTTTTCTGTTATCAGATGACTTATCTTACTTTTTAAGTTATTTTCCCAGTTGTCTTCAGCCTCACTTCATTGTGTTTTGAATTGTATTTTGAGTTCTTCTAAAACCTGCATCCCATTTACTGGGTTTTCTGTTTTATTGCTTGGTGTTCCCTCCTCCTTCTCTGTTCCATTTGCTCTTTGTTCATTGCCTCTATAGAATCTGTTGATTGCAATTTATTTTTTTCTTTTTCTGTTGTTTGCTCATATTTACCCATTCTTTACTCCTTGCAGTTGTCTACGCTCTTGCTCCTCTCATTTATTTTTTTGTGGGTTTGGGATTTTCTGTCAGTCTTCCCTCTTGGATCTTTGTCAGCAAATCTCTCAGTGCAGTCTGTGGGGAAGGGGTGTTGGAGCTTGAGTTTCCCTGCCCTCTGAAGACTTTGATGGGATTAAGTGCAGCTGGATGTGCTCTAAAGCCAAAACCCTCTGGAAGAGGAGAGTAATATGGAGGGTCTCCTCTGCTGCAACTAGTCTGCTCGCTCTGCATTCCTTCTCTAACTGCTTCTCCACAACCTATATTCAAAGCTCTGAGCTTGGCACAGCTTTGCCCATAAGGTACTCCCTCCAGACCAGCATCTTTGCCTGCCCAGAGGTTCCAGCTACTGCTGGAGGCTTAGTGTTATAGGTAGAAAGGGGTCCTGGGACCTTCCTTCTTCCTTCCCCTTAAACCATAGTGTTCTTGGATTCTAGCTTTTGGGGGTGTACCTTTTAAGTTGAGTTCAGCAGGAGGGTTCCTTGGCTCTGTCTTATTGTTAGGTTTGATTTTCAGTCCCCTAGGAGCATTATGTTTGTAATTTGTAAGGAAGGGTTTTCAGAGGTCTGACCTTTCATTGCCTCTATGCCACCATCTTGACTCTGCCTCTTTAGATATCTTCTCTGTTTGCTGTGCTTATACTTACCATTTTTAATCATTTAATGCTCTATAAAATGTTATTTAAAGGCTAATTTTCCCCAAAACTAAAATATATCTGTGACTTGGGGTTCTCAACCCTAATCTTCTGTTTTCTGGTACAGGTGAGTGGGCAGACAAAAGGTACAGAAATAAAGTTATGGTCATGAGACAAGGGCATTAGTGGAATGGAGGCACTGTGTACACAGATTATTGTGAAATAACTATAACTAAAATTTTTGTATATATTTCACAGTTTTCTATGTATAATATGTCTCCATTTCAGCTTTCCAAGTAAAATATACACTCTTTAAAGGCCAGGGACTGTTTCTTCTTCTTCGTCTTTTTTTTTTCTCATGAACTAATTCATTTAGAAAACTATGGTAAGGTCCTTACTAAAAATATCTAAAATTCACTGTAATTCAGATACTGGGAATCTGAGACTTATAAACCTTAAAATTTCTTAGACTTATGAATGTTGGAAATTTCCCCATTGGGAAATTTCATACTTGAAAAAAATCTCCTACTGATAGTAAGAACTCTATTGGAATATGAAACTCCTTGGCATGGGAAGATCCTTCTCCTCCCTACTTAAGACTACTTTAGGACAGAAACTTTTTGCTAAACAATGAAAAGGGCTTTGACCTATGCTTAAGCATAGGACAGGAAGTTCTTTGAGTCATGATTGATTTTAGAATTGATACAATAGAGATACTTGGAATGACAGAACCAGGTCTTGGAAACTACAATCTCCACCCTACTCAGAGTAACAGGATTTAGGAAGGGCTGCAGCAAAGATCAAAATTTAATTATTTGAGAATATGACCTTCAACAGACATGTGCAAAGGGGGCAGACCTCTGGGCAATCCTGGGTTAAGCTAGAGCCACCATTGGCACAGGGTAGACATCGACAGTGATTGGTAGATGTGAGAAGTGAGGGGAGGGAACTTAGATTATTTCCTTAAAGATAGCGGGATCTGAGGACTGGAGGTTGCTCTGAAGAGGTTGCTCTGAAGGAGGATGGAGAGAGGGTTGATGCTCTGAAGTAGGTCTGAGAGGAGAGAGGTCCTGGAGGGAGAGCTCCTGGAGAGGTCTTGAAGGAGGCTGTGGAATGAGAACTCAGGAGGAGTCAGGAGGAGGATTCTCTGGAAACATTTCTTGAAAGGAGGCTCTCTCTTTTTTTTTTTTAAATATATTTTATTTGATCATTTCCAAGCATTATTCGTTAAAGACATAGATCATTTTCTTTTCCTCCCCCCCACCCCCCATAGCCGACGCGTAAGTCCACTGGGCATTGGATGTTTTCTTGATTTGAACCCATTGCTTTGTTGATAGTATTTGCATTAGAGTGTTCATTTAAAGTCTATCCTCTGTCATGTCCCCTCAACCTCTGTATTCAGGCAGTTGCTTTTTCTCGGTGTTTCCACTCCCATAGTTTATCCTTTGCTTATGAATGGTGTTTTTTTTCTCCTGGATCCCTGCAGGTTGTTCAGGGACATTACACCGCCCCTAATGGAGAAGTCCATTACGTTCGATTATACCACAGTGTATTAGTCTCTGTGTACAATGTTCTCCTGGTTCTGCTCCTCTTGCTCTGCATCACTTCCTGGAGGTTGTTCCAGTCTCCATGGAACTTCTCCACTTTATTATTCCTTTGAGCACAATAGTATTCCATCACCAACATATACCACAGTTTGTTCAGCCATTCCCCAATTGATGGGCATCCCCTCGTTTTCCAGTTTTGGGCCACCACAAGGAGCGCAGCTATGAATATTTTTGTACAAGTCTTTGTGTCCATTATCTCTTTGGGGTACAGACCCAGCAGTGCTATGGCTGGGTCAAAGGGTAGATATTCTTTTGTCGCCCTTTGGGCATAGTTCCAAATTGCCCTCCAGAATGGTTGGATCAGTTCACAACTCCACCAGCAATGAATTAATGTCCCTACTTTGCCACATCCCCTCCAGCATTCATTACTTTCCTTTGCTATTATGTTAGCCAATCTGCTAGGTGTGAGGTGATACCTCAGAGTTGTTTTGATTTGCATCTCTCTGATTATAAGAGATGTAGAACACTTCTTCATGTGCTTGTTAATAGTTTTGATTTCTTTATCTGAGAACTGCCTATCCATTTCCCTTGCCCATTTATCAATTGGAGAATGGCTTGATTTTTTGTACAATTGATTTAGCTCATTATAAATATGAGTAATTAAACCTTTGTCAGAGGTTTCTATGAAGATTTTTTCCCAATTTGTTGTTTCCCTTCTGATTTTAGTTATATTGGTTTTGTTTGTACAAAAGCTTTTTAGTTTGATGTAGTCAAAATTATTTATTTTACATTTTGTGATTCTATCTATATCTTGCTTGGTTTTAAAGCCTTTCCCCTCCCAAAGGTCTGACATGTATACTATTCTGTGTTTACCCAATTTACTTATGGTTTCCTTCTTTATGTTTAAGTCACTCACCCATTTTGAATTTATCTTGGTGTAGGGTGTGAGGTGTTGATCTATTCCTAGTCTCTCCCACACTGTCTTCCAATTTTCCCAGCAGTTTTTATCGAATAGTGGATTTTTGTCCCAAAAGCTGGGATCTTTGGGTTTATCGTATACTGTCTTGCTGAGGTCGTTTTCCCCCAGTCTATTCCACTGATCTTCCTTTCTGTTTCTTAGCCAGTACCAAATTGTTTTGATGACTGCTGCTTTGTAATATAGTTTGAGGTCTGGGACTGCAAGGCCCCCATCATATGTGTTTTTTTTCATTATTTCCCTGGATATCCTTGATCTTTTGTTCTTCCAAATGAACTTTGTTATGGTTTTTTCTAAATCAGTGAAGAAGTATTTTGGTAGTTCAATGGGTATGGCACTAAATAGATAAATAAGTTTGGGTAGGATGGTCATTTTTATTATATTGGCTCGTCCTATCCATGAGCAGTTAATGTTTTTCCAATTGTTCAAGTCTAGTTTTAGTTGTGTGGCGAGTGTTTTGTAGTTGTGTTCATATAGTTCCTGTGTTTGTCTTGGGAGATAGATTCCTAGGTATTTTATTTTGTCTAAGGTGATTTTGAATGGGATTTCTCTTTCTAGTTCTTGCTGCTGAGCTGTGTTGGAGATATATAGAAAAGCTGATGATTTATGTGGGTTTATTTTGTATCCTGCAACTTTGCTAAAGTTGTTGATTATTTCAATTAGCTTTTTGGTTGAATCTCTAGGATTCTTTAAGTAGACCATCATGTCATCCGCAAAGAGTGATAACTTGGTCTCCTCCTTGCCTATTCTGATACCTTCAATTCCTTTATCTTCTCTAATTGCTACTGCTAGTGTTTCTAGTACAATGTCAAATAGTAGAGGTGATAATGGGCATCCTTGTTTCACTCCTGATCTTATTGGGAATGCATCTAGTTTATCCCCATTGCAGATGATATTAGCTGTTGGTTTTAGATATATACTGTTTATTATTTTTAGGAATGACCCTTCTATTCCTATGCTTTCTAGTGTTTTTAATAGGAATGGGTGTTGTATTTTATCAAAGGCTTTTTCTGCATCTATTGAGATAATCATGTGGTTCTTGCTAGTTTGCTTGTTGATGTGGTCAATTATGTGGATGGTTTTCCTAATGTTGAACCAGCCCTGCATCCTTGGTATGAATCCTACTTGATCATGGTGAATGATCTTTCTGATCACTTGCTGGAGTCTTTTTGCTAGTATCCTATTTAAAATTTTTGCATCTATATTCATTAGGGAGATTGGTCTATAGTTTTCTTTCTCTGTTTTTGACCTGCCTGGTTTTGGAATCAGTACCATGTTTGTGTCGTAAAAGGAGTTTGGTAGAACTCCCTCTTTGCTTATTATGTCAAATAGTTTGTATAGTATTGGGGTTAACTGTTCTCTGAATGTTTGATAGAATTCACAGGTGAATCCATCATGCCCTGGGGATTTTTTCTTAGGAAGTTCTTTGATGGCTTGATGGATTTCAATTTCTGATATGGGATTATTTAAGAATTCTATTTCCTCTTCTGTTAGTCTAGGCAGTTTGTATTTTTGTATATATTCATCCATTTCTCCTAAATTGGTGTATTTATTGCCATATAATTGGGCAAAGTAATTTCTAATGATTGCCTTAATTTCCTCCTCATTGGAGGTGCTGTCCCCCTTTTCATCTTTAATGCTGTGAATTTGCTTTTCTTCCTTCCTTTTTTTAATTAGATTGACCAGTACTTTGTCTATTTTGTTTGTTTTTTCAAAGTACCAGCTTCTTGTCTTATTTATTAAATCAATAGTTCTATCACTTTCGATTTTATTAATTTCTCCCTTAATTTTTAGGATTTCTAATTTGGTTTTCTGCTGGGGGTTTTTAATTTGATCGCTTTCGAGTTTTTTCAATTGCATTTCCAATTGATTGATCTCTGCTCTCCCTTGTTTGTTAATATGAGCTTTCAGGGATATGAATTTGCCTCTGATTACCGCTTTGGCTGCATCCCAAAAGGTTTGAAAGGATGTTTCGCCATTGTCATTTTCCTTGATGAAATTATTAATTGTTTCTATGATTTCTTCTTTAGCTAAACGGTTTTGGAGTATCATATTGTTTAATTTCCAATTGGTTTTAGATTTGGTTTTCCATGTACCATTACTAATCATTATTTTTATTGCCTTGTGATCTGAGAAGGCTGCATTCATTATTTCTGCTTTTTTGCATTTGTGTGCTATGTTTCTGTGACCTAATGTATGGTCAATTTTTGTGAATGTGCCATGTGGTGCTGAGAAGAAGGTGTATTCCTTTTTATCCCTATTTATTTTTCTCCATATGTCTATTAATTCTAATTTTTCTAAGATTTCATTCACTTCTTTTACCTCTTTCTTATTTATTTTTTGATTTGATTTATCTAAATTTGATAATGGTTGGTTTAAGTCTCCCACTAGTATGGTTTTATTGTCTATTTCTTCCTTCAATTCTCCTAGTTTCTCCATTAGAAATTTGGGTGCTATATTATTTGGTGCATACATGTTGATTAATGATATTTCCTCATTGTCTAGAGTCCCTTTTATCAAAATATAATTACCTTCCCTATCCCTTTTGATCAGGTCTATTTTTGCATTGGCTTTATCAGATATCATGATTACCACTCCTGCCTTCTTTCTATCAGTTGAGGCCCAGAAGGTCTTACTCCATCCTTTAATTCTGACCTTGTGGGTGTCAACCCGCCTCATGTGTGTTTCTTGAAGACAACATATGGTAGGGTTTTGGATTCTAATCCATTCAGCTATCCGTCTACGTTTTATGGGTGAGTTCATCCCATTCACGTTCAAAGTTATGATTGTCATTTGTGGACTCCCTGGCATTTTGATTGCCTTCCCTAATTCTAACCTTTTCTTCTTCGGCTCTACCTTTTAGTCCAGTGATTTACTTTGAATCAGTCCCCCTTGTCCCCTCCCTTGATGTTTCCCTTTTTAGTCCCTCCCTTTTTGTTCCCTCCCCCTCCCCCCTCTCTTTCCCTCCCTTTTTGTTCTCCCTCTCCCCCTCCCCCCCTTGGTTTTCCCTTCTCCTTACCCTTGTTGGGTAAGATAGAATTCAAGATCCCAATGGATCTGGATGTTTTTCCCTCTCAGAGTTGATTTCCCTGAGATTGAGGTTTAAGTAACCCCCCCCCCCCTCTCTTCCTCTCCTTCTTATAGGAGTTTTCTTCCCCTCCCCTTCCCCTGTGAATCTTTGTGTGAGAACCATTATTCTATTTGGTCTTTCTTTACCCCCTATTTATACATTACATTTTCCCCACATATTAGTATACATAGGTTGATATAAATGTAGTCCTTATAGAAGAGAGTTTGAGTAAAAGAAGATAACATTTTTCCCCTTTCCTTAATATTTACCTTTTCAGGTATTCCTTGCTCTTTGATTTTCGGTATCAAACTTTCCACAGAGCTCTGGTCTTTTCTTTGCAAAAAGTTGGAAGTCTTCTATTTTGTTGAATGCCCATACTTTCCCTTGGAAGTATATAGTCAGTTTTGCTGGGTAGCTGATTCTTGGTTGGAGACCCAGCTCTCTTGCCTTTCTGAAGATCATGTTCCATGCCTTACGATCATTCAGCGTAGAACTTGCAAGGTCTTGTGTGACCCTGATTGGCATTCCTTTATATCTAAATTGTCTTTTTCTGGCTTCCTGTAGGATTTTTTCTTTTGTTTGATAGCTTTGGAATTTGGCAATTACATTCCTGGGAGTTGTCTTTTGGGGGTTTAGTGTAGAAGGTGTTCTGTGAGCTCTGTCAGTGGCTGTATTGCCCCCTTGTTCTAGAATCTCTGGGCAATTTTCTTTGATTATATCTTGTATCACCATGTCCAGTTTGGTGTTTATTTCTGGCTTTTCTGGGAGTCCAATTATTCTTAAATTTTCTCTTCTCCCCCTGTTTTCCAGATCTATCACCTTGTCGGTGAGATATTTTATGTTCTCTTCTAATTTCTTGGTGTTTTGGCTTTGCTTTATTAGTTCTTGCTTTAAAGCCTGGTTTTCTTTTACAGTTTGGTCAAACTGGTTTTGTAGATGCGTGAATTTCTTTTGCATCATTTCCCACTTTTCCTCCCAGAGGGCTTCCATCTTTTTGGTCCTTTCTGATTCAAATTCTTCATGGGTTTGTGGAGAGTTTCTATTTCCTTTGGGAGATTTTGGAGAATTTTCTTGTATATCTTCTTCTATCTGCTCTGTATTTTGTATTTTGGCTCCATAGAATGTGTCCAGAGTCACCCCTTTCTTCTTATTTTTCTTGGTATTTTGGGGCTTCTGTGCTTCTGTGGAGTTTGTCATCTCTGAACGTGGAGGATTGGCTTTTCTTGTCTTTGTCTGGTGATCAGAGGCTTTAGTCCTGGGCAGATGTTGGTTCTATGAGCGTTCCCTGGGTTAAACTGAATATGCCTCACTGGAACTGGAATGGAAGGGTCAGACCACGAGGCCACACTCTCCCCCTGGCTCGATTTCCGGAAGTTGCCTTCAGAATCCCTGGCCGTGAGGCTGTTTCATCGGCCTGCGGGAGGATGGGCTGCCGCTTCCCCAAGCTCCGAGAGCACAGACTTTCACTGAGACTTGGATAGCAGGATCCAGCCCGTGAGGCTGTCTTGCCCGCCCTGAGGGTTGCTGTTGTTTTGACCAGCTCTCTGCAGCGGAGGCCCCAGGCAGTAACTTTCACCCGGACCAAGCGGCTCTTTGCAGCGGAGGCCCCAGGCAGTAACTTTCACCCTGACCGACAGGCTCTCTGCAGCGGAAGCCCCAGGCAGTAACTTTCACCCGGACTGGGACTTGGGTAGAAGACCCTGAGGGTTGTTGTTCCTCAGACCCTGCTCTCTGAGCCCGGCGCGGCTGCCGCTTCCGGGAGCCTTGGACTCTGCGCTCCTACCCCTGAGGTCCGAGGGATCTCGGGTTCTGGCTTTTAAGGGGAGCCGTACCTTTTGAACCGGGTCCAGGTCCAGGAGGAGGGTTCCCAGGGTCTGTGCTGTTGATCGTTTTGAATTTCGGCGCCTTAGGAGCTTCTAGTTTGAGATCGGTCGGGAAGGGTTTTCCGGAGATCTGAACTTCAGCTTTCTCTAAGCCGCCATCTTAACCGGAAGTCGAAAGGAGGCTCTCTTGAAGGTGGAGCCTGAGGTTGGCATGAGAAGCCTTACCTAGAGAGATCTTGGGGTGAGTGATAAAACCAACTGACTGATTTATCTCTTAGGACTGAGGTCTAGGCCTTATTGGCTTGAGACCCTTCATTCTTATTCCTTTCTTACTTTCTCTCTTTTTCTATTGATTAATCGGTGTATTATAAATTAAATTTCTCTATAAAACCCAGTTGGCTTGGGCATATTCATAAATTGGGAATATATTCCCTGGTGACCATCTTATATTTATATAGAATCAAGACACAGTAGAAAACATATTTCAGCGGTCATAATTGTTATATATTTCCCTTGCTCCCAAACATTTTAATTATCACATTTTATGGCTCCCACTCTCTTATCTACAACTATTTAACGCCCAAAACTATTTTAAATCTAACAGGCTCAGAAGGGCTAAGTAACTTAACTCTAAACACACAGGTATTAAGAGAAAGCCAGGGATTCACTATGAGTGACTTAACGAGTATCACCAAGGCAAGGATCAAGAACAACTCTAAGAGATACACGGTAAAAAAAAGACTATTCACTGCCATAGAGAGAACAGAGTATGGAAGCAAATTGAAACATTCCATTCTTTATTTTCTCCATGAATTTTTCTCTATTATAAGGAATATATGTCTTGTTTCACAACATGACAAACATAGAAATTTGTATTATATGATAATAATATATATATAAAACCTAGATCATAGTATTGCTTCTTGGAAGGGGGGAGGAGTGGGAAGGACAGAAAGAATATGTATAACAAAATATTAGAAAATAAGAAACATTCAGAGAGTGAGCTCTGAGTCCAAAGTTAGTGTTTCTTCCATTGCACTGTGTTGGGTGTAAGGTCCATCCCATCTATAAACCCTCAGAAATCCTATCAGAACAAAAGAATGGTAATCCATTCTCTTCATGCCTCCATTGCTAATTTTTATCAATGTTTCAGTTTTACATATATATGATAAGGCATTCTATAGTCAGTAGAACTGTCTATTATTCTTTGTTTAGAATTTAAAAGTGAAGACTTCCATATGAACCTAAAATTAATACTTTGTATAAAAAATTCACTTATAGATAGCCTAGAAAGGCTACATTTACTTGCACTATATTTCAGTAATCTGAGAATAGGAAATTTAGTTTCAAATACATGGCCAGACTTAAAGGAGACAAATGTCTGGTGGGCAGGAATTTTCATTTTTGTCTCTGTACCCCATTGCCTAGAAGAGTTCCTTACACTCAGCAGATATTTGACAAATCCTTTTTGATCAATTGAGATGGCCATACTCCACCCCCCAGGTTGACCCAAATTGGATTGTTGGAAGGGATTGACATCATCCAATACAGACAATAGGAATTTCATAAATATTGTCTTCACATTGTCTTCTCCAGTAAGACTTGCTGAGTGTTTCAATGGCAGCAGTAGCAATAAAAATATCTTCCCCTGGGTGAATTAAAATGCATTATTCATCTTTAGTTTTTGAAATTCTGGAGAGGTCAAAAATTGAAGGAAGTCTGATTTCTTTTGGTCAGCATGACATCACTTGCTATTTATTCACCCATTAGTATAACATGGGGAAAAGCAGTTTTAACAAAAGCCCCTTGCTGGCAAGAAAGTCATATCCACTAAGGAGGAAATCATGTGTTCTGTTGGGGTTGTAGTGGGTGTCTTTCATCTCCTTGATTTTCATTTAGTCTTTTGCTGATCATTCTTTCTATTATTAAAGACTACAACTTGATTAGAAGATAGAGTTTTGCTCATGAGTAATTTCTACAATTAAAAAAACTTCTCTCACAAATGAAACTTTGGTCCTTCTTTGACTGTGGTCAAAAAAACATTAGACTTGTGATTATGGTAACTTGATTTTGTTTAACTAGTATTCCAATGGTAGTGCAAGTAAAAGACAACATCTGCTCCAAGTTTCTCATTTCACAGCCAAGAAAAAATGTACAAAAAAAGTTATTTGTTTAAGGTTACGTACTTAATAGAGAGCAATCAACATTTGACTTTGACTCCAGATCCTGTTCTCTTTCATCTGCCTTCTAGGCATGTACAGCCCAGTTAAGAAAACCAGAATTCAAATTCAGCCTTGGACACATACTAGTTGGGTAACCTAGGGCAGGTTACCTCAGTTTCCTTAACTGTAAAATGGAGATCCTAATAGCATTTACCTTCCAGATTGGTTGTGAAGAATAAATGAGATATTTGTAAAGGGTTTAGCAAAATGCCTGGAGCAAATTAGGTCCTTAATAAATATTTGTTCCATTCCCTTCTTTGTCCCAACTTTTTCCCCACTATAATTTGCTACTCTTACTGACCCCTTTGTATTTTTAAATTTAATTTTAATTTTTTCCACAAATACATGTTGATAGAATTTTAAATAATTTTATGATATTTTTTGAGATCCATGTTTTTCTTTTCTGTCTTCTATCTTTCCTCACCAAGAAGGCAGGTAATATGACATCAGTTGGACATAGGTTGTCATACAATACATTTTTCCATGCTTGTCATATTGTGAAACAAAACACATTTTCCTTTTACTGGAGAAAATTCCATGGAGGAAATGAAGAATGCTTTGCTTCTATCTACATTTAGACTCTATCTGTTCCTTCTATGGTTGTAGGTGGCCTTTCTCCTCATGAGTCTCTTGGAGTTGTCCTGGATCATGACATTATTATGATAGTTATCATTCACAGTTGGTGATCATACACTATTGTTATCAATAGCTGATTCCTTTGTAGTCTTAGATTAGTCTCCAAATGTTTCAGTTTCTTCATCTGTAAAATGATTGTTTTGGAGAAGAAACTCTAAAGTTCTTTCTAGATCTTCATTTATGATCTTAGCCTTTTTTGTCAGAAATAGAACATTTATAACATGTTGTTAACATATAAATTAAATAATAGATTCATTGAATCATATGAGTGGAAAACCCCTTCAAAGGCATTTAAACTAAATCTCTCATTTAATAGGTGAGGGAATTGAAACTCAGAGAAATTTTAACCTTTTCAAGTTCAGAAATATCAGTAATTAGAAAATTGGAATTTGAACCTAGGTCTCCTTTCTTCTGGTCCAGGGTTCTTTGTGGTAAAACGTGACTCAAGCATACTGCCATTCAAATCTTGTCTTGAAAAGTAGTGACTGATTTTGTAATAGTTAGCCATAGTGTAAGTAATCTATACTATGGTTGTTAGCCCTATCCCCTTAAAAGAAGAGTTATGATAGTTTCATTAGGCTACAGAGCATTAGAATATTTGAATCTGTTCCTTGGAGGGGGAGGGGAGGTACCTCTACCAACTGAATTTATGAAATCTGCTTCCACAAAGAAATACCAAGTGTGCTTTTCTAAAGTGAGCTAAAAATGCTGATAGGCCTGTAATTTAGTTATTTCTCATGCAAATTTCTTCACAGATGCCAAATTTGAATGAAATTGCAAGACCCTATCCCTGGAGGGTGAGACTAAAAAGAATCTTAGCTGGTGAACAGAAATGTTTTCCATGAGTAAACAAGAGATTTACAGCTTTCTCCTCTCTCAGAGGGAACCTTTTTTTCCAGGGAAGGAAAATAAATAAATAAAGAAACAGAAAATTCTGTCCCCAAAAGTAATTTTGCCTGAGTTACAAACAAGTGAAAATATGGATTTGTGATTATCGTTTCTCCTTGTACAACGGGCATGCTTCTTGTATAGTAAAGAGAGCACTCTGTTTGTGCAAGGTCTGAGAATATATTGGCTTTCTAGAAATTGTATCTTTTTTTTTTTCCTTTCATGAAGTACAAACTACTGTGCTAGGTTACTGTGACATTGTAGGAAGAGAGAAAAGAATGGAAAATAGTCACAGTGGTTCTTCTGGTTTAGTGAATAATCTCAAATAAGGGAGTATTGTTAGTAAAAATGTTCACTTCAAAAGGACTAAAATGAAAGATCCTTTCCCAGAGTATAGAACAAGCTGTAGCCAGACACAGAGCAGGTTTTCTTCTGGATGACATAATCTGAGAGGAACCTGCCAAGCGTCGCATCCAAAGATGCTTTTTCTACAGAGCTTTTCTAAAAGTAGAAATTGCTTCATTATTCATTCCTTTGAGTTAAGGAAACAAAGTCTCTTTCTTTCTATGGATACATAAATGTATATATTTATGAGTACATATATATCACATAGATATATAAGCATTAAGCCATTAATATTTTATTGGCAATTGGTATAGCATACCATTGTTAATCAATGAATATTTATTAAGAATCTACTCTGTGCCATGCACTGTGCTAAATTCTGGGAATACAAACCCAACTGATGAAAAAATCCCAAGGTACAAAGTGTTTACATTCTAATGGAGGGAGAGATAAAGACATTTATTAATATGTGTGTGTGTGTGCATACATTTATTCATTGTAGTTAAATAGAAAGTGATTTGGGAAAGAGGCATGTGCTGGTGAAGAAACCAGGAAAAGCTTATTTAAAAAGATTTAGTTATCAATTAATTAATATTTGGACATAATCTTAAAGGAGAAAAAAGATTCTATGAGGTAGAGATATGGAGTGGGTTCGTTTTAGGGATGGGACACAATTGCTTCATAGACCTAGATGTGGGTGACAGTGTTCCATGTGTGAGGAGTATGGAGATGGCCAGTTTTGCTGGATTGCAGTGCATGACAAAATACAGCTGTCTGGCAGGGGAGTGAAAGAATCAGACGCAAAATAAGTATACCGTGGTAGGAAAATAGGAAAAGGAAAAGGAAAACAAAACCCAGGACATTAGGATCTGGAGAGAAAAGCAAACCATGGATAGGATGCAATAATAACATGAGATCTTTGGCAGTCAGGGAAGGGAGTGGGGGAATATGAAGATGATGGCTTCCAGTTATGATGGTGCCAGAAAGGAAGTAGAAGTGCCAAATCAGAATGTGATAAAGGATTGACAAAACCACTGGTGGGTAGTGATAATGAACATGTGACTCTGTATCTTATTATAGGAAGGTAGTTATTCCAATTGGCAGAGCAAGAGTTCTCTCAGGCTAGAAAGACTTTGAATATGGTTCCAGTTGCAAATGTATCTCTGCTTTTCAACTAAGTACTGAGCTAAGTACTGCAAGATTCATGATTCATACCGGTCAAGTGGGGGAACCTGGTGATGAAGTCTAACCATGCTGATAATCCAAGAAAGAATTATTCAAAATGGTCATTAGGCTTGTGCAGCCTCTATGTATAGAAGGAGATATGGTAAAGGTATTTACAGGGAGAGATCATTAATTCTAACTATCAGGCAGTTTTAGAACCTTTACAAATTGAATTAATTTATTGGTAGCAGAAATGTAAGAGCTTTGCTTAATCACTGATAAGATTATATGCTACAGGAGGAAGCCAATCAGTATTGACTTTCTTGAAATAGATGAAAATGCAACTAGAAAAATCAGTCATTACATGCTAACTGTGTGTTACATGTATACACATTCAGGATACATACAAAATGAATATAATGTAATTTACAGATGGAGGGCTCTATCAGCAAGGGAGTCAAGGAAGGTTTCCTATAAAAGATTATGCTAGCTAACGTGAATGAATCATAAAAACCAGTGATTCCAAGAAATGGAAAGGAGAAAGAATTATATTTCAAGCATGGGGAAAAACCACTGAAATGGAATGGAGATGAGAAACAGAGCATGGATATGTGGAATAACAAGAATTCCAATTTGGCTAAATCAAAGGGGGCATGGGAGGTAATAATATAATAAGAAACCTGGAAAGGAAAATAATGACCATATTGTAGAGAACTTTAATTACCCAATAGTGTAATATTTATTGGGAAAAGATGCAGGGATTGAAAAAACAGGGGATATGGAAGGTTTGTAGCAGGGTATGGAGGAGTTAAGGGGAGAGAGGGATGTCCTTAAATGAGGTTGGAGCCTTCCTCAGCTTGGAGCTTAGGTCAGGTCTCACAGGCTGGTGGAGGATTTCTCCCATGCCTGTCTACTCTATATCTGTGTTGGCTTTGTCAAATTCAGAAACTTAGCAGTAGATAGCAAGCAACAAGAAAGTCTGACCTTCCGAGCTGGTTGGGCCTGAATCTTCAGGCTGAACCAAGGAAAGGCACTCCACTCCAGACTGGGCAGAACAATCTCCTCCCACTTCCCACCAGGAAGGAAGTCAAGCCGGTAGGAAGGAAGTGCTAGTCACAAGACCCAACTGCCACTCCCAGTTGCCCCTTCCCCCATCAACTGTCAGTATTGACAATTTTTTTCTCTCTATTATTCCTACTGTTGCTTGTTCCAACACAGTGGCAGAAAGTTCAGAACTGGTTCTTATTTCCTTTCCACAATTGTCCCCTTTTTTGTTGTGACCTTCCCAAGGTCACTTATTTTTATTATGGTTACCAATTTACTAAATCTACTCTAAGGAATTCTTAGCAGGAAAGTTTGGGTAAGGGTAGTTTTAGGTTTTACAGTAAATTCAGTACAATAAATGTTTGAACAAAACCAATACAAGAAATTTGAATCTTACTGCTAATGTTAATTACTCTTGCTAAGTTAACTAAACAAATAGTTTTCCTATTATATATATATATATATATATATATATATATATTTGCAGGCTAACTTATCTATCTATCTATATATATTCATTAAACACAATTTCAGCATCAGCTTTACAAAAAACAATTAAAAGTTTACTATCTGCAAATGCAGCTTAAGTCTATTCCTATGTATAACTAATTGTCTATGCTATGTATAAATTAACTTACTCCTAATCTATTCCCTACTTATTATAACTATTATCTAAGTCTCTAGTCTAATCTATAACTTAATCTTATGTACAACATATATACATGCTATGCTAAATATTTACAGACTAATTGCGAATGATGTGGTTTCACTCCTTATTGGATGTATCTTGCAGAAAGTTCAGAGCTGGTTCTTGTTTCCTTTCCACAATAGTTTATATTTGATTCTAGAAGATCATTCAAGTTCAGAGCCTTGTTTTTAGAAGCTAAGTACTACTGGAGGGGATGTGGCAAAGTTGGGACATTAATTCATTGCTGGTGGAGTTGTGAATTGATCCAACCATTCTGGAGGGCAATTTGGAACTATGTCCAAAGGGTGATAAAAGACTGTCTGCCCTTTGATCCAGCCATAGCACTGCTGGGCTTGTACCCCAAAGAGATAATGGACAAAAAGACTTGTACAAAAATATTCATAGCTGCGCTCTTTGTGGTGGCCAAAAATTGGAAAATGAGGGGATGCCCTTCAATTGGGGAATGGCTGAACAAATTGTGGTATATGCTGGTGATGGAATACTATTGTGCTAAAAGGAATAATAAAGTGGAGGAATTCCATGGAGACTGGAACAACCTCCAGGAAGTGATGCAGAGCGAAAGGAGCAGAACCAGGAAAACATTATACACAGAGACTGATACATTGTGGTACAATCGAAGGTGATGGACTTCTCCATTAGTATCAATGCAATTTCCCTGAACAATCTGCAGGGATCTAAAAAAAAAATACTACCCACAAGCAGAGGATAAACTGTGGGAGTAAAAACACCGCTGAAAAGCAACTGCTTGACTACAGGGTTGGAGGAGATAAGACTGAGGAGAGACTCTAAATGAACACTATAATGCAAATTCCAACAACAGGGAAATGGGTTCGAGTCAAGAACACATGTGATAACCAGTGGAATCATGCGTCGGCTATGGGAGAGGGAAAAGTGGGGGGGGGGGGAAAGGGAGGGGAGGAAAAGAAAACGATCTTTGTTTCCAGTGAATAATGTATGAAAACGACCAAATAAAATAATATTAAAAAAAAAAGAAGCTAAGTACTATTATGTCTTTGCTTCATATACTTAATATTTTAGCATTCAATAAACATTATGTTGACTGTTCAATGACCAAGTAACAAATAACTCGTTTTTTCTCCAGCAATGAAACTGAACAGGGTTCATGAATGCCCAATAGCTATAGATCTTAGGGGTCATCTACATTAATATGATAATTGAATCCATAGGAACTGATGAGGTCCCCAAGGAATATATAAACAAGCTGCATACATCTGCATTGAAAGTCAACCCACAGGTTCTCCTTAAAGAAACAAATAAGAACTTGGTAGAATTATTTTTATTGACGTTATCAAATGTAAATCTTAGTCTCTAGAAATGGAATAACAGTGCCTGGGTGGATTTATTTTTAATTTTATAATATTTTATTTGATCATTTCCAAGCATTATTCATTAAAGACAAAGTTCATTTTCTTTTCCTCCCCCCTCCACCCCCATAGCCGACACATGATTCCACTGGGTATCACATGTGTTCTTGATTCGAACCCATTGCCATGTTGTTGATATTTGCTTTAGAGTGTTCATTTAGAGTCTCTCCTCTGTCATGTCCCCTCAACCACTGTAGTCAGGCAGTTGCATTTCCTCAGTGTTTCTAATCCCACAGTTTGTCCTCTGCTTATGAATAGTGTTTTTTCTCCTAGATCCCTACAGATTGTTCAGGGACATTACACCGCTACTAATGGAGAAGTCCATTACGTTCAATTATACCACAGTGTATTAGTCTCTGTGTAGGTTCTGCTCCTCTTGCTCTGCATCACTTCCTAGAGGTCATTCCATTCTCCATGGAATTCCTCCACTTTATTATTCCTTTTTGCACAATAGTATTCCATCACCAACATATACCACAATTTGTTCAGCCATTCCCCAGTTGATGGGCATCCCCTTGTTTTCCAATTTTTGGCCACCACAAAGAGCACAGCTATGAATATTCTTGTACATGTCTTTTTCTCCATTATCTCTTTGGGGTACAAACCCAGCAGTGCTATAGCTATATCAAAGGGTAGACATTCTTTTATCGCCCTTGGGGCATAGTTCCAAATTGCCCTCCAGAATGATTGGATCAGTTCACAACTCCACCAGCAATGAATTAATGTCCCTACTTTGCCACATCCCCTCCAGCATTCATTACTTTCCTTTGCTATCATGTTAGTCAATCTGCTTGGTGTGAGGTGATACCTCAGAGTTGTTTTTATTTGCATCTCTCTGATTATAAGAGATTTAGAACACTTCTTCATGTGCTTATTAATAGTTTTGATTTCTTCATCTGAAAACTGCCTATCCATGTCCCTTGCCCATTTATCAATTGGAGAATCACTTGGATTTTTGTACAATTGATTTAGCTCTTTATAAATTTGAATAATTAAAACTTTGTCAGAGGTTTCTATGAAGAATTTTTCCCAATTTGTTGTTTTCCTTCTGATTTTAGTTACATTGGTTTTGTTTGTACTAAAGCTTTTTAATTTGATGTAGTCAAAATTGTTTATTTTACATTTTGAATCTTTCTGTCTTGCATGGTTTTAAAGTCTTTGCCCTCCCAAAGATCTGACATGTATACTATTCTGTGTTTACCCAATTTTCTTATGGTTTACTTCTTTATGTTTAAGTCATTCACCCATTTTGAATATTTCTTGGTGTAGGGTGTGAGGTGTTGATCTATTCCTAATCTCTCCCACACTGCCTTCCAATTTTCCCAGCAATTTTTATTGAATAGTGTATTTTTGTCCCAAAAGCTGGGATCTTTGGGTTTATCGTATACTGTCTTGCTGAGGTCTCTAGCCCCCAGTCTATTCCACTGATTATCCTTTCTGTCTCTTAGCCAATACCAAATTGTTTTGATGACTACTGCTTTGTAATATAGTTTAAGGTCTGGGACTGCAAGGCCCCCATCATTTGTGTTTTTTTTTTCATTATTTCCCTGGATATCCTTGATCTTTTGTTATTCCAAATGAACTTTGTTATGGTTTTTTCTAAATCAGTAAAGAAATATTTTGGGAGTTCAATGGGTATGGCACTAAATAGATAAATAAGTTTGGGTAGGATAGTCATTTTTATTATATTGGCTCGTCCTATCCATGAGCAGTTAATGTTTTTCCAATAGCTCAAGTCTAGTTTTAGTTGTGTGGAAAGTGTTTTGTAGTTGTGTTTATATAGTTCCTGTGTTTGTCGCGGGACATAGATTCCTAGGTATTTTATTTTGTCTAAGGTGATTTTGAATGGGATTTTGCTTTCTAGTTTTTGCTGCTGAGCTGTGTTGGAGATATATAAAAATGCTGATGGCTTATGTGGGTTTATTTTGTATCCTACAACTTTGCTAAAGTTGTTAATTATTTCGATTAGCTTTTTGGTCGAATACCTAGGATTCTTTAAGTAGACCATCATGTTGTCTGCAAAGAGTGATAACTTGGTCTCCTCCTTGCCTATTTTGATGCCTTCAATTTCTTTTTCTTCTCTAATTGCTGCTGCTAGTGTTTTTAGTACAATGTCAAATAGTAGAGGTGATAATGGGCATCCTTGTTTCACTCCTGATCTTATTAGGAATGCATCTAGTTTATCCCCATGGGCAAACGATATTAGCTGATGGTTTTAGATATATACTGTTTATTATTTTTAGGAATGACCCTTCTATTCCTATGCTTTCTAGTGTTTTTAATAGGAATGGGTGTTGTATTTTATCAAAGGCTTTTTCTGCGTCTATTGAGATAATCATGTGGATCTTGTTGCTTTGCTTGTTGATGTGGTCAATTATGTAGATGGTTTTCCTAATATTGAACCAGCCCTGCATCCCTGGTATGAATCCTACTTGATCATGGTGGATGATCCTTCTGATCACTTGCTGGAGTCTTTTTGCTAGTATCCTATTTAAGATTTTTGCATCTATATTCATTAGGGAGATTGGTCTATAGTTTTCTTTCTCTGTTTTTGACCTGCCTAGTTTTGGAATCAGTACCATGTTTGTGTCATAAAAGGAGTTTGGTAGAACTCCCTCTTTGCTTATTATGTCAAATAGTTTATATAGTATTGGGATTAACTATTATCCTATTCACATTCAAAGTTATGACTGTCACTTGTGGACTCCCTGGCATTTTGATATCCTTCCCTAATTCTAACCTTTCTTCTTCAGCTCTACCTTTAAGTCCAGTGATTTACTTTAAATCAGTCCCCCTTGTCCCCTCTCTTGATATGTTTCCCTTTCTAGCCCCTCCCTTTTTGTTCAGTCCCCCTCCCCCTCTCCTTCCCTCCCTTTTTTGTGTTCCCTCTGTTTTTCCTTCTCCCTTCCCTTGTTGGGTAAGATAGAATTCAAGATCCCAATGTATCTGGATGTTCTTCCCTCCCAGAGTTGATTTCCCTGAGAGTAAGGTTTAAGTAAAAACTCTCTTCCTCTCCTTCTTATAGGAGTTTTCTTCCCCTCCCCTCCCTGTGTGAATCTTTGTGTGAGAAAGATTATTCTATTTGGTCTTTATTTTCCCCCTATTTAAACATTACATTTTCCCCACATGTTAGTATACATAGATCGATATTAATGTATTCCTTATAGAAGAGAGTTTGAGTAAAAGAAAAAGATAGCATTTTTCTCCTTTTTCCTTTCTTTCATATTTACCTTTTCAGGTATTCCATGCTCTTTGTTTTTTGATATCGAACTTTCCGCAGAACTCAGGTCTTTTCTTTGCAAAAACTTGGAAATCTTCTATTTTATTGAATGTCCAAACTTTCCCTTGGAAGTATATAGTCAGTTTTGCTGGATAGCTGATTCTTGGTTGAAGACCCAGCTCTCTTTCCTTTCTGAAAATTATGTTCCATGCCTTACGATCATTCAGAGTGGAACTTGCAAGGGCTTGTGTGACCGTGATTGGCATTCCTTTATATCTAAATTGTCTTTTTCTGGCTTCTTTTAGGATTTTTTCTTTTGTTTGAAAGCTCTGGAATTTGGCAATTACATTCCTGGGAGTTGTCTTGGGGATTTAGTGTAGAGGGTGTTCTGTAAGCTGTCAGTGGCTGTATTGCCCTCTTGTTCTAGAATCTCTGGGCAATTTTCTTTGATTATATCTTGTATTACAATATCGAGTTTGCTGTTGATTTCTGGCTTTTCTGGAAGTCCAATTATTCTTAAATTACCTCTTCTTACTCTATTTTCCAAGTCTGTCACCTTGTCAGTGAGATATTTTATGTTCTCTTCTAATTTCTTGGTCTTTTGGCTTTGCTTTATTGATTCTTGCTCATTGTCTTCAAGTTGCCTGATTCTGACTTTTAAAGCCTGGTTTTACTTTTCACTTTGGTCGAACTGGTTTTGTAGATGCGTGAATTTCTTTTGCATTATTTCCCACTTTTCCTCCCAGAAAGCTTCCATCTTTTTGATCATTTCTGATTCAAATTCTTCAATTCAAATTCTTCATGGGTTTGTGGAGAGTTTCCATTCCTTTGGAAGCATTTGCTTGTGTTTCCTCTTCTATCTCCTCTGTATTTTGTATTTTTGCTCCAGAAAATGGGTCCAAATTCACCCCCTTCTTCTTCTTTTTCTTGGAATTTTGGGGCTTTTGTGCTTCTGTGGAGTTTGCCATCTCTGTTTGAGTGGGGAGGACTAGCTTTTCTTATCTCTGTGTGGTGTTCAGAGGTTTTAGACCTAGGCAAATTGTCTGTTCTATGCAGTTGTTGTTCTGTCTTCCCAAGGAAGCCAGGAATTGCTGGTGTTTCCATGTTACTGCCCTCCTCAGTTCCCTCCCCATGCTTCTCTGCTACCCCACTTCCACGCTTTTAGCTTGACTTGGCCCTTTCTGTGGGGTGTTTGTTTCTGGGCCTTTGCTGGCCAGGAGAGCCAGCACTCGGGGGGGGGGGGGAAGGCTTCCCAGGGTTTCAAGGGCTCCTGATAAGATTAACTTTCTCTGGGTTGAACTGATTATGCTTTGGGGCAGGGACCTTCTGTGAGACTCGGATTGAAGGATCCAGCCAGGGGGCTGTAGGCTCCCCCCGTCTCTCTCTGTTTCCCTGCTGTCTGGGTGCCCCCGCGACTGGGTCAGGTTGTTTTCAGGGAGTGGCCTTCAGAATAGCAGGCTCCAGAGGCCCTTTTGCCAGCCATGAGGGTTACTGTTGTTGCAGACAACCTTGCTCTCTGAGGGGGGAGCAACCATGGCTTCCAGGAGCTCTGAGGGCTCCTGATAGGATTAACCTCGGTCTGAGTATGCCCTGAGGCAGGGACCTTCAGTGAGACTCAGATGGAAGGATCTGGTCAGGGGGTTACAGGCTCCCCCGTCTATCTCTGTTTCCCTGCTATCTGGGTGCCCCCTAGACTGGGTCAGGCTGTTTTCAGGAAGCAGCCTTCAGGATAGCTGGCCCTGAGGCTCTGAGGTTCCCTCTGCTGCCTCAGACTCAGTGCTCTGGGTTGGGGGGATGGGTCCTGGGGCCTTCCTTCTGCCTACCCCTTAGGTCCGAGTGATCTCTGGTTCTGGCTTTTGGGGGGTCCTTACCTTTTGATCAAGGTCCAGGTCCAGGAGGAGGATTCCCAGGGTCTATGCTGTTGTTCGTTTTGAATTTTGGTGCCTTAGGAGCATATAGTTTGAGTTTGGTAGGGAAGGGTTTCTGGAGATCTGAACTTTAGCTTTCTCTGAGCCACCATCTTCAGGATCCTGGGAGGATTTGTTATGTTTCTAATTTTTGGTGTTTCTGGGTTATATACCACATATAACTTATTATTGAAAAACTACT
The DNA here is from genome assembly GCF_027887165.1 of Monodelphis domestica. NCBI lineage: Eukaryota > Metazoa > Chordata > Mammalia > Didelphimorphia > Didelphidae > Monodelphis > Monodelphis domestica. The sequence goes on from NC_077231.1 coordinate 196,750,474, forward strand.
TATTCAAAATGGTTTAATCACAAAATAGTGATATGCTAAGTCAACAAACATTCATTCCATCATATTGAGGTACCAAAGCTTATTTGTATTACATCTCAATAGCCTTAATCTTTAATGCATGGCTAAGAGAGCATTGAAAGGTCTAAGGTCTATACTCTCCACTTTCTTTATTCTTTTTTCTTCTAAGCCCTGCTCTGTTTAATAAGCTCTAATATGTGAAGCAGAGATCGTCCTATCTCATATCACCAGATTACTACTTGGTTCATATCCAGGATTCTAGAAAGGACCATAAAAATCCTTTGTATTGAGTTTAGGTGGATATGAGCATAGAAGCATACCCACATCAAACTATTAGAGTAATTTCTGTGCTACAATGAAAAGATAATTTCTTCTATCCTCTCCGTGGCTCAAAGTTTTGGTAGTAATGTGAGAACATCCTTGAGAATTTATCCATATCTTTCATAGCTTGTGGGGCCTTTAGATTTCAAACAGCTGATAGCTGCTGGATTTGGAACCCTATATAATCAAACTTCCTTCAGAAAGAAGATGCTGAAATGGTAGAAATAACTGAAAAGATATTATAAACAACAACCCTATATTTGTAGGAGAATATTCAAAATGTTATCCTGATTTCCTCCTCAGAATTAATGAGTATTTTTTGCGAAGATAGAAAATAAGCTTGACACTTGGTGCAAAGCTGACTGGGAAGCTACAAAGATATGGGTTCAAATCTTGTCTCTGACATCTTATTATGTGACCCAGAGGTAGTCACTTAAAATTTCAGCATCTCAATTAATCCTCTAATATTACAAGTTGCAAAACAGGTGAGCTTCAACATTGGACTTGGATTCAGGAAGATTTGAGGTCAATTCTTGGATCAAAAGGATAAATTTAGGCCATTGGATCTGGCAATTAAGAGATGGCTGAACAGGGGAGCTGGGTGACTCAGTGGATGATGTCTAGGCTTGCAGAGAGGATATCCAGGAGTCAAATGTGGCCTCACACACCCAGGGCAAGTCACTTAACCCCAATTGCCTAGCCCTTACCACTCTTCTGTTTTGAAATCAATAATTAATATTAATTCTAAGACAGAAGGCAAGGGTTAAAAAAGGAAGTTATTTAACCTGACAGCCTCAGTTTCTTCTGTAAAACAGTGAATAATAGCACCTATTTTACAGGATTGTTGGGAGGATCAAATGAGATATTATACATTGTTTTTAATGCCTTAAAAGTCTATAAATGTTAGCTATTTTTGTTGACAAATGAGATTTCCTTACCAGAGAGTTCCCTATATCACTGAAATTTTGAACCTCTACTTTTTTAAAAAGGGAAAAAATTATAAAAGTCTTTAGAAATAAGTGGCCAGTTAATTTTCAACATAATTTTTATGACTCAGTTATTCCTGTGTTTTTGCCTTCCTGTCAACCATTGAAGGAAGAAGAGAATCCAGAGGTAGGACAATATTGTCATTCAGGGTCAAACATGCCAGTTCAGGTTTGATGATACTTCTATTTCTGTATGGAAAAATCTGGAAGCCTTTAGCCTGCCCAAAGGCAATCCAACAGCTCCTACATCTGTCTACAGATCTTAGGGAGAACTCTAAACTCTCTTTGGATTGCCTAGTCTCCCTCACCTTCTGGCAAAGCATGGAACTTCTCATTCTGATTGGGTTGCCCTTTAGAGATTAAAGGATTCCCCAGGCCTAAATTCTACTTGGTCAACAGCTATGAAGCTTCACTGAGACCAAGGAATGCCATTTGCATAGTTTTTTCTTTGTATAACTAAACATTTTCCCTTCAACTCCACACTTAACAGAAGAGGAAAACTGTAACTCCAGATGCCTAAAAGAAATGAATCCTGCTGGTAAAGACTTTAACTTGTGAATTATTATGCCAAAGTATTGAAAAGATAATACCATGGCATAATTAAACAGGTGACTTCATGAAAAGTTAACAAAGAATTATTATTTTAAATGTAAAAAAAAGTTTCCCAATTGAAATTTGTTATGCTATGCAGATAGGCTTAGATTTTTCACATCTTTTTTTTTGTTGTTGTTGATGGTGCCTCTTGCAGTCACGGAGTAATTTCATTTAGTGTGGAACTTTTTTTGCATAATGTCTATAACAGAGGGAGATTTGCTTAACAATCCATAGACTAACAGGATTGCAAAAGCTTTAGAAGAAATGGATCCATTTGTTGGGGGAAAATCTGCTGTTAATACCGACTGCCAGCTAAAGACTAATTTCTCTGCTAATGTAAAGAGCTTTATTATCTCCACTAAACAGACATGTGCCATTAACACTTATACAAAGGCACAAATCACAGTCCCTCACTTCATGTTATTCTTATTAAATGCCAATTTTGTTTAACTCTGAAATCTCTGATGTTGAAGGAGTAAGGTAAGGTTACCCAGGATTATTCATACCAAAATGTGCTAGGAATGTGCAATATCTTTAACTTGTTTCCTTTCATAGTTAGTTGCTCTGAACATTGGAGAAAAGGGTGAAGTAATTCAGTAGTTTTTTTGTTGTTGTCACTAAGTTGATGTAATTGTTATTGTTATCATTTGGATGGTTGTTAAGTTGTGTCTAGTCAGTTCACTCCACTTTGCATCTGCTACTCTGGCTGGTTTCAACTTCTGGTCACCTCCATACCAAGCTCCTCTCAATGCCTTCAGTTTCTGAGAGCAGAAACTAGAGTCTTGGGTCATTCTACTTTAAATCTTCTACCCAGACTGGTTTCATTCAGCTCAATTGAATAATATTGCCCTACCCCTCTACCGTTAGTGCTTCCATTTTTGTGTTGTTTTCCTTTAGACTGTAAGGTCCTTGTGGTTAGTGACTGGCTTTTTATTAATTTTATCTCAAGTACTAGCATTTAGTAGCTGCTTGATAAATCTTTGCACAGAAGGTTGCAGTTCAGGTAGGGGGAAAAAAAAAAGGTTAATTGTCTACTCCAAAGTGAGACTGGGATTCTGGCCACTGGAAATTCTTAGCATTTAACTGTTTTTTCTTAATATGCCAGTAGATATCAGATCAATGTTTTAAAACCCAAAGGAGCCTCAGAAGGCAAGTAAAATCCATAGCCTTACTTTTACATATGAGGAAATTGAGATTGTTTTATGTTCCAAATCACAGTCCGTTGGAAGTAAAGTCTAGATTTAAAACCAGATCTTCGGACTGCAAATGCAATGTTCCTATGACTTTTATAGTGCAATAGGGCCCAATTTTCTGGCCTCCATATATTTGTAGGTTTGCCTATCATCAGCTATTATGCTAGAAGGCTCTATTGTACTACAAGAAATGGTGAGCAAGATGGTTTACAAAAAAATCTGGAAAGGCTTATGTGAACTGATACAAAATGAAATGAGCAGAACCAGAAGTACATTGTACACATTGTAATATTTTTTGGTAAACACCTGAGCATAACATAGTTATTCTAAGCAATGCAGTTCATCTAATGCTCATATCAAGTAGTAATTTTAAGTGGACTTCAAAGCAATTATACATGGTATTAATCCATGTATTAATCCATGCATCTTTCATCAATCAATAAATCATCAAGCATTTATTAAAGTGTTTACTATTGTTATTAAGGATTATCAAACCCTTATTGATTATTGGTATTGTTATAGGTATTACCAATATCTGTGTCCTGAGTGGAGAGGCTGTTGTTTTTACTGTAGAGAAAGATGGCTTCTCTACACAGTCTGAAAGAATTCCTGCTCAGGCTAGTTATATAAAAACATATTTATTGTAGGTAAAAACATTTTAGAGGAAGGAATAGTAAAAGGAAAACAGATAGAAAGATATTTCTTTTATTATGTAGGTCCCTATGCTAATAAATCTTAACTATAAGTTACCACTCAAACAATCTGGTCCATGAGGACCTTCTCCTTCAACAGAGTAGAAGCTACCCTCTCTTCCTATTTATCTATAACCCCAAAATACTTACCTACCTATCCTAATCTAAATATAAACTTATAAACATGAAGAATACATCAGGTTTCTCTTTCCTGCTGCTCAGATGTGATTTTCAGCTAGTGTAAAAGATCATTTTAGCATTGTGACCTAAACTATGTTGATTATTTGGTCTCCATGGATATCCCAAATATAAAAAAATATATAACCAAGTCAGCTGGAAATTTATGATGATTTAATTGATATAGTGGAAAGAAATTAAGAAGAAGGAAGAAGGAAGGTATAGGATTTCTCCTGCCTGGATAGTGCCAGGAGGAAGACCAGAGACTCTAGGAAGGTAAGATTTTGGAGAGTAAAGGAGGAATGAATCATCCTGAACTCCAAGAGGGCTTAGCCAAGATGCCTGAACCTGAATCATCTCAAGGGCAAACACACCACCAAAACCCAGACAAATAGCTGCCACCACGTCAAGATGTCGGAACACTTAGCATGCTGCCAGCCAGAGTTGCCTCTCCGGGGAAAGAGCGTGAAGAAAGTGATGTGCCATATATAGATGGTTTTACGTCACTTTCCTACAACTCATCTGTACCAATGATAGCTTAGCTTGACATAGGACAGCCCAGGGGTCTGTCTGCTGTTTCTGCACATGTCTGTTGAAGGCCACTTTCTCAGATACTTAATCCTTGAGTATGGGTGCAGACATTCCTGACCTTGTTAAACTAAGTATGGTGGAGCAATGTAGAGTTCCCAAGACCTGATTCTGTTAAACCTAGTATCTCCATTGCTAATAATCAGGAAATAGCTAAATCAGATTTTCTAAAGTACAGTCTGAGTAGTGTGGAGTAGTTTTAAAATTTACACTAGTCAGAGATTTCGCTGTCTTCTTCACTCAAACAGGTCAGACTTTACTGCCACCTACTAGAGTAGGCACAAGTAATGCACCCAACAAACTCCTTCTTTCCTTGCCTAATAAGGATTTTTAACATGTGAATTCACTGAGATTTTCCAAACTCAAAGAGTCACTCTCTTTGGATCACCTTCCTTTTTCAGGTCAGCCCAAAGAGTGAACTGTTATATCAACTGCCTTTCTCAAAGCTCTTTGGGAAAATTCTCTCCTATCAATCATCTCTGCGATTCCATTCAGATTTAAAGAAACCCAACTTATTAATCTCTCTTATCTATATATCAATAAATTATGCTATTTAACTCTATTTCCTAATGAACTATTAATTAATTAACAAATTTAGGGTTAGGGTCTAAGGCCACATTTGATTTTGCTTTATTAATTCTTGATGTATTATGAGATCATTAGTTTCTATTTGCCCAATTCTAGTCTTTAAAGACTGATTTTCAGTTATGATCTTTTGATTTTTATTTTTGCTTTGGTCTATCCTGCTTTTTAATCACTTCTGGTCTCCAATTTTCTTATTACTTCATTTGATTCCTGTGCTTCTTTTTCCATGTGGGCAATTTTGTGTTTTAAGTTGTTATTTTCTTTTTGTATTACTTTCATTTCTTCATCCCACTTTTCTTTCCATTTTTATTCTATCTGCATTTTGGTGGACATTGCTTTTTTAGCTTCTGTCTTGCAGGCCTTTACCTTGGTAATGTTTTCCCTTCCCAGTCAAAAGACACAGTGAGGCAGTTCTTTGTGTAGCATGATCCAAAGAGTTTTGCCCTGAGGCTATTCCTCCAGTCCCAGCTGCCTTTGCTGTGGCAAGCCCTGCCTCTGCCCAATCTCCAAGCTCCATGGCCCAGTCTCCACTCTCCTCAGACTTGGGTCCCAAGTCTCAATGCCAAGGACTTACACAGCCATCCAGGGTAAATGTGGTGCTCTCAGCCAGCCTCCTGAGAATTTAGAGATTACCCAGGCCCTTGCTCTGACGCTACCATGGTTGGTGGTGTGGGGGAGGGGTGACCAGTTTGGGCTTTGATAAGTATAATTTTGTTCCCTTATAGCATGGAAATCCCCAAACACTGACTACCTCTAAGACTGCATCCAGTGGGAGAACCCCTCTATAAGACTACTTGTCTGATTTTGATTTCTGTCATTTTTAGACAGTCTATGATTGGTTGGAGGGAGATTCAGAAAGTTCCTGTTACTCTGCTGCCATCTTAGCTCTGCTTCCTTGATGTGTCAAAAAATGACTTTAGAGGGGAAAGCATTCTGTATGTGTTTTTTGGGGAGTGACTCTTGGGTAGGATAGATAGAATAGATTTCTTTCAAAAGGAGTACTTGAGCTGGGTCTTGAAGGAATCTTGGGATTTTATAAGGTGGAAATAAAGTGGGAAAATATTCCAGTCATGGGGAATTGTTAGTATAAAAGTATAAAATGAAAAACAGAGGTTTGTAAGTGAGAAAATAACAAGTAGGCCAATATGAAAAGATTTTAGAATTATTGGAGGGGAGTGAAGAATAGCATGACAGATGACCAGCATTTATTAAGCATCTACTATGTGACAAGTATAATGGGAGTGTTTTAGATTGTGAAGATTTTTAAATGCAAAAGGGAGTTTTCTTTACTTATTTTGGGAATAGAGGGCCATTTGAATTTCCTGAATAGGAGGTAACTATTCAAGATTTTTTAATCATGCAATCCACTTTGTGTAATATAAATGTACCTGATCTACTCTATGGAAATTTGAAAGAGAGATTTTCTCTGATTCATTTATCTATTTTTTTCTTTTTCATTTTTAAAAATTCATGACTTACTTTTAATATTCTTTTAAAATTATTTTCAAGTTCCAAATTCTCTCTCCATGATACTCATTAAGAAGATAAGCAATGATATCAATTATACATGTGAAACCAAGCAAAACATTTCTTTATTATCCATGTAACAAAAAAAAGCAAGAAAAATTGATTTGGATTATTTGATCCAATCATGTAACTCATAGTTGATTATCATTACAAATTTAAACTGAGATGCTATGACTCTAGAACTTATGCCCCTTTTCCTCTAAGGGGAAACAGACCTGGGGATTACTTTGTCAAGCACACACCCCATACCATAACCAAGTCCCTTTGCCCCTAGGAGGAAGATTACCTAGGAGAACTGAGACCAAAGTATCTCAATGAAGAGAAGAACACCAGAGAGACACAACACCTTTAAACTCAAAATAATCTTTATTAACAAGTGCCTACATGTGCATATAGATCAATTTAGCTTAATGCTGAAAAGTTCAAATTTTGAGATAGCAGGCAGCAAGTATATAATTTTCTATCATAGGGAGGTGGGAAATGGGGCTGGAATTGTCTGATCCAGGGAGGGATCTGAGAATTCCAGGAATAAACATTGGGGTGATAGATTGATTGCCACATGTAAGTGAGGTGAAGGTTCTAGGAACAAAACCAAATGCTCTTTCATACATATTTTGGTGAAGTAGCATAGATAAGCAAGTGTGAAATAATTCAGTGTCAAGATTTCAGCAGTAACAGTTGTTGAACTGATAAAAATTAAAAAGGATGTTTTCAGAAATAGCTCATGAGGTCCAAGGCTAAAAGATTGATAGTCTGCTCAGTATAACTTAGGACCTAAAATTAACTAAGTATCTCATCCCAGGATTCCATGATTATTTCAACTGGGTTATTCATGATTAGATTTCCAAGGATCGTTAGCTTCATTCAAGTCACTCTGGGACCTACATAGTTGTAGTCAGTATTGCATAGGTTCATCATCTACATAGTTGAGAACCTCCAGGAAATTAAGATAATTAACATATCTATTTTCATAAAATATTATCTTATTATGTGTTATGATCTCCTGGTTCTGTTCACATCACTCTACATCAATTCATATAGGTCTTTCCAGGTTTTTCTGAAACTATCTTGTCCATCATTTCTTATAATACTATAACATTATAGTATTATAATCATTTATTATAATTTGTTCAACCCATTCTTCAGTCAATAGGCATCTCCTCTATTTCCAATTCTTTGCCTCCACAAAAAGATCCCCTTTAAATATTTTTGCACAAATATGCCCACAGTTTTATAACCTTTAGGGCCTATCTCCAAATTACTCTCCACAATGGTTTACTCAGTTCACAACTAAACCACTGATATAGTAATGTCAGAATTTTCCCACATTCCATTCCACATTTTTTCTCTTATATTAGATAAAATGATATTTATGAGGTGGTATCTCAGCATTGTATTAATTTGCATTTCTCGATAGTGATTTAAAGGATTTTTTTCACGACTATACAATTTTGATTTCTCCTTTTGAAAATCATGTTTATATTTTTTGATCATTAATCAATTGGTGAATCAATTATATTCTTATACATTTGACTCAATAATATATATATTTGAGAATTGAGGTCTTTATTAGTGAAATTTTCTATACCCCCCCACTGCCTTGCTTGACTTCTTATCATTGGTACATTGATTTTGTTTGTGTGAAAAAACATATTTTTTACATTTAATATAATCAAAATAATCCATTTAACATCTTTTGATCAAAATTATCCATTTTGCAATTTGAGATACTCTCTATCTCTTGTTTGGTGATAAATCCTTCTCTTATCCAAAGACTTAATATTTAAGATATACCCTACTCCCATAACTTATATATTACATCATTCTTTATGTCTAAATCATGTACCTGTTTTGACCTCATGTTGTTATATGGCAGCATTGATGGATGTTTTCAAGTTCACTTGCCTAAACTGCAACTTCAACCTGCCTTTGACAACCACCCTGCATTACTCCAAAGTGGAGAGAGGAAGCGCTTGTGTTTGGGCAGCTGGACAGAGGGGTGGGGCATTCAAAAATGTCCTTGGGTGCTGGGAAGAGGGGGAATTGGCATGCTAATACTTCACCAATGCAGATATATGGAGTGAGGTGTTGGGATATACCTAGTTTCTGCCAAACTACTTTCCAGTTGGAGAATGGATCACTAAACTCTCCAATCCCTTTGACTCAAAGTTACTTGACACAGGCTTGAAAGAAATTAACAAAAGGAAATAAGCTGTTTATACAAAAATAAGTATAACAGCATTTTACTATTATTGTTGTAACAAAGAGTTGGAAACCAATAAAATGTCTATCCATTGAAGAATGACTAAACAACTTATGTTATACAATAATATTATATTATTGAACAGTAAAATGAAGGAAAGGATGGATTCAGGAAAATATGGAAGGCATCTGGACTAATATATCAAGGAGGTTAGTAGAACAAGGTAAACAAATTATAAAATGACTAAAATATTGGCAAGAAATACAACTTTGAAAGACTTCAAGATTTTTATCAATTTACTATCTAGAAATCTATAGAAATGATAATGAAAGATGCTTTTCACTTCATTGTAGAGGTAATTGAGTAGAGATCCTATAGGAGATGTTTTTCCTAATGTGTTTTTTAATTTGCTTGAATATGCTTGATTGTTGTAAGGGAAGAGGGTTTTTGGGGGAAAAGGACTGGCAGTAGATATTAAGGGTAATAGTTGGGAACCTATGATAATGATGATCATCATCAAAATGTGATTTAAGAGGAAGAAAACAAAAGATCATAAATTATGTTTTTAAATAAAATGCATTAAAGAGATCAGAAAGAATTTCAGAAGTCAACATGTTTAAGTGATATGGCTTTGACACTATTATGGTGAATATGATGAATGCTTTAAAAAATCTGTACCTAATAAGATTTATATTTTTCTTTTCTTCTTTATATATGGAAATGTTTATGTTTATTGATTGTTGTCAAATTTAGAATAATAAAGAATAACTTTTTAATGTTAAAAATTAAGAAGAAAGAGGATATCACTCTTGAAAGTAGGAAAAATACCTTTTCTAATCCTGACAGTAATTACTTTCCAGACTTTCCTTTCTGATATGCCAGTACAACAACAATCCAATAGGCCTTTAATCTACTTTCCTCCAGGGTTACCAAATTGTGTTTGTAGTCTCTTTTTATTCTTCTTTTGATAGGAAATGAATTCTAGGAATGGAAGGAATAGACATTTTATCTCATTCATATTATAACATAGATTAATAGTTTAATGATTTTGTGACCTTTTAAAATATGTGAATAAAATGAGGAATATTATAAACATTTTTGGTAGCAAAACTATAAATTTCCCTGGGAGATTTCCAGGCTATTGCTAAGCATAATTACAGTGATTTGATATAAATGCATGTGATTTGCTACTGAGACCACAAAAGCCTTTTGTGTGTATTTATATAACATTGTCAAAATGCATTATAGTTGCAGATGATCAGAACAATTGCCCTCATCCATATGTTAGAAATATATTCATCAATATAAGTTAAGAAAGAAAATAAAGTTTTCATCTATTAAATAATTGTATACTTGGCATTATTTTTCTAATGAAAATCCATGGAAAACAATGTTCTGCTAAAAGTAATTAGAGCACATTATGCACTAATCACTTGCTAAATTCTATGTTTTAAATCAACCATTTTATGATCATATATTTGAAGTAATTTCAGAATAAAATAATCATAGAGTAAAGCAAATGTGATAAAAGAGTAAAACAAATACAAAATGTAATGTAAAAGAAAAACAAATGAAACCAAAAATACTTTTGTGAGCACTGGTAAGTACTAGTCAACTATTATTCTAGAGTTATAGGATCACATTTCTGTAAAACTGTATGATTATACAAGACAACAATGAAAATAATCCTTTTTTCCCTAGGAGTAGAACGTGGGTACAAATCTCACCTGTTACTGTGTTAATTGTGTAATTATTTCTGGGCATATCATTTAATCTCTCTCAACCTTCATTTCCTCATCTGCCCAATGTGGAAAATAATACTTCCATTTCTCATTAGGTTGTTGTAAAGAAGGAAAATAATGCTTGCATTTCTCATTTGCTTGTTAAAAGGAAAGTATTGTGGAAACCTTAAATTCATTATAAATAAACTTACAATGTTTATCTTTACCTTTAAGATCAAGGGCAAGTCTTTTATCCCCTATTTTTTTTAGTATGACCATTTATTGGTGACAAACACTCAGTTTTACTTACATTCCATGGGGAGAAAAAATTTTTGGTGTGAACAATGAACTGAAGCAGTACTTTACTTGCAAGGTGATCGTGCATCTTACCTGGACCATATGCAAAAACTTACTGCACACATTTCTGTGCACAATAACACAACATCAGAAGCAACACAGTTTTATAAATAAACATCATTAATTTTTTTCAGCCCTACATGGAGATGTAATTCAACAGTATAAAGCAATCAAGGAAAATCAATCTGCAGTTTTTAAATGCACTACACTGAGATCCTATCCTTTAGTGTTGTGAAAGCTGTGTGCCACAGAGAGCTATATATACACACACATTTATTCTTTAATAATCTTTAAAAAGAAAGATCAAAATTCATTTAAGTTCTGTTGTATTCACCAAAAAAAAAGGAAATAGTAAATGAACCAAATGACCATGTGAGCTTAAAATTCCTAAAATGTCCAATTTATATAAACATTGGGCAACTTCAACAAGGTTATATATATTTACATATACATATTCACATATATAGATATTGATATCTGCATATCTATATCTATACATAGCTAGATTAATCTATCTGGGATATTAAATTGCACGGCACACAACTGGCATCATCGGAATGGTCCTAGGCCTTTCCGGCAAAAACAAAGTGTAGAGCCACATACATGGATATGATCTTTGCAGGGTAGTTTACAGAGAACATCAGTCTTGGACAAGTTTCTAAACTGTGTCATATAACTAGATACAATTGAGAAACTTTCAAATGAAAAAAAACATAGTGTTTCGATCAAAACAAAAAAGGAAACTCAGAATTTTTCACTGTCTTAGGATAAAGCAATGGTTATGATTTCAGTAACTACGAGGATGGAAGGGCTGCAGCACTCACTCTATAAGTGGTTACACTGAATAGGAAGCATTTGAATTTTTCTGGTGCTTTCAGACATGGGTCAAGTCTAATAATGCCTGTCAAGCACTGTTTTCCAGTGTCTGTCCCTAAAGGTTGGAGTTAGCCAGTTTGAGAAGGGGATTGCTTTCCATTTCTGGTTTCACACATCTATAAAAACACAATACGAACTTCTGGGTAAACATGGCTGCAATCTAGATGTGAATCGCTTCTTCTCCTCGGTATCGAATGAAATAGACTACCTCAAAAGAGCATAAAAATCATCTTTGGAAGAACGGAGGGACTCTCCAGTACCCCACATAAACAAAGGTATGTGGGGTTTGAACATAGCCACACTATAAGAAAGTGGAAAACTTTGCACAAAAACGTGAACTGAGCCTCCCTTCCCTGCCCCTCCTCCCCCACAGCACCAGAGTAGGGGATCAGAGCGCTCACTGGGACAGTGAGTGAGTGAGGTATATCTCTGTCTGACAGGGGCACACAAGGGTCCTTGGGATCTAAAGAATTCTAGGAAACAAACTGCCTAAGGCCAAAGCGTTGCCCCTTGCTGTAATGAGGGGGGGGCCACCAGGCTCCCTGGAAAATGACTGGAATCACCAGAGAGCCACCCCTCAGTTCAGTTTTACAGGAGATTCTTGTGCACCAGTGAGAAGAGGTCACAGAGCACCAAGGTGGGCACGCTGAGCATGGGGGGGGATTAAGGGGGGAGGCCTGCGAACAAACCATGGAGGCTGTGAAGAACTAGTCTGAGGCAACCTAAATCCACAGAAAACACACCCATATCACCCAGACCTCAGAACAAAAAGGAAAGAGGAAAAAAAAAGAATAAAACATCGAAGGGATGGCTCACATGGCCCAAAATCAAGCCTACAAGAAAAAAGGGGAAAAAGTGACTATTGAAAACTTTTATGGCGAGAGTACCCAAGGAAAAGAAGAGGAAGAGGATGAAATTCAAACAAAATCAAAACATATCCCCCAAAATGGAAATTATCCACAAGCTCTGGAAGAACTCAAATTGGAGCTAATCTAAAAGATGGAAACCTTTTGGAAAGAAAAATAGGAAAAAAAACCCAGAAAGAGGTCAGCAGCCTGATACACAAGACCTCACAATTGGAGAAAGACTTGGAAGACTCTAAAAGAAGGGCAGAACAAACTGAAAAATAAATCAAGTCCCTAAAGACCAGAAATAAGCAACTGGAAGACAGTGAGCTTGCAAAACAGCAAGAATTAATAAAGCAAAGCCAAAAACTTAATGAATTAGAAGAAAACATAAAATATCTCACTGACATGGTGACAGATTAGGAAAACAGAGGAAGAAGAGACAATTTGAGAATTATTTGTCTGCCCGAAAAACCAGAGACAAACAAAAACCTCGATGCTATACTACAGGAGATTATAGAAGAAAATTGCCCACATGTTCTGGAGCAAGGGGGCAAAATAGAAATAGAAAGGGTTCATAGAACACCCTCTATACTAAATCCCCCAAAAAACAACCCCCAGGAATGTGATCACCAAAGTCAAGAGCTTCCAAGCTAAGGAGAAAATCTTAAAAGAAGCCAAGAAGAGGAGCTTCCGATATAAGGGGGCTCCCATAAGGATCACACATGACTTAGCAGCTAACACACCAAGAGACCGCAAAGCATGGAACACGATATTTAGAAAGGCAAGGGAGCTGGGTCTCCAACCAAGAATAAACTACCCAGCAAAACTGACTATATATTTCCAGGGGAAGGTATGGGCATTCAACAAAATAGAAGATTTCCAAGTATTTCCTAAGAAAAGACCAGAACTTAGTGGAAAATTCGACATCCAATCACAGAAAGCAAGAGAAACTTGAAAAGGTAAATATTAAAGAAAGGGAAAAGGAGAAAAATCTTATCTTTTTTTCTTTAAGTCAAACTCTCTTCTATAAGGACTACATTTACATCAAATTATATATATTAATATGTGGGGAAATGTATTATACTCATAAGTGTAGTTAGAAGAATCATGCATAGGGAAAGATTGGGGCATCAAGAAGATTTGGTGAAAAGGGGGGTAAATAAAGAAAAAGGGGGGGAATCAATGATACTAAGATTTACTTCAAGAAATAGAGGGGGGAGAAAAAAAACAACCAAATAGAATAATCTTTCCCACACAAAGATACACAATGGAAGGGGAGGGGAAGAATTCTCATATGAGGAGAGGAAGAGAGCATGAAGTGGTATTACTTAAACCTTACTCTCAGTGAAATCAACTCTGAGAAGGAAGAACATCAAGATCCATTGGGATCCTGAATTCTATTTTATCCAACAGGGTAAGAGAGAAAGGAAAATTAGGGAGGGGGAGGGAGTATCAAAAGAGAAGGAAGGTGAGGGGGGAGGGGAAGGGAACAAAAAAGGGAGGGGCCAGAATTGGAAGCATATCAAGGGAGGGAACTAGGGGGACTGACCTAAAGTAAATTACTGGTATAAAAGGCTATAGCTAAAGAAGAAAGGTCAGAATTAGGGGAGGATATCAAAATGCCAGGGAATCCACAAGTGACAATCATAACTTTGAATGAGAATGGGATGAACTCACCCATAAAATGTAGACAAATAGCAGATTGGATTAGAACCCAAAACCCAAAACCCTACCATATGTTGTCTTCAAGAAACACATATGAGGCAGGTTGATACTCACAAGTTTAGAATTAAAGGATGGAGTAAGACCTTTTGGGCCTCAACTGATAGAAAGAAGGCTGGAGTTGCAATCCTGGCCCCACCAGAAGAAACCATGCGAGTTCACAATCACAGCCTCCTCCTCTTTGTCTCTATTCTCATCACTATTGCCTTCTTCTCCATTTCATCATTCACCACATCTCTCCACTCCCTGGAGGCATCAGAAATTCCCAAATTGCAAAACAGTTTCAGTATATTCAGTATATATGTTGAATTTTTAAAGAGGTTTGTGGCCAGACAAGGTTCAGCACCTCCCACACACAGACATTGGTCCATTTTATGTTCTTGGCATCTCTGGACTTTGTTGGTCCACCTCAGACAGCAACTTTAAAATGTTCAATGCAGCCATGTCATGGCAGGATGCCACATACTTTCCAATTCCATGGCTGATCAGACATAGCTGAGAGGAACAATTTATAAGAGAGACAAACTCATTCTTGTTGTTTTTTGGAAAGTCTTTGTATTCCACCTGTATTCCCTGGACATTGGAAAGATAATCCAGTTGTTCAGAGAGTCCAGTAAGTGGCCTGTGGGAGACATGGCCTGAGGAGATGTTATTCTTTAAAATGGTCTCAGCTGTTGGGGAGGTCCCCCCATACAATAGCTCTCTAGCAATCATGGCTGTGATAGATGCCTTGGCAGGATTCAGAGCTAACTTGATAAACTTTTTGGTATGATGTCCTTGCTTGACTCCTACAGCCTGTGCCACTTCAGGCACCACGGGAAGAATTCCTGCTGAAAGTTGCTGATGACTGAGATAAGGCATCCTAATTTCATCTTTCTTATTACGGGTCACATTTTCATCACCAGAGTTGGGCTCAAAAAAGATAACTTGTCTTCTATCACCTTTACTGGGGTTTTTTCTTCTGTCTTCACTGCTGGATTAGGGGGCTGGGCTTGGGGGGCCTTTGAAGCCTAGGATCTCTAACATATTTTCAGCTGCATTGCGCTTTTCTACCTTCTTATTCATGCCCATTCCTTCAGCAGTATGGCCACCAACTTTGACCTGCCTCACAAACTCCCTGCGATGAGGAAGACCTCGCTCAGTGAGAAGCATGTATTCAGGCTCCTTATCTTTTTTGACCTGTTGGATCTGGGCAAGTTGGATAATTGGATTCATTCCTTGACCATATTTGGTAGCTTAACTATAGATTTTGTTTTCTTTTTAATTTGTGGCTTCATTTTCTCAACTTTTCGAAGAGGAGGTAATTTCTTTAGTCCCTCAAGGACAGCTATAGCACCATTTTTCTTTGAAATCTTCTTGCTTTTTCTTTCACCTTCACCCATGAATTCACCAACTGACACCTTTGTCACAAAAGTCTTCATGTGAGGTGGGCCACTCTCCCTGGAGACCTGTTTCAGAGGGAAAAACTCAAAATTCACAGGCAAGTTCCATTTAAGTGCAATCTCAAACGCTTGACTTATTTCAGATTTGTTTAGGTTTTCATCATCTGGTTCTCTTCCATTCACTTCTGGTTTCTTAGGCAAGGGCTCATGTTGCAAGATCTTCAGTGCCTTTGCAGCTGCATCATGTTTCACTGCCTGTCTTGCTCATCCTTTCCCATT
Source organism: Monodelphis domestica (assembly GCF_027887165.1). Taxonomy (NCBI): domain Eukaryota; kingdom Metazoa; phylum Chordata; class Mammalia; order Didelphimorphia; family Didelphidae; genus Monodelphis; species Monodelphis domestica. The sequence continues at coordinate 196,766,543 of NC_077231.1, forward strand.
AAACTGCTGTCCACCAATGGAAAGTTCAACTTGATATAGTAAAGGTGTCACAGGAAATCAGTAAAAGTACTGTGGGGGATAGGCAAATCCTCTCATATTATAGATATAGGTGGAATGCATCCTTGTGTAGGGATCAACAGGCTTGTACATTGTTTTTTTTTTCCCAACTTTCATGCAAAGTGCATTTAGTTCCACTGTTGGAGTTACATTGTCTGGATTCCTTCCTTTGTTATGAATAGGGTGGGCTGTTGGTTTAGGAAATTTTGTTCCCTCCAAAGTTTTGGCAACAGCTGAGTGTTGGGCTTTTTTAATACTAGTTCCTTCAGCTTCCCAATGCTGGTCTCCAAGAGTCAGCTGCACTGTAAACACCTTGAAAAGAGGGTCCTCCAGGGACAATGTAGTTTGGTTTCAGTTTGGAGATGTTATGAGTTAGAGATGCCTGGATTCCTGGGACTTGTCTCCCACCAAAGGATCGGTTAGGTGGAGGTAGTTCCCTAAATTTTCTTTAATTATTCTTCCATCATTTTTATTATGGCTTCCCTCTTCTCCTATGCATTTAAAAACATTCTATTTGATGTTTTAGAAACATTTTCATACTTTATTTTTGTTTAATATCACATGTATATATGTTTTTCTCTTCACTTAAATTTTTAAAATTCGTCAAGGATCAAGCCTTGATATTTTATTATCCTTTTTTAGCAGTTATTATGCTTCAATCAGATAAAGAAACCAGATAAATAAATATGACAATTCATTGATCTATGTATTGTAAAGTTGAAAGGTACTAGGGATACAGAAGGGGCTCCCCTTGTCTGGCAAACAGATTGTTACTATTGGCTCTTGTTTTGCCTAAGCAAATGGATAACTTAGCCACCAGTCTCTCATTCTTTGTTATCCCTTTAATATAAATTTGACTGAGATTTTCTATGTATTAAGTAGTTTAATAATTAGAGTACATCAAGAAAGGAGAGAGGTTTGAGGGAAGAAGAGACCCTACTGGGTTTCTAGTTTTCTTCAGTTGGAGCCACAATGGCTCAGCTTCAATTTATCTATCTTCTTCTTAGCTAATCAGAGGTCTCTCTCCTACCTTAACAAGTGACAAGTGTCCTTCTTGGGAAGGTCAAGGGATAGAAAGGGTCTTCAGGGTGACCCCTGAAGTTAAAGGATCAGCCCCTTCTCAGCAGATGTTGTTGTTTGTTCTTCCTCTGATGGATGCTTTCAAACATACAAGAACCTTCTTTTACTTCTGTGTAAGGGAAATGGAGGCAAGGCTTTTCCACAGGTTGTGATCTAGAGCTCCAGGTCTTTGCTCCACACTCCACAGAGTTCAGAGGGCAAAGACCCTTCAGTTAGTAGTAGTTTCTCCCATAATCCTTTTCTCTAACTCCAACTGTCACTCCCCCTCTCATCACAAGTCTGCTCCACCTCAGTGGGCAGAAATGCAAAAGCATGATTCACAGTTTTCCTTTCCACACTGTGTATTGTGATATGGAAATCACTTTAAAAGACTGATCTATATTAATTTAAAGTCGCCAAGGAATTCAGCTATGTAATTCCTAAATGAAAACTCAAGTCAGCTGTCAACCTTTTTATGGTGTTTTAATTACAAACAGGAGGAAGAAAAGTATTAAAGGGAAAGAGAGAGGGGGGGGGGAAAGGGAAATAAAGAAATAGGGCTTAAATCCCCACTCTGCTTAAGCTGAGCCAAAGGCCCAAGGGCCTGGATAGCCAAGGCAAAGAAAAGAGATCAGTCCCTATCACTCACATGACCAAAATGGAGAAACAGTCTCAGGGATCCTCCACACCAAGCACCAGGCTCCAACCACCACCACCTTCTTCCCTCCACACAGGAAGTCCCCAGAACTCCTGAACTGTCCTCTACCTCACTTCCTGTGTCTCCCTGTACCAATGGTGGCTCTAGCTTAACCTAGGACCCCCCAGAGGTCTGTCCTTTTTGCACATGTCTGTTGAAGGCCATTTTCTCAAATAATTAAATCTTGAGTTTTGCTGGAGCCCTTCCTAAATCTTGTTACCCTGAGTAGGTTGGAGATTGTAGTTTCCAAGACCTGATTCTGTTATTCCAAGTATCTCTATTGTTACTGATCAGGAAATAGCCAAATCCCATCCTCTAAAGAATGGTTTGAACAGGGTTGAGTAGTTTTGAAATTCACAATCCCCCCTGAGGCCCAAGGAAGACTAAGATCTCCGATGCGTCTTGTAAACATACCAGCTATGAAATTACAATAGTTAGAGATAAAGGAAAAATAAGAGAGATAGAGAGACAGCAAAACCAATGTTTTTCTGGGCAAATTGACAAAAGCCAATTAGGGGGCAGTCCCCTTTGGCAGAAGAGTGTACATTCAAAATAAATTCAATCAACCTTCAGTTCAAGCAACCACACCCCAAGGTTCATTCTTGATCTTGATGTAATGTAGGTTTTCTGGCATCTTTCTGCAACAGTTCATTCTCTGGATTTAGGAGTTAGAAAGCTTCTTCCTTTAAGATGTTTCTCAAACAAACAAACAAAAAAAACTTTTCAAAATCTTGGAATTTTATTAAAATACAATCCCCCCTGAAGTGGGTGTTAAAAAATCCAGTTCATCTCAGGATTCATTGTTGAGTTATGTGGGTGTATGATTCAGTTATTAAAATAATTCAAAAACAATAAAAACAAAAAAAATAAAAATATATAAAGGGAAAAATATGGAAGAAAGTTAAACTTTGGGGAGAAAGGGAAGAAAAAAATTCAAAATCAGAATCAAAATACCAAAATCTATGTATAAAATGTTGAGTAAACAAGAATAACTTCATAATGGGCCCTTGTAAAGGTCCAATTTAAAGTAATTTCTATCCCACAAGTCTGTAGGACAGAATTCAGTAATATTTCACTCACCCATTTGCAGCCAAGACTACAGGAAGTTGTCATATTACAAGAAGGATAGGAACTAGAGTTCTATTTTGATAGGGATGAGTCATTCCCTAGTCTGACTTTTTTCATTCTCAAGGATATAGGGAGCCAGCACGATAGTCAAAATTTTGTACTTGTAAAAGAGTGTAGATACAAGGAAGTCCTATGACTTAACTCATGTCAAGCATCGCAACCTCCAATCCACATTAGTATTTCCTGTGTGCTCTTTTGACACTATTCAGGTTAAGTCTGTGCTCCTTGTTTTTATCCCATTTAAGGGAGTCAGACACAAACATTAATCATAGTCCCATAACATTTAACAATAAATGTCTAAAGATGTTTGGGTATGTTTTAATAATATAGCAAGTATGTATATTTAAACTTATATTACTGCAGATAGAGAGAAAAATTTTAATTATATGTACCTTTTGTGCAAGAAATGAGGAAAGGGGAAAAATTCAAATATTCAAAAGAAAAGCAATAATAAAAAAATAAGGGAAAAATAAGAAAAATATCAGGAATTCAATGTGTTTTTGAAAAAACAGCATCCACTTGTCAATGGATTATTATCTTCAATGCATGTGATAGGATACAGTCAATCAGTCTCAGCAGAAAATGCTCTCTTTACATGTGAGCAATGAATTCAAGAGTCCTTTTCTCCAACCTTTATAGATGTTGGAGTAGTTAACAATATTTGGAATGGTCCTTCCCATGAAGGCTGAGTTGCTCCAGTATGCTGGAAATTCTTAATATACACCTTGTCTCCTGGGTTCAGGTCATGAAGTGAAAAGTCTAGTGGTCCAGCTTGTACTGCAGCTCCAGATTCATGAAGTTCATGCAGTTTATGCTGTAATTCCTGTATATAGGAAGCAATAGTTGTATTTCCCCCTAATAGTGATGTATATGCCGGGGAGAAAGGCTTAGCCTGTATAGGCGGATGTCCAAAAAGCATCTCAAATGGTGAAATATGTAAGTCTCCTCTAGGACTGCTTCTAAGAAAAAATGGGGCTAGAGGGAGAATCTCAGGCCATTTTAAATGGGTCTCAGTGCATAATATGCCAATCATAGTTTTAAGTTCTTTATTCATCCTTTCAACTTGGCCTGAGCTCTGGGGATCTTATGGAACATGGAATTTGGGAGTTATTCCCAAGCAAGAATATATTTGGTTTAAGACAGAATCGGTAAAATGACTTCCTCTATCAGAATCAATACGTGCTAGCAGGGCAAAATGAGGAATAATTTCCTTTAAAAGCACCTTAGCAACAAAAGCCACTGTGACTCGGGTCATAGGAAATGCTTCCAGCCATCTGGTCAGTTGATCTACTATGACTAGACAAAATTTATAATGTCTGGCATTTGGCATTGTTATGAAATCTATCTGTAGGTGCTCAAAAGGTGTGTAAGCCAGAGGACACCCACCAAAAGCTTTGCCACAAAAGGCATGTTGGTTATATGCCTGGCAGGTAGAGCAGGCTAAACACACTTTAAAGGCTATGGTAGATATACCAAGGGCTATCCATACTCTTTTAATAGAGTCCATGAAGCCCTGGGTACCAAAGTGACCATTTTTATGAACAGATTGGCAAATTTGGTGATAGAAACTCCTAGGGAGCAGGAGTTTCCCTTCAGATGATACCCACACTCCATTGATCTGTTTTGCTTTAAATTTTTGTTTCCATTTTTCCACTTCCTTTTCATTATAGGAAAGTGATAAATTTAAATCATCAGTGGTTGTTGATGTTAAAATTAATCCAGGTCCTTCTATGACTGCTAGCTTTGCAGAGGCATCTGCTCGATCATTTCCTCTAGAGACAGGGTCAGAGCCACCTGTATGGGCAGAGCAATGAACTACAGCTAGGGCTTCAGGCCGATTGAGAGAAGAAAGAACTTCATTAATAATTTCTGCATTAACTATGGATTTTCCAGCTGAGATTAAAAATCCTCTCTGGAGCCATAGCATCCCAACTGAGTGACAAATGCCAAAAGCATATCTAGAATCCGTATAAATTGTTGCCTTTTTACCCTTGGCAATTATACAGGCATGTTTCAGAGTTATGAGTTCTGCCCCTTGAGCACTAATATTAGAGGGCAGCGAAGCTGACCACTCAGTGGCAAATTCTGTGACTACAGCAGCTCCAGTATAGCATATGCCATCTCTCATAAAAGAAGAACCATCAGTAAATTAGACCAGATCTGAGTTGTTTAAGGGAATGTCCAAGAGATCATCTCGAGGCTTTTCTGCCATGGACACTAGTGTTTCACAACTATGTAATGGTTCTCCTGAAGTTGGTAAATTTGGAAGCAAGGTGGCAGGGTTAAGAGTTGAACAGAGCTTCAAGGTAATGTTTTCATTGTTTAACAAGGTTATTTCATACCTTGTAATTCGCTGATCAGAAAATGCCTGTGTTCTATGTCTTAACAACAATGCTTCTACCTCATGTGGGCACATAATTGTCAATGGGCATCCCAATACTAGATCAACAGTTTTTGTCACTAGTAAGGCTGTAGCAGCTACTCCTCTAAGATATGGTGGTGCTCCTGATGCTATTGGGTCCAGTTGGGCAGAATAATAGGCAATTGGGCGCTGAGAAGGTCCCAAAGTCTGAGTTAAAACACCTGAAGCTACCCCTCTTCGCTCATGTACATTCAAAGTAAATGGCTTGTTGTAATCTGGGATGCCTAGAGCAGGGGCAGACAGGATAGCCTTTTTTAGATCTGATAGAGCTGACAGGTGTTCTGGTTCTAATTTGAGGGGTTCAGGGACCTAATTCCTTGTTAGTGCTATAAGGGGTTTAGTAATTTCCCCATAGCAAGGAATCCATTGTCTACAAAACCCTGTTGCTCCCAAAATTGCTCTCAACTGTTTCTTAGTGGTAGGAGCACTTACATTTTTAATATTCTCTATTCATTTGGGAGAAATCAAGCGGGCACCTACAGTCAGGATGAACCCCAAATATTCTACTTTAGGGAGGCACCACTGAACTTTATCCTTCGAGATCTTATGACCTCTTTTGTGCAATTCCAAAAGAAGGTTCTTGCTATCTTTCTGGCATGTTTCCGCATCTATTGAAGCCAAGAGTAGGTCATCTACGTTTTTGATTAATTTGCTGTTTTTAAATTTTATATTATCTGTATTGTGGCTCAAAATTTGCTCAAATAAGCTCGGGCTGTCTACAAAACCTTGTGGCAATTGACTCCAACAGTATTGAAGCTTCTGCCTGGTGAAAGCAAAGATATGCCTCGAGTTCTCTTGTATGGGTATGGAAAAGAAGGCTGAGCACAAGTCTACTACTGTAAAGTATGTAGCTGTGCTAGGAATAGAAGAAATAATAGTATTGATATTGGAAACTACAGAGTGTCTCTTTATAATGTGATTGTTCACAGCCCTCAAATCCTGCACAAATCTATAGAGGTGTTTGCCCTCGGGCCTTCTTTTTGTTTTTTTTTAATGGGCAGGATGGGCATGTTGTATTCAGATTTACAAGGGATTATTATTCCCTGTGCAATTAATGAGTTAATTACTGGGGTAATTCCCTCAATTGTCTCTTTTGAGAGGGGATAGTGAGAAATGGAAGGAGGTGGGCTAGGTTTAGTTTTTATCTGCACAGGAACAGCCGACTTAAGTAAGCCTACATAGGAAGAAGATGTGGCCCAAAGAGACTCTGGTATATCTTCAGGTATTGCTAAGGTGGGATGCTCTTTTTTTCTCCTGACTCTCTGAGAGAATTATAGGGAGTAAATTTAAAGATTCCTCTGGTACTTCCAATGATAAAGAACCATCTGGGGAGCAGGTTATTATGGCTCTGAGTTTGCATAGAAGGTCCCTCCTCAGCAAATTTAAAGGGGATTCAGGCATCAAAAGGAAGGAATGTTGTACCTCTAGGGGTCCTACAGACACCATTCTAGGAGGAAGTCTTTTAACTCTTTGGGTTATTCCTGATACTCCCATTACATTCTCTGAGCCAACAGAATAACATTGTAAATCAGGTGTTCTCTTTAATACAGACCAGGAAGCTCCAGTGTCTAATAGACAATCATAATAGGTGTTACCCATCTTTAAAGTAACATGGGGTTCATTAGTATGGGGGGGTAATGGATAGGGACAACGGGTAGTAGGACATAAGGGTCCAGAAAATCAAAGGTTGTATCCTCTGATTCCTGTGCCCCAGTGCCCCCCCCCCGGACACCTTCATTGTGTTTGGGAAGTTCTTTGGGCACCCCCTGAAAAGCACCCCCCTGAAGGGCACCCCCCTGAGGGGCATTTGCTCCTCGAGTATTTTTTGGACAAGCACCATTTTTTATATTTTGTTTTGGAGTTATTTCATTTTAGTTATCATTTTCCCAATAGTCATCATTCCTAAAGTTGTGGTTATTGTCATAATTATATTTATTTCTATAATTATCACTTCTGTAGTTGTTACTAAACTGAGTATTCCTTCCTATAATCTTGAGAAAAGCTCTACACTGTACCGTATTGTGCCCCTTCTTCCCACAGAAGTGGCAGGTAATGGATTGATAATTAGATTTCTGGAGAGGGGCAAGTGTTGTTGGTTCATTATCATGCCCACTTTCTAATTTAGCTATCCTATCTATTACACATCTCATTTTTTTTATTCATTTCTTCCATGTCATCATTATTTTCTTCTTCCTTTTCTTTGTTTCCCTTTAAAACATATACAGCTGTTTTTTGCAATTCTTCAAGGTCCATATCTGATCATCTTGGGCATTGTGTTCTAAAATAATTCTTTATTGCTTTGCAAGAGTTATTGACAAAAATCCTTCTAACTTGTCTTAAGCTATTCTCTTTAATTAGGTCCCCATCCAAGTATCTGTCCCCAAACTTGGTTATTCTATCCATGAATCTGGAGGGTGTTTCTTCCTCCTTTTGCTTAATTTTTTCAAGTTCCATCCACTTATCTGTACTGTCTGCACATTCCTTCATTGCCGTAATGATGGCCTCTCTACAACAGTATAGTTGTAAATAATCCTCAGGATTGTTATAGTCCCATTCGGGATCCTGAGATGGCCAATGAGCTGCATTCCGCCCCCGGGTTTTGTTGACATGTGCAATTATTTTATTTTTTTCACGTTCAGTTAAAAAAGCTTGTAACAATTTCTCAGCGTCCTTGTAAGATGGATTATACTGAAAAAATGTCTCCCATCTTTTTGTTACTAGAAAGGGATCTTGTTCATATGTGGGGATATTTCGTGTAAATTCATTTATTTCTTGGGGAGTAAACGGTATCCTATGTCTTAAAATCACCATGTCCCCATTCCATCCTATTTCAGGTTCTTCTCTTAGAGGAAACAGGCCTCTAGTTGAATTTTTTTACCTGTGGGTCAGTTTGACAAGGACAGGTTTCTCTAGGAGGACAAGATCTCCTTTGCATTGGAATTTGGTTTTCTGTAGGAGAGGGAACATGAGAAACTGGGATTGCAGGGGAAGGGTTTTGGGGATTAAATTCAGTCAAAATTTGCACTATACGAGAGAAGCAGTCTGTTAACTGAGTTATAGGGAAGGTTTTTTCCATCTCTATTTCAGGGAAGAAATTTCCTCATTCAAAGGTTCAGAAACAGGTCTGTTTCTGGTAGAGTGGGTGTTTGCCCATTGATCCTGTAAGAAACATTTTATATCTTCTAATTGGGCTTGCATTTTATCCTCAATTTTTTTTCATTTTAGCATCTCTAAATACAGTATTAAGGAGTACAAAAATGACATTACATATTAATATAAAAAATTGGAGGTATCCTTCATTCCTCAATGCCCCTAATTCTTCAACTGCCATATAAATGTCAAAGAATGTAGTATTCATTTATATATATATTGTAATTATTTTTCTAACAGTCTTCATAAAACATGTGGGGAGCAGTACAAAGCAAAAAACTTTCCACAGGGTTTTTTGTTGTTGTTGTTGTTGTTTTTTAACTCCTAATCTAGGCAGTTGTTCCTTAAGGGAAAGGATATTTAGAAACAGCTCTCACAGCCAGGACTTTAGGGTCCTGTTGCTAAGATTTTAAACAGCTGTTTTCTATCTATCAGAATCACACAGCTGGGAAGTATCTGAGGTCCGATTTGAACCTAGGACCTTCTGTCTCTAGGCCTGGCTCTCAATCCACTGAGCCACCCAGCTTCCCCTTAAGATTAAAGGGAAGAAAAAGAAAAACTGCTTATTCCAATTTAACGTAAGGAGAAAAGAGAAGAGAGAAGAAGTTTTTTTATACTCACTTGTTCTAGCAGCTGTGTCTTTAAGCCAAGTTAGCTGTTAAAAAGGACTGAGTGATGAGAAAGTAGAGTAAAAAGGCAAGACAATTCAGAAAGTTCATTGAGGGAATTCTTTAGGTTTCCGTGGTCAGCCACATTGTGATATGGAAATCATTTTAAAAGACTGATATATATTAATTTAAGGTCGCCAAGGAATTCAGCTATGTAATTCCTAAATGAAAGCTCAAGTCAGCTGTCAACCTTTTTAATGGTGTTTTAATTACAAACAGGAGGAAGAAAAGTATTAGAGGGAAAGAGAGAGAGGGGGAAAAGGGAAAGAAGGAAATAGGGCTTAAATCCCCACTCTGCTTAAGCTGAGCCAAAGGCCCAAGATCCTGGATAGCCAAGGCAAAGAAAAGAGATCAGTCCCTATCACTCACATGACCAAAATGGAGAAACTGTCTCAGGGATCCTCCACACCAAGCACCAGGCTCCAACCACCACCACCTTCTTCCCTCCACACAGGAAGTCCCCAGAACCCCTGAACTGTCCTCTCCCTCACTTCCTGTGTCTCCCTGTACCAATGGTGGCTCTAGCTTAACCTAGGACCCCCCAGAGGTCTATCCTTTTTGCACATGTCTGTTGAAGGCCATTTTCTCAAATAATTAAATCTTGAGTTTTGCTGGAGCCCTTCCTAAATCTTGTTACCCTGAGTAGGTTGGAGATTGTAGTTTCCAAGACCTGATTCTGTTATTCCAAGTATCTCTATTGTTACTGATCAGGAAATAGCCAAATCCCATCCTCTAAAGAATGGTTTGAACAGGGTAGAGTAGTTTTGAAATTCACAGTATATATACATATATTTACATATATGTATATATATAAATACTCAAATTTATACATATATTCATCTCTCTACATGTATATGATATAGAAAAATGGAATAGATACATGTATCTCTCTGTATGCATGTATATACACAGAATATGAATGTATGTGATGTCTCAAAAATCTTAGTATTATATCAAATTTTTAATGACTTAAAACTTCTCTAAGATTTTTGGATCACTCCATATAATAAATGAATAGGCAACATGTGTATATATAATATTTATGGATATACATATACATACAAAATATATATGTATAAAATAGAAATAGGCATTTCAAAGAAATATCATTTAAGTGTTCTTCAAACACTTTAATTTAATCTTATTTGAATTCTATTTCCTAGAATATTTGTTCCTATTTAAAATATTGCTTGTGAGTTATTCTATGGGATATACAACTAAATGTATTCCTTCCTGATTATATTTCATGGGTATTTTTAAATTAAATTTCATTTTTATTCTTTTTTCTTTGTTATTTATTCCACTTACTTTTTGGGCACATAGCATAGTGGAAAGTGTTCCGAATTTAGAGTCAAAGAAAGTAGATTGTAAACCTTAGGTTCAAATAATTGCACTGGTATTTAGTTGTATAACTTTTAAGAAAGTTATTTTATGTGCTCAGACTTCTCTTTTCTCATTAGTAAAATGATGGGTGGTTGAATGAACTCTTAATTTCATTTTTAAATCCATAATTATATTTGCATAAAATCAATCAAAAACATTTATCAAGAGCCTATTATGTGCTAAGCACTGGTATTACAAATATGAAAGAGGAATGACAAGCCTTGACCTCAAGGAACTTACAACCTAATGATGGAAGAAAGTGTTTTTAAAAAAAAAGATAAAAGACAGAAGGGAATGTACCCTGACAAGGAAGTTTGGACTTTCAATATGGAGAGGGAGGGAAAGAGAGGAGAACCCCCTTTCCACAAAATGGGGTTCAGGGGAGACAGCAGCTGTAATAGGTTGGCTCAGAGAGGAGAGGGGTTATTGAAGATTTCGCCTGTTCTGCCTTCCCTCATTAGCTAAAGCTTCTTTCCCTAATTTGCTCTTGTCCCTCTTGTCCCTTTTGACCAAAAGACCTCCCTTCGATCCATTCACTCACACTCAGTTTGGGGAACAGATAACTTTAGTGTTAACTCAATCAGATAATACAATAGGAATAATGGGTTGGGAAGAATGGGAAAAGAAAAGTAAGGAAAAGGGGGTCCCTATCTATCTCTATATAAACTGTCTCTATCTATCTCTAGCTAAACCATTTTCCTTCCCTCCTCAAGTTTGGGGGGAACTCAAGACTTGGCAGCCTGGGCCCCCTGAGAGTAATTCAGGTTGACTCACCCCCAGGCAACAGGAGCTGAGGTAAAGTCCGCTCAGGTTTATCTTCAGAAAGTCCCTTCAATTGGGAAGTGTTGAGAGGAAAGATTTCCAGTCACCAGCAGGAAAAGTGGGTAACCCTCAGGAGATAGTCTTTACCCACCTTCTCTCTTCAATGAGAGACCCTCACTGCTCTCCCAGCCACAGTCTTCTCTCCTCAGTATTCCACTCCTGGGGCCCCTCCCCCGTCGAGGTGATGAATTTCATATACTCTTCAGTCTGGCACTTTTTCTCTAGTGCCAGCCTCTATCACAAAAGTCCACAAAAGGAAGCTGAGAAGTAGGGTAGGAAACACCCAAGGCAAGATAAGGAGGGGCAAGGTTGACAATCTAGTCAAAGTCCCAAAAATAGTACAGTCAGATGAGAAATGAAATATTCTAAGCTTAATTACCTCCTTAAATTGAGGTTTTGGATTTCATGGCTCTACTCTATAATCTGAGGGGCAGAAGGTGGTGATGAGGCAGAAATTGATGAGATCTTGCAGGATTCAAGGTTTTCCTAATAATGAGTTTTTTGAGTCACATCAGAAGTCAATAGAATCTGATAAAAACCAAGGTTTGTTAAACACAGTTTATTAGGGTTCACTGGCTTGCCTCACATATTAGAAAACATACCTATGAGAACAGTCTACCAAGTAGAATCTTAGATATGTGAATAAGAGAGCCATTTCTCACTAGTATTTCCCATGGGAAATGCATAATAATGTAACTGGTCATTATCAGCTATGCCTCTAGAATCTCTGCATTGGATTATTGTCACAAGGATTAATTGTTACTGGCTTTAAAGGCCATTTTGATTTTTAATTTTTGGTAGGAAAGATCTGGTTTTTCTTGACCTAAGATTTTGAGGTTAACATCAAAGAAGCAGGGGTCAAGAGGAGAGAGTTGTATGAGTCTCATTCATTTGTATTCAGGGCATATGCAAAAATAAAAATTCTCCTGCGAAGTTTTGTTGAATCTTATAAATCAGTACAGTTTTGCTTTTTAGTTGTTGTTTCTTTAATATATGCTTATGTCATTTGAGAATGACTTAAAAATGGAATCAATAATCAAAATGAAAAAGAAACTGGTGCAAATATACAGAGAATTTCAAAACAGTGTAGAAATTCTAGATGATTTAGTCAAACATAATCCCTTGTTATTTGCTTTTGCTTTACATATCATATGTTTTACATATTTATTCATGAGACTATACTATTAATAAGTCTGACTTCAGAACTATCTCAGATTATGAGTTGGTATTGTATTCATTAAATTTCTTTATTATCCTCATAATTTTATATACTTACTTTTTAAGGAATTAAAATTGAATTCATTGAATATTTACTAAACTGCCACTAAATGCTCATGAGTTTCTTAAATAATGTGATAATACAAAAGAAGTTCAGGAAAACTCTGCCTTCAAAGAACGCTCAATCCATTTGATCATATATGCTATAGTTTCAAGACACTGTTAAATAAAACATATAAATAGTATATGATCGAGTGTCAAAATAAGTGATCAAGATAATAAGTACTATAGGAGTTCAGGAAAGGGAGAAAGGAATTTGAACTCTTGCTAGACTGTCATAAAATCAAACCATGAAATGCTGTTCAATAAAGAGATAATTTTTATTATACTTAAATTCAAGTTTGGAATCTTGTAATACAGCTGTGAATTTTATAGTTTTTAAAGTCCTGATTAGAATAGGTTACTGTTCTTTACTACTATACTATTACTGTTATATACTAGTATTATAAGGATTTTGGTAAACCATAAAAAAATCACATCCCTAAAAATAGCTTTATATAATAAAATCTTCTCATAATGTGGTGCAGAAGGTTGTAAGGATAAAAAATTACCTTGTGGGAATAAATATCTTGATAATTAGCTCAATTCTTTCTTCTCCATTAGACTCAATCTATTACTCAAGCAATACTCATGCTATGGGATAGATGGCTATCTGAATGAGTGAAGTAAATAGTTCACTCATATTGATGGGATTCATCAAAGTATTAAAGAACAACAATATAATTTGTTTCTAATATTTTCCATTGTAGTTATTCTTTCATATATTCTTGTGGCCTAGTATTGATCCACTATCTTCAAAGCTATGTTAGCAGAACAAAAGTTCTCCCAACCCTTGTAAAATTGTATATAGTCCTAAAAGGGGATGTTGATAGATTACATATGCATCTCTGCACCACCCTAGCTCATCACCAGAAAGTTGGCCTTTGGGTGAAGTTTGGCTATATCAACTTCTAAAGTCTAAGTTTTGGAGTTGTTTGGTCTCCATAGGTAAAGAGTGTTTGGCATATCCCCAAAAATGGGGTTACATAGAAGTTCTTTTGTATTTTAGAGTTTTGAAATTTAATAAGAAACCTTATACAAAGTTGGTGAAATTTACCAGAATTCAGAATTGAAAGCCAAGAATAGTGAGTTCTAATCCTAACCCTGGCAGTGACATTCTGTGGCATGGGATGTTTCATTTCACTTCTCTGTCTCAGTTCTGTAGTCTGTAAAACAGAGATAATATTGTTCACTGGGACCCATTGTTTGAGTCTTTCTCCTTCCATTGACTTCACAAAATAAATCTCTGCACATGAATTTGGATGTGAGCCACGACAATTAGACACACTTATCTGCTTCAAAAGTATTTGAAGAGAAACCAGTGGAAACAATTTTGAAGAGGTAACATATGCATTTTAAATCAGAACCAATATCCTTCTAGACAATTCCTCTTTCCTTACTCTAAAAATTTAACAAAGATGAATTTACTGTGAGATAAAGTTGAAGGTTAAAATAGAATCAAAATAAAACAAAAAAAATCCATATAAAACAAACCAGGCTAGCTAAAGCAATGTTGAGTCTTGAATGAAAGGCAAGAAGCAGCCTGTGGCAAAATGAGTGAAACCACCACCTTGACAACTATCTTCTCTTAGTTCCTATTTGACAGTATAGGACCCTCAGCCTAAGAGCACTAGGAATTATAGTACCCTCACATCTCTGGTACTGTACTCAACTCAGCCTCCTATAAGTCACTATTGATGACAGCAACTAGTAGAAAATGGATCTGCCACACCAGTAACTATAAATATCAACATCTGGCCAACTGTAGCCAATAGGCAAATAAGCCAGAGGACTCCAACAATAAAAAAATACTTCAGCTTCTCCAACCTTTAACTCTGCTATCATCCTGTATTTTATATTAACTGTCTAAGAGGAAGACCTTTGCAGAGAGGTAACCTGTCAACACGCTCCAAAGTCTAATTGACTTTTCTTCAGCGGCCATAACTTTTGAAGACCTATGGATGAACTCTTTTTTTTTTTTTTAACCAGATTCCATGGCACTGTAAAATAGTTCAATATCAGAAGCAGATGTAGTTTCATCAATGGAAACTCCATGTTAAAATCATGTGGTAATAACATCTCTGCATTTGTGATGCACAAAATGTTATCTCATTAAGTTTCCCATTTTATATCTATGAATCAATAAGTAACTTGCTGAGAAAAAAATATTCCTTCAGAACATGTTGGAGGGATGTGAGGGATAGAAGCAAAATCTCTATTAGACCTTGTTCAAATGCCCAAACCATATTCCCTAAGCTTGATTGAATAAATTCATTTCAAGAAATCTACTTTCTTTTCACTAACCCTACTCATCAATGGAAACACAACCACAAAACAAAAACTGTCCTAGTTGTCCAGAAGTACCTATTCTGCTACATAACATATAAAACAACAAATAAACAAATACAGTGTTACATAATTTAAAGTGAGAGGTCTCAATGGTACTAGAAATGGATAGGATCAGTAAAATTTTGATGGATAAGGAAGCATATATGATTCCATAATGGATAATGTGAGTTGGAATGTTGATTTTATAAAATGGCTAATAGCATAATTTAGCTGGGACATAGTTTTTTTTTTTTTTTCAATGAAAGTAAGGTTAAGCAAAGCTTGAAAAGTAGGGGTAAGCCAGATTGAGTACCAGATTAGAATTTGGAGTTAGATCCTAGTGGCAATAAGCAACTGAATTTTTTTTTGAGTAGAGGAATGACATTACTAGAAATTACTTAGAAAGTTCATTTTGGCAACTATGATTGAACAACAAATATTTATTAGAAGACAATGACAGTACTCCAGATGAGGCAGGATGAAAGTCTCAACTAGGTTATGTGTAAATATGGAACAAATTATAAACATAGAATTGATAGGAATTGATATCTGATTGAAGGTAGGGGCAATGGATAAGAATTAAAGGTGACTATGGAGTAATGGTCCTGTGTAAATTTAATTTTATAGGAGGGAGAGGTTTAGGGAAAGAGATAATTGAGTTCTATATTTTTGATGTATTCAAATTTACTATCAGATGTGATATGTGTTTGGAAATGGAATTGATATTCAAAAAAGAGTCTAAGACAAGCAATATGTATATAATATACATATGTATAATGTGTATTATATATATATGTATATATATATAAACATACATATATAGCTAGTCTCAAGGACATTTGCAAAAGAGTCTCTCTATTAGTGAAGATCAATTATTAGAGGTTGGTGAGAGTTCAGGAAAGGAAAAAGCTATGTTCTGGCTCTCAGATTTGAGAGAAGAGACATGTGGTTCTATATCCTCATCAGGGAGAGGGCCTTGAAGGGAGAGAGATTCTGGGAAGAAGATAGTATGTAATCAAGTCAGTATCTCAATCTTAGCATTATCCCTAGTTTGCCACAGTAGAGATTTAAGGGGAATACCCCTCAGGATAAATCTGAGACTCCCTCTCTCATGATTGAGTTGAGATATTTGAATCCAAATGATAGTGTGCATTCATTCTTTTTAATGTCTCATATTTTCTTATGTTTAAATCTGAATATCCATTTCTTTATTGCTTATGTGTTTACTTTGTATTTACTACATATGTTCTTTGTGGAACTGATATTTGGTGAGAAGAGAGTCAAACCATGGACATGTTGGTTGAGGCATGTCTTTCCTATAAAGAGACAGTGAGCAGAAACACAGCTTGAACTTAAAAAAAAATTATATATACATATATATGTGTGTGTATGTGTATATACACATATTTGTATATATACACATATTTGTATGTATATGTACATAAAAATATACACATGAGATAATAAATAATCTGTATAGGAAAAGCACTCACATACAATATATGTATGCATATGTATATATTATATATGTGTGTGTTTGTATAAGGAGAGAAAAATAGGGAAAGAGAGAGGGGGGAGGGAGAAGAAGAGGAGAAGAAGGCTATGGAAGGCAGGAGAGTAAAAGGTAACAAGAAAAAAATGGTTGGTTAATGGTGACAAAACATCAGACTTAATAAATTAAAGATCATTGGTTACCCCCCTGAGAATTCTAATAGAGCAAATTACAAAAATCATATTATAATCATTGAAAAGTGAGTATTTAAGTACTATTGGAAATGATAATATTATAGCAAGGTCAAGTCAAAGTGTTTCTAGAGGAACTCAGTATGTCCAACCAAAGTCCCTTGAGGAGTAGTGAAAATTGGTTTTATATAAGGAAGATTACTTTCCCTGGACACTTGTTACTGTCTCCCTTTTCTCGAGTGTTTAAGGCTTGGCATACACTGAATTATCTCACTTGGGGAAGAAGCTGATTCAGTGTAGTGTGTAAGCAGCTAAGAGTTAGGTGGCCAGGTGATCATATGTAATCTTTCCCTTTCTAATCTTTACTACTAATAATTATAGATTAATATATAGTATTGTCAAAATTAGAAATTTAGGTTTTATGCTAATGTGAAAATTCTATAGTAATATTGTGGGATTGCTGATTTAAAGATATTATAACTTAAGTCAAAATGACTTTTAGTAGCTTTACTTACAAAGAGGTGGAAAGAGTAAAAGTGGGAAAATGTAAGAAGGTAGAGAATTATCTAGCCTATCACCCTAAATGCTACTGTGGTGTGGGGCTCTATCCTGGCAGGGCTTCACCTCGTCTGTTGTACCCCCATGGATTTTTTGGTGATCTTCAGCTAGAAGTCGGTGGTGTCTTCAGCAAGGATTTTACAAATGCAGCTTCCTCTAGAAAATGAAGTCCTCTTTGGAACCAATCTTTTCAGAAGCCAAGAAAGGAAGGCCAGCTACTCACAAAGCTCCCTGAATCAGAGTCTACAAAGATGGAGTCCCCAGGAGAAGTCCTCCAAAGAAGCATTCTAAAGCCAAGATCCAAAAGCAAAGTCAAAGTCCCTCTGGACAGGAAGTTCAGGACTTTTTATAGTCCTTTTTCCACATCCCTTCCTCCACTTTATGGGAACCAATTGCAGTCTTTCAACTTGCCTAGTACTGCCCAAAGGGTGGTCAGTGGCCTCTGGAGTTGTCACCACTTTGGCAAGTGACTTGTGATCTCTACTACTTAGTGACTGTTAAGGGTCCTTTAACTTCTTGAAATTATTTCTTTTTTTTACTTCTTTAATTAATTTAAAAGTTGCTGATTGATAACCAAAGATAGTTTAATTCACTCTTCACAGTATCCAGAGGATTATAATCATAATAGCTCTCAGAAGAGGAAAAAGTAGTAGAGTCATCTTTAGCTAGGAGAAGAGCCTGATTGTCTGAATCGAGAGCATTAAGGATAATAGGAAACAAGATTTAAATGGTTTATACTTCAAGGTATGAAGTTGGGGAGCTGAGGAGACTCACATTGAATAGCCCAAGTTTTCTAAGAAAAGTAGGGAATAATAGATCTTTTATGGAAGAGTGGGGTAGTGGTATCCTTGAAGAGTGAAACACATAGGAAAAGTTTTGAACAGTGGCTCTGTGAAGTTTGATAGAGATTTAATTAGATAATAAAATGATGTATTAAAATAGTATTAAAATAGTAAGGACTCATTTGAAGTCATGTAAGATGAATTTATAGGAAACTCAGTCAGAATAATTACATTGCATCTTCTCTCAGTGTTCAGGTACTTAGGAGTAGATGAAAAGAGGATAAATATTAGAGATAAATTTGAGTGGTGTTTACAGGGAATGACTGGCATTTTCACTAAGGGGAAACTTATTCAAGGGGTAGAAAGCTACACATAACTGAACTGGTCAACTGTAAAGCATGAAAAGAGGGAAATGAATCTAAAGCTGTGATTGTGGAATAACAGTGTGAAAATTATGGAGGTAATGTTAATGTATTATAGTTAATGTTAATGTATTATAGCATTACTAAGAATTAGGCATAGCTGGAAGATGAGGTGATGATTAGAGAGGGGGAATTTTGGAGTTCAAGGTGATGGCTATAGAATAAAGTTTGGATAGTAATAGTTCAAGTAGGAGCATAGGTAGAGGTCTTGGTTGCTGAGGAGTGTGAAGATTAAATTAACTCTCCCTGCCCATTTTTACATTTAATCACCAAAAGTGTTAACACTGCACTCAGAATTGAGTGGGGGAGGTCTGTGACCCATGTGTGCAATAGCAAGTAATGAATCAGAATCAACTGACTGTCCCCTAGGCAGTTCTAAGCAAAGCTTTAGATGTAATTGGTAGATGTAAAAGTGGAGGAAGGCACAGGAAGTGATGTAAAAGAAGTGTCTTTAAAAAGGAGTTACAACTTCCTGTAAGGACTTCTGGAGTTCTTCATGCTTGGGACTTCTGATTTCTCTCAGTCTTTGGAGTCCTGAGTTCAAGTTGGAGGCTGATAAAGAAAATGCTTACTGGACATGAAACCTTGGACTTGGTAAGAATGTTCTTAAATCTCTCTCTTTGGACTGACACATGGTAAATGAAAAGAGCTGACTCCTTCCCTGGATTTTCTGAAGGGACTAGCCTCAGGAGAGATCTACCATCTGAGAGAGGCTCCCTATATCCCCAGGTCCTCAGGTCAAAGCTAAGGCCTCTCCAGCTAAGGACTAATTAGCCCTGCCTGCATTGAGCCAAGGGTCAGAGCAAAATATTTAGTGCATTGGCTAAATATCTTTATGCTATTCTCTCTCTGATTTCTTACTTCACTTTTTTATATTGTATGAATAAATTATTAAATTAATCCTTTTGGTATTTCATAAAATCCCTGGCAACCCTATTCTTAAATAATCCAGTCCAATCTTTTATAAAAACTTCTCAAAAAACCACTATCCACATTCAGAGGAATCACTGTGGGAGTAAAAACACTGAAGAAAAACAATTGCTTGAATACATGGGTCAAATGGATATGGTTGGAGATGTAGACTAAATGAACATCCTAGTGCAAACAACATCATTGAAATAGCTTCTGATCAAGGACACAAGTATTATTTAGTGAAATTGCACAATTTCAGAGGGAAATAACGTGAGTATTGTAACAAAAAAAATAAATTAAATTAAAAATTAAAAAATAAACATATGAAAGGTGAAAAAAACAAAAACAATCTTATAATTAAAAAATAAAATGGAGGGTTTGGATTTCATGATCTCAAAGGGTAAAAATAAATAAAAACAAAACCTCAACATTTCCAACCCCCTTACAGGAGGATGATAAAAGGGGCCTTCATATCAGTGTCCATTTTTATATGACCAAGGATGAAGGGAAGAATGGAAGAAGAATGGAGGACAGTGATCCAGGTCCTTTCTCCTTTAGATAGAAGTAGGAATTGAAGCTCAGTAATCAAATACAGTGAGGTTTTGGATAGGATGATATAGATGGATGGAAATAAGCAAGCAAGACAGTCTCTACTCTCAAGGAACTTAAATTCTAATAGGTAAAAATGCAGAGAGTTGCTAGAAAGCACCTAGTTCTAATATCAAGGCAATTTTATTAATAATTTAGTATGTTAAGAGATTCACAGGGAAGAGAAGAATATAGGAAGATAGGTGTTATCTTCCCTAATTTGATTGGAAGCTCTTTGAAGACAGAAACTGTCTTCTTTTTCCTTATCTATGTCTTCTGTGCTATGTGTCTGGTATAGTGTAGAAGTTTAAAAAGTGTTTATTGACTAATAGACTTTGCCCTAACATTTAGAATTTTGCTCAGAGTAGATATATAATAATTATAGCATGGTTGTATGAAATGTTTATAAATAATAGTTTAACAAGTTTTTCCTCTATTTAGTCAACAAATAGCTAAATGCCTAGTATGTGTACCATCTACAGTGGGGATATAAAACCAAAATATAGCTTTTGTCTTTGCTTCCAGGGACTTTCAATTCACAAAGCCAACCCCTTAAATTTTTCCATAGCATTTGCATTTTCAGGCTATTGAATCATGATCACTTCCCTCTGGAAGACTAACAGTTATCATGACCAGTAGGTTGGCTTCCTATTATATTGATTTTACTGTAATGTGGTTGAAGAAATTATAGAGCTTAGGGTTCTGACTAAAGCCAAAAGTCATTGTTTTAGGTTTCTTAAGAAACCAGCATAGTTCATTGAAAAAGACCATTGGTTCTGGAGTAAAAGAACCTGAATTTAAATCTTGCCTCTGTCATTTACTATGAGTGTGACTGTGAGCAAATCTCTTACTCTACTGTGGCTTACTTTTTTTTCCTATAAAATCTATAAAATAAAGTAATTGAATGAGACAGTTTCTAAGATCACTTCTAGCTCTAGATCCATAACTTTATGAAATATGCATTCTCCAAATATTACCAAAATGAGATCAAACTGAATAAAATAAATTGCCACACAAGAGGCCTAATTCAGTTTTTTAATGTGTTGGAGAAAACCTTTCAAAAAACTGATACCAATATCCCTAGTGTCACATAGACTTATCTGAAGTGGCCAATAGAGTTCGTATTCGAGACACTTATTGTTACTCTAAAGACAATGCTTTTCTTGGTATCACAAGAAGGCAGTAACCTACAGGGATTGAGCAAGAGAATATGAACATATACTAAGTTCTAAGCCTATTTCCAAGATTGATACTTCAATTCTTTAAGGAAGATGCAGTCTCATTTAAATTCCTCAATCATAATAAAGTTATTGATGGTAGCCTATAAGCAGATGCTGCTACCAACCTGCCAATCAAATTGACTGTCACCCGAGAGGTCCTCAAGAAGCCGATTCATAAACATTCTTTGTGCCCATGGTCCATATGGACCCAAAGTGATCAAACTGTATGTTATACAATATGGGATTAGGGGTAAAGAATAATTTTCTTAGCTGGCACTTTTCCGTTCCTTTTCTATTTTTTATTTGGTTAATATTCACTTGATTTCCCTCCTTCCCCTCCACCCACCCTTCCCGCAGCCAATGTGCAATTTCATTGGGTATTACTTGTGTCCTTGATCAGAACTTATTTCCATATTGTTTGTACTAGGATGTTCATTTAGAGTCTACATCCCCAGCCATATCCCTTCGACCCAAGTATTCAAGCAGTTGTTTTTCTTAGGAGTTTTTACATTCACAGTGTTCTTCTGAATGTGGATAGAGGTTTTTCTCTTAAATTCCCCCAAGTTGTTCAGATCACTGCATTGCCACTAATGGAAAAGTCCATTACATTAGATTTTACCACAGTCTATCAGATTCTGTGTACAATGTTCTCCTGGTTCTGCTCCTCTCACTCTGCATCAATTCCTGGAAGTCATTCCAGTTCTCATGGAATTCCTCCAATTAATCATTCCTTTGAGCATAATAGTATTCTATCACTAACAGATATGTCAATTCATTCAGTCATTCCCCAGTTAAAGGGCATCCCCTCATTTTCCAATTTTTTGCCACCACAAAGAGGGCAGCTATGGATATTTTTGTACATGTCTTTTTCCTTATTGTCTCTTTGGGGTACAAACCCAGCAGTGCTATGGCTGGATCAAAGGGCAGATAGTCTTTTATCGCCCTTTGGGCATAGTTCAAAATTGCCCTCCAAAATAGTTGGATCAATTCATAACTCCACCAACAAGGCATTAATGTCCCAACTTTGCCATACCCCCTCCAGCATTCATTACTTTCCTTTGCTATCATGTTAACCAATCTGCTAGGTTTGAGGTGATACCTCAGAGTTGTTTTGATTTGCATCTCTCTGATTATGAGAGATTTAGAGCACTTTTTCATGTGCTTATTAATAGTTTTGATTTCTTCATCTGGAAATTGCCTATTCATATCCTTTGCCCATTTATCCATTGGAGAATGGCTTGATTTTTTGTACAATTGGTTTTACTCATTAAAAATTTGAGTAATTAGACCTTTGTCAGAGGTTTCTGTAATGAATATTTTCCCCAGGTTGTTGCTTCCCTTCTAATTTTGGATGCATTAGTTTTGTTTGTACAAAACCTTTTTAATTTGATATAATCAAAATTATTGGTTTTATATTTTGTGATTTTTTTCTACCTCTTGCTTGGTTTTAAAGTCTTAGCTTTTCCAAAGATCTGACATGTATACTATTCTGTGTTCACCTAATTTGCTTATAGTTCCCTTCTTTATATTCAGGTCATTCACCCATTCACATACCCATTGGTGTAGGGTGTTGTAACATTTAAAAGAGTGGATGTCATAAACTGTAAGAGTTAAAATAGTTGAGGTTGGAAACGGTAGTGAGTAAAAGAGTGGAAGATACAAATTGTGCTAGATATAACAGTGGGTGAGTAAATTTGACCGCAGAAAATATGTTTCACTACAGTGTCTTGGTTTTAAATCAAATATAAGGTGGTCACCAGGGAAATATTCCCAATTATGAATATACCCAAGTCAACTGGATTTTATAGAGATTTTAATTAATAATACAATGAGGAATTAAAGAAAGAGAGAAAGAGAGAAAAAAGGAAATAATGAGAAAAGGATAGACCAGCCCAGGGTAGCCCTGGCCAACCCAGGCCTAAGTCCTAAAAGAAAAGATCAGTCAGTCAGTTATCACTCACCATAAGATCTGTTCAAGCGAGGATTCTGGGGGACTGAGTCTCCCCAGAGGGAGTTCCAGCCTGAGTCAGCCTCCCTTGAGAGACCTCCTTAGAGAATGTCCTTCAAGAGATTCTTCTCAAGAGACCCTCCTTAGAGCCTGTCTCTCAAGAGCTTTCTTCTCAAGAGATCATTCTTCTTTCCAGAGAATCCTTTTTCTTATATAGGGTTTTTTTTCCTATGTCACCTCCCCTAAGTTCTTCCATCTACCAATCACAGTAGACGTTTTCCAAAGGACAGCCCATTTTGAATTTACAGCTGAGTCGACTAATCCCTTTAGTAAGTTTGAACCAGAGAAAACTTCTGAATAATTTTCACCTCTTTGCTCCTTGTAAATTCACAAGTTGCCTGACCTTTATAGGTATTTAGCATCCTATTGTATTAATTCTAACAATACACATGGCTTAAGTATGGGTGTAAGCATTTCTCATTGTTCAGCAAGGAGTTTTCTCCCCTAAAGCAGTCTTTAGTATGGGTGGAGTAGGTCTTCCCATTTCTGATCTAAGTAGAGTTCTCACATTTTAGATAGGGAATGGACCCTAATAGGGAGTTGTCCCAATGGAGAATTCCCCAATGGGGAATATTTTAACATTCACAAGTCTGTGAAATTTCAAGATTCACAGTGTGAAATGTTGATCCAAACCTAATCTCTTCCATACTGTCTTCCAATTTTCCCAGCAGTTTTTTATCAAGTGGGATCTTTGGGCTTATCATAGACTGTCTTGCTGAGGTCACTTACCCAAGTCTATTCCACTGATCCTCCTTTCTGGCTCTTAGCCAGTACCAAATTGTTTTGATAACCACTGCTTTATAGTATAGTTTGAGATCTGGGACTGCAAGTCCTCCTCCTTCTGCATTTTTTTTAATATATATTATTTGATCATTTCCAAGCATTATTCATTTGACATAGATCATTTTCTTTTCCTCCCCCCACCCCCCATAGCCGACGCTTAAATCCACTGGGCATTAGATGTTTTCTTGATTTGAACCCATTGCTTTGTTGATAATATTTGCATTAGAGTGTTCATTTAGAGTCTCTCCTCTGTCATGTCCCCTCAACCGCTGTATTCAGGCAGTTGCTTTTCCTCGGTGTTTCCACTCCCATAGTTTATCCTTTCCTTATGAATAGTGTTTTTTTCTCCTGGATCCCTGCAAATTGTTCAGGGACATTACACCGCCATTAATGGAGACGTCCATTACGTTCGATTATACCACAGTGAATTAGTCTCTGTGTACAATGTTCTCCTGGTTCTGCTCCTCTCGCTCTGCATCACATCCTGGAGGTTGTTCCAGTCTCCATGGAACTTCTCCACTTTATTATTCCTTTTAGCACAATAGTATTTCATCACCAACATATACCACAGTTTGCTCAGCCATTCCCCAATTCATGGGCATCCCCTCGTTTTCCAGTTTTTGGCCACCACAAAGAGCACAGCTATGAATACTTTTGTACAAGTCTTTTTGTCCATTATCTCTTTGGGGTACAGACCCAGCAGTGCTATGGCTGGATCAAAGGGTAGATATTCTTTTGTCGCCCTTTGGGCATAGTTCCAAATTGCCCTCCAGAATGGTTGGATCAGTTCACAACTCCACCAGCAATGAATTAATGTCCCTACTTTGCCACATCCCCTCCAGCATTCATTACTTTCCTTTGCTGTTATGCTGGCCAATCTGCTAGGTGTGAGGTGATACCTCAGAGTTGTTTTGATTTGCATCTCTCTGATTATAAGAGATTTAGAACACTTCTTCATGTGCTTATTAATAGTTTTGATTTCTTCATCTGAAAACTGCCTATCCATGTCCCTTGCCCATTTATCAATTGGAGAATCACTTGGATTTTTGTACAATTGATTTAGCTCTTTATAAATTTGAATAATTAAAACTTTGTCAGAGGTTTCTATGAAGAATTTTCCCCAATTTGTTGTTTTCCTTCTGATTTTAGTTACATTGGTTTTGTTTGTACTAAAGCTTTTTAGTTTG
The DNA here is from genome assembly GCF_027887165.1 of Monodelphis domestica. NCBI lineage: Eukaryota > Metazoa > Chordata > Mammalia > Didelphimorphia > Didelphidae > Monodelphis > Monodelphis domestica. The sequence continues at coordinate 196,791,717 of NC_077231.1, forward strand.
ATGTAGTCAAAATGATTTATTTTACATTTTGTGATTCTTTCTATGTCTTGCTTGGTTTTAAAGCCTTTCCCCTCCCAAAGGTCTGACATGTATACTATTCTGTGTTTACCCAATTTACTTATGGTTTCCTTCTTTATGTTTAAGTCACTCACCCATTTTGAATTTATCTTGGTGTAGGGTGTGAAGTGTTGATCTATTCCTAGTCTCTCCCACACTGTCTTCCAATTTTCCCAACAGTTTTTATCGAATAATGGATTTTTGTCCCAAAAGCTGGGGTCTTTGGGTTTATCGTATACTGTCTTGCTGAGGTCGCTTTCCCCCAGTCTATTCCACTGATCTTCCTTTCTGTTTCTTAGCCAGTACCAAATTGTTTTGATGACTGCTGCTTTGTAATATAGTTTAAGGTCAGGGACTGCAAGGCCCCCATCATATGCGTTTTTTTCATTATTTCCCTGGATATCCTTGATCTTTTTTTCTTCCAAATGAACTTTGTTATGGTTTTTTCTAAATCAGTGAAGAAGTATTTTGGTAGTTCAATGGGTATGGCACTAAATAGATAAATAAGTTTGGGTAGGATGGTCATTTTTATTATATTGGCTCATCCTATCCATGAGCAGTTAATGTTTTTCCATTTGCTCAAGTCTAGTTTTAGTTGTGTGGCGAGTGTTTTTTAGTTGTGTTCATATAGTTCCTGTGTTTGTCTTGAGAGGTAGATTCCTAGGTATTTTATTTTGTCTAAGGTGATTTTGAATGGGATTTCTCTTTCTAATTTTTGCCGCTGAGATGGGTTGGAGATATATAGAAATGCTGATGACTTACATGGGTTTATTTTGTATCCTGCAACTTTGCTAAAATTGTTGATTATTTCCACTAACTTTTTGGTTGATTCTCTAGGGTTCTTTAAGTAGACCATCATATCATCTGCAAAGAGTGATAACTTGATCTCCTCATTGCCAATTTTAATACATTCAATGTCTTTTTCTTTTCTAATTGCTACTGCTAGTGTTTCTAGTACATTGTTAAATAATAGTGGTGATAATGGGCATCCTTGTTTCACTACTGATTTTATTGGGAAGGCTTCCAGTTTATTCCCATTGCAGATGATGTTTACTGATGGTTTTAGATATATACTCTTTATTATTTTTAAGAAAGGCCTTTCTCTTCCTATGCTTTCTAGTGTTTTCAATAGGAATGGGTGTTTTTATCAAAGGCTTTTTCTGCGTCTATTGAGATAACCATGCAATTTTTGTCAGTTTGCTAGTTAATATGGTCAATTATGTTGAAGTTTTTTCTAATATTGAACCATGCTTGCATTCCTGGTATGAATCCTGCCTTGTCATAGTGAATAACCTTGTGATAACTTGCTGGAGTCTTTTTGCTAGTATCCTATGCAAGATTTTTGCATCTATATTCATTAATGAGATTGGTCTACAGTTTTCTTTCTCTGTTTTTGACCTGTCTGGATTTAGGATCAGTACGATATTCATGTACTCCATCTTTGCTTATTCTGTCAAATAGTTTGTATAATATTGGAATTAGTTGTTCTTTGAATGTTTGATAGAATTCATTTGTGAATCCATCAGACCCTGGGGATTTTTTCTTAGGGAGTTCTTTGATGGGTTGTTCAATTTCTTTTTCTGATATTGGGTTGTTTAGGTAATCTATCTTTTTCTCTGTTAGTCTAGGCAATTTATATTTTTGTAAGCATTCATCCACATCACCTAGATTGCCATATTTGTTGCCATATAATGGGGAAAAGTAGTTTTTAATAATTGCCTTAATTTCCTCTTCATTAGAGATTAGGTCGCCCTTTTCATCTTTAATACTGTCAGGTTTTCTTCTTTCCTTTTTTTTAAATACACTGACCAGTACTTTGTCTATTTTATTTGTTTTTTCAAAGTACCAGCTTCTAGTATTATTTATTAAATCAATAGTTCTTTGACTTTTAATTATATTAATTTCTGCTTTGATTTTTACAATCTCTAATTTAGTCTTCATCTGAGGATTTTTAATTTGTTCATTTTCTACTTTTTTAATTTGCATACCCAATTCATTGACCTCTGCCCTCCCTAATTTGTTAATATATGAACTCAAGGATAGAAATTTGCCCCCTAGTACTGCTTTGGCTGCATCTCATAGTTTTTGAAAGAATGTCTCATCATTGCCATTTTCTTCAGTTAAATTATTAATTGTTTCTATGATTTGTTCTTTGCCTAACAGGTTTTGGAGAATCATATTGTTTAATTTCCAATTAATTTTTGATTTACCTCTCAGTGTACCATTACTAATTATTATTTTCATTGCGTTGTGATCTGAGAAGGTTGCTTTTATTATTTCTTCTCTTTTGCACTTGTTTTTAATGTGTTTATGTCCTAATACATGGTCAATTTTTGTGAATGTACAATGTGCTGCTGAAAAGAAGGTATATTGCTTTTGGTCCCTATTTTTCTCCACATATCTACTAACTCTAATTTCTCTAAGATTTCATTCACTTCTCTTACCTCTTTGTTATTTATTTTTTGGTTTGATTTATCTAAATCTGATAGAGGAAGGTTCAGGTCTCCCACTAGTATAGTTTTTTCTATTGTATTTTTGAGCTCCACTAGTTTCTCCTTTAAAAATTTGGATGCTATGCCATTTGGTGCATACATGTTGAGTACTGATATTTCCTCATTGTTTATACTGCCTTTCATCAGGATGTAATTACCTTCCCTATCTCTTTTAACTAGATTTATTTTTACTTTGGCTTTGTTAGATATCATGATTTTGACTCCTGCCTTCTTTTTATCAGTTGATGTGCACTAGATTTGGATTCATCCACTTACTTTCACCCTGTACATGTCTACCTTCCTCATGTGTGTTTCTTGTAGACAGCATATGGCAGGGTTTTGGACTCTAATCCACTCTGCTATTTGCTTGCGTTTTATGGGTGATTTCATTCCATTTATATTCAGAGTTATGATTACTAGCTGTGTATTTCCCAGAATTGTGATTTCTACTCCTAGTCCTGCCTTTTCTTCTTTCACTAATTCCTTCTATACCAATGTTTGTTTTTAATCAGTCCCCCTAATTCTCACCCTTATTTTACTTCCCTTTCTATCCCCCTCCCTTATAATTACCTCTCATTATAATTATAATTATATGTATATAATTATAATTATCTCTCATTATAGCTCTAGTTGTATATATATATATATGTATATGTATTTATGAATTCATATACCTATATACCTATTTTTGTTTTGTTATTTCATCCTATAAAGTTTGTTATTGTTCTGTCTAAGTGTAATCCTTCTAGCTGCCCAGATAACAATAGTTTTTAAGAGTTACCAATGACCTATTTCCTCATAGGGATACATATCATTTTAACTTATTGAGTCTCTTTAAATTTTTTTTGTTTGTTGTTTTATTTTGTTTTTCTTTTTTCCCTCTTTTTAAATTACTTTTTGATGATTCTCTTGAGGTCTGTGCTTGTACATCAAATTTTCTGTTCAGGTCTGGACTTTTCTTTGCAAATTCTTGGAATTCTTCTATTTTGTTGAATGACCATACTTTCCCTTGTAAGAATATAGTCAGTTTTGCTGGGTAGTTGATTCTTGCTTTCCGGAATATCCATGCCTTTCAGTTCTTCAGTGTAGATGCAGTCAGATCCTGTGTTATTCTCACTGTGGTTCCATGGTCTCTGAATGACTTCTTCTTGGCAGCTTGTAATACTTTTTCTTTGGTCTGTTATTTCATGAATTTGGCTATAACATTCCTGGGTGTTGTCAATTGGGGATTAAGAACAGGAGGTGATCTGTAGATTCTTTCAATCTCCACTTTTCCCTCTTGTTCTATAATATTGGGGCAGTTTTCTTGGATAATTTCCTATAAAATGATGTCCAGATTTTTTCCTTTGTCATCATCTTCTGGTAGACCAGCTATTCTTAAATTGTCTCTCCTTGAACTATTTTCTAAATCTTCTGTTTTGTGAATGAGATGGTTCATATTTCCTCAATTTGTTCATTCTTTTGATTTTGTTTTATAGTGTCCTGCTTCCCTGTGAAGTCATTTGCTTCTAGCTGTTGTATTCTGGTTCTTACAGACTGTATTTCATCCCTGACTTTTTGGTCATCCTTCTCCTTCTGGTCTGATTTTCTTTGGAAGTGTTCTTTCATATTCTTTGCCTCATCTTTCATCTCCTTTGCCTCATTTTCAAGTTGGTTGATTTTGGCTTTCAAGACACTATTTTCTTTTTTCAGATGACTTATCTTAGTTTTTAAGTTATTTTCCCAATTGTCTTCAGCCTCTCTCAATTGTGTTTTGAATTGCATTTTGAGTTCTTCCAAAGCCTGTATCCAATTCTCTGGGATTTCTGATTTATCATTTGCTGATTCTTCCCTCTCTTTTTGCTCTTTGTTTGTTGCCTGTATAGAAGCTGTCTATTATAATTTCTTTCTTCTTTTTCTTTTGTTTGCTCATATTTACCCCTTCTTTGCTCTCTGTATTTATCTCTGCTCTTGCTCCTCTCGGTTTTTTGTTTTTTGGGGTTTTCTGTCAGTCTCCCCTCTTGGAGCTTTGACAGAGGATCTCTCCCTGCCGTCTGTGGTGGAGGGATGTTGGACTTTGAGCTTCCCTGTCCTCTACAGGCTTTTGATTGGATTAAAGTCCAGTAGTCTTTGGGGGAGGGGTGTTGGAGCTTGGGATTCCCTGACCTCTGAAGATTTTTAATGGGATTAAGTTCAGCTGGTTTCTGCTCTGAGGCCAAAACCTCCTGGAAAGCTGGGACAATATGGTGGGTCTCCAGCTCTGTGACCAGGCTGCCCACTCTGTGCTCCCTCTCCAGCTCTTTCCCCACCACCTGTGTTCAAAGCTCTGAGCCTGGCATAGCCCTGCCTGCAAGGTACACTCCAGACAAGCGCCTTTGCCCTCCCAGAGGTTCCTGCTGCTGCTGGAGGCTTAGAGCTCTAGGTGGTGGTGGGGGGCAGGGGTCCCGGGACCTTCCTTCTGCCTTCCCCTTAAACCCAAGTGTTCTCGAATTCCAGCTTTTGGAGGGTGTACCTTTTGGAATGAGTTCAGCAAGTGAGTTCCTTGACTCTGTCTTGTTGTTAGGTTTGATTTTCAGTCCCCTAGGAGCATTTAGTTTGTAATTGGTAGGGAAGGGTTTTCAGAGGTCTGAAATTTTGCTGCTTTTATGCTGCCATCTTGACTCTACCTCCCAACACCTTTCATTTTTGATAAATACATACTTATTTAAAAAAAAAACTTTCCTAACAAGACAAGTTATAATAAAAAATGGCAGAAAACATTTAACTATGGATTAACTCTCTAGTGGGTATAATTAAGATTCTTAATCTTGGAAGTCCTTTGTTATTTACTTAGTGCTATTTAGGTTATAAAGAATATAATTGAAGGGTTAGAAAATTGTGTATGGCTCCAAAGGTGCACATTTCTCTTTTATGTGTGTTCTTGCATAATCTAAAATGCCTTCATGTAACCTACAAGTTAATTACCCATATTTAGGGCCATGGAGTCAAAGAAAAATAACAATGGAGAAAAATAGAATGATCCCCCTCTAACCAAGCATTGCATAATAGAAACCATCAGGATGTTCTAGGCTAAGAATGATAACATGAAGTTTTGAAGAAAAAAAGAAATAATACAAAACATTGTCCTGAGGCATAAGAAGAAGGGGATAAAGATGAAAATGTAAGGGCAACTGAGGACAGTGAGGAATTTAAGTCTTATACTGCCTAATCATGAATTCAAAACTGAAAAGGTTGTTGGAGAAAATCTAGTTCAACTTCATTTTATAGGCGAGGAAGCTGAGGCCCAAAGTCCACACTGCATTTTTTAAAAATTTTGATAATGTGGTAATTTAATTTTTTAATTTCACTTAAAGATTTGAATTTTCTTGTGTTTTTCATTGTGTAAGGTAATATGAGAAATAAAATACAAACTTTCCTTAATTAAAAAAAATTAAAAGAAAAAACTTTAGAAGCCAAAGAAATATTTCAAACAGATAAGTGGCATGGACAAGTTTTGAATTAAGGTCTTGTGATTCTATATCCTGAACTTTTCCCACTGTACTACATGTTTGGGTTTTTATTTACTTTTAGGTGATTTGATATTGAGAAAGAAAAACATTTTATTTAACAACCTTACCATGTCCTGTATTTGACCTTTCTTCCCCTACAACCCTCTAAAGTGTTTGTTGCTGCTCATCAAAGAGCATTCATTGATTATCTCCTACGTGCCAGGCACCCTGCGAAGTTCTGAGTATAAAAGCATAAAGAATGATATAATCCCATCACAAGGAGCATATATTCTAATAGAGGAAATAAGATAAAATGAATACCCTCTGACTCTAAATTAATAAATATCAATATGTAAAACATGGTTCACTGTAAGTTAGTTTGCAAGGAAGAGCACTGATATTTGAGGAGAATTAGGAAAGGCTCCCCATTGAAGATATCCTTCGACTTTAAAAGAAGAGAGATTTATGGGAGGATTTCATTCATGGAAGACAGACAGTCAGTGTAAAGGTAAGAGTGGAGAGTCCTGTGTAAGGAACAGGAGAGAACAGTTTGGTTTGAATGCAAAGTGTAGGTGGGAAATGATTCTGGAATAAGCCTGAAAAGGTAGGCTTGGACTGGGTTGTAGAGAATTTTATAAAAGCTACAAATAAAGTTTTATTTTTATTCTAGAGGTAATTGAAGGCAACTCTGGAGCAAAGTAGAGATAGAGTGTGTGGGAGTTGGAGTTGGCCTGAGTTTAAATCCAGTCTCTGACATTTAATGTCTGTGTGACCCTGTTTGCCTCAATTGCCTCATCTGTAAATGAGATGGAAAACTGCTCCAGTGCCTTCTCCAAGAAACCACAAATAGATCAGGAAGAGATGGACTTGACAAAACAAACAAATAAACAAAACAACAACAACAAAAAGCAAGAGCCCATGGACAGTCCAGGGAGTTCATTGAGCAGGAGATGAATGAGGTCATTTCCATGCTTAAGGAAGATTACTGAGGTGTCAGGATGGTGGAGTGAGGAGTGAACTTGCCTGATCTCTCCCAAATTCCTCTCCAAACTACTTTAAAACAAAGCCTCTTACTAAATCCAAATCAGTGCTTCCAGAAGAGCTCAGGGAATGAGCAGGGGAAGGTTTGTCATGAGCCAGGGCAAGCAGCACCCACATGGGGAAGACTGAAGCCCCTCCTCTAGCTTCAACCTAAAGTGAGCCAAAAGCCCCCCAGTTCAGGCCAGCAACAAGGCCCCGCCCCACTCTGCAGGCCAGAAGTGAGACCCAAACTCCAGGGCAGACTGACAAACCAATAAAGAGGCCCCATCCTCACAAGATCCAAGGCTGAGCCTCGCACAAGTTATCCCTGAGGTCACCCCTCCAGGATGGTCCAGCAGTGAGACTCAAATGCCAGGGCTGACCAAGAGTGAGGTGCCACCCCCAGGGTTAGACTCACAACAGCAGGCCCTCAACTAGTGAAAATATCCTATAGCAACAGCAGTTGATTTTTTTTTTAATTCTACCAGTAATGAGATACATTTTTATCCTGGAACTTAACTCTTTAGATTTGAATGCTATGATTTAAAACATTTTAAGCTATCTTTTCCTCTGCCTAGAGAATATAGGGCTTTTCTGATGAACATGGATGTGTTGTGGAGTGTAAAAAAGCTTATCTGGGCTTGAAAAACTGCAAACCTGAATGATGAATGAAAATAGATAAGAAATGTTTGGGGAAATAATGTAAGACTAATGGTAAAATAATATGAGCATTTTATTTGAATAGCCAATGTTCCATGTGGCTTCTGCCTAAGAAGAAATAAGAGACATTTGAGACATAGCTGAGGCAAATGTCATATTTTCTTGGAGTCTCAGGTGAAAGTGGAGTAAAAAGGTAAGAAATGGAGATGGAAAATTCTGAGGATGGTTTGGAACCTTTGACTTTGAGGTTCTGAACTTCCAATAAAATTCTCCTTTTGAGGAAAGTATTAAAAAGATTAAGGTGCAATATCTTTTTAAACTGAGCTAAGTAAGCACTGGAAGGGCTAAATTTTATGTTTGGACTGAATATATTTATATATACATTTTTTAAGTTGGTCCCCAGGGATTTAACTAATACCCAATGAAATACTCAAGTCAGAATGGAATTTTATGGTAGTTTATTTACAATAGAAGGAAGAAATTAATAAAAAGAGAGAGAGAGAAAAGAAAAAGGGAAGGATAGCTGCCCTGGCCTGGTCTGAATCTGACAGGAGTTCAGAAACCTCAGCCAAGGGGTCTCTCCAGAGGCTAGTGACTCCAGAAAAGCCAAGGAAAGGGAGTCCTAAGGGATGGGCCTTTAGAGAGACTGTTGCCTCCAGCAAAGCCAAGGAAAGGGGAGTCAGCCTTATCACTCATCATGTGAGTAATCATCTAAGGGAAGCAGTCTCAGGTCTCACATGAGATCTGGTCCCTCTCACAGGCAGTGACACAAAATATAAAGACAGTTCTTTACATCACTTCCTGTGTCTCACATGTACTAGTCGTGGCTTAAACTTGCCTTTGGGCAGCCCAGGGGGTCAGTCAGTTGTTTATGATTTGTTACTTGCTAGCACACTTGGGTCATAGACCTTCCTTCCCCACACTTAATCCTTATGTAGGGGTGTATACATTCCTGGTGGCTAAAATTCTAAAGACTAAGTAGGGTGGAGTAAATCTAAAATTCACAATGCTTAAGAGATTTTGTGCAGTCACATTAGTAAAATGTTAAAAAAACAAAAACCAGAAAATTTTAATTTGAGTGAAATTTGATTTAAATTTATTTATTATTTCAATGTGGTTCCTCAAATAATAAAACAAAAATAAGGATAACTTGGAGCTGAAAAACAAGGTAATGTTCCTCCAAAGAACTGACAATTGTAGGTCCTTATAAAGTATTTTAAATAATTGGGTTTTATAAATAATAACGCTGACAAAACATTATGAAATGACTGAAATATGCAGTCTCAAAGTGGTTTTAATTCATCAATTTGTAGTGAGTAGAAATTCTTAATTTGATGACAAATTAAATTAGTAACTTCTTCTAAACCCAGATTCTTTTGGGTTCTAGAGTAAAAGCATACTGTCAGTATTTCTTTGATAATTTTGTGTTTTACTCTTTTTATTAGTTGTCCCACAGGCAGAGGAAGATGTAGTTGCTATGGTAATAAAGATCTAACACAGAATACAGTTAGTTCAATGTAAAACTTAGAAGGATTAATTAGTTGTTGGATTTTTTTTTTATTTTGAGAAAACATTTCATTTTGTGTTGCCATATGTACTCTTCATTTTGTTGTATTTCTGTTATTCACCCATGATAAGCTAACTATTTGAATCTTCTATTGTTCCTTGTATATAGATAATTGTAATTAGCATTTTTCACTGAAAGAGAAATTAGACTTAATTTTAATAACTGATATTTGGACATATTTGTTCAATTTGGAGGCATAATATTTTCTTATATTTGAAATCTTTTGATTAGCTGGAGAGTTCACTTTAAGATTTTTATTTTTTAAGTTTAGCTTATTAGGTTCTTAGATGGGGAAGCTGAGTTGTGGCTACACACTTTAGCAGTATAAATGTTAGTCATAATTTCAAGTGCTCTGCTTTGATTTTTTTAAGTCTTTTTATTTTTTATTTGACTTTTTAAAGTCTTCATAGCTAGAATGAATCCATAAAGATTCTGCTTTTCTGAGAAGAAAAGACCACGCATTGTAGCCTACATTTTGGAGTTTCAGATGTAATTTTCCAGAGTGCAACCATTACAAAAAAACTTTTTGGGGGTTTTGAAGGGGCTATTAAATCTAATGATTGTGTTTTTGTGGTTAATTGCCTTTATCTTTTCCCCTTTAAAATTTGGAAGATTTATTTAATTCAGTTTCTACCTTTGGGTAGTATTTTTCTCAGATGGATCAAGCCACTGCAAGGCTGCTGTTGGAAAGAATTTTTTCCACCTGGAAATTCCTGAGTGACATCCCATGCCTGTGAAGGTGGTAGAATGGAGTATCAAAAGATTACTTATTGATTTTATTTTTGTTCTGTTGCAGAGAACTCATTCAGAACATCTGAAGCCCTAACTATTCCCTGTCCCAGACTTTTCCTAGTGAGCCAAAACTCCCAGACAAGCCTAAAGCCTGAACTTGAAGGAGGATTTCATCTAATACATCTATACAAGGAACCTCATAGCCAACTGGGAACGATTTCACCAAGTCTAAAGATTCCTGATATAGCTAAGTACCTTCATGGTTCTCCCTTCTATTAACCTGTTAGATTTCTTTCAACACATGTTTTGGGTCAGATATAGAATTTGGCCCTATTATTTTCCCCTGGGAATTCTAGCAGTACCTACCCTGACTCAGGTCCCTTTTAAGAATGGCAATTATTTTGAGAACTATAAAAGCCAAAAAAAGGGAAAAGGTTGTTTTCACAGCGAAATAAAGTAGAAAGGTACAACTCCGTTGTGTTTTATTTCATTATGAGACTTTGTATAATTTAATATCTGTAAATAGGGGGATTTATAAACAAATTATCCAGAGTGTTTTTCTAGGTTTCTGTAAATTATCATGTCAGTATCTTTATAGAATTTCAGAATGTAATTATTTCTCAATCTGATGTCAGATTTTAGGAAAGACTACTGGAGCCTGATAATTTTATGGATATAGTTGTAAAAACAGGAGATATATTCAACCCTTAATGTGATTGGAGATAACTGCCATATAAGATTAAATTGAATGGGATTGTAATTAGAAGAAATGCTATGGGATTAATTGGTTGGTTATGCAAGCAGCCAAATGGGGTGTCTTCTGGTAAGTTTTGGTTTGCAGGTATAGTTCTACATCATGTGAAGTCTGAGAAGGTACTCAGCTGTCTTCCTTCGAATGAAACCTCAGTTTTATACCTGGCAGGTTCCATCTGTGGGTGTATATCATTGCCAACTTCTACCTGGTATTAATTAATACTCCAAATTAGGGGAGCATTTCTCCCTTGATTTAATTACGCCCCTCTATTTTCCTATTATGGCAAGTTGTCTATAACCATGAAAGGTGAAACAAAGTAATTGAATTAAAGAAGCAGGCATGCAAAGTTTTAGCCATTAAGAAAATCAAAGCGGATGAATACTAGAGTTTTACTCATCAGTAGAAAAGAATGGCCTATGATCTTGCTACCTCAAATAGGCATTCAATAAGTTGGATGTGGTGTTTTAATTTGAGATTCATTTGCATATATGTACATACATATTACATATATCTATATATATACATATAAAACATATCTTATGAGAGTATGAGAGTTTGAGAGAACTGAAAGAAAAACAGCGGTTAATGTTACTGAAATGTCCAATCCATTGAGCCTGCTTATATTTGTTAAATAAGTAAAGTGAATTAAAGGATGTTTTTTTTTTTTTTAATCCTCAGTATCTCATTTTCCAGAAGGAGGAAATTAGAATGTTGAATTAGCATCTCATTCTCCACAGGGGAAAGAGAAGTTTGAACTTAATTTTTAACTTGAGAATTTTAAATTTAATTTAAAAATTGTTCAGAAGCTGAAAATGTCATGTGAATGCTTTTAGCATTTGACTCTTAGAAATTCTGGCTTCCTTCAAGATTTAGCTCAAACACTACTTGTTTATAGCATGTCTTCCCTAGATCCTACAGATGCTTGGGCCTTCTTTAAGGTTACTTCAGTTATTTTCTGTAATGTATATTGAATACCTTTTTATGTATACATATATATGACAATTGGTAGCTTGGATTTCTTCAATTTTTTTTTTACTTTTAAAATTTACTTGATTGCATCCTTTGAATACTAATCTATCAGGAAATGCTCCTTTTTCCTTATAAATTCCCTCTAAACCTTTGAAATTAGCCCTTTATCAGAAATATTTGTTACATAGGCTATATTTTACTTTTCATACATATGCAAATAAACTATACAAAAATACATATGTATACATATTCATTTTATTATGTGAATGTGTTTATGAACCAATATACACAATCAGTGACTTGATCTACCTGAAAGCATGTTAAGTTGCAAGATCCTCCAAAGTAAAAAAGCAATGAACACTTTTATATTTAGGAAAAAATCTAGTTGTATAATTAATGTAATATAATTACATATTTAGTATAATTTAATAATATCATATACACATAAATTTTCTTCACAAGTTTAAAAGTATATGTTTACTTTGTATTTTCTATTTTAAGAAAAATCAAATGCCAGATAAGTCAAACCATGGAAACAATTTTACTACCTAATTTAAGACAGCAGCAGACAGAATATTGTTTTTGTTTGTAACCTACCTATTACAGGCATTATCAAACCACAACCTTAGTAAAGAAGGAGCTTGAAATACAACAATAGATAACAAATTGCCACTGTTAGGCAGCTAATCAGCAGAGCACTTGGCATACTGATGCTTCCTGACAACTTACCCTGCTTCCATCCTTGTTGCTGTTGCCATAATCTAGGGAAAAATTCCTTGTAAAGGTGTAACCTGTCAACTATGTATGTGTTCTGTCCCTGAGGCTCCATTAGGCATAGCTACTAAAGATTCATAAAGGAAAGTTCTTCCTGACACAGTCCTAGGTACTTTCAAATGGTTCAGAATCAGAAACACGTTGGCTTTATCAATAGAAATGAAATTTAAGAAGAGGAATTATAATCTATTTTGCAACACAAAGGACCATTGGACCATTCCATTTAATTTGAAACTGAAACCTTCTATAGATATTGTTTCCTCCTATTTGAATATGAGTTCTTTGGGAACAGGATCTGTCTTGACTTTTTTTTTAAATTCCCAGGGCTTATCACAGTGATTTACAAGTAGTTATCATTTAATAAATGCTTTTAAAATTTATCCATCCTTTCATTCACCATTGAATAATTATTGTTCTTCATACCCTATGACAAATTTTCATGAATATGTTTTGATAATTATATGGTGATCTCTTTTTTTGATGAACTATGAGAATTACAAGAGAATATTGTCATGTCCCATGAAATGATGAAGGCAACATTTTAATTTTTTTTTCTCTTTTTGTGAGAATAGGAATACTTATAATGGTTCAGTCCTTAAAATGGTACATCTATTTGTTGTTGAACCTTGACAACGATCTCATATTTCAAACATAATCAGTGTTAGTGTTAAAAGAAGAAAAAAACCTGTGATTCTCTGAATTCTCTCTATTTCTACTTCTCCTTTATTACTTCTGATGGTGTTGTGCATAGCTAAGTAGGAAAATATTGCTGTTGAGCATTTCTATTTTTAGATCAGGCTTAGATTATATCACAGCCTTTCCATTAGGCTAAAATAGACCTTGTACTTCATTGCCTCTGAGAAATTTGTGTTACCACTAAAACTTTATGAGTTATAAGAATAGAATTTTACTAAGTAAATAATAACATTTTCATTTCTAGAATGTACTTGAATTTAAATTCTCCTGTTCTTCATAATAGAGCCCCGTAACTTGGTGATCCTTCACAAGAGAACTTAAATTCATGAGTGGATTAATCAGCCCATATTTATACAAACGTTCTATTTTCATCTCCATTTTGTTATATACAATTGGTTAATGATGTGTATATGCACATTTAAATTAGTTGTATTTACTAACATGAAAAAACATAAAGGCAACCAAACAACCATATGTCCGTTAAAACTAAGCCAACTATATGAATAATGATTTCTAAAATATGCTTTGTCCATCCTTCTTGGGAGCTTTTGGAAACGGGCTTGATTCCCATTGATGTTGGGTAAATTATGTGTAATGCTGCTTGAATACTGAGTAATGGGCTAGATGGTTTCCAAATCCCACCTTGGGATTTCACAATGGTCTAGGAAAATATATTTATGCAAAAAACTTGACAGTTTACAACTTTTTTTAGTTGCCATAAAAACATAACTGAATGCCAAAATTTAGCATGCCTGCAATGACTGCCAACCAGAGTAAGAACAGCAGGCAAAACATAAATAGAACGTGGATAACATACTCTCTCTGGAAATGCACTCAGTTGGCAGCTACTATACATAGTGTAGATGAATTTGCTAGACAAGAAAAGATGCCCACAGGAGGCTTGGCACATGTTAAGGGATTCCCTCATTTTTTATTATTTTTTTTCCAATGTAGTAGTCTAATTTCCATTTTTCTTTTCTGAAGATAATTATGATTTAAAAATACAATTTCTCAAGTGAAATATTTTCATTTTTTCCTAAAAACCCAGCATCTCTTAACATTTTAACTCCCTTATCCCACTTAATCCCTGCTAGGTTATATCAATTCTTATTCCTTAGTGTTTTCTATAAAACCTCATCAAAGAATATGATATAGTTTGTTAAATCAAGAATAAGCTTTGCCATTAGGAACCAAGGAGTTTAGGGTTTGTTTTTTTTAACATCTTTGATGAAGTTAAACAATTTCAAATGATTACTTTTCACAATAGAATGATTAATCAATAATTTTTAATTTTTCCTTCTAATTTGATATGACCTCATCCATTAGATTTTAAGCTCCTTGAAGGCATGGATTATCTTTTGGCTCTTTTTGTAGCCCCAACATTTAGCAGATTGCCTACCACTTTTGTTCTTGTCATTCAGTTCTGACTAACTGTTAATGACCTCATGGACTTCTCCATAGCATTTTCTTAGCAAACATACTAGTGTCCTTTGCCATTTATTTTTGCCATAATGTCTTCATTTTACAGATAAGGAAATGAGGAAAATGTGACATGTCCCAGACACAGGGCTAGTAAATGTCTAAAGTGATATTTGAACCAAATCTTCCAGACTGGTACTCTTTCCACTGAAGCACCATTAACCTGTCCTAACAAATAGAATGTACTTAGTAAATGTTTATTAAGATTTCTCTATAAACTTTTATAATGTCTTCATCATATATTAAGCATTAATGTTTCATTGGGTTCATGATATCATTGGTTTATATACTTTCTTCTCTAGTAAAAATTATAATTGACCTATGTCTACTTATTCAGAATAATTCTGATTCATGCCTTTATAAACCAGAAAAAGCAAAAAAAGATTAAAATGCTAAAGAAATATTAATCAATATAAAACAATATTATATTACAAACATTATACAGTATGACTAAGTAGTATTCATAGCTAGTATGCAGGGAATATAAGGAAAACTTTTAATATAATTGATTATATAAACAACAACAAAAATGAATACATTGTTGGTGGAACTGTGAACTGATCCAACCATTTTGAAGAACAATCTGAAATTATACTCAGAGTTCTAAAACTGTGTATACCTTTTGAACCAGTAATTCCAGTATTCAATTTATTTCCTTAAGTGATCAAGGGAAAAGGAAAATCTATTATGCATTCTAAAATATTTATAGCAGTTTGTGTGTGTGTGTGTGTGTGTGTGTGTGTGTGTGTGTGTGTGTGTGCTAGCAAAGTACTAGAAACTTAAAGGACGTCTATCAATTGAGGAATGGCTTGACAAGTTGTTACATATGATTTTAATGGGAATAGTATTAAGCAATAAGAAATGATGAATAAAACAATCCCTCCAAACCATGGGAAAGACATAAGGTGATGTAAAATGAAATAACAGTACCAGAAGAATGTTGTACAGAGTAGCAACAATAATGTATGATGATTAACTGTGAATGACTTAATGATTTAGCAAGTCAGGGATGTAGAACAACTCCAAAGGACTTGTGATAAAAAAGAGTTTGAATACAAACATATCATTCTTCGTTTCCTCCATGAATTTTTCTCTAGTATAAGCAAAGTGTGTCTTATTTTACAATATGAAAAACAAGGACATACATATTATATGATAATATAAATGAAACCTATATGATATTACTTGTCCTCTTGGGGAAAGGGAGGGTTAAAAGAACAAGACAGATTTTTGGACATAGTTAATGTCAGAATTTATCTTAAAATGTTTATTATAAATTATTACATTTATTATCAATCATGTATATTATGTTATGTTACATATTATTTTATTATATATTAAAATATAAAAATCAAATATAAGTAAACAATATGTTTTTTTCCCCTTTCTGATGGATTATTTTTTATTTTCATGCATACCAATGTAACCCTCAGACTGTCGTACTGTTGTCTTTAATTCTCAATGTAGTACTAGTTCATTTCTTTCTTTTTTGTTTTTATCATGAACGTCACTGATAGTATCTTTTTTGGACACAAGTCATCACTGGTAAACTACTGCAGGATACTTACTCTAATACACATTTTATACATTTAAAATTCCCTCTGAGTTACCTGCAATTTTGATTCATCTGAAACAGTTCTTTACCATGATTCATAGTCCCATCACATCACTGAGAACATATTGCTGCTGAATAGATGAGTTTCTGTGGGACCTAGCATTTTGGGATCAATAGAAGGGCTTTGGAATTTACCAAAAACAATTCATAGCTCTTCATGTTTAATTTTGGCTACTATTCACTGTCAGTCTGAACTATGGATAAAATTCAATAGGCTGTCCATCCAACTAGATGTCATAATCAAGAAGTATGCCTTCTTCAATATCTTTATCAAACTTGTCCAAGAAGTATTTAAATAAAATTATCTCAGTGTTTAAATGAGCTCATTAAGTTGTTTTTTTGTTGTTGTTGTTGTTCGAACAGCTTGATTCAGTTAGCATGAAAATGTCACTTTCTTGTCATTTGAGTAAGGTATCACTTTCATTTTCAGTCACAAAATTCATATTAATATAATGAATATTGGAACCTGTTTTTATAGTTCATTGATAATAATGGTGTGGAAATATATTTTACTTGTTTAATGGTTTGTTTAGTGGTGAAGGATCAGGTCAAGGCATTTTAAGAAGCTCTCAAACATGTCCTTAGGGACATAGGTTAAAATTTGAGAGCAAACACCATATCCTAGTGTTAGAAGTTTTCTCCAAAAAGCCTTTGTAGTATATATTTATGAGAATACTAATCTTTTACCAGTCATTGCCAGGAAAAAATTATTAATTACCTTCCATGTACTAGGCTAATGCTAAGACTACAAAGTAAGATAAAAAGGCAGCCTCCATTCTCAAGGAGATTACATAGTCTATTGGAGGGGATACTGTATAGTTTTGTTTAAACAAACTTCATACAAGATAAATTGGATATCACATCAGAGGGAAGACTATAGAATTGAGGGATTTCGGGAAAGGCCTTCTGTAGAGGGTAAGATTTTAGCCAGGTCTTGAACATAGCCAGTTAAGGTCAGGAGCCATAGATAAGGAGGGAGAATATCCATAGTATGAAGGCCAGCAAATGAAAATACTTTAAGTGTCTTGTTTAAGGATTTGCTGGTAGGAAGGCACAAAGTCAAGTGCTGCCAAAATATTAAAGATAGCTATACAGAATTCAAGTGCAGATGGAAGCATGCCATTCTTCTCTTTATTTCCTCCATGAATTTTTCTCTAGTCTGTGATATATATCTTCTTTCCAACATGATGGACATGGAAATATGGATTGTATGATAATATATGTACAGGCTATATCGTATTTCCTGTCTTCTTGGAAGGGAGTCAGGGAAAGGGAAAGAGAAAACGTGGATTGCAAAATGTCAGAAAATAAATATAAAAAATTGTATCAACATGCAATCTGGGGAAAAAAAACATTGAAAAGGTAGCTACAGGAGAAATATATGTAGTTAAACAATCTCAAAGACATGCCCAGCATCTTTCCCATACAGTAAAGAATCTGAACATTTTGTCGTGGATCCCTTTGGAGGCCTGGTAAAACCAATGGAACCCTTTCTCAGACCAATTTTAAAATATGTACAACAAAATCCACAGAATTACAAAAGAATCCAATTTACAAAAGAATCAAATTACCATGAATCATAGCTGAAATGATTTCATATATCCCTGGTGCATAAGGCTGCATTAGAAGTTTACTTAAGTCTTTCTCTTTCTCTGTGAACAACCTTAATTTCTAAAAACAGCAAAATAAAAATAAACCCTCAAATTTATGAGTAGATGAATTGAGGTTTGACTGGTCTATTTAAATCTACCAGTGCTGGTAACACTCTTTTTTGTCCTCTTTAAATATTCCCTGCAACACTGGCATCCTAGGTTGCTGCAAAAACAATATATATATATATATATATATATATATATATATATATATATATATATATATATATATATATATTTCCAAATGACAGTGAAAAGATCCCCTAAATCTTTCACTTTTCTATTGCTGAACCAATCTGCCCCTTTCCTCTTCACAGCTGTTAAATCATGGTCCTCATTTTATGTTTTCTTTCCATTTTCCCCCTTCAAGAGTAGGAGGGAGGCAATTTGCCCTTCTTAGCTATAATTAAGAGGAGCAGGATAGGGTAGGGTGTACATGAACAGGCACCTGAACATTCATTGTCTGTTCATTAGCACAACCTAGGCTTTCCAGTGTTTCTATGACCTCTTGTTGCTTATCTTCACTAGTGTTAATGGGTCTGTACAGCTCTCAGTGTACGTATCACATTACAATGCTTCCAAGTCTAGCATTTCCTTTCTAAGGTTCTTTTCTTCCTACTCTTCTTTTGAAGGGCTGACTAATGACAAAATTCATCCTGCCCAATTTGTGCCATCTATCCTATGTGTACTTTTATTATACCAAAAAAGGGTTAGATTGCTGATTCCTAGAACTTCTCACATTTCAGAGGCTTTGAATTTAAATTTTAAAATCTTTTCTTTGTATATTTGTCACCGATATTCAAATATGAATATTCCCATAGAGATGTGTTCTCGTGGCACACAAACTGTTGGCCCTCTAATATATTTTCACTGATGGCTCTCTATTTAATATTGGGGAATCCTTGTCCATCTGGTTCAGATTTAGGGAACATAGTCTGACCCAAGTTTCAAGTTACATATTGCTTGGGCTCTCTGAACCTACAGACTAAATATTATCCTGTATCGGGTTGTACTGATCACACCGACCCCCAACCAGTTAGTTATTGGATCCTAGTCATCCGCTGCTCACCAAATCAATGGGATGGTGTTCTTCAAACCAAACCTCCATCAACTTTTCATACGTTGTAACCACTTATTCCAAGGAAGCTGTTCACCAGAATGGCAGACCCTACTCTACCACTTGATTATGGCTCATATAAATTCCTGACAAGTCAATCAAGAATGACGACATGGAGGAGCAGCTAGGTGACTCCATGGAGAGAGTCAGGGCTGGAGATGGAAGGTCCTGAATTCAAATCTAGCCTAGTGACCCTGTACACATCACTCAACTCCCACTGCCTAGCCTTTACTGTTCTTCTGACTTGGAACCCATATTTGCATAGATTCTGGGATAGAAGATAAGGATCTTGTTTAAAAAAAATACTACATGTGTCTAGTTGTTTTTTGTGTTTTTTTTTTCCCAAAGAGCAGGTAAACTGTTTTATCTGGGAGTAAAACTTTGCCATATGCTTTTTCCCCCATTGTTTGCTATCTTCACCACTGAGTCAATTGATCAGTGCTGCTATTTGATAAATGCTGGCTTGGAGAACCTGCCATAACTGTATTTGAAAGACTGTGATTTCTGGCTGATCATTACCAAACAAATCGTAGACCCCCCCCCCTTGTCTTCCTATGTACTACCTATTATAAGTACTATCTTAGACATTGGCTTCTGTTGGCTAGATAATTAGAGTTGCCATATCAGAAATACAGTATTGTTCCCACTTATGGGACTTCAATTTCCAAATGGCACCCCCACCCTAATACATAGTCTCCAAATAACCTTGATTTCTCCGTGTATAATTTTGTTCTTTCTGTTCTAAATCCATTGCTTCTTCATCCTTTAAATAGTTATTTAGTCCAGTAAGTTTAGCAAACAAAATTTGAAACTCTCCAGGCATAGTCTGAGACATGAAATTGTCCTTTAATTCTAATTTGGACCTTATAAAAGAGTTCTATCACCGTTGCCTAATGCAAACCTGATATAATTTTAAGTGATGATTATGTTAATATTAAATTCAACTAAATTCAATAAGCATAAATTAGTCACCTATTGTATATGCTAGGGACTATGCTAGGTACCTGGGATATGATGACAATGAATAAAATAATCCCTATAATAAAGTAACTTACATGAATACTTGGAGTTTGGGAGAGGAAAATAGATATATCCAGACTAATATATTAAAAAATCAGACAAAATGAATTCAAAATAATTTGGGTACCATCAATAACTTGAGGAATCAGGAAAGATTTAAGGAGTGACATCTCAGTTGCATCTTGATTTAATCTCTATTCTCACAAGAGGAACTGAGAAGGATGCATATTCCAGGTCAAGGAAATATAACAAAGAGGATTGTTGGAGTAAAACATGGTATGTATGTGGTGGGGTAAATGTAGGAGTGATGATATGTAATCATTTTAATAAAATATGCTTATATGTTTAATTTGAAAGACTTGATATGTCAGAAACAATTTAGATATTATCTTAGGAGTAATAAGAAATAACTGGATCTTCATGAGCAAAGAAGTGGCATGGTTAAAGATGCATTTTAAAAATACCAATTTTGCAGCTGTATGGAATTGGAGAAGAGCCTGGGATAGCTTCTCAAGGCCTAATTAGGAACAATCACAATAACCCAGGCAAGAGGGCCTGAAAATGTAAATGGAAGTCTGAATATTCTACAATTGTAGTCTCAAACTTTCTTTGGTTATAGCATATTTGTAGTGAGGTTATTCCTCAGTGGTGGTAATTCTTCAGTATTTTTCTATCATTGCTTATTCCTTATGGTTTACCTATTCTTTAACATAGGTAAAGGTTAGCTACTCTTTATATGTCATGAAGGAACTAAGATTCTTTATTATTCTGACAAACTGGCCAAGAAAAGTGGTATCTTATCTCCGACCTGGCTCTTATAATCTAGTCTCTTTCTCTGTCTTTCATGGTGTGGCAAACTTTCTATAGTCCTGGCTACTGACTGGGTAAATGCATAATTGCTTAAATCATTTTAATTGGATTCTGATTCAAGGACCTGTTACAGGTTTATTTCCTTTGACTTAAATTTTTTACACATAAGGCTTTGTTATTCTATACTTCATTCACAAATTATTTTCTCTTTTGTTTGGATTTTTTTGATGTTTCTGATTTCTCTTACCAATTGATTCATACACCTCATAACTCAGCAATGCATTTCTAAGTGATCCCTGTGTTTTTCAACACCCTCTTCAGGAAGGAATGAATAATTATTCTAAATTGCAAAGTTTAAATTATTTTTGAGAGTAATTTCAGGATAAAAAACATGCTACCTCTCTGAATCCAGAAAGTGAACTGTTTGGAGAAGACACCATTAAGATGCTTGCACAGACAACACTCTGTACCAGAAGATCCAGAGTGAACTTTGGTACGTGGTGATTTGAACTGTGCAGGGTTTAAATGCATTTGTTTTGTAAGTATACTCTTATACTGAAGGGGACTGCCCCCTAAGTTGCTTTTTGTCAATGAACCTAGCAATTATTGGTTTTGTTCTCTTTTCCTTTTATACACAAATTATTGTAATTTCAAAGTTGGTTATGTTTACAAGACCCATTGGAGAAACCAGTCTTCCACAGATCTCAGGGGAGAATATATTATTGAAAATCTGTTAACCTAAAAAAAGAAGAACTACATTTCCCAGGAGCCCACTTGCTTCCTGTAATTATGTACTTCCTGTAGATAGGGGATATTAGGAGGGGAAGTGGAAGGTGCCATCTCTTTACTCCCTGTCCCAACTTGTTGGTGGTAAGGCAGGTGTTTGAACTGGAATGTGGTCTTTATTTTGTATCTTCTTTATTCCTTGATTTCTAATGATCATTAATAAATCTCTTAAAAGATAATATTTTTATTGAGATTTAATTTTAGTTTTTACAAAGCTAACTGATAAAAGGCCCATACGTTTGTCAGTCAGATTATTTTTTCTAGAATTTTTAAGTTATTACCCCCTTCCTTAAATATCTATATTAATGCTATATTGACTATATATATAGATATAGATCAGGTGTAGGATCTACTGGTAAATGGTACTTTATTCCTGAATTAGTCAGAAGCTCTCACCTTATAGAGTGATTATAGATTATACTAATCTCTAAAAGTATGCACTCAACCTAACATCTCAGAAAAAAATTTAAGTAACATGACATCAGGATTTTTTCTGAGCTCCTCTCCAATCTAAATGAATATGGGTGGTGCATAGGATTTTGTAGAAGAGTAGAAAGATTGGAGCACAGAGTACATGAACAAAAGTAGCTCTTAATACAATCCATTTCAGAAGCAAAATGAAGTAAAAATTATAGGATAACCCTTGTAACAATAAACCAAGGAAATTTTGTAAACATAATATGCCACATTTTTTATAGTAAATCATTACCATGATATTTGTAGACCTCTATGGCTCATTTTTATAAGACTGGCATTTCCCAATAGTTGCATTAGAAAACAAGACTTTTGTTTATAGAAAAAAAAAACTACTGTCAAATTTATCAAATTTATCTTCATATAGAAGTCAAGACCATAGACTCTATTGTCAGCATTTAAAAGTCTCCCCTTTCCAAAAAAGGAATTAATTAATTAATTAGTTAGTTAATAGTAATTTATTTGACAAATAAAAAATCACAATGCAATTGCCCAATACAGAAAACCAAAATGGTACATTTAGGGGAAATTAGCTACAATTTTCTACAACCTAGAAGAGGCTTAAAAGACAACAGGACATATTTAGTAAAAGATATATTTCCTACTATTGTGCTTCATTTGGTCAACCTAGAAATGTTTCATATAAATCTGGAAATGATTTAAAATATTTTGGGCCAATAATATTTTCAGTCAATAATGTTTGCTAGTACATCATTAAATTGTGACAGAAATTCAATACCTATATAATTTTTAAATGAAAAGTGCAAACAAAAAATACAATTCCTTAAATTACATTTGTTATAAGAAATGAATACTACAACTCCATCAAAAATTGCATTCAATTGCCATAAAACATAACTGGTATTGGAATTCTGAAAGGTTCTCAAATTCCACAAGAATAAAAATTAAAAAGTTAGAAAATTATAAATACTAAAGTAGCAATATTTAGTACCTTACTTAATTCCTAATCACTTCTTACTCATTTTAACCAATCTTCGATGCTAACCCCTGGTCAAATTGTTGTAAGTACTTATAGATCAAGGAATAAATCCTATTGTTTGCATTGATCAAGGTGCTCAATGAAAGTATTATCTTTTAGTTACATTAAAGTAGAAAGCAAAGACTATTGGAAATGCATGAACAGCAAAAAATAGTCCTAGGAATCATTAGACTTGATGGGAAGCTTGAAGCAATTTTCTTTCTTTTCCCTGTCATTAAAAAAATAACTTATTTACATGGCACTTATAATCAATGAAGTGTTTTCATATATTAACACATTTCTCCCTTAGAAAAGTTTTGTAGAAAAAAATGTCAAGTAATGAATACAAAGTTATAATTTTTTAAGTGGCAGATCCACTATTAAAACCTAGCTTCTCATGATTCCAAATCCAATTTATTAATTTAATTAATCTAATTAATTTATTTTTGCTGCATCTCCATGCATACAGTGCTTTGCACATATTTAGTACTTGATAAATGCTTTTTCATTCAATCATTCACTGCATATATACTTTAGTTATAATAATGATAGTTATTGGAGAGATGCTAATTTGACATATTTCCTAAGAATCTTAACTTTCCAAAACTAGTAATGCTCTGTCTTTGCTTCTTTTCAAGGGGATGTCAGATAGTTATCTGTGAAATTAAGCTATAGCACAAAACAAGTAGTCACTATATTAAGACTTTAAGACTTATTATATCTTGTTATCATGGAATTCTAGAATTGGTATGGAACTGAGAGGTGATTTCTTAGAACTATACCCAAAGAGAGTGTTGAAGTTGGATCATATCAGTGAGATGGATCACTTGAGTTTCTTTCATTATCACACAAGTAAAGGCTTATGATGGCAGTATGTCATTGTATATTTCACAAGGAAAATGGAACCCACCACTAGTAGAAAGATTAGATCCTGTTGTAAAATCTTGTCCCATTCAGTCACTCATAGAGAGCATCTTAACCCCAGATTAGCATTTTGGAGAGGTATTGCTCTGTTATCTGTAATCATAAACATATATGTCCACAATTTTTTTCATCTATTCTGGTACAACAACCTTTATTAAACAGAAAGGATCCACACATATTGTCAGTTTTCCCATACTCATTCTACTTCCTCCTCCAAGGGATTTATTTTCTGTAGTTGTCCTTACTAATTCCTTATCAAATGAATATTTGATATTAAGGTATATTTAAGATAGATTCAGCTACATCCTTCATAAGGAAAGCTCATGTAGTGATTTATCATCCTTAGGGCATATGTCATAGACCAACAGAGTATTTACATAGTCTGATTGCCTCATTTGACAAAGGAGAAAACAAGCTTCAACATTTTGTGGTCTATTTTGATATCCATATTAATTTAAGGATAGAATTTAAATAGAACTGAGTTCACTATACACTGAATAAAGTGTACTATATTAATGAAAGAAATATACTGGTAAATCAATATCACTACGTTAAAATGTGCTATGAATTAGGTTAGATAAATGAAAGCATTTAATAACTGAGGAAAGAAAGAAAGAGAGAAAGAGAGGAAGAAAGAGAGAAAGAGAGAAAGAAAGAGAGAAAGAGAGAGAGAAAGAAAGAAAGAAAGAAAGAAAGAAAGAAAGAAAGAAAGAAAGAAAGAAAGAAAGAAAGAAAGAAAGAAAGAAAGAGAGAAAGAGAGAGAGAAAGAAAGAAAGAAAGAAAGAAAGAAAGAAAGAAAGAAAGAAAGAAAGAAAGAAAGAAAGAAAGAAAGAAAGAAAGAAAGAAAGAAAGAAAGAAAGAAAGAAAGAAAGAAAGAAAGAAAGAAAGAAAGAAAGAAGAAACAAAGAAAGGAAGGAAGGAAGGAAGGCAGGAAGGAAGGCAGGAAGGAAGGAAGGCAGGAAGGAAGGCAGGAAGGAAGGAAGGAAGGAAGGAAGGAAGGAAGGAAGGAAGGAAGGAAGGAAGGAAGGAAGGAAGGAAGGAAGGAAGGAAGGAAGGAAAGGAGGGAGGGTGGAAGGAAAGAAGGAAGGAACGAACAAAAGAAGGGAGGGAGGGAGGGAGGAAGGAAGGAAGGGAGGAAGGAAAGAAGGAATGGTGGAAGGAAAGATGGAAGAAAGCAAGGAAGGAAGGAAGGAAGGAAAACGCAATATTTCTAAATCTCAAGTATACTAGTTTATAAAATGAGAGAGGGGGGAGGAATTGAATTATCTCTATGTTCTATTCTATATCAAAATATTATAATCACTTGATCTAGTTCCTTTTAAAGAATGGTTTCCAGCTAAGGCTTCACTTTCAATCATAATTTTCCATCTTCCATGAAATTACTATGCAGAAGGACTGAAATCAGCATATTAAAGAAAGAACATTGAAGTACTTCTCTAATAAGACTGTGCTTCCATTAACCAACAACTTCAGAGGGTGATATTTTCTTTCTTCAGACAAGATAGTAAATTATTTCTCTCTATGGCAATAATTTCTCACCTAGATTCTGAGACATCCTAGATTGGGACCAAATGTATCAAGGGGTAAAATGAAATGTTTCAAACAAAATTATTTTATTATTTCTTCAAATTTATTTTTGAAAATATACATATTCCAGATAGTACTCATGACATTTCTTTAGGATTAATGATGATTTATTTGCCACCCAAAGATGTGGAAATATTTGCTCTGAGGAATCTTATATACATAGAAAAACTCATTATGGATGTTGTTTTTGTGTGGTAGGTCTACTGGGAGAATGATATGTCTCTTTCCCTTTTTCAATATTTCCCTCTCCACTTATACATACAAAACTTATATTAAACATGTTCATAAAGATCTATTACAAGGTTTACTGACATATTGATGTATCTTTGGAGTTAAGTGTTTAATGATGGTCATTAATGAAAAAGAAATAATGAGAAATAAAGGTACCTGAAAATGGATCTTTGCATTTATCTCTTTAGATTTAATGAATTTACTACATTTACAAAAATAAATTAGTTAAAGCTGATTAAAATTTTCTTAGAAACTATTGCTAGCTAGTACATAAATAGTAGGTTACAAAACTTTTAAATGTCAAAGGTCTAAAAAAATCAGTTTGGCAAATAGGATACTAAATTGCTATTCTAAATTAATAAAAATGGGAAATGTTTATGGAACATTTGGTTTCTCCATTCAGGAAGTACTTGAAAAGAAGTAAAAAAAAAATAATAATAGGAGAATTGACAGAAAAACTAAAGAGCTGTGAGAAAATTTATTGAAGAGAGGAATTCCCTAAAAATTAAACTAGGCCAAAAGGAAATAGAGGTGCAAATATACACCAAAGAAAACAACTCTAATGAATATAATGGATCAAATGGAAATGGAGGCAAAAAACAAAAGCACTGAAGAAAAACTCTTCAAAGAGTAAGATTAGCCTAATTAAAAAATAAATGCAAAAACACAATGAAGAAAATTATTTCCTAAAAATTAGAATTAGAAAAATAGAAGCTAATGTATACATAAGATATCAAGAAATATAAAAGGAAAAAAAGAGTGAAAAAAATAGGAGAAAATCTAAAATACCTCAGTGGAAAATAGATTCAGGAGAAATAATCTCAGTATCACTGGAATACTTGAAAGTCATCATCAAAAATGAGTCTAAATACTATGTTACAAGAAATAATCAGGGAAAACTACCCTGATATCAACAAATGAGGGAAAAATAAAAAATGGAAAGAATCCATTGACTGCCTCCTGTAAGAGACCCCCAAATAAAATATGCCAAGACTGTTATAGCCAAATTTCAGAACTCCTAGGCCAAGAAAAAAAGTACGGATACCTAAATCAGGAAGATCTAAAACAGAGAAAAAATGTAGATCAATCTCTAAAATTGACATTGTTGAATAAATTTTAAGTAAAATACTAGCAGAGATTATAACATTATATCACAAGGATATGCAACCTGATTAAGTGGCTTTTATATAAGGAATGTAAAGAATCTTTAATATTAAGAAAATATTAGCATAATTGACCATATCAATAACAAAATAAAGAGAAATTGTTATTTCAGTAGATATAGAAAAAAAAACATTTGACAAAATCTAATATCTACTTCTTATAAAGACAGTAAAAATGTTGCAATAAATGGATCTTTCCTTCAAGTGATAAATGGCATCTACCTAAAACCCTCAGGAAAGCATTATTTCTTATGTATATAAACTAAAACCCCTCCCAATAAAATCAGAGTTACTGTGAGGATGGCCATTAACACCATTATTATTTAATATTGTACTAGAAATGTTAATTATTTAATAAGAGCAGAAAAGGAATTTTAGGAATTAGAATAAGCAGTGAGGGAACAAAATGATCACTCTTTGCACTCTTTGCAGATGATATGATGTTATATCTAGATAATACAAGAAAATCAACCAAAAAACTATAATCACTAACAACTTTAGCAACATTTCAGGATAAACAACAAACCCACTATAATCATTAGTATTTATATTTGCTGTCACCAAAGCCTATTAGCAAATGATAGAAAAGGAAATTCCATTAAAAATAACACTAGAGGAGCTGCTAGGTGGCTCAATGGATCAAGACCCAGGACTAGAGATGAGAGGTCTTAGGTTCAAATGTGACCTCAGACACTTCCTAGTTGTGAGACCCTAAACAAGTCACTTAACCCCCATTATCTTGCCCTTACTACTCTTTTGCATTAAAACCAGTACACAATATTGATTCTGAGACCAAAGGTGAGCATTTAAAAAGCAAACAAACTCTAGACAATATAAAATATAAAATCTACCAAAACAACCCCAACAATTATATGAATACAACTACAAAATACTCTTCACAAAAATAAAGTCAGAGTTAAACAATTACAAATACAGTAATTGTTCATGGATAGGCCAAGTCAATATAATAAAAATGACCATCTGACTTAAATTAATATGCTTATTCAGTATCATATTGAAATACACAAGAACAATTTCATAGAACTAGAAAAATTAACAAAATTCATCAGGAAGAGCAAAAGGTCAAGAATATCAAGGGAAATAATGAAAAAAATATGAAGGAAAGAGACCTAGCCATATCATATCTCAAACTATATAAAGTAGTAACCATCAAAATAATATGCTAAATAAGAAATACAGTAGTGAATCAGTGAAATAGGTTAGGTAATCAATATATGGTAATTTGTGTCTTTAACAATTTAGTGTTTAAAAAAAAGATCCAAGTTTTTGGGGAAAGAATATGACAGAAAATAGTCATAGACCAGCACACTGTACACAAGGATAAAATCAAAATACAATAAAAAATCATTTTCTGACATTTTTCAATCTGTGCCCTTTTCTTACTTTTCATTGTTACCAACTTCACAAGATGGCACATATTTTGATATGTTATATATTTGTTATCAGATAATAAAAGTTCTTGGGAGTGACAAGTATCATCTTATTAACTTAATATTTAATATTTTTTAGTTTAACTTTATTGAGTTGCTCATGATTTTCATTTAATGTCTTTCAAAGGCAATTTTCCTATTCAGCTTTAATCTTTTCATCAGCAATACTTGAAATCCTCTGTTTCATTAAATATCAATTTTTCATTTGAAGGGTTTGGTTATGCTATTCTTGATTGAAACCATATTCTGTCCCAAGCTGTCTGCTCCTTTCACATGATAAATGCTAAATCTTTTGTGATCATTATTTTGGCTTCATGATATTTTGAATATTTTTGTTTTTGTTTTGTTTTGTTTTGTTTTTCCTCTGCTTATAATATTTTCTCTTTGATTTAGGAGCTTTTGAATTTGGCTAAAATATTTCTAGGGTTTTTTTGGGGGGGTCTCTTTTAGATTATGATTAATAGATTTTACATTTTTATTTTGCCCTATGGTTCTAGGATATCAGGGCAGTTTTCCTTTATATATTCTTGAAATATAATATTTAGACTCTTTTTTGTTCAGATCTTACAGCTTATAATTAGAATTATATGACCTCTTCATGATCTGTTTCCCAGATCAGTTGTTATTTCAATGAGATATTTTGTGTTTGTGTCTATTTTTTCATTCTTTGACCTTGTCTTATTGTTTTTTAGTGTCCAATTGAATTATTACCTTCCATTTATCCAATTTTAATTTTAAGGAATTTTGTTCCTCATTTTCATTTGGTCAATTTTTAAGGTGTTTATTTTCTTCAGCATTTTGTTGCTTCTTTTTACAATATTATTACTTCTTTTTATATAATTGTCTTCTATCATTCTAATTTCTTCACATAATGTTTCCTTTACTCTGTTATTTAATTTTGAAAATAATTTTAAGTCTTCCAGAATTCATGTGGTTTGTGTCCAATACATATTTTTTTTGAAACTGCTTGGAGAAGTTTTGACTTCAGTGTCTTCTAAGTTTGTGTCTTGTTCTTCCCTGTCTCAATAGTAACTTGTGTTTGGGTTCAAGTTGCTCATTTTCCTATTTCTTGACTTTGAATGTATGTTAAAATTAGATTCTTTTAATAGCATAAAGTACGAAGGGAAAGGGAAATTCCAAATTTTAGGCTCTTTTCCACTGCTTATTTCAGAGCTAATTCTAGAGTTTTGGAAGTTTTCAGTACTTCCAAGGTGGTATAAAGGGGGGAGGAGTGTGGTCACTAATCTCCTGTTCTGCACTCTAGTCCATACCCAGGAATAGTCTTTGATCTACTGGGATTGCAGTTACTATTGTTCCTCATCCTGTTTATTCTCTTTTGCATTGCAAATGATATGACTGTTCAGATTCCCTTTTCTATTTTGGCCACAAATCTCTCTCATCTCCTGAATGTGACCCAGAAGGCGCCATAAGTGATGAAGTTGCCAAACAGCTTCCAGTCCTACATTTAGTGCTTGTATAAGAGTTCCTTGTAATCTCTTTCTGATCAGTTGACAAAGTATCTCTATGGAGGTAGTGTTCAATAGTATCAATAGTGTGCAAAATCAAGAATGATGAATGAAAAAAGCTTCTGGACTTGGGAATTAATAGATTTTTGGTAACTATAGAGAGAACAGTTTGGATTAAGGGATGAGGTGAAAGAGAAATTGCATTCAAATATTTATAATTTGCCTGAAGTTTGCAAATGGAGACATCAAGAGAAGGTGACTGGGTTTTTTAGGGTGAAAAGGAAGAGCACCATATGACTAACTTGAAGGTATGATTCTATTAAATGAAAAGATTGTTAGTGAGGAGTGGGAATAAGAGGATTGGAGGAAGACATCTTACATACTAAAGAGAACGAGGTAGAGTTCTTAGGTGGTGATCTTAGGTGGATGAGATCAAAGGCATAAAAAGGGAAACATGTTTTTTTTAATGCCAATTTTTACAAAACTAAATAAAACAAGCATTTCCATATATGAAAAAAAAGATTGTATGTAGATGACATCTCAAATATCCTATATGTTTGTTAGTTTTCTTCATATCTACATAAATCCTCTTCACAAGTGTCCCAGACCATTTCCATCCTCCCTGCATCTCAGAAAGTATCATCCCAGAGACTATATTCATATAAATTAAGTCTTTCATGTTTTCACCTTTCAGTTCACTCTCACAATTTATTATTCCAGTATTGTGTATAATGTTCTCTTGGTTCTACTAATTGTATTGTTTATTATACCTTGTTGTTCTTTCTGAGTTTATTTTTTTAATTAGCTTGCTCACCACTTATGTCATAGTGTTATTTCATTACAATTATATGCCACAATTTACTTAGTCATTCTCCAATTTATCAACATCCCCTCACTTTCCAATTCTTTGCTACCGCAAAGAGAACTAACTATAAATATTTTCGGAGATAGAGGTTATTTTCCTTTTTTTCTCTGTATATTATTTATATGAGACCTCTATCTGAGGACCTACCTATAAACATTTTTTCCCAATTTTCTACTTTCCTTCTTGTCTTGGCAACATTTGTTTTATTTTTACAAACCTTATCAATTTAATGTATGCAAAAGTATCCATTTTACATTTCAAAATGATTTTCATTTCTTGGTGATTTATAAGTTCTTCTCCTATCCATAAATCTGATAAGAAATACGTTTTTTGATCTAATTTATTTATGGCATCCTCTTTTATTTCTATATTATGTATCTATTTTGATCTTATCTTAGTGAATGGTATAAGATATTGGCCTATACCTAGTTCATGCCAAATTACTTTGTAGTTGTCAATTTTTTTTTAACCAAATGGTGATTTAATATGCCAAAAATCTGGATCTAAGTTTTTGGCAAATATATGGTTACTATAATATTTTATAAATGTTTGTGGTATGTCTGTTTTATTTCATTTATCTACCTTTCTAGTTGTTAGACAATATCAGATCATTTTGATAATTAGTACATTGCGATACAATTTAATTCTGATATTGCTAGACCTTGTCCTTTATATTTTTCATTAATTCTTTTGATTTCTTGATCTTTTGTTCTTCCAAATGAATATTGTTATTATTTTTCCAATTCATTAAAATATCTTTTGTTAATTTAATTGGAATGGCATTGATTTTTAGATTAGTTTAGGTAGGATTGTACTTTTATTTATATTGGCTCTACTCATCTGTGAACAAATAATATTTCTACAATTTTTAGATATGCCTTCATTTATGTAAAACATAATTATTTTCATGTAGTCCTTGGTTTTGTTTTTGCAGGCATAGTTACAAGTATTTTATGTTATCTGTGTTTATTCTAAATGGAATAACTCTATCTCTTCTTGTAGGATTTTATTAGTAATATTTTGTGATGCTAATTGTTTATGTGGATTCATTTTATATCCTTTTACTTTGTTAAAATTATTGAGTTTCAATGTCTTTTAGTTGAATTTCTAGGATTTTCTATGTATACTTTCCAGTCATTTGCCAAAAGTTTTTTTTTTTAATTTAATAATTCACATTGGGTTTTAGAAAGGAGGAGCAGCATTAGGAGAAGAAGATAAAGAATTATTGAAGGAGTAAACTAAAGGGTTAGGTTTGTGAAAGGAGAAATGTGAGGATAAAGCAGGGAACTGACAAAGTTGAGAGAGATGATATAATTAAAATTTGGAATGAAGTTGAAGGATAGAGGAATGATGCCAAGTGAGAGAAGGATATGAGGTTATTGTTACATAAAGAATATGAGAGGGATGTATAGTTGAGGTGAAAGACTAATAGATAAAAGGGAGTTCAAGGGAATTAAACTATTTCATTGTGGCTTTAGGTAAAAATAATTATTGTCGGTAAAAAAGAGTGATTCGATAAGTAATGTAGAGTGAGTATAAAATGAGAAGGAAGAGGGATATTTTGAAAAAAAAAATCCAATGATCTAAACTTAGAAGAAAATCATGTTTACTTAGAAGGATTTTCTTTCATTATGACCTCAAGATCTTTCCTTGTGACATTGAATTAAGACTTTAACTTCTCTTCAGTTATTGAGAATTTGAATCCACAGAAAACAAAGTACAAAAAGTTTATTTTATTTCTTTATACTTGATTATGTGTCATACTTAAGGCAGAAAAATAGAGGGTTTAGAAAAGGGTAGCCAGCTCACACTGAATTGATGAGGGATAGTTGTGAATCTGGTCCATTGGATCCTTATTCACTAACAGCTTGTGTTAGTGAAAAGAGAAGTGAATATAAATAGGAAAGCTGTGGCCAGGCCCATGGAGTGCTTTAAATACCAGTGAAGTTTCATTCTTAATGTAAGAGTCTTTTCAGAGCCATCACACATACAAGAACAATTCTGGTATGTTGAAAGACAGATAATGGGCAACTATTTTCCAGCAACCAAGATGATAGCAATAATTAGAACTAGTTTAAAATTACAAGAGCTATTTTAAGCGAAATTTATGAAAACCCTTTTCATGATAGATGTTGTTAAATTCTGTATCTGTGAATAATATTATAGAAACTCTTCCATCATCATATATCTTTTGGAGCAGGAGATATGACCAAATCACTTCACTTCCCTATTATCCAATTTCTTCATCTACAAAAGGAGGCAGTTGTAGCAGACAATCTTTAAGATATTTCCTGTTACTCCACCTCTGGAAAAACAAACAAACAAACTAACTAACAAACCCTTAGTTTTGGCATGATAGGGTTCTACACTACTACTTAAGGAGTGAGATTTAAGTTAGAGAATTAGAAAATAATTTGAAATTACTTCTATTCCTCTGCCTCCAAGATCATCAATTTAGCTAATTAAAGGCCTAGTATTTGCCTGGTGCAAAATTGTATTTTCTCCCAATATGTTATTTTTCAACTATTCCTGTTGTGTTTTTTGTCTTTGCATGTTTTTAGCTTCTTTATTATTCCCCAATTATCCTCTATTTTCCCAATTTTACACTTCGTAAAGCCTGATTTGAAGAATGTACACAATTTGCAGGCTATTTTAGGGTCATTACCCAGCCTCATTTGTTAGTATGGCTATTTTCTATTATCTATTTTAGCCAGTGCATTTATAAAATCGCTCATTACTCTCTATAACTCCTTCTGCTAACATAGGGTCGTCCTCCTTATTTGCTATCCTTATCTTTTGCTTGCATGCAATAAATGGGACTTTTTAAAGTATTTAAATTTTCATTTAGCACATTGAAAAATTATTTTGTGAGGCATTGCAAGTTTCCAACCTGTCAAATTCAAAACGCCCACATCTTGTTTCATCCTTCTTCATACATTAAGACATTTTAGGAACTTTTCCCATTTATAGATCTATTTCCCTCCATCCACCTATACTTCATCTCCTTTTCATAATATTTCTTAATTGCCCTAAATGAACTTTCTTGAACTAAAATGTGCTAATAACTCTGGTTGATGTAAACTGAATACTCTGAAGGTTTTTAAACAGAAATTCCCAATTTGAAGTAAATATATTTAGGAAACTATGAAGAACAGCTGCAATGGTATGATAGACAGGAAGGGTTTAAAAGGAATTATCAGAATAATGAAAGTCATTTAATCTTTAAGTAATGCCTATGAATGGAGGAGTTTGAAAGGATCTTCCAAGCTCCAAATTCAGCCTAGGTAGGCCAATTATTGGGGAAAGACTGAACACATTTGCAATTCCCTCACCAGGTACTGCAAAATTTCACACTAGCTAGTAATTTTTGGTATTCAAAATCATTTCTTAATCTGTAGTATTTGGTATTGCTCACATTTCCCTAGGATTTGAAAAACTGCAAACTAGATCATTCTTTTAAGTTACCATTTTATTATTCTTATTAGATAAGAAGTTATTACCTGATGCCAAAATAATAGTTAACTGATTCAATTCAATTATAATTTAGCCTCTAAAGGATGACCATGAAAAAGCAAAATGAAAGTAGAAATTAAATGGAATCTGATAAATGATGAGTAGAGGGAAGTGATAGGAAAACACAAAAAGTGGTGAGGGGCTTAATTTTCATATAGATTTTTTAAATTAAAGTTTATTTTTTTAATGAGAAATATTTCTCTCTCTTTCTCACTCTTGGGCAACCCACCCATTGCCCAAGAAAGAAAATCAAAACTTCTGTGGAAAGCATTTTCCATCAAACAAAACAAATTTCTTCATTGGACCATGTAGAAAATATTTGTCATATTACTCCGAATCTTTAACTTCCCTTTCTGAATCTAGGTAGCATAAGTCATCATGAGTTCTATGGAATCATGACTGGTCATTGGATAGACTCAAGGTTTCTAAATCTTTCAAAGCTTTTTATTCTTGTTTTTGTTTTTATACTATCTGTTCACTTCGCTCTGAATCAACACATATAAATCTAAGAATTTTCTCATGTGATTTCTATTTCTTATTGAACAATGGTATTCAAAACATTTGTATATCATAAATTTTCAGCTCTTCCCCAATCGATGGAATTTTCTCAATTTCTTTTTTGTATCTGCCAAAAAAATCTGTTATAAATTTGTTTTTAAATCATTAGAGTCTTATTTTGCTTAGACCTAATGATTCCTCCCTTAATCAACTTTCCATCCAATTTCCCCCTTCACTTTTCCTTTTCCCTTCTATTTCTCTAGTTAGTGAAATGGATTTCTGGGTCCAGATCTCATGTATATTCTTCCTTATTCCTTTTGACCAGTTCAGTGATATTATTAGATGCTCTCTTTACCTCTTCATTTTTGATTGTAGGGACTTCAAATCGCATAGTAAGATTATATGAGATAATTATTCCTCACCATCTTCTCCTTACTCCTGATGCAGTGAATTCCCCTTCCTCTCTCTTTCCAGGCTTTCATTAATTTACTTGTTCATTACACTGATTTACTTGATCATTTGGGTCATTGCTCTGATTCTGAATTTCTAAATCTTTCCAAGTTGTTTATCTTAATAATATTCTTGTTTTATGGTTTGTTCCCCTGATTTTGCTAACTCTACTTTGTATCAATTCCTAGGTTTCTATGAATCTGTCCCTTTTATCACTTCTAGCACTACAGCATTATTTTAGTACATTGATATACAATAACTACTTCAGGCATTCAGTAATTGATGCACATTCCTTCAAATCACAATTCACTGCTGCTATCAAAATGAGTTGCTGTAAATATTTTTGTACATGTTTGTATATAATCTTCATTTTTAATCTTTTTTTAAGACATAGACCTAATAGCAATGTTCCTGGTTCAAAGGGCATGAACAGATTAATAGATTTTTGGTCACATTTTGAAATTGCTTTCCATAAAGACCAATTCAGAGTTCTGCCAATGATACATTAAAATGATTATTTTCCCACAGTATGTCCATAATATGTCATTTTCTGTTTTTAACAATTTTGCCAATCTGATAAATGTGAAGTGGTATGTTAGTTATTTTAAGATGAATTTATCCATTAGTGATTAAGAGAAATTTTATAGGGTTCAATTGGATTTCTTCCAATGAAAATTGTCTCTTCCTACCGTTTGACAATTTATCAATTGGTGAATGGATATTATTCTCATGAATTTTAATCAATATATCTTAGAAATGAAGTAATTACCAGAAAAAATTAATGTAAAGATTTTTTCACAATTTCCTGATTCTTTTCTAATTTAATTGCATTGAATCATATGAAAGTATTTAATTATATGTAATTAAAATTATACATTTTAGATAGTTTCCTTTGAGATGTTCTGTATTTTTGTTTGTTCATGGACCTGTCTTTCCTATCCAAAGACCCAATACATAATTTATTCTATGCTCTTTTAATTTGTTTGTGATGATACTCTTTATACCATGCATTCATTTGGAGGTTGTATTGGTAAACTGTTTGAAATGTTAATGGACTCTATTAAATATTTTCAGCCCAATTGCTTTCCAGTTTTCTCAACTAATTTGTTAAATATGAAATTCTTGTATCAATAGCTGTTATTGTTGAATTCATCAAATACTAAGCTTGCTTTCTTCATTATATTGTGTATCTGACCTGGTCAATTGATTAACTTCTATATTTATTTTTAAAAAGTGCCTTTTATACTTACAGCTTTATATTATAAGAGCATTTGCTCCTCTTCCTTCTGACTTTTTTTTATTAAATGCTTTAAAGTTATTGATGTTTTGTTTTGCCATGTGAATTTTATTTTTTCTAGTTTTATAATATCATTTGTTAGTTGAATTGGTATGGGAATAAATAAGTAAATCAATTTAGGCATTTATTTTCATTTTTATTATATTGACTCAGCCTACCCATGAGCAATTAGGATTTTTCCAACTATTTAGATCTATTTGCTTCTGTTTGTTTCTGTAAAGAACATTCCATAACTTTGTTAACATGGTACTTTTATGTGCCTTATTAAGTAGACTCTCAGGTACTTTGTAATTTAATTATTCTAAGTGGAATTTCTTGATCTCAATGTCTATTTTTTTTATAATATAGAGAATATTGATTATGTGGGTTTATTTTATCTACTAAAACTTTGCTAGAGCTGTTCTTGCATATAGAGCTTTTGTTGGCTCTTTAGGATTCTCTAAGTTAACCTTTTGAAAATAATTACATTTCATCTTAGTCTATGTTTATTCTCTCTGTTTCTGTCTCTCTCACTCTTTCTGTTTTATTTTTGTCCCTCTCTGTTTTCGTTGTTATACCCAAGCATTTCTGAGTAGTAATACTGATATTAAACGTCTTTGATTTACCCTTGATGTATTAGAAAAGGCCTCTCACTAATCTACATAACATATAATGCTGACTTTTGATTTTAGATACATATAAGAACAGGCACAGTGGAGAGCACTATGAGACCAAAGTCAGGAAGAAATTAGTATAAATCTGACCTCAGAAAATTTAAAGGTGTTTGATCTTGGATAAATCATTTAAACTCCACTTCTATCATTTTCCTCAGGTATAAAATGGTAATAATAACAGTACCTAACTCACAGAATTGTTGTGAGAATGAAATGTGATAATATTTGTAAAGCAATTAATATACTGCCTGGAACATCTGAGGTACTACATTATATAGAGTGATAAGACCGGAAAAAAATAATGACATCCCTACAGGTATATAATAAGCCTGTCTCTTTTCATTAAGGATAGAATTGAACATCATGAGGAATAGCAGCTTTAAAAAAAAGTCAGAGTATGATATTGGTGATCTACACATCCCTCTAAGGGAGAAGTCATTTGTTATAAGTCAGATAAAGATAGGATATACATGGTTGTACTTGAGGCTTCCTAGATAAAAGATATCACCTTTATCATACATATATATATATATATATATATATATATATATATATATATGTATACATATGTATACATATGTTTACGTATACATATATATGTGCCAGAATAGAAACAAAATGAAAATATGTCCAATTTTTAGGACATAAGTAAAAGATGGAAAAATAAATCAAACTTGAACATGCAACTAATAAACATATGAATGTAAGCCTATGTTCCACATGATTGCCTTTTGGAGATAGTGGTTTCAGAAGAAGATGGATGATTTTATAATTGTCAACTAGTAAAAGGAGGAAATGTCAAAATGAAAAGTAGATTTCGATAATCAGGAACACATTATGACCAGTGAATCTCATGTCACTTAATTACAGATATATTTAGCTTAAAAACCTCTGGATTTGATCCAGAAAATTTTGGAAGGGGGCAGAAAAAATCTGCCCAAGTACATCCAATGAGTCAGATAGCACAGAGAGTATCCTATATGCTATAAGGATAAATATGTTAGTAGAACAAGGAAATAATTAATGAAAAAACTGTATATAATAAAAGCAACAAAAAATTTCATGACCTATGATATCTACATAAAAATGTGTACCAAATGCATAATAAAACTCAACCAATTTCAACAAGAAGTAATATTCATTATTCTTTTACTCATAAACTATGTGAAAAGAGCACTGACTCTAGAGTCAGAGGTTTTGAGTTCAAATCTTGCCTCTGATGGATATTATCTGTGTGACTTGGCCATGACACCTAACATCTCTGTGGTTACATTTTGGATTATATAGCCTCTGAAGTCCCTTCTTGCTGTAAATCCCTGACCCTTTGAATTTCTGCTTCTTGGGATTCCTAGATTCCTTTAGAATTCGTTTAAATATTACCTCTTATAAGAAGTAGAACACTGAATTAATAATAAATATACCAACCTAGGTGATATGGATGAATATTTACAAAAATATAAATTGCCTAGACTAACAGAAGAATAAATAGTTTTCTTAAATAATCCCATATCAGAAAAAGAAATCCAACAGGCCATCAAAGAACTTCTTAAGAAAAAATCCCCAGGGCCTGATGGATTCACCAGTGAATTCTGTCAAACATTCAGAGAACAGTTAATCCCAATACTATACAAACTATTTGGCATAATAAGCAAAGAGGGAGTTCTACCAAACCTCTTTTATGACACAAGCATGGTACTGATTCCAAAACCAGGCAGGCCAAAAACAGAGAAAGAAAATTATAGACCAATCTCCCTAATGAATATAGATGCAAAAATCTTAAATAGGATACTAGCAAAAAGACTCCAGCAAGTGATTAGAAGGGTCATCCACCATGATCAAGTAGGATTTATACCAGGGATGCAGGGCTGGTTCAACATTAGGAAAATTATCCACATAATTGACCACATCAACAAGCAAACCAACAAGAACCACATGATTATCTCAATATATGTAGAAAAAGCCTTTGATAAAATACAACACCCATTCCTATTAAAAACACTAGAAAGCATAGGAATAGAAGGGTCATTCCTGAAAATAATAAACAGTATATATCTAAAACCATCAGCTAATATCATCTGCAATGGGGATAAACTAAATCCATTCCCATTAAGATCAGGAGTGAAACAAGGATGCCCATTATCACCTCTATTATTTGACATTGAATTATTTTTAACATTAAAAATTATTTATCTGAGGTGGAGTCAAGATGGCAGCATAGAAGCAGCAGAAGTTCAGACCTCTGAAAACCCTTCCTTACTGATTACAAACTAAATGCTCCTAGGAGACTGAAAATCAAACCTAACAACAAGACAGAGTCAAGGAAACCTCCTGCTGGACTCAACATAAATGGTCAGCCCCCCAAAAGCCTGAATTTGAGAACACTCAGGTCTAAGGGGAGGGAAGGTCCTGGGACCCCTTCCCCCACCTAGAGTACTAAGCCTCCAGGGGTAGCTCGAACCTCTGTGTGGGCAAGGGTACAGGTCTGGAGGGAGTACCTTATGGGCAAAGCAGTGTCAGGTTCAGAATGTCAAACAGGCAGTGGGAAAATAGAGAAGATGCACAGAGTGCAGAGCTGGTAGCCTAGTTGCAGTAGTAGAGACATTCCATATTGCCTCCCCCCTTGAGGTTTGGGCCTTAGGGCACATTCAGCTGCTCTGTAACTCAGCTGGACTCAATCCCATCAAGGCATACAGAGCTCAGGGAAGCTCAAATTCCAACACCCCTCCCCTACAGACTGTGCTGAGAGATTTGCTGACAAAAAATGAAGGGTGAAGGCTGAGAGAAAAGCCCAAACCCACACAAAAAAAGAGAGGAGCAAAAGTACAGGCAACTGCAGAGAGTAAAGAAGGGGGTAAATATGAGCAAACAACAAAAAAAGAAAAAAAAAGAAATTACAATTGACAGCTTCTATACAGGCAATGAACAAAGAGCAAATGGAACAGAGAAGGATGAAAGAACATCAAGCAAAAACATAGAAACTCCAGCGAATTGGATACAGGCTTTGGAAGAACTAGAAAGACAATTCAAAACACAATTAATAGAGGCTGAAGACAACTGGGAAAAGAACTTAAAAAGTAAGATAAGACTCCTGGAAACAGAAAACAGTGTCTTGAAAGTCAAAATTAATCAGCTTAAAAATGAAGCAAAGGAGACTAAAGATGAGGCAAAGAAGATGAAAGATGAGGCAGAGAAAATGAAAGATGACCTCCAAAGAAAATCAGACCAGAAGGAGGATGACCAAAACGCTGGGGAAGAAATCCAATCTTTAATATCCAGAATACAACAACTAGAAGCAAGTGACTTCACAAGGCAGCAGGACACTATAAAACAAAACCAAAAGAATGAAAAAAAATAGAGGAAAATATGAAGCACCTCATTCGCAAACCAGAAGATTTAGAAAATCATTCCAGGAGAGACAAGTTAAGAATTATTGGCCTACCGGAAGACCATGACAAAAGAAAAAGCCTAGACAGCATACTACAGAAAATTATCCAAGAAAATTGCCCCAATGTTCTAGAATAAGAAGGAAAAGAGGAGATTGGAAAAAATCCACAAATCACCTCCTGTACTTAGCCCTCAACTAACAATAACCAGGAATGTTATAGGCAAATTCAAGAACTATCAAACCAAGGAAAAAATATTACAAACTTCAAAGAAGAAGTCATTCAGATACCATGGAAACACAGTGAGGATAACACAGGGTCTGGATGCATCTACACTGAAGGACTGAAAGGCATGGAATATGATATTCTGGAAAGCAAGGGAACTAGGTCTACAACCAAGAATCAATTACCCAGCAAAACTGATCATATTCTTATAGGGTAAAGTATGGACACTCAACAAAAATAGAAGAATTCCAAGCATTTGTAAAGAAAACACCAGACCTGAACAGAAAATTTGATGCTCAAACACAGAACTCAAAAGAATCTTCAAAAGGTAATTAAGAAAGAGGGAAAAAAAGAAAAACCACCCCCACCCCCCCAAAAATAAAACTTTTTTAAGAGACCCAATAAGTTAAAATATGTATCACTATAAGAAAAGAGGTCATAGATAACTCTTTAAAGTGTTATTATCACCTGGGCAGCTAGAAGAATTACACTTAGAGGGAACTGTGACAAACTGTATAGGATTATACAAAAAATCAAGCCATTCTCCAACTGATAAATGGGCAAGGGATGTGAATAGGCAATTTTCAGTTAAAGAAATCAAAACTATTAGTAAGCACATGAAAAAGTGTTCTAAATCTTTTATAATCAGAGAGATACAAATCAAAACAATTCAGAGGTATCACCTCACAGCCAGGAGATTGGCTAACATGACAGCAACAGAAAATAATGAATGCTGGAGGGGATATGGCAAAGTCTGGACATTAATGCATTGCTGGTGGAGTTGTGAATTGATCCAACCATTCTGGAAGGCAATTTGGAACCATGTCCAAAGGGCACTAAAAAGACTCTCTGCCCTTTCATCCAGCCATAGCCCTACTGGGTTTGTACCCCAAAGAGATAATAAGGAAAAAGACTTGTACAATAATATTCATAGCTTTACTCTGTGCTCTTTGTGGTGACCAAAAATTGGAAAATGAGGGGATGTCTTTCAATTGGGGAATGGCTGAACAAATTGTGGTATATATTGGTGATGGAATACTATTGTACTCAACAGAATATTAAACTGGAGTAATTCCAAGTGAACTGGAAACTTCCAGGAACTGATGCAGAGTAAGAGGAGCAGAACCAGGAGAACATTGTACACAGAGACTGATACACTGTTGTAGCATTGAATGTGATGGACTTCACCATTAGTAGCAATGCAGTGATCCTGAACAACGTGGAAGGATCTATGAGAAAAAACACTATCCACATTCAGAAGAAAATCTGTGGGAACAGAAACACAGAAGAAAAACAATTGCTTGAATACATGGGTCGGTGGGGATATGGCTGTGGATGTAGACTAAATGAACATCCTAATGCAAACACCAACAACATGGAAATAGGTTTTGATCAAGGACACATGTAATACCCAGTGAAATTGCGCATCACCTAAAGGAAGGGTGGGTTTAAGGGAGTTAGGGAAAAAATAAGATTCTTGTAACCTAGAAATAATATTATCAATTGACTAAATAAATTAATTTAAATTAAAATTATTTATCTGTATAAACCTTGTTTTCCTGAGGAAACTATAAGCTCCTTGAGGATAAGAAGTATTTCATTGTTTTCTTTTTTCTAGCATGATGCCTATATCTACAGTTATAATTTTAGACTGATGGTTGGATAGATAGATAGATAGATAGATAGATAGATAGATAGATAGATAGATAGATAGATGAGAGAGAGAGTGAGAGAGAGATTT
The DNA here is from genome assembly GCF_027887165.1 of Monodelphis domestica. Lineage (NCBI taxonomy): Eukaryota > Metazoa > Chordata > Mammalia > Didelphimorphia > Didelphidae > Monodelphis > Monodelphis domestica. The sequence continues at coordinate 196,834,284 of NC_077231.1, forward strand.
ATAGATTTGTATTTCTTCCATATAGGGAGCTCCCGGCAAGGTAACTCCAATCATCAATATAGATAAGGATCAATTTTGCCACCTAAAATCATAGAGAAACACTTGAGAAACTGAATACTTGTGTACCTTGGGCCAAGTCTTATAAGCAGGATCTGTCAGCCATAGCACACATCCTCAGTTCTTTCAGAATTTAAGACTGACCCTCTATCAACTCCTCAACATTGCCTCTCAGAGTGGCACATAGTCAGCAACTAATTAATAACTGTTGAATATAAGTGATTTGAATTGAGTGTCTTTTTAGGTCTGCATATGTAAGGACACTATTTGATATCAAGGCAACCTTGTGATGATTTACTTGGTTCTTTTCTCACCACTTCTGAAATATGCAAAACTATAAACATATACAAATATCTATATATCCATCCATACTTAAATATTATATGCTTGTTTGTGGAGAGAGACAGAGACAGAGGCACACAGAGACAGAGAGGTAGAGAGAAACATAGAGCTATGCTCTCACTATGTTATAGACTTAGCTACCACTTTTATGAGGTCTCACTCTTATGAGGTCTCATTTATCAACAACTTGAGTCAGAAGGTTCCTGTAGAGTGCTATTACTTGTATTTCTGTCACTGGTGTGTGATGCCCATCATTACTCTAGTGCATGAAAGCATTTCTGAAAGGGAGCAGCAGAGCTAATGGCATCCAAACTGAGAAAAGGCTTACAAACTTTCAACCTCACTAAGAATATAAACCAATATTTTCTCCTATTGAACTAAACTAATGAAAGGAAGTTCCCAGCCATTTGAGAGCTAGCCAAAGAGTTGGAAATCAAAAAAGGTCTCTAACACCCACATACCCTTCTGTATATGGAGAGATCAGAATTCACTCAGAGGTGAAATGTGAGAGTCGATGCTCTGATTTATGTACTAGGACTGCCTTGGAGAAGGAACACTCACCTTTTTGTCATTTCAAGCCAAGCTTCCTTGGTGCTTTAAAAATTGAATGCTGTCCACTGGTGTTTCTCTCACTATTTGCTGTTACTTAGAATCAGTCTCTAGGGGAAAATTATACATAGATGTAGATATTATACTCTCTCTTTTTTCCTTTTCTCTCTTACCTAGAGAAAAACTGTTTTTTTTTCACAGCAAACTTTATTGATTTTAATATTAGTTAACTTGGGATACTTGCATAATAAAGTAACCTTATAAATAATTATTGTGTTCCATTATAAAATGCAGTTGGGATTAACTAGGTGGCTGAGTGGATAGAGAGCCATGCTTGGAGACAAAAGGTACTGGGTCAAATCTCACCTCAAAGACTTCCTAGATGTATGATGCTGTGCAAGTCACTTAACCCTAAAGCCTATCCCTTAATGCTCTGCAGCTTTGGAACTTATATTTAATATTGCTTCTGAAACAGAAGATAGGGTTTAAAAATTTTGCCAATAGCTATGGACATGTCTTTTTCCTTCCCTCCCTTGCCACCTCACTCCCTCATTTTCTTTTCTTCCTATTCTTAATGTTGGACATTCATTTGTGGGAAGTTTAAAAATGCTAATCTGGATTCCTAAGGTCATAAGAGAAGAAACCAAGAATTTATGGATAGATATTTATCACCTACTATGCACTAGTAATTATGCTAAAAGGTGAAGATATTAAGAGAGGGAGGAGACAGAGCCTTCTTTTAAGGAACTTACAACCTAAAGAGGGAAATTATATGCAAACAGATTTGTACAGATTGTAAATATGAGACAATCAACATAAGGGAGATATTAGAATTAAAAGGGATTGGGAAATGCTTCCTAATAGAACCATGATGTCAAACTTATGGCATGGGTGCCAGAGAGGGTATGCAGTGTGCTCTCTGTATGGATGCACGTAGTCCAACAGAGTTCATTACTAGAAAGGCAGAGGGACTTGGGAGGCACTTGGGAGGAGCTGCTCCTCCATTTTCTCACATAACCCACCCTTCTGCCCAGCAGCCTAAAGGAAGTGCTTTATCCCCTCCCCTCTCTACCTAGGCTGAGGAGATTCCTGATGTCATTCACCCTTTTGCCCAGCATCCTGATGCACAGAGGAAGTAAGGAGGGTGACTCACAGGTAGTAAAGTTGGAGGGGAGCTGAGCACTCCGACCACTTCCTTCTCCCCCTCTACATGTGTGGGGGGCATTCCTCACTTCACCCACCCCTTTTCCCAGTAGCCCAATAGGAGCACATTCTCCCTCCCCTGTGTGGGGTAGGTGGGGTGGGGCACATGGGGCACTTGGTGTGTGTGTGTGTGTGTGTGTGTGTGTGTGTGTGCAGGGAACAGCACGTGGTCTTGTGGGCCAGGGGGTGACGCATGGCATGCCATCTCTAAAAGGTTCACCATCACTTCTATTGAAGGTTAGATTTTAGTTGGGACATGAGAGAAGCCAGAGAAGCAAGGGAGGAGATGGAAATGAGGAATGATAGAATTATATACATTTTTTTAATCTTTAATTTTTCTAGATTCTATGTCAATACAATTTTTAAGAATCATTTCCTGGCTTTTTAAATCTCACTGCTAACCTGCCCCCAAAAGGCAGATAATATGACATAGTTTGTATATGACTAATCATACAATACATATTTTCATGTTCATCATGTAAAAGAAGACATATAATTAACATGAGAAAAATTAATGGAGGAAATGAAGTGAAGAATATTATCCTTCAATTTATATTCAGACTCTGTCAGTTCCTTCTATAGTGGTGGATAACCCTTTCCATCATGAGTTCCTTATAGCTATTCTAGATCTTTGCCTTGTTGATGATAGTTAAGTTAATCGTATTGTCATTCAAATTGATCATCATACATGTACAACATTCTCCTGGTTCTATTTACTTCACTTTGCATCATTTCATACAACTCTTTCCAATCCTATGTGTGATCATTTTGCTTATTATTTCTTATAGCACAATAGTATTTCATTATAATCATATACCACAACTTGTTTAGTCTTTCCCAAATCGATGCACATAATGTATTTGTTGTTCTGTCATTTCAGCCGTGAAATGGCTTTTTATTATCCCATTTGGGGTTTTCTGGATCAAGATATTGGAATGGTTTGCCATTTGCAGCTCCATTTTCTCATCTTACAGGTGAGGAAACTGAGTCAATGGGCGTATTTGACTTGCTCAGAGTCACACAGTTAGTAAGTATCTAAGGCAAGATTTTAATTCAGGAGGATTTGTCTTCCTGGCTCCAGTTTCACAATCTATCCATTGAACAAGCAAGCTACCCATTCCATTCATTTAGAACCTTAGATATTAACTTTCTTTCTAATATGTAAATAAGGATAATAAGTGATAGAGAGCTAATATACCTTTCTCAAGATCCTGAAGCTAGTAATCTCTGGTGCCAGATTTATATATATATATATATATATATATATATATATATATATAATTCCTCTGACTTCCAGGTCCAGATACTTTGCCCTATACTTCAGACCTCAGTATGACAAATTTTAAGTATTGCAGCAAGAATGTGGTAGCTGACCATGAAATGACACAGGCTCTAGTTATCACCAGAGCGAATTGCACTAAACTAAGTATATGTCTCATGCTTATAAGAGATGGATTTACCCCATCATTATACTGTCCTCCTGGTTAAAAAAAAATCCACTTCTCAGAAAGTCAGGCAGATTATGTTTTGAATACATTGTCCACCATAGTTCTTTGGTTATCTGAGAATATATAAACATTTTCTTTTCATTTGCTTCCAAAATGCCTTTGAGGAGATCTCAGAATGGTCAACATTGCATAGAAATTATACAGTCCTTTAAGTACTGGGAAAAAATAAGTTTTTTTTCCTCTATAAAGTAATTCAGATTCAGCAAAGGATATTTTATAAATCTTATCAAGGGAATATAATGCACCTTTTTCATAATACATTACAAGGGACTTCCTTGGTATGTAATATGGCCTTTACCAACCCAAAGACAATAGAGAAAAGACACATTTATGTGGTTCAGATTTGTATCTTTGTAGGAAAAAATCATCTCTGCAAAACCTTCCAGAACATCCATAGCTTTCTTTTCATGGACTTCAAAGATCTGAGATAGGTTTAAAACACCCAAAAATAAGACCTGTAAGCTCAGAAAGGAAAGAAAATAGGATTAGTTAAAGACAACACAAGGCAGCTCTCATACATAAAGGTTAGTCACTTAAGGCTGATTACTTAGAATGTCTAGATTAGGAGACATTCCATATCCTTTGCACCTATGGGAAGTAAAGCTATTACAACATTCAATCTGTTTTAAAGCAGAAAAACATAAAGGCATCTGGTAGGAAATGTTGAAAAAATGTTGAAATAAAAAAAAAACATGTTTCTCACATTAGCCTCAATATTAATACTTTTAAAAAATTCAATGTTATGGTACGAATCAATATTTAAATGTTAATCTTTGCCAAAATTGTATCAAAAGTAACTGGTCTAATTTTTAGAGGAAAATACTGAAAAACTAAGTATACAGTTTAAACTGAAAGAAAAAAAGATGAATCTTCAACATTAGAGCACTAAAACCAATTGTTCCTTATAGAAAATTTCTCTAATATTTCCAACAAATGGGGAAAATCTCTGATTTATGCTAAATGAGGCCCCACATAAAGCTTTTATATACTTCAGAATAAAAATGACATGTTGATCCAAAAAAAATTGTTTGTTAATAAAACCTCTCAAATGTTAGAGATTGGCCAATCCTCAATTATAAATAAAAAGAAAGAAATAAAATTATGTCTGTATTCAATTTTTTAATCTTTAAAGCTAATTATACATAATAGGCTTTTATTCTTATTAATTGAACACTACAGCAGGGGTGGAGTCAAGATGGTTGCTTAGAAGCAGCAAAAGTTGAGTCCTCTGTGAAAATTCTACACCAGTCAAAAACAAAGTGCTTTGAAGGGGCTAAACTAAATCTAACAATACGATAAAACTGGTAGACCCTCCTGCTTGATTCAATTTAAAAAGGTACTCAGAGAAGGCTGAATTCTCAGGTTTAAGGAAAAGAAAGAAGGAAGGTCCCAGGGCCTCTCCCCCACCTGCTGTGCTGAGACTTGGGTGGTTGGTGGGATTTCAGGGTAAGGGCTCCAGCCTGGAGGGAGTGCCTTGCTACCACAACTATGTGAGGCTTAGGGCTCTGACCATGGCCAACAGGGAGGTACCTGGAGGAAAGGTGCAGCCTGGTTGCAGCCTTCAGCTAGCACTCTCCTTCTTGGGACTGGCCTGTGCCTCTGGATGTTTTGGCCTCAGGGAACATAAAGCTCTGCAGATCAGCTTAGCCCTGCCTATACTAGACTATTAATAAGGCAGATAGGAAGTCTTCAGAGGTCAGGGAAGGTCAACCTCCAACACCCCTCCCCCAAGAACTATAATGAAAGCCAACATAAAAATCTTGCGGAATGGGATCCCAGGGTGAAGGCTGCAACCATGACAGAGTACCTTGGTACCATGGTGAGAAACTCAGGGCTCTGACCAGGCAGCTGGCAGGGAGGTGGCAGGCAGAAAGGAAGAGAGAAGAAGAGAGTAACTACCTTCAGCCTCTACACCTTCATCTATACCTTTAGCTTCTGTTGGCAGTTGGGGAAGATCTGACCTCTGGACTGATTAATACTCCATTAGCCTAATCTAGTCAATCATCAGAGCAAAGAAGAAACCCTTTCCAGGCAGAATAGCCCAAACCCACAGATCCAGCAAATAAACAGAGGAGCAAGATTACAACCAATGATGGGAGAAAGAAGGAAAAAATATGAGTAAACAACAGAAAATGAAGAAAGAAATTACAAACAATGGCTTCGATCTAGGTAATGAACAAAGAACTAATGGAACAGAGGAAGACCAAGGAATACCAAGCAAAAATGCAGGAAACTCAGCAAATTGGACACAGGCTTTGGAAGAACTCAAAACACAATTCAAAAAACAATTAAGACAGGCAATTGGGAAAAGAACTTAAGAAGCAAAATAAGTCCACTGGAAATAGAGGAACATGAACTAAAATTAGAAAATAGTGTCTTGAAAGCTAGAATTGACCAGCTTGAAAATGAGGCAACAAAAGTTAAAGATGACCTACAAAGAAAAACAGAACAAAAGGAAAAGGATGACCAAAAAGCCAGGGATGAAATTCAGTCTTTAAAAAATTAGAATCCAACTAGAAGCAAATGATTTCACAAGGGAGCATATAAAACAAAATCAAAATAATAAAAAAAATTGAGGAAAATATGAAATACCTCATTGAATTGAGTGATGCACATAGAGAAAAACATATATAAACCCCAAAATTATCCTTTAATGATCACAAAGCTAATTCAACAATACAGATAACATAGACAAAAACTGAGGATGAAAGATTATTTAGGTTTAGAATTGAAAAGAAGAGAAGACATTAAGTTGGATTACTTTTAGAAAATCCACAACCTTATCAATGGCCCCAGACGTCTTCCTAAAAGAAAGTACCCTCTTTTAAAAATGTGCATTCTACTACCAGTTATATCTGAGAATTATAAAGAACTATGATATTTAAACAACCCAAAGTGGAGGTCATTCAAGAGACCAAAGAGAGACATAATGATAGATATGAACAGGGTATTGCAATCCATCCATTGCACATTGTTTATACATAGAGGCAAACAAAAATGGTCTAATCAAAGAAGTGTATGACTAGAACCATGTATAAAAGTTAAAAAGTGAAAGTGAAAGCAAAATTGCATGTGTTGGTTATGTATGTTTCTCTCACATGCACACATGTGTATATAATTTGTATATGTGTTTATTTACCCCTGGCTACGGCTTTGACAGGCTGGCTAAACCTTGTGAGGGTAGCCATCAGGTCGTAAACCCCTGGTGAACCAGGGCTTTGCTCACCCAGCTTATGAAGACTGCTTTGGCTGAACAGATGGAAGAAACCAATAAGAAGGTTCAACGGCTGAGAGGGCGACGCAGCAAAGCACTGTGGAGTGCTTAGGGCGTGTTGGAGCACAAAAGACAACACGGCTATCCCATGCAGCTGAGGAAGTCTCCAGGTGTAACGACTTTTCGTGCCACTGGACCCAGGCTTCCAACGCCGAGAGAGTGGGACTGTCTCTGTGCATCAACTTTTCCACTTAAATCTCCTTCATGCACAAGTGTTTTTGTGCACACTCATCTACATCACAGATGAAAGCGCAGAAAGACAAACATCATCCTCAGTTACCTAGAGACTACTACTGCTACTACTACTACTACTACTACTACTACTACTACTACTACTACTACTACTACATATATTAATATAATTTTGGCATAAAGGCTTCAAGAAGATATATTATAGAATTACATATACGTATATACAGATACATCATATATAGTTGTATGCATTATGATTAAAAATAATATATAATGAATACAAGATCATATATGTATATATGGAAATCAGATAAAGTCATATATATAGTATATGTGTACACATGCACAGACACAGACACACAATTGAACCTAGAATCAACAAAATAATAAATTTACATTTCTTGGTTGCAAAAGGATTAGAGAAAGGAGAGATTTCAGGTGGAGACAACAATAAGGAAGCTATTAAGCTATTGCAGTAGCTTAATATTAGGGAGTGGTAATAAGAACCTATACTAATATATATGATTGTTATCTTAATACATAGGAAAACATGTTTAGGGGAGATTTTACATAAAGAGGAATAACAAGACTTTATAATTTATTGAGACATAAGGTGAGGGTAAAGTGTAAGAGTTGAGTGATTAGAAGGTTGGAGGCATGTTAGACAGAAAGAAGTAAGTTCAGAAAAAGAAATATATGTTTGGTGGAGAGAAAGATTTCAGTTTGGGGAATGTTGAGTGTGAGGTGCCTCAAGGACAGTATGAAATGTCCAATGAACAGTGTATGGTGTGAGATAGGAATAGAAAGAAAAATTAGGACTAGATAGATGTGAGAGTCATCTGCATAAATATGATAACTGAAACAATTTGGTAAAGCCATGAAATATGATATTGTAGAGAGAAAAGATGAGGAAACTCAACATTTAACAAGCACATATTTTAGTTATCATATACTTGGATCTTAAAAATGCCACCCAAATTGACTGGTAAATAGCTATGAATCAAATGGTTTGTAAGACACCTTCCAGTTCTAAATCAAAAATCCTTTGATCTTAGTTATTGTATTTTTTAAAATATTGTGAAATTAATATTCTTTTCCCTTAAATTTACTGAAGTGATATGTTCAAACCTTTTGTATAATAGATATATTTTTATTTTTTTGAAATCCTTATCTTCTATTTTAGAATCAATACTGGGTATTGGTTCTAAGGCAGAAGAGTGGTAAGGGCTAGGGAATGGGGGTTAATTGACCTGCCCAGGGTCATATAGCTAGACATTGACTGAGGTCAAATTTGAACCCAGGACTTCCCATCTGTGGATCTAACTCTCAATCCACTGAGCCACCCAACTGCCCCTATATTTTTCTATTTGACCTGAGGTACTGCCTTTTTGTTTGGTCAATTTTAAGGACAGAATGATAAGAGCTAGATTATACAAGTAATCAGAAAATGTCAGGCTTTGAAAAATTGTGAAGATGAGAAGTCAAATAAGGGAAGAAAAAAAGAAGTACTAATTAGGATGGGTGAGATAAAGAGAGAAAAGAAATAGGGAAACAGTTAAGGGAGAACTGAGTCAGTATCATAACTCTTAAAAAAGACTACCTATTCCTGTGAAATGAAAGCTACTTGAAGAGTAAAAACTGTTTACATTTTTGATGTTGGACCCTAATAAAGTCATTTAACCCTATTTACCTCAGTTTTCTCATCTCTAAAATGAGCTGGCAAAGGAAATAGAAAAAATAACTCCAATATCTTTGCCAAGAAAAATCCCAAATATGGTCACTGTAACAGTTAAAATTAGGGAAACTGAGGCAGGTAGAAATTAGTTTCTCTCTGCAAGGAGTATTATATTTTATGAGGTTTATTAAAGATTAAGAATTAAAGAAAATACAGGATAAGAAAACAGGTGTCTAGGCCACAGAGAGGCCTAGACACAACCTCACCTACATTATGAAAAGAGCCACATCTGCTCCAAAATGGAAGTCCAAAAAGACCCCTCATTAGGCAGAGAACTCTTTTAAATAATCATTTATGTTCTTGCCCAGGTGAGAATTCAGTGTGATTACAAAGCATTCTGGGGAAGTAGAGCAAAGGATTCTGGGGATTGGAGTCCTGGATTTGAATCTATTTTTATATACTCCCATTTGATCGTTATTGGGGAGAGAAGTTTCCCCAAAAAGGATCATGAAACATAATCAACTTAAACATTTTAAACTTTACAGTTGGCTTAACCACTTCGGGAAAATGAAATATCTCAATCTTCTGATTCTTTTCTGATCTTTAGTTAATCTTTAATAGCTAGTGCCTAGAAATTTTTTTTTTTGATCCATGTTTCTCTGACCAAGGTTTTTCTTACCCCTGCAAAGCTGCTGTTCGTTCCAGACATTAACTCCAGGCCCTGCCTGCCTGCCTGCCGCCTTCATCCACTTGGGACAACTGCTTCTCCCTGTCTGCACTCTGGCTCCCAGCCCTGCCCACCCCAGTGGTCTTTCTCTCACTCATCTGGCCCACCTGATTCAACCAAGATTGCAATCACCTGGTGACCTGCCTGCCCAACAAACTCTAGCCTTGGAGCAGATTTACTCATAGCTCAGGACTCATTTCTAACAGCTGGTAACAAACAAACTGGGGTATTGACCATGTGGGTGGGTCAGAGTGTAGGAGGGGAGAGAGAAAGGGAGAGAAGAAACAGACTTTTCCAAGCAGGAACTTAAAAGCAATGACTATTTTACAAGGATGTCTTTTAATTGCATTGATCCTTTTATTGACTTCACCTGCATTCCTTTTAGCTAACTTTGGGGAAATAAAAATCTGCTTCTCAGCAAACTGAGAGCCAGGCCTAAACACATGTGGTCCTGGGTTAAAATCTGGCCTTAGATACTCCCCAGCTGTGGGGCCCTGGATGGGTCCCTTAACCCCCATTGCCTAGCCCTTATCACTCTGCCTTCTGACAATAGACATTTAAATGGATAATTAATAATAAAAAAACCCCAAAGACCTTTGAAGAGACTAGAGGCTATATTCTAAGGCATTTCAGACTCCAATGGTTTATCAGAAAAATCTCTGTATTTCTATTGCATTTTGATGTTTGCTTGGTTTAAGGTTTAACTTTGTGATTTTAAGTTCATATATTACTGGATTCAATATTATTCTGTTACACTGTTTATTTTTAATGTACTGGGTTAACTACTGTTAAATTCTGTTGTTTTTCCCCTATAACTGTGCTGAACAAATATTATTGAATAAGCTCATATATGAAAAAGAAAAAAAAAACAGCCTTTCTATTTTTGCCTTTGTAAATTGTCACATAGAGGATAGATGGACTTCTTCAGAACTGGTTACAATTGCTATAACAGCCTCTGGAAAATTTTATGTGCTAAATATCTTAAATGATTTTAAGGGTTTTTAAATATGATTTTTGTAATTTTTTTAACAATCTCTGGTTATTTTTGCCTGCCCCTACCACGAGGTAAGGCCCATAGCTGAAGTGAAATACAATTATAACCCCCAACCTTCCTGCATTTCTAAATATGTGAATGGAAGTTGGGGCAGTTAATCTCAGGGCATTTGTACCCCTAAAAAGCCTCCAAAAAAGGAGCACCCCTTTATTTATACTCTTTAGCTCACTACTTAACTTCCACCATAATGATATATAGATTTCTTGATTATGTTCTTAACCCAAGATAAGGTTTACCTTGTTTAAAATAATATGTGTTTATTACCAAGGTTGAAAGATTTGCTATGATTGTAAAAACTTGTGACAAATATCCATCAATTCATAGGTTTTTAAAAATGCCATATAGCAACTTATGTGAAATATGAAAGTGTGTTTGCTTGCTATTGTAATTAATTGGGCTATTGAGAATTTTGGGGATATTGATACCTATATATTTGTACTACTGTCCTTTAAAAGTAAAAAAATGTTACCTTGTTCAATTCATTGTCCTTATACTCACAGTGATCATGGCCAGGCATAAAGAGGAAATGGATCTCATTTTTGGTGAGAAAGCCTTGCATTTTATATTTTCTTAGCTGACACAGAGTGTCAATGATTATAAGCTTTAGTTTTGAATTTTTAAAGCTATTTATAATATATATATATATATATATATAAAATATATATAATATATATATAATATATAATATTTTTTCTTTCTTTTTTATATTTGAAGCACATGTCACCAGTATTAAGATTTTCTTTAACTTTTTGATTTTGCAGTACTATAAGTTTAAGATACATTTGCTAATGCATACCCAAAAAGCTTGTGACTATAAAAATGATGACACTAATTATTTAAAAGAAATTATGGGACTTTGCTTAATAATTCTGTCTGATTCCAGGATAAGATATACACACAAGAGCCATTTCACAGAGCCAAAGAAAAGCCAATCCAGGATGGATTGATGTACTTCTAGGCCAATACAAAGGACTTGAACCTAGTGTGAAGACTCAAGGTTACTGTGTTTAACATGTTGTTACAACATAGGCTTCCCTTGTGTCCACATTCACTCTGAAAATACTCACAGACATGAGTATCCCCGAAACCTTGGCTCCTATAATCTGGTCCCCTTTTCTGCCTTTCATAGTATGGTAACTTTCTGTAGTCTTGGCTACTGACTGGGTAAATGCATCATTGCTTCGATCATTTTAATTGGGTCCTGATTCAAGGACCTGTTTTAGATTTATTTTTCTTTTCACTTGGAATTTTTACACATAAGACTTTGATAGTCTATATTTTCATCCAGAAATTTTTCTTTTCTTTTGGATTTTTCTGATATCTTTTTCACTTTTCTAACCAATTGATTCATATACCTCATAACTCAGCCATGCATCCCTAAGTGATCCTGTATTTGTCAATCATCCTTTTAATGGGGGAATGTAAATATATATATATATATATATATATATATATATATATATATATATAATTTAAATTGTGAAGTTTAAATTCCTTTTTAGAAGAATTTTAGGTTAAGAAACATGATACCTCTCTGAATCCAGAAACTGAACTGTTGGAGGAGACATCATGAAGATGCCTCCAGATCACAAGCTGCATAAAAAAAGAAATCAAAATTGAACTTTGGGTGTGGTTGATTGAACATTTATTTGTATGTATACTTTCATGCCAAAGGGGACTGCCCCCTAACTGGCTTTTTGTCAATGCGTCCAGCAATTATTTTTTTTTCCTCTTATCCTCAAATTACTGTAATGTTTTAGTTGATTATGTTTTCATGATCCTTTTTGAGGAAACTTCTCTCCCCAATAACGATCAAATGGGGGGGGAATGTAAAAATAGACTCGAATCCAGGACTCCAATCCCCAGAATCCTTTGCTCCACTTCCCCAGAGTGCTTTGTAATCACACTGAATTCTCCCCTGGGCGAGAACACAAATGATTATTTAAAGGAGTTCTCCGCCTACTAAGGGGTCTTTTGGACTTCCATTTTGGAGCAGACGCATCTCTGCCATGATGTGAGATTATCTTGTCTAGGCCTCTCTGGCCTAGGCACATGTTTTCTTATCCTGTATTTTCTTTAATCCATAATCTTTAATAAACCTCATAAAAATATAATACTCCTTGCAGAGAGAAACTGATCTCTACCTGCCTCAGTTTCCTAATTTTAACTGTTACATCACAAACAGTTTTATATCCCAGAAAATACTCAACACCTTCAACAAATGCATGAAATGTTCTCCCTCCTCATTTCCATCTCCTTCTGCTACTGCTGTTTTCTGGTCTTGTGGAAAGGAAACTGAAGCCTTCAATGAGGGCAGAAGTCTTACTTCATCAACTTTTCACCTTAGTGCATTATTGCTTTCATATCTGCTGTCTAAAATTCTGACTGTGTAATGAGGATCTATAGGCCCCACTAGAAGGGTTCCTTATCTTAGAACCGTTGAAGAGGTACATTTACCAAATAACAAATGTTATTAGCCTGTTAAATGGGTTACAGCTAAAACACATTAAATAATCCTCGCACATTACACAAGAAAACATTTAAAAACATAATGATAAACATAAGGAGTATATAGTTTTGTATTTCTTTTAGTAAAACAGTGGTTAAATTTATCAGAGGGAGGGTGGAAAGACATCTTATATTAATCCAGTAATGTCAATGTACATAGATCTCAATTCTTGTGTGTCCTTGTTTCTTCATTAGTAAAGTTTTCTTTGCAAAAATGGCATAAGGCTTTGTCAATATGAAGTTCTACAAAAATTATTAATATTCACAATTAAGCATTAATCTTTATAGGGAAGGAATAACAAAGCAGTTCTGTGTGGTTCTGAATAATACAAATTCTAAATTATCTGAAAAGCAATTTTGATATAACAACTCCAAGCTAACTGCTATTAATAAATGTAGGCTCTGTTAAAACACACATGTTTTATTTCATTGTCTGTCTATTAATAACATTTACATGATAAACAAGTTGATTCTATGTAGAATGAATTTTGTAATTTTTAGCCTTAGAAGGAATGAAGATAGCTCTAAGTAGCAGAGGAGTAGCTTTAATAAATGCTTACATTGGGGGAATGATCTCACAACTAGTAATATCAGTTATACGTCAAATCTCTTGACAATAAATTGTCAATTGTATCACACCAAAATACTTCCCTGAATATGATTTTGGGACAGAAAAATTTTGAATTTGGTATTAATAAAACAACTTGGGTTTCTATATTGATTTTGGAAGTCCCTCTGACCTTGAAAAAGTTATTTAACTCTTGTGTGCCACAGTTTCCTTGTCTTAAAAATGAAAGAGTTAAACCAGATAACCTCAATATCCTTTTTTATGCCTGAGATCATAGGATGTTATTTTAAGTACTTTAAGATAAGAAAATAATTTTAACTGTCTTTTGACACTGGATTTGATTTATATGACTGTGACAAGGAAATTTTAAGGTTTACATGACTATCTTCTTTAATATTGATACAAGTGACTGATATGTCAATTTTCAGACAGCCAATGCAACAGTGGGAAAATAATTCTCTATTTGCCAGTACCTGCTGCTTGAGTGAAATTTGGCAGAAAATGGAATCAGTATTCTCCATAGTTCAGCTTTGTGGGGCATTGATCAGACCAAACCCTATATCAGACCACTTGGTATTTACTGAAAGTTTGCAACTCTCTGAGTCACTTCTGTGATTATTAAAATATACATCCCTCAGTACCCAGAGAAAGCAGCAATAGGACAGAGATGATGCAAACTATAATTAAACAAGACCAGTTCTTCTGGTTCTTCTATAAGTGTGCATATGTGGGCCCTGACACAAATTCTCAATTGAGGAAGTATGTATGGAAGAATGAGTGAACAAACAAAAATATCAGTGATAGCTATTATTGAACTATAGCACTCCATGTAAGGAAGGTTTCAAATAAAACCAAGAATGAGGCCAAAAGATAAACTATAATTTCTGTTTTGGGAGCTGAGCCTGTGGTCTCTCAAAGTTGGGGGTCTTTCTGACTAGCTGGAGTGGTCAGGTGAATAATGAAGAGATGAGAGACAACTGAGGGCTCAGACCTGCACTTAGGCATCATGCCTAAGTTCATTATAATTCTGCCATTGCATGGGGTTTGTGTTTATTATATAGCATCAGTGATTACATGCTTTTTTGGCACAGAATCATTTTTCAACATACATGATCTTCTACAGATATTTGGATGTGTCACACATTAACAAATCACTTAATCAACATTCTATGATCATTTACCATGTTGCCACAACAGAATATTCATGATGGAGATGAAAGACAAGGATAGGGTTATCTGGAGGTTAGTCCTGTGGGATGGCCAGCTAGGATAATCATTGTTGATTTGATCAGATTTCACAATCAATCACAATAACTTAGGAGATGGGTAAAAAAAAAACATTCCATAGCTAGGTATGGGGTTAGAGGGTATTTTAAAGCAGACCAGAACAGGAATTTTCCTCAATTTCCACATTACATTTTTCTTTTATTTCATTAAAGCACCTTGGCAATGTTGCCTGGTTATCATAAACATAATGAACCAGCAAAGAACGTCAGTAGCTTGTGCTTCAGAGGAGTGATTGATTGTGATGCTTATGTGTTTGACTAACAGTGGATGTGGGGCATCTAAGTGTTCCTCTGCTAAGAGAGAAAAGGGAGGGGTAATGGGTGATCTTTAGGTTTTAATTCTGTGAATGTAATCTTTTTAGGGTAATAATCTGGGGGATTAAAGTAGGACATATGAATGTTACCCTGTAAGTATTTGCTCTTATATTATTTCTCCTGTACTGGGAAGGGAAAAATTCCATTAGTAAGGGAATTTAGAGGGAGAAATCACACAGAGGGGGTTCAGTGGATACCTCATCCTTTCTGAAGCTTCATTTCCCAAACTGAAACTGTCAGACAGCAGGGGTATGACAGCTCTCCACATTTCTGAAATGAATGATGTTAAATTAATAAATATATGATTCAAGATTAAAATTAGCAGTTTTGTCCTAGAGATATACACTCATGAAGTAAATAGACTCCTTCAAATTTTTAATAAGCCAAACAGATATTGATGACTTCTTGAGATAAGAAATATTAAGACACAGTCAAAAGCCTGAAAATAAATGTTTATGTAAAATATATCTTTAAAAAAACAACCAAGGAAAACAAACCAAAAAAGTTATTTTTTCTCTATCTTTCTGTTTATACACATAAGTCTGTAGCCACATGTTAGGTATAGATACCTATGTTTTATCCTTTACATGAAATCTTCGACTCCTACCAATAAAAAACCTGAATATAATATTTCAGGAAATTATGAAAGAAATTTCTAGATCTATTAGAATTGAAGGATAGAGGGAAAATAAAAAGAAGCAATCAGTTCCTCCAAAAAGAAACCTCAAAATGAAAACTCCCTTTAATTCATATACATATGATTTCTTAAACCAAAGAAAAATATGACAAGTGTCCAGAAAGAAAGAATTCAGAGTACAAAACTATATTCAGAACACAAAATTTGGCAGCTTCCATGTTTAGATAGAGAAGAGCATGGAATATGATATTCTTAAAGGAAATAATATTGTATTATGAATTCCTTTAGTTTTCTTATAAACACCATCCTGTTGGTATTTAATAAATATCATGTGGCTGAATCTCAAAGATAAAGGAATCAATCGTTCCTTCATATACCATCTTCTTCAATATACTCAAGATAATATACTTAATGTAATATTTAAGGTTATCATATCATTGCAAGGAAACAGACATTGAGAAAAGAAATCAAAGAGTAACTCAAATTCTTGTGAGTCAGGCTCACATTTTGGTTCCATTAATTTCAATAAAGTAAATAATTATTAAATTGATGAATTGATTTGAAAATCTAGAATAGTGTAGGATATGGATTCAGTTTATTTTAATAAACATTTATTAAAGACCTCCTCTTTACAATGAAGAAGTTTAATTTTGGGGGTACCTAAGAAGAAAAGCAAAACATTCTTGACCCTCAAGGAACATCTTCATGCATACACATGCATACACAAATGAATGAATATGACACATGGGGGCTCACCAAGCAAACCAGTTTGCCTGGAATACTGAGGACATAGGAACAATGTGTGATGAGATAGAAAAAAAAATGGGAAAGACTTAAATTTCCAGAAGCAAGCAATAGAGAGCAATAGGGAATCACTGAATCCCCTTTAACATGGGAGTGGTATAGTCAGATTTTTGCTTTAGTAATATCAACTTGGTAACTCTGTGGAAGATGGATTAGAGAAGACCTGTACTGGATTCAGAAAAATTGATGAAGAAGTTCTAGCAATAGCTCAAAGAGAGATAATAACGGACTGGATTATAGTGGTTTCCATTTTAGTGCAGACACGTGGAAGAGTATTTGTAGAGATAGAATCAACAAAATATAGCATTTGATTGGATAGAAGATATGAGATCACAAAGTTGAGGATGATTACTAATTTGTGAATCTGGAAAGATGTCCAAGCCTTTTGAAAGAAATGGGAAAGTCAGGAGGAAGGGTATACTTAGAGAAAAAGATAAAGACATATCTTTTAGATGTTGAAATTGAGACGTCCAAAATTAAAATGAAAATGTAGAGAAGATGTGTCCTTTCAACATTGAGATTGAGATAGCTAAGGGCATTAGATAGAGAAGAACACTTATTCTTCAATCAGAGAACATAGATTCAAATCATACCTCTGATACTTTGCATCAATCTAAATTACTTATGTAACTTTGGCAATCAAATTTATGTTATATTATGGACTTGATAATGCAAGATGGGATCTCCAAAAAGAGATGTCAGCTCAATAAGTAGGTTTTGACATGATCTACCAAGAAGTTATTATTGCATTTTGAGGGTTAATGAGATCATCAATAGAGTAAAAAAAGAGTAGAAGACTCAGAACAGATTAATGGGAAGATACCTACAAATAGGACATGGATGATAATTCTGTAAAGAAGAATAAGTGATCAAAAAAGTGGCAGGGGTGGGACAGTCATGAGAGAATAGCATCACAGAAAGTCATGGGTAAAAAGCACAAAGGAAAATGAACAATGGAGGTGGGCAATGTTCCAAACCAAATACCACAAAAAGTTCAAGAAGAATGAGAACCAAGAAAAACTCAGTGGATTTGGCAATTAAAGAAGTTTTTGGTGGGGGCAGATAGGTGATTCATTGGATTGAGAGCTGGGTTTAGAGATGAGGTACCCTGGGTTCAAATATGCCCTCAGGTACTTCCTTGCTGTGTGACCCTGGTCAAGTCACTTAATCCAAATTGCCTAGCCCTTTACACTCTTTTACCTTGGAACCAATACAATTCGTTCTAAAACCAGAAGGTGTGTATGTGTGTGTGTGTGTGTGTGTGTGTGTGTGTGTGTGTGTGTGTGTGTGTGTTTTAAGAAATCATTGGTGGCCTTGGAAAAAGATGTTTCAATGAAGTAGTAAGGTTAGAAGTCAAATTATAAGAGGCAGAGGAATGAATGGGATGTAAGGAAGTAGAATTGATGAATGTAAGAAGTATTTTATTAGAAAAAAACAATAACAAAGTTTATTTGGAAGAAAAAAGAGATCAAGAATTTCAAGGGAAATAATGAAAAAAAAATGTGAAGGAAGGTGGCCTAGTAGGACCAGACCTCAAACTATACTATAAAGCAGTGGTCACTAAAACAATATGGTACTAGCTAAGAGACAGAAGGGGGAATCAGTGAAATAGGCTTGGGATAAGTTACCTCAGTAAGACAGTCTATGATAAACCCAAAGCTCCCAGTTTTTGGGACCAAAACCCACTATTTGACAAAAACTGTTGGGGAAATGGAGATAGTATGGGAAAGATTAGCTTTAAATCAACATCTAACACCCTTCACCAAGATAAACTCAGAATGGGTGAATGTCTTGAATATAAAGAAGGAAACTATAAGTAAATTAGGTGAACACAGAATAGTATGCCTGTTAGACCTTGAGAAAGTAAAGATTTTAAAACCAAGCAAGTTAGAAAACATTACAAAATGCAAAATAAAGAATTTTGATTACATTAAATTAAAAAGGTTTTGTACAAACAAAACCAATGCAACCAACATTAGAAGGGAATCAATCTTCATAATAAAAACCTCTGACAAAAGTCTAATCACTCAAATTCATAAGGAGCTAAACCAATTGTACAAAAAATCAAGCCATTTCCCAATTGATAAATTGGCAAGGGAGATGAATAGGAAATTTTCATATAAATCAAAACTATTAATAAGTACATGAAAAAGTGTTCTAAATCTCTTATAATCAGAGAGATGCAAATCAAAACAACTCTGAGGTATCACCTCACACCTAGCAAATGGGCTAACATGACAGCAAAGGAAAGCAATGAATGCTGGAGGGGATATGGCAAAGTAGGGACATTAATGTCTTGCTGGTGGAGTTGTAAATTGATCCAACCATTTTGGAGAGCAATTTGGAATTATGCACAAAGTGCGCTAAAAGACTGTCTGCCCTTTGATCCAGCAATAGCACTGCTGGGTTTGTACTTCAAAGAGATAATAAGGAAAAAGACTTATACAAGAATATTCTCAGATGTTCTATTTGTGGTGGCAAAAAAATGGGAAAATGAGGGGGTGTCCATCAATTGAGGAATGACTATATGTGACTTGCAAACTCACATAGTGTCAAGTAGGGGTATGTTAAGTTCTTGATTTGTTCAGCTAAAAATAGACAAGGGGACAGTTAATCCTATCTTCACAGTGTTCTCCAATGGAAGGTGCCAAGTTCATTATGCTTTCCAAATATATCGTATTTACAAATTTTTATTCTAATTGGTTATCTAAGCTCTTCAATTTGTGTTTGTTTTTTATTACCTCACATCATGTGTGTGTGTGTGCATTCTAATACAGTACCCAGATCAGAATACATTAATGTGATATAGTTAAGTGACAACCCAAGTGGAAGAACACTTTTACTTATTTTCCATAGGAAGTGTTTAATTTTTTTTGACCTTCCTTATAATATAAGACTTTATCCAAGAAGTTTACATGGAAAAGATATGAGAGTAGTTTGTCATTTCCTTCTTTACTCTGTCCCCATTTTACATATGAGGAACTGAGGAAAATAAAGGTTAAGAGACTTACCCATAATCACACAGCTAGCAAGTATCTGAGACTGAATTTGAATCTGAATATTCCTTATTTTAGGCCCAGTGATCTATACCTACCTGTCTAAATATATACTATTACTTAGGGTATATTTATGGTTGGAATTAAAAATATTCTTGAAAATAATAATTGGTTATAAAATTGAATACATTATTCAAATGATGAGATGCTCTTTCTTAGGATTTCTTTCAATGGAGGTAGGTACCATTCTTCTTTCCCCAAATACCAAAGAGGTATCATGACCATCTGGTATCTAAGTAAATCTTTTCACTTGGCACACTTCTCTTCTATAGATGCATGAAATATCATCTATCCCATGTACTCTATGAATTGATACATGTATGATAGGGAGAGAATCCTGAGTGAGTTTTGTATTAAAATATAAATTCAAAATTAATAAATTGTTCTTTGCTTTAAATGTGGCCAAATAACCCAGGGAAACTACTTTTTGGCTTTGGGAAGGGGGAGGACAGAGAAGGAGGCAGGGATTATGAATCATGTAACCATGGAAAATATTATAAATTATAAAAGGGGAAAAATGAAATTGCCCTTTGCTTTAAGTATGGCCAAATTTAGAGAATGTCAAATCATATTCCCAATTATGAGCATAGTGGCTACACAGGAGTGAGAAAAGTAGGACAGAACACTCCAAGCTCCTCCAAAGGACAAAAATTGTTCATACCACTCTTCCATCAAATTCTTGGGAAGTTGCAAGAAGACATCTTTCTTTTTTTCCTCAAGCCAGTGTAACTTCAATACTGCCTATCAGTGATTTTTGTAATTGGCAAGTTGTTACTGACCCAGCCCTTAGGCCAATTCTGTTCTGTTCCATTTTGCTAATCCCTTTACCTGCCACCCATATATGTGGGGTAATGCAGAAGAGCTCCCTTTTTCATCAAGATCTTTGTTCCTCCTGTATATGGTCAATAATGGAAACTGAGAAACAGTTTGGTGAAAAAGGGTATGATGGATCTCCTCTCTTCCCATGTCTGCTATCCATTAATAACTCCATATGCCTAACTAGCACTTAATAAACAAGGATATTTAAAATAGAAGCTATCATTATACAGCCTTCATTTTTTCACAAATGCCTAGAGAAATCTATCTATCTACTCACCTCTTCATTTCTGCTTTGCTCACTCAGTTCTCAATCCCTTGTAAACGTGGCTTGGACCTAACCATTTAAATGAAACTGCTTTTCCCAAAGTTACCAATCAATCCATCAAGTAGCCTTTAAGTGACTCAAACTTGCCAGGCATTCTGGTAGGTGCTGGACATACCAAAACAAAAGTGAGATAATCCTCTCCAAGGAGTTTATGTTTTATTGAAGGATTAAAATAAAGATATAAAACTGATATAATGTAGGAAAAACAACAATAACAATTAGTGTTTCTATAATGCTTTTAGGTTTGCAAAGCACTTGGAAGTTATAGTGCTTGCTCCTCCCAACAACTTTGCACAACTCATTTTAACAAAATTGGAAACTGAGTCTAAGGGAAGTTATGTGAATTGCCCAGGGTCATGCAACTAATTTACTGATATAAAATTGGAACTCAGGTCTTTCAGCTGACAGATCTAGTACTTTATATGTTACCTATCTGCAGTGGGTAGAAGGTCCTATCAGTAGCAGAATGAGAAAAAGCTTTGCTTGGTGGAAAAGTAGGGGTATTTTTTCAGTTCTTATACTCTGCCAGTTTCTTACCTTAGTAGAATGGTGGAAGAGTACCTTAGAGGTCAGTAGGTTTTCTAACAGGCCTCATGACACTGTATTCTATGCAGATATAATGAATTTCAAAGGGAGGTGGCAGAAAAAAAATCGTCTACCTTTTTTTCTGCCAAATTCTTAGGTAACTTAAAAGCTAAGTTATAGGGCCATTTCCTATAGGAAAAGAAATGTTTCCTGATTTCCTGTTTTGTCTGTGACCTCTCAGTGGTCCTCAAATTACTCCCTGTATCTTTTTAAATACTTTTTTCAAATTTTGGGTTCTAAATTGTCTTCCCCCTTTCTTCAACTGTACCATCTTTAATTTGCTCTTTTATAGGTGCCCTCAAGTCTAAAGAAATAAGCATTGGTCACTCCACAGAGCCTTACTATATTTTGTCTTCCTTTATGTTGTCATGGTTACTGTACACATTATTCTCCTCATTCTACTTCTTCCCTTTATTTTGCTTCATATGAGCCTTTCCACATTTCACTGAATTCTTCACTACCCTTTTGTCTAATTGCATGATAGTGTTCAACTCCATTCAAATAGGTCAATTTGTGTCAAAATGTGTCAATCTGTTTCCTACGTGTTGGGCATTCATCTTCCTCTACTCCCATGCTTTACAAAAAAGTGCTACCTTGCAGAATGCCTTATACATAGCAGTCATTTAACAAATATTTATTGAACTGAATTTGTTGAAGTTGAGGTGTCAAAAGTGGGAAGAATGAAAAAAAATATATAATGAGGGAAAACAGAAGGAAATGAAATTCTAAACTGGTGAAACTTTCTATAGAAATGATAGGAGGAATTGTCCATCATGGAAGGTGGATCTGTATTCTACATTAAAAAATCATCTCTCATCCTCCAAAGATTGAAAGTAATGTTCCATTGCACTCCTTATAGCGACACATAGTATGAAAGTTTTCATGATATATCACCAAGGTATGGCAATTCCAATATATGTGTAATAGACTTACAGTTAGAAAAGATCTTCAAGGAAATCAAGTCAGATTCTCTCTCTCTCTCTCTCTTTTTTTTTCCAGATGAGAAAACTGAGGGCAAGAGAGATTAAATGAACTGCCTAAGGTCACACTGCTAATAAGAGTCAGAGGTGGAATTTAAACTCAAATTTTCTTGATTCTAATCCATAGTGAAATCTAGCTATTTAAACACTTTAATTTGTATTATTAGTATGTTCATCCCATCTGTGACTCTTATAATTTTCTTACTTCGTTATATAGCTTAGGCTAATTTGCTCCTCATGATTATTAACAAAATTCCATGGAAATTACATATATGTGTTTATGTGTATATGTGAATATATAGTGTTTGTCTATATGGTATGTATTATATATTAAAATGCATATCTTTATATCCCATTTTGAATTGTATGTATAATTCCTTTTTTTTCAAAATAGGGGAAAAGGGATAAATCTCATATGAGGAAATGCCATCTATTGTGCAGGTCCATATTTTCTCTTAACTTAGAATATTAGAGAGCTGCCTGAGTCACTGTAAGTTCTTGCAGCCAGTATCTTTTAGATGAAAGAATTTCATACAGGTCTTCCTTGCTTTGAATCTAGCTTGCTATATGCAATTCTATGTTGTCTTTCATATGTTTGTTTGTAATGGAATCTAAAGGATATGTACATATACACAAATGAACCCAACATCCAAAGTGAAGATCTATAACAAAAGCTAAGTGCAATAGGATCTAATTGTCATCATTCTTTTAGTGTTAGACTATACTTTATCAAATATCAAAAGCAGAGGAATTTCTCAGGAAAGATATGAATATAAGCTATATGTGTGTGCTACTTAAAGAAAGATAAGATAAGATTTGTGTGGGGGGGGGGGGGCAGCTGGGTAGCTCAGTAGATTGAGAGCCAGGCCTAGAGATGGTTCAAATTTGGCCTCAGACACTTCCCAGCTGTGTGACCCTGGGCAAGTCACTTAACCCCTATTGCCTAGCCTTTACCACTCTTCTGCCTTGGAACCAATACACAATATTGATTCCAAGACTGAAGGTAAGGATTTGAAAAAAAAGAAAATATTTGTAGTAGGGTATACTTAAGGGGAAAAGAGAGATAACTGCACTATAAATAAAAGGATTATTTACTAAGTCCAAGCTTGTACTCTTGTTGTAAGACAGTGCTTCCAACCTCCAGTGATTTGGGGTTTATAAACATTGGGACAATAAGAGAAAAGGCATTTGATCCAAGCATGCATATAATCTGTAATTAGTTTTCATGTGCAAACACAGCACTTTAAATTCACAAACTAATTAGCCACTTTATGATTCAATAATGTTTTGTGTATTTATTAAGCCTATAAGCTTGTCTTTTTATTAGAAATGGCTACCAAAATAATGTCTGAACACTGACTCCTATTATTTAGAATAAGTTGTATGTAGAATATTTAATCATACTTTGCCTGCATTTTTTATTTATGCCAAAGTATTCAGGATTTAACCTGTAAAAGTGTAGGAAGCCTACTTTGTAAATATATGGTGATATTTCTCATTATTCTAGAGGTCTGATTATTGTGTACCAACAAAAAGCCAACTCTCAATTATAAGAGTTGTAGATTACCCATGCATTCCTAATGTTTCCTCCTTGGCTCCCTCTTTCTACTCCCCATGCTAGACATTTCACCACTCATTAGTGCAGTTCTAAAATAGAGGAGGTAGGCAGTGGAAAGCAGGGGGGTGAAATGACCATCAGTCAATATTATTGCTTGTTAGCAAGTTCTAGAAAGGTAGAATGAGGAAGAAGGTTGAAATAAAGTCCATGGGGAGGTTGGATGCTATTATTTGCCATTACCTTGCAGGGATAATTAAGTTTGGTATTCATTGCATTCACATGGGTGAATATAGGACATTTCATGTTTTGGATGGTAGGATTACATCCTCTAAACCATTGTTTCACAGTTGTAATGATAGGTGTAGCAACCAAGAATGCAAACAAACCATTAAGTGTGTATAGGAAAGGAGAGAGTTAGGGACATGGACGCTGACTAGCTTAGAAAATATGAGAATATAGAGTTCTTGTTTGGAGAGAGTGAAGAAGCAAAGGAGCATCAATGACCTTGGGATGACATCACAGTAGTAGTAATTACTTAAAGCAAACAAAACCCTATTATCTCCCTCCCTATTCCCATTTTCTCAGAGTGAAATTTCAGAATCTCTGGCCATCATTCATAGTTATGATCTTTACAAATATCACAAAAGGGCCCCTGGATTTGGCCCAGATGTAGCTATAGGTTGCCCCAGTGCTAGCAGCAACTTTTTCTTTGAAGATTTCTCCCTCATTTTTATTCTAGATCAATTCCTTTATGATTTATTCTAGATCACTTCCTTTTGTGATTAGTACAAGTATTTTTTTGAAGTAACAAAATAGCCTAATAGGCCCCTACATGTCTGGAATTTACAATTTAGGACAAATGCTAATAAAGAAATTTATAACATTCTTAAGGTAATATCTTTAATCATTATCTATTTCCTAGAACAAATTAAAAAAGAAAAACAAACACACCACTCCTTCATGTTTAAGGTCTTCCATAATCTGCCTCCCTTCTATAATCATATTCTCATGTCATATTATTCTGCTTCACTTTCTCTCCATTCCATTCAAACTGCTTTTCAAAAACGTTGATTCATATATTCAATAGTCTTTCACCTCCTTGTCTTTGCAGATATATTAGGTATTTCCTTCTAATCTCTGTGTCCCTGTGAGTGCCCTTTTTTAAAAAAAGATAAACCTCAGATTCTGGCCCTTACATAGCACTTAAAATTTTTTCCTATCTACCTCCCTCTAAATGGTTAGTGATTTTGTCCACTTGAAATTACTTGTATTATTTTACATCCACTTTTCATTTACTTATCTAATATTTTTTATCTACTTGGAAATAGTAACTAGCATTCATATATTGCTTTGAGTTTTTCAAAGCACTTTACAAATATTAATTTATTTTGTCCTCATAGAAAACTTGGGAAATTGGTTCTACTATTATCATCATTTTGCAAATAAGTAAACTGTGGCAAATAGGGACTGAATAACTTGCCTAGGGTCCCTTGGCTATTTTAATTTAAGACTTCCTAGATCCAAGCACTGTGATCTATCCCCTGAGGCAATGAGCTGATACCTATAGAATATATTGGCTGCTGTGTGAAGTAAAATATCTCCATCCTGTGGAATGGTGGACATCACAGAGTAACATGTCATAAGCTAGCTTTTCCTGGCATCCCCCAGTCTCAGTGTCAGTGTGAGTGACAATGTGGTGGAGCCAGTGTCAGTATGGGCATCCCTAAGGAACATGGTGAGCCAGCAGAATATTGCCAGGGAAGGGTAGATGACATGACATTTGAACGTCAGTGCCAAGGATGGTTCTTAAACCAAAGCAGAAATAGCTCACTCTCTCTCTCTTAGCTCCACATGGTCCACTGACACAGGTGCTGGATTTGGCTCTCTAAGCTGTCCGGGGAACCCAGCTTATGTTGGCCCTTCATCTATGGTTACCCTCTTTATAGAACCTGAGTCAGCCAAATGAAGAATCAGTTATAGTTAGGCTAAAGAATCTCTTCTCTCAATCACTTTCTCTCTCTCTATTTTTACTAATAAATGATTATAAATCTGGTGCTGAGCCTCCTGACCATCTTTTATTTGTAATACTTCCAGAAGAATTTAAATTTCCTACTTTTGACTTTGTTGCCCTAGAACTTTAAAAGTACCAGACAGTGAATAGATTTTTATTGAATTTAATATGAACATTAAGACAGTAGTATAAAAATGTTTTCCTATATAAGTCCTCAGCATATTTGAAATGTCAAAGTTGTAAAAATAAATTTGGCAAGTTATAAAAATAAAAATTTATATGGAAAAACTGTTTGATATAGGTACAAAACTTTTCAAAACTGTTTAACTTGCCAATCAAGTTCAAACTGTTCAGATATTTTTGGATACTTTTGATAGAGGTAATCAAAAGTATCCTCAGTGATGTAATGAAGATGAAATGTAAACTTCCCTTCAGGATCAGGTGCAAGGACACTAAATAGACTCTTATTATAAACAGAAAATATTTTGAAATATATAAGGATAAATAAACAATTTCTAATTCTAAGGGATTCTAAATCTACCCAAATAAACTCCCAGGTTCTGCAAGGAACTGCTTCTCCTATGTTTCACAGGTTACACTAATCCTCCCTAATATGACTAACCCAACATTATACAATCTAAATAAAAACTACCACTATTATCCTTATAAATCTTAACTTTGCCTTCAAATTATAAAATAGCAAAGGTTAGCTTGTTAAGTCTCAAAAAGAATCAAGTTAGGACTCTGAGTCTTAAGAGACTCAGAGTCCAAACCAAAGACCAGGTTTTTCTTTGGTCTTCTCAGAGTTAAACAATCTATAAAAACTGCAATAGATAGTCCCTGGTGTTTTACAAATTGGGAAAGGAAAACACTGAGCTCCTTCAGATCTTTCCCTCAGACAGAGAGAGAAGCAAAGATGTTACCTCCTCCAGTCCTGAAAAAAGAGTGTCCAAGAGCGTGTCTCTGCTAACTGCCAGAGACCAACTCCCAACTGCTAGAGAGAGTAGTTGACATAGAAAAATTGTTATAATTGTCAGCATTTGAAATTAGCACACTCTCTCAGCTCTTCTTCAAACTGCAGTTCTTTTCTCAAGCAGCCACTTTACTTCTTATCCCTACACTAATAAAACAATACTTATTTTCTAATAGCATCCTTACAAAGTGGAGAACATTTAGTCAGAGGTTTTATAGAAAAAAGGAGATGTGACTTATGGGATCTGAGAAGGATGAATAATATTCTTTGTGTTCAATAATAAAAGAGTAAAGGCAAGTAAGAGTTAGCAGTCATTTATCAAGGACACACCATGAGCAAGACACAGTGAAAGGCATGTAAGATAAACATAAAAGCATCACAAAGAGAACTCCTACCCTCAGGATGCTTATAGTCTAAAGGGGAAGATAGCATTTTAAAAAGAGCTTATGTTGTCACAGGAGAGATATTAAATATTGGGTACTGGAAGAGGGTCAAGGTGGTAAAGACCAGAGAAAGAATGATGTCTAGTCTAATAATGGTTATTTCTTTTGCAAAATGGAGTTTTTGTGAGGACCCACAGAGCAGATAAGGAAAGGAGTTGAAGCATGAGGTCATAGACCAAATAATGAATCAAGGCTGGTGTTTATCCTTCACCCAAATGGAGATTCCAGAATTAAATCAATCAGGAGACAATAAACTTGGAATTAAAATTGGCTTGGTTTATCAGTGGCTAGACAAGTCATCACCAGGAAATGTGAAGTTTGAATGCCAACCTCAGGAATGAATATTCATTCTATTAGCTAAAGATTAATATTCATTTCATAGATAATTGAAAACTACTTTATGTCCTATTACAGTGATATGACAAAAATAATGTTTTAAAAAGATGAAGTGTTAGTATTATATAGGATTTGCTGACTAAGGGAGAGATTAGTTAGTAGACTAAGGGAGAGATTAGTTAGTAGACCAAGGGATAGATTAGTTAGTAGAAAAGCTACATTAGAATACCCTACTTTCTGTGTAAACTGCTTCAATGTACCTGAAAGTAGTGATGACTCCAGATGTCTTTCTTCTATCATTTCCCTACTTAGATATGAGAATGAAGTCAATAGATGTAGGAGAGAGGGCCACCACCTAACAGTTATCCTTGTAGTACAGATTTTATGAAACTAATTATCCTGAACCCACTATATTTTCCTTTTTATTTAAGCAGAAGTGATATAGAAAATTGGCTTAATTTTATGCTAGTGATGAATAGTGATTAATGATATATTTGGATACAAATGTTTTGTTACTGGTCAACAAGTGCTTTGGGTTCCTCTTCTACGAGGAGGTATGGGTTTTCACTGATCCATTCAAACCCTTTCCTTAGGTTGCCTTAGAGAAACATTCTTGTGAATGATAGTTTTGGTGAGTCAATAACAATGGAGTCATAGCTTTTAGGCAGAAGAAACCTTAGAAATCTTACTTTTATCCTACTCTTCTGGCAACTTGACACCAGAGAAGTGAAATGATGCTCTAAAAGTTAAAAATTGAAATTACCATTCTTCCATACTATATAAACCTAATTCATTAGAGAAATATTAATTTCTCATGGGTAGGCTGAGTCAAAATGACAAAAATGATACCAATCAAATTATCAATTACCTTATAAAGCTAGAAAAAAGTAATTAAATTCATGTATG
Source organism: Monodelphis domestica (assembly GCF_027887165.1). NCBI lineage: Eukaryota > Metazoa > Chordata > Mammalia > Didelphimorphia > Didelphidae > Monodelphis > Monodelphis domestica. Next base: position 196,862,975 of record NC_077231.1, read on the forward strand.
GGAAAAAAGAAAAGAATCTTGAAAGAAATAAAAGGAAAAAACAGAAGGGAAGGAAGCTAATAGTACTATATCTCCAACCAACTCCCAACTACTAGTCATTAAAATAATTTGGTACTAATTTAAAAATAGAGATATTCTAACCTCATATATTATAAACTCCAAAATACTAAGGTATCACTCCTCAGATAAAGACTATTAGACAAAAAGTGAAGGAAAAATTTGAAAATAATCTTACTCAAATTAGGTTTAGACTAACAATATAAACAAAGATTTAAACACGTAAAAAGTAACATCCTAAACAAATTAAAGAAGCAAGGGAAGATTCTATCATTTTTTTTTACTAAATGATGCAGCCCGCAGATGTATTGATAAGTTAGAAAAGCAGTTATAGGTTTATACTGAATGAGTTCAGACTTGGAGAAAAGAAGACAACAGAGACAAGAGAGCTTTCATCCATTTGATAGATTATCATGAAGAGGAGGAAGTAGACTTGTTCTTATTAGCCCTAGAGGGCAGAACTTGGAAGAATGTATCCAAGATTCCAGAACAAGTATCAAATTGATGTTAGGACAAACTTCCTTCTAATTAAAGTGGGTCCTGGAATAGGACAAACAGCCTTGTAATATAACGAATTTCTCATAGAAATGGAGATTAGATGATTTTATCCAAGATTGATCTTTGGAATGGATTAGTTTAGATGACCTGGAAGTCCCTTTTGGAACTCTAAATTTCTATGATTCTCTGACAGAGACAAATGAAAAGAATAGTACTAGTAGTAGAAGCATTTAAGTATTTCTGTTTCAAAGGATATCTGAACTGGTTAGAAATAAAATTATAGATATGTCTGGAGCTTTGGAGAGGATGCTATGGGAGTTATGCTTTCCTTTTTCATTCTTTTCCTTTCCCCTCATGCTTACTAGTGACTGGAAGGATCAGAAGGATTATGACTGAATGTCCTGGGTACAAGGCTTACTCTTTCATTCTATATGGAACAAAGAAGATGTGACAGGGGAGACCAGTTTTTGAAGCATGTCAGGCAGAGACAGAATTGAAGTAGGATTTATTTTTTGACTGATGCCATTTTACATCATTACTTTTTATTGTGAGCTATAGTGGGAGGGATGGCTTTTTCACTTGGGCGAAATAGTATATGTCATCTCCCAAGGAAGGGCACTGACTGCCCATGGGGAAGCTCAGAGTCCTGAGGCACATGGGGAAATGTGGCCTTTTTTCCCTTTCTGATTAAAAGCAGTCAGGCAGGTGACAGGGATGAGGGATACCAGGAAGGAAAAAAATCAATAGAATAAATACCCCTGAAACTATCTGGTTGGATGTAGTACTTCTTTATCATTTTTTTGCATTACCTTCCTTTTCATTTCATAACCGCAATGCTGTATGAATAGACCACTGAAGAAATAAAATAAAAGTAATGACAGCTCAGTCATAGGGACATGGAACCCTTTAAATGAAAGCTGTCATACTCCTTCTAGAGTCCTCAGTATTCATGAGTAGAGAGGGAACCAGACTGAAATGTACATAGGAAATATTTAACAACATAAATAGGAATACAGAATGACATAGATGTTTTTCATTTGTGATTTTCTAATTTAATAGGAAGCTGTTAGGAATTAATTTCCTATTTGATTTTGACACTCTTCCTTTAAAGTGTGGGAGATATTAGAATTTTAGAGCCAGAACAATATGTATAATGGAAATATCATTGGTTCTGGAGTGAAAATACCTGAGGTTGAATGGTTACTGTGTGACCTCAGACAAATCACTCAATCTCTTTCAACCTCAATTTTACCATTTGAAAAAATAAGAAGGTTGGATTAGATGAACTTGTATTAGATGGCGTTGAGTGTTCCTTCCGACTCTAAATCCATGATCCAGTGATTTCAAAAGTGATGACAAAAGAAAACCGTAAGAGAGAAGATTAGAGAAAAAATAAACAAATAAAAACTTGAATATTTTACAGTCCTACAAAATAGCATTCACTGATTAGTATTGTCAACATCTTTTTAGATGGTGGAATGAAAGGTGAATATAGAAGCCATTAAGTAGTGCTTAATGTGGCTGACTTATTGCAGATCAGATGCCCTATGAAGAAACTTCATCTTTCTCATGCATTTCTTATTACAGAGTGGAAGAAACTGTTATGCTCATTCCTACTTAATGATCTAGCTTAAATAGAATTAGCCCAGTGCTGTGCAGGGCAACATGCTATACAAGTACTAAATACCAGCATTGACATTTTGTAAACATTCAAAACCAAACAGTTCTGAATCATTGGCTCAAGAATAGGAAAGACCCAAGTGTAGATTAATACCATTTGACACATAAAAAAACTGAGATCTAACTTAAGGAGTTTTATATAGTTTGAATAAGATCATATAGCTAATTAAATATCAGGATCATAACTAAAATTCCTTTATATTTTATATCTCAAGAAAAAAATTAACTCCTTTTTGTTTTTATATCAACTTTAGATCCCAATTTGCCCCTTTCACTCTATGAAACAGATGCATTCCCATAATCAAGAGCTGATAGTGGCAAATGTGAGGTTAAGTTGTTTGCTCATAGTCATACTACCAGTATATCAAAAAAATGAGATTTTAACTCTGGTTTTCCTATCACTAAAATCATATTTTTAGAACACTGAGACAATAAAAGAGACATTCAATGAAACATCACATTTTTTTTCATATTTTTTTCTAGGCAGGGGGCAGACATATTTTAAAGGCTTCACTATAAAGACACTACAGCTGGTACTTCACAAGAACTAAAGAGTCAGTTGTGTTCTTTTACAACGACTCAGGGGGGAAGTTGAGAAAGCTTCTTTCCCTCATATTGTACACATAGATTATTTTATAAATTTGAGCACAGCTAAAACCCTTGAAACATAAAAGCAGAACTATTTTAGCATTTATTGTAAAGTTAAGTGTTTAATATAGTGAACTCTACAGAAGAGAATGACAAAAACAACACAGAATTTGACAGGTCTGATAATAATGACAATAATATTAATAGGTCAAAAAACAGATTTTATATGAGGCCTTTGACAATTTCTTCTCAGCTTCTACTTATATTATCTTGTATTTACATATTTATTTTGTATATACATATATTATATACATAAACATATATGAATGCACACACAATTTTTTCTCCCACAAAATATTTATTGCTTAAGGTCAGGAACTATTTATTTTCTACCTTTATGTAGCTACCATCTAGTGACTGTCTAGTCCATTTCTTTTTATTATATCCCCATGGCTTAGTACAGTACCTGGCACAAAAGAAGTACTGAATAAATATTTATTGATTGATTCATAAATTATTGTTGATTAATAACCACTCATATTTAGTTAACAAATTCTAAAATATTTTGTTAACATCATTTTATTTTATAAAAGAATCTACAAAGTTAGAGCTATTATTATCCCTATTTTACATATGACAAAATTAAAAATTAGGGTAAATGATTTATCAATAGTTATACATCTGGTAATTGTCTGATATGGGATTTAAATACAAGTCATTCATCCTGATTCCAAATCCAATTCCCTCCATTTACCTTTCACCTTTTCATATCCCTATTATCCTGAAATGGAATTCAAGATTTCTTCTGGTCTGTTATTCCATTTCAGTTTTTTATTATCATAGGAAATTTATTTATTTTACTAACTAGAACATCTAACTCCTAGAATAATGTAATTTTATTATTTTAAATATTTTCAGCTTTTTTTCAGCTTTTATTTGTGCTATTTTCTGATTTTTGATTGGAACTGAGATTCAAAGTGATTGCTAGTACATATTCCTCAGCTACTATTGACCTCCAGATTCCAACTAGTTTTTAGTAGACTAGTAAAGCTGTATCAGAATCCAAAGTCAGGAGAAGTGGGTAAGGTTTGGGTAAGTATTTGAAATGACATACAGTTAATCAAATCTGTAAGTGATGCCATTCACAAATGAAGTTAATAAAGCTGGTCCTTATATCAGAAAGAAATTAGTAGAAATGAATGAATGATAATGAAATATTCTAAGATGCTTGGGGAAATACCCTATTCAAACTTATGTTTGAAAGTCAAATTTTCTATTCAGCCTTGATCTTTTCATCATGAATGCTTGAAAGTCCTTTATTTCATTAGATAGATATTTCCTGCCATGTAGCATCATGCTCATTTTTTCTGAATAGTTTATTTCTTTATTGCAATCCAAGCTCATTTACCTTCTGGAAAGCTATATTCCAAGCACACCATTCCTTTAACACAGCAGCTTCTAAAACATATGTGATCTTTACTGGGGCTTCATGTTGTTTGAATTTTTCCTGACTACTTGAAGTGTTCTATCCTTGGCCTTAGAGCTCTGGAATTTGGCAATACCATTTCCTGGAGTTTTCACTTTCGTATTTCTTTCAGAAAATGATTGGTGGATTCTTTCAATTTCTACTTTGCCTTCATGTGAGGAGCTTTCCTTTATGATTTCTTCAAATTTGAAATCTATGTTCTTTTTTTTAGAAAACCTTTCTTGTAGTCTAATAGTTCTTAAACTATTTCTCCTTGATTTATTTTTTCAGGTGAGTTTTTTTAGGGGGAAATATTTTACATTTGTTTCATATAATCTAATAGTTCTTAAAATATTTCTCTTTAACCTATTTTTCATGTCAGTTATTTTGTCTAGGAGAATTTGACATTTTCTTCTATTTTTTCTCTTCACATTCTATAGGTTTATGATGAAGAATCTTATGGATTTATTAGTATCCACTTGATAATTTTTATTTTAAAAAATATTTTCTTCATTGAGGAATTTTTCCTCTATTGCCAGTGATCAATCTGAATTTTAAGAAGTATTTTCTTCAGTATTTTTTGCCTTTTACCAAGCTGTCAATTCTGTTTATGATTTTCTTGCTTATCTCTCATTTTCTTCAACTTTTCTTTTATACTTTTATTTGATATTTAATTTTTTTTGCTTTAAAATATCTATGTAGATCTTCTAGAAATTCTTGTTGAGGTTAGGTCTAATCTGCATTTTCTTTGAGGTTTTGAGTTATACCTTTTTTCAGTTATTTTCTTCTTCTAAGCTTACCTGTTATAGCATCTCTTGGGGGGAATTTGATTCTTTTTTGTTATTATTGTTTTTGTTATCATTTGCTTATTCTTTTTTCAGTCTGTTTTTTGACTTTGAACTTTAAGTGACAATTATACACTGGAGGCAGGGGGATATATGTTTTAAAGACCTTCTTTTAATTTCACAGGTCAGGAGGAATTTGTAAATTTTAGTGCTTCCAAAGTGGCATGATCTGTGGCAAGATCTCATCATAGCCCTTTTGTTGTGTGTTTTGACCTTACGTGAAGAGGGTCACTGAAACCATTCCTCTCTATCCTGGAACCTTGACACAGAATTGGGTGATGGGTGACAGAGTTGCCAAATTGCACCAGTTCCTATCATCAGTGCTAGTTCAGGAGTCCCTTGATATCTCTTTCTGATCAAGTATTAAGCTACTTTGTTATCCCTGGGCACTAGAAGTAAATTACATAGCCTAATGATGCTAACACAATCAGGTGCTTCTTCCAACAGACCATTTTATCAGCCAGCTTGAATTTCAGTAACTGCAGACCTTTATATCTTCCTAATCTACCTGAGTTAGAAAAATGATTCACTGTGATATTCACTGAGTGGGTTTTCCACTCAGAATTTTGTTCAGCACATTAAACAACACCAGGAAGGGGGTTTGAGGAAAGCTCTACAAAAACACTGGGCTTACTCTTCCATCTTGTCTCTGCACCTGGAGAAATGTTCTAAATAATTAGGTAATATAAAATGCCACAAGTTTTGCTTTGTTTTGTTTTTTTTTTGCTTTAATAAAAAATAAAATAAAATTTTAAAAAATAAATAAAAGGAAACTTCCAAACATTTAGCTGTTTTGTCACCAGCTCAATTCTCAAAGCATGGAATAAACTTTAAGTAATAGAGAATATAATATGTAGCATGAAACATATTGGTTTTTAGAATCAAAGATCTAGAGTTAGAAGATCCACCCCACTCATTTTATGGATGAAGAAACAGACAAAAAGAGGTCAATTAACTTGTCCAAATTTAAAAGATTATTAAATATCATAGATGGAATTTGAACAAGGCTCTCTAACCTCTCATTGTAGTAATATTTCTTTTCCACTGTCAAATAAAAAGCTGTATAAATTTAGTGCTCTCAATATTCCAGTGTAGTTGGGATGTCTTCACTACAGATATTACACTGACTGTACAGTCCATAGCCTTTTTGGTGTTTCTGTTGAATTGATTTCTTTACTAAGCTTCATAAATAAAGGGATATAAATTTCTGAAATTCAAAAAAGGTTAAAAAACCTATCTTTGAATATGTAACTATTGTTGTACTATTGCTTTTACTATGTATAATATTCTGGCCCTGATTCTGCTGGTTCTTACTTCACTGTGCCTCCATTCATATAAGTTTTTCCAGGTTTTTCTGAAACTATCTTACTCACCGTATCTTATAGCACAATGATAATTCATCATAATCATGTACCACAGCTTGGTTAACCATTACCCAATTGACAGGCATCCTCTCAATTTGCATTTTTTTGACAACACAAAAAAACTGCTATAATTTTTTTTTGTACAAATAGTTCCTTTTTCCTTTAGAACACATCTTTAAGAGAGGAAACTATTAACAAATTAAAAAAAAAACAATGACTTAAGTGTGAGGTCAACATGCTTCCTAGGCAAAACTGAAAAAGAAAACCCCTAGGCTCAAAATTTCCTTCTTACTATTCTTCTCCCTTCAGCTTGCATTGTCACATGCTTCTCACTTTTAAAGCCCACTTTCTAGACTGGAGCTGAAAGTTATTCACACTAACATTGGACTAAGAATCATCTATAATCTTTTTCAAGATGAAGATGCCCTTTATTCCAGATCAAAGACATGCTGTGACAATAAAAATCCTATCAGTGAATTTCAGGCATTGTAGAAGTATACTGAGAGTTAGGGACCCTTTAGACCTCAAAATCATGTAAAGCATGAGACTGTTAGGGAAGGTAGTGTCTAGTTTGTTTATAGAGTTTTGTGACTTTTCAAAAACCATATCTGGAAAAGAGTATAAGGATTGTGTAGTTCAATCTCTCATGTAAAGATCAAGGTCTTTAGAGGTAAAATAAGTTATCTAATGTAACCCAGCTCAGAAGCACCTGGGCTGGAATTTAAAATCAGCTATCTTGATCCAAAATCCAATACTTCTCTTTTTCTGTGGAAATTGGAGAACGCACCAGGGAAGGAAACTGACACTGAGGAACCATTTTGGAATGCTGGAAGGAGAGAAGAGTGGCAGTTGGTGGAGAAAAGGGGCTTGTGGGAGAAAGAGCTTTGGAGATGGTCTTTTGCCCTGTGAACTTGAGAGAGACAGGAGTAAAGGACCTGAGCTCAGTACCCCAAATCTGTGGTGCCAGAGTCGACTCAATTTCCCCTTTCCATGGAAGACGGAAAGATCCCTGTATCTTTGATCAAAGAAGCAAAGAGACCAACAACTGCTACTGAGGGGCGCTCTACCCCTGAACCTCACAGGGGTCACCCCAATGATCTGTTCCATCCTATTGCCTTCCCAGGAAAGACACTAGTGGCCTGTTTAGAGTAGGCTGGTAAAGTGATCAGAGAGAAAGGAGGAAAAGAAACACTGAAGCCTGAGCCTTTTGGCTCTGCTGAAGAAAGAAGTGACAAACTGTTGTAAAATGGGGTAATTATGGCACCTCTCTGTAGGTTGTGATGAGGATCAAATGAGGTAATATTTGTAAAATGTTTAGCATACTATCTTGCCCATAGTAGGTTTCTAAATATGCTCATTTCCTTCTCTCCTTTATTCTTATCAGCTACAATATTTTCCTGAGCATTGAGAATACGAAGAAAAATGAACAAGAAAATTGTTTGGTTTGTGATTATTCAATGATTAAACTTAAATATGATTTTGGAATAAACCCTCCATTTTCTTCAACTTTTCCTAAAATTGTTTCATTTATTTCCTTTCAAAGGGATCCATCATTATCTTTTTACTCATTCATAATTATTATGTTATAAATGTGGACAAAACAGGACATTGTGTATTTCCTCTGGTATAAGAGTTAAGTCCTACATGTAAAGGGGGATCTAAAAGCACACTAAGCAAAGATAGCTAAACACCTTAAACAATGGAAAAAATGGTTGGCTAGTGTTTACATAACCCAGTAAATTGTCCTCCCCAGAGGCAAAGTGCTAGCCTAAGAGAAAGAGGTTAAATGAGGGTTGATTGGGACTTGGCTCAACCCAATTGAAGTAAACTCTCTCTCTCCAAGATAAACCCAAAGACTGGTTTCCCCTTTTATGAATCTGTTTGATGAATCTGACTGCTTCTCAGGTGTTAAAATGTATTTGTCTAAGGGAACAAGGATAGGGTCAGGAAAGAGGTGTGTAGGTTCCCTATACCTAAGGGAAACAAGTACAGATGTCCAGTCTCGTCAGCCCTCAGCTGAAGCCGAGGCCAATTTGAATTCTCTCTACCTAAAGGCTTTCTATGCTGTCTTCACTAGGCTAATTCACAAAAGGAGTAAGTCTCGAGATGTTAGGTGAAGCTGGTGAGACACCAGGAACCAGGAGTGACTCTGTCTACCTCAGGGAAACAACCCCTGAAGGTAAACTCAGCAGTTCAAATCTTCTCCCTAGTTGGTCTTGTTCTTCTTTGAGTGACTGGAAAGATTTCTGGACTCTGTAGATCTCAGGTTTGATAGGGAAATCCTTGGCAGGAGTGGGGTTCACTTCCAAAGCGTGGCACGAGGGCTCAGCTGCCTCTCTCCTCAGAGTTCAAGAGAAACTCCCCTGAGCTGCTTGAAGCACCAGATCTCCATCCCTCCTCCAATATTCTAAGAATCGAAGCAGATTCTCCCTTGTCAATCACTGCTACACTGCACTCCATGGTCCTTCCTTGCAAACACATTTCTTCTGCCAAAATATCCTCTCTCTCATACAAGACTTCGAAATATCTCAGATCCATTAAATTCCATTTCCAATATATGTTTTGCACATAGTAGGCAATAAATCAATATTTGCCAACTTGGATTTTTTAAGATGTCATCAAATTATAGGAGTTGAGATTTAGAGCAGGGAAAGACCCTGGAGACCATTAAATCCACCCCCAACCCCACCCCCATTTTATAAATGAGGAAACAAAAATGTTAAATAACTTGCAGAGAATGACAGCTAGAAAATTCCTGAGGTAGGGTTTCAATTCAGGTCTTTTGGCCAGTGCTCTCTCCATTACACCATGCTGCCTGACCAGGTATTGCAATATACCTTTCCACAGGAGCTCAAATAATAATTGGTGGGAGGCTGGGGATTTTTATATCCAGGAGTTGGTTATATAATACAAGAGACAGACACAGTGTGATTTATCAAAAGAGCATAGAGCTCAGCCTTACCAGCTGGGGTTCTCTCACTTTCAGGCTGTGCATGTGTCTATGAACAAGTAACTGAGTCTTCTCTACCTCAGTTCCCACATCTAGGAAGCAGAAATGATAACTTCACATAGTTCTTGTGATAAATAAAAGCAATAATGTATATGAGGCACTTTGGAGTAATAAAATATTGTACAGAAGTGAATTCTTGATATTAAAGCATTAGGTTATATTAGAGAAATGTAACACAAAATGTCATTTCATGAAACTTCTCTCCTTTAGGGCTTTATTTTAAAAAGTGTTAGACCAACTAAATACTATTGGTTGCTGAAAGGAATGTTTTTCTATCCAGCAGCATCATTTTCCCTGCTTATGCTCATTGTATTGTTTTCACCATTACATTTTCCTTTATAAAGGATTAAAACCTAACTGTCTAAAATTCATCCTTAAATTCAGTGTCTGAAATTCCTACTGCTCTGTTATTATTTTCTCTTTTCCCTTCCTGAACTTCAGTTAGGTACAGCTTATGAGGTGTACTACTTTTTCTCATCAATAGAAGAAATTTTTTTATTTTACACATATTTTTATGTCACTCCCAGTATTAGCAATATAAAATATATATAATGAACTGCATTATGTCTAGTATTCAAGTAAAATTCATTCCTTAAAGTTTATTCTATGGATTATTATATATAGATATATACCATGTTATATATATTTGCACAAGCAATAAATATGAAGAAAGCAGCACTTCAAAAGTATAATATCTATTCGAAAGCTAGGTGCATGTATAAAACAAGACAGTAAGTGGGCCTAGAGAACCTAAAAACTACTGAAGGACATGCCATTCTTGTATGTGTGTGTGTGTGTGTGTGTGTGTATATATATATATATATACATATATATAATATATGTATATGTATGGGGTGCTCACAGAGGGGTAGTATCTCTGGTATGGAGGGCTTGTCGTGCCCTCCTAGGGCAGCTCTCCAGCCTCTGACCCCCACCTGACACCCAGCTCTCACTTGTGGCTCCCAGCTTCGACAGGCTGGCTAAACCTTATGAGGGTAGCCATCGGGTTGTCGACCCCTGGTGAACCAGGGCTTTGCTCACCCAGCATGTGAAGACTGCTTTGGCGGAACAGGGGGAAGAAACCAATAAGAAGGTTTAGCAGCTGAGAGGGCGATGCAGCAAAGCACTGTGGAGTGCTTAGGGCGTGTTGGAGCACAAAGGACAACACGGCCATCCAATACAGCTGAGGAAGTCTACAGACTTAACAAATTTTCGTGCCACTGGACCCAGGCTTCCAAAGCCGAGAGAGTGGGACTGTCTCTGTGCATCGACTTTTCCACTTAAATCTCCTTCACGCACAAGTATCTTTGTGCACACTCATCAATCCTGACCCCGTCCACCCTCTTCAAGACCTGCGGCAATGGGGGAGTGGCGACGCAACAGATGGAGGTGACCACTGGCAGTTGTAGTCACGATCCTGCACTTAGGAGGCCCATGGGCCAGTGGTCGCTCGCCCCTGTGGGCAGCAGGGACGTTCAACAGCATCCTGGGCAACTGAGCAGTCCTCTCTAGGACAGCACTTCTCACCCTAATCAAGGGAGGAGACTACAAAAGGTGTCCCAAACATTGCCTGCCCTACAAACACCCGGTCAGCACACAGCGGTTGGCGGGTCATCCCTTTAAGAGGTCGAAATCAAAAGAAACAAAATACAAAGAAACTCCTACCAGGAGCATGGAACATCAGAACATTATTTGACAGAGAGAATACACCAAGACCTGAGAGAAGAATAGCTCTAATCGGTAAAGAACTGGCGCGATATAACATCGACATCGGAGCCTTAAGTGAAACACACTTACCAGAAGAGGGATCACTCAGCGAACCCACCACTGGATACACCTTCTTCTGGAAAGGTAGAGCCTCAAATGAAGACAGAATCCACGGTGTTGGCCTGGCTATCAAGACCAGTTTGCTCAAACAGCTGCCAGACTTGCCTGTGGGCATCAGCGAGAGGTTCATGAAGATCCGTTTGCGTCTCAGCAAAGACCGGTTTGCCACAATCATCAGTGCATATGCCCCAACACTGACCAGCACAGAGGAGACCATGGAACAGTTCTACTCTGACCTGAGTGACTTCCTGCACTCAGTGCCCACCAATGACAAGCTGATACTACTGGGAGACTTCAACGCCCGCTTTGGCCAGGAACATGAAAGATGGAAAGGAGTGTTAGGCAAACATGGCGTGGGCAAAATGAACAATAACAGCCTACTGCTATTCAGCAAATGCTCAGAGTTCTACCTTACCATCACAAACACTGTGTTCAGAATGGCGAACAAATATAAAACAACATGGATGCACCCATGATCAAAACAGTGGCATCTCATTGACTACATCATTGTACGCCGGCAAGACATCCAGGATGTAAGGATCACCAGAGCCATGAGAGGAGCTGAATGCTGGACAGAACACTGATTGGTTAGAGCAACATTTCAAATGCTCATTGCGCCTCGCCATCCAAAACACACCCAGACAGTTCGTGCATTTTACAATGTGAGTTGTCTTAGAAATCCATCTTATTTGCAAACATTCCAGTCCTGCCTGGACGACAAGCTGTCTGCCAAGGGACCACTCACTGGAAGCTCAACTGAGAAATAGAACCAGTTCAGAGACGCAGTGAAGGAAACATCAAAGGCAGTCCTAGGCCCCAAAAAACGCAACCACCAGGACTGGTTCAACGAGAAAAACACTGCTATTGAAGACCTATTGAGCAAAAAGAACAAAGCCTTTATGGAGTGGCAAAATAACCCAAACTCTGCTCCTAAAAAGGACAGATTCAAGTCTCTCCAAGCCAGGGTACTGTGTGAGATCAGGAAGATGCAAGACCAATGGTGGGAAAAAGAGGCAGAAGAAACCCAGCGTTTTGCTGATACGAAAAACTACAAACAATTTTTCAGTGCCCTCAAGACTGTCTATGGGCTATTGAAACCTACCACCACTCCCTTGCTATCTTCTGATGGTGACACTCTCATAAAAGATAAAAAAGGTATCAGCAACAGGTGGAAACACTTCAGTCAGCTTCTCAACCGACCCTCTTCAGTCGACCAAAGGGCCCTTGACCAGATCCCCCAAAACCGCACCATTGAACAACTTGACATCCCTCCTTCAATAGAGGAAGTCCAAAAAGCCATTAAACAAATGAGTGCAGGCAAGGCACCCGGTAAAGACGGGATCCCAACTGAGTTGTACAAGGCCTTAAATGGAAAGGCTCTCCAGGTGCTGACCAGCATATGGGAACAGGAAGACATGCCCTCAGAACTCAGAGATGCCTCCATCGTAGCCCTATACAAGAACAAAGGCTCACGAGCAGCCTGTGACAACTACGGAGGCATCTCACTACTCTTCACTGCTGGAAAGATCCTCGCCTGTGTTATACTCAACAGACTCATCCTCGTCATCTGTTTCAGAGCAGAACCTGCCTGAATCACAATGTGGCTTCCGACCAGATCGCAGCACCATCGACATGGTCTTCACAGTGAGGCAAATGCAGGAAAAATGCCTTGAGCAGAATCTGAGTTTCTACATTGTCTTCATAGACCTGACAAAGGCGTTTGACACAGTGAACAGGGACGCATTTTGGGTGATACTCAGCATGCTTGGTGGCCCAGCAAAATTCGTCAAACTGATCCAGCTCTTTCATGTTGACATGACAGGGGAAGTCCTATCTGGTGGAGAGACTTCTGATCGCTTCAACTTCTCCAATGGCGTGAAACAAGGCTGTGTCCTTTTTCTGGTACTATTCAACCTATTTATCACCCAAGTATTACGACATGCTGTGATGGATCTAGACCTGGGCATCTACATCAAATACCGGCTGGATGGCTCACTATTCGACCTTCGCTGCCTGACTGCAAAAACAAAGACAACAGAGAGACTCATCCTGGAAGCTCTCTTCGCAGATGACTGTGCTCTCATGGCCCACCAAGAAAATCATCTCCAAACCATTGTGAACAGGTTCTCCACCGCAACAAAACTGTTTGGCCTGACTATCAGCCTCAGCAAAACAGAGCTGTTCCAACCTGCACCAGGGAGGCCAACTAACCAGCCATGCATTACAATCAAGGGCACGCAGCTTTCTAACATCAACACTTTCAAGTACCTGGGCAGCACCATCACCAACAACGGGTCCGTAGAACGTGAGATCAATGCCAGGATCCAAAAGGCCAGCCAGGCACTCGGGTGGCTGCGCTCCAAAGTCCTCCAACACAGGGGTGTGAGCACTGCGACGAAGCTCAAAGTGTACAACGCAGTGGTCCTCAGCTCGCTCCTGTATGGTTGTGAGACATGGACACTGTACCGGAAGCACATGAAACAGCTGGAGCAATTCCACCAACGCTCTCTCCAGTCAATCATGAGGATCCGATGGCAGGACTGAATCACCAATCAGGAAGTCCTCGACAGAGCCAACTCCACCAGCATCGAAGTCATGGTCCTCAAAACCCAGCTATGATGGTCTGGACACGTCATCCACATGGACCCACAGCGAATACCAAGACAGGTATTCTATGGTGAACTGTCAGCTGGACTCAGGAAACAAGGCCGACCAAAGAAAAGATTCAAGGATCAGCTAAAGTCCAACTTGAAGTGGGCTGGCATTACACCAAAGCAACTAGAACCCGCTGCCTCTGTCAGAAGCAGCTGGAGAACCCACATTCACCATGCTGCCGCCACGTTTGAAGATGAGCAACGTCGACGTCTTGCCGCTGCGCATGAATGCCAACACCAGGCCACAACTGCACCTCCCATAACAACTGGCATCCCATGCCCCACGTGCCACAACCTCTGCGCCTCAGCCTTTGGACTCCAAAGTCACATGGGGGTACACCATAGATGAAACTTCACAAAGACAATAGTCATTCTCGGTCACCGAGAGACTACCACTATATATATTTATATATGTATGTGTGTGTGAGTGTGTGTGTGTGTGTATGCATATATAGTATATATATATATGTATATATGGTATCTTCTGGGTATTTTGAAAGAGGCATGAAGGAAGAGAGAATTTCATGCATGTAAAACAAAGTAAAGGACCACAGAAAGAACATTACAAATAGAATGTTCCCAGGAAAGACAGTTGGAGAGTCAAGCCAGGCTGAAGGGGGATGAAGCTCTGAACTGATCCCCTGTTAGCATCTGTCCTAGGCTGAAGGACCCTTGGGGGGGCTTCTGAAGCTAGCCTGAGAGAAATTAACTTCTGTTGGTGGTTTAGAGTGTGAAGAACTGTTTGTTTGTTTGAGATTTGAGTTTGAAGGAAGAAGAAAGAAGATTAAACAGTTGTCCTTCCATCTCCTGAAAGATTTTTGTGTCACAGCTGTGACAGGACTGACATTTCTAAAATCCTCCTAACCCTCCTTATAGATGAGGGAAACCCTTATCCCTCTCACCTAAGTTTCCATCCTTGTCCTGTTTTTCCCAATAAACCTCCTTACCTGAGAAAGAGGGGAAAAGTATCTTCTCTAAACCTCACAGTTCACCTTTGAGTTACATAGAAAGGTGGCTGACTAACAGGGGGGAGGGGAAGGGTGGCAGGAGGGAGTGGGTGGAAAACTTGGAGGTGAAGGGTGGAGGGTAGGAAATATCTTGATCTATTAGCCATCAGTAGTGATCAATAGGCAACCCCAGAGTATTCCCTCCAATAGAGTCTCTATATCTCTCAAAAGTATCTCTATCGCCATTACAACTAGGCATTCTCATCTTTCCCTAGTATCTCTCTAGCCAGTCAGAGTATCCCAATTATTACAACGATAAATATCTCCACAGTATCTATTTCTAATACAGCATATATACCCAGAAATTACTATTTTGTATATAGTAGGTGGTCAATAAATGTTTTATTATTGATGATAATGATGATAAAGAAGTTGCACAAAAATGGCTTTATTTTATTTTTTATTCCAAGTACATTTTAGGTAATGAGCTATTGTCATGATATTTTGCAATTAGAAAAATAGGAGAAAAATTAAAGACAATGTCAAAGAAGCAAAAATACTATTACCTTGCATCTGTATGAATTTTAGATTTATTCCACCCTGGTTAGTCTTTAGAATTTTAGCAACCAGGGATGTATACACCCCCACGTATGGATTAAGTGTGGGAGAGGAAGGTCTATGACCTATGTGTGCTAGAAAGTGACAAATCAGAAACAACTGGCTGACTACCTGGGCTGTCCAAAGCCAAGTTCAAACCACCACTGCTACAGGTAAGACACATGAAGTGAGGTAAAGAACTGCCTTTATATTTTGCATCACTTCCTGAGAGAGGGACTTTGGTGGTGGAACTTGACTTGGAGGAACTAGAGTGTGAGACCTCAGACTGTTTCGCTGAGATGATCATGTGGTGAATGTTAAGGTTGATTTCCCTTTCCATGGCTTTCTGGAGGCACCAGCCTCCAAGGAGGCCCCTCAACTTGGAGGAGGCCTTGTGACTGGAAGAGGAGTAAAATTTAATCTGGGAAAGCCCCTTGGCTAAGGCCTCTGAACTCCTGCCTGACTCAGACCAGACTGGAGAAGATCTTCCTGCTGTTTCCCTCTCTCTCTCTCATTCTTAATTTCTTCCTTCTATTTTAAATAAACCACTTAAAATTCCATTCTGGCAACCAACTAAAAAACATATTCAGTCTCAACCCTAAATTTTACCCTTAATAATCTGTCTGGTATTTTGAAATTGACAAGGAATTTTCATTTCAGCTGGATGTCATTAGGTCTGGATGAAAGTTTTATTATAATATATGTGTGTGTGTGTGTGTGTATGTGTGTGTGTGTGTGTGTGTGTGTGTGTGTGTGTGTGTGTGAATATAATGAATTAGAGTCACAGTGCTATAGTTTGAAAGAGGAAAATCTGGATGAGTTTCAGGAATTTTGAAATAAGGAAATTGAATTAGCTTCTTCTACCCATTTCCTTTTCTTTATTTGGTAGCAAAAGTCTCTTCAAATAAAAGAATATGTGGACAATCAACATCTATACCAGAGAAAGGGAGGAAGAGAACTAATACATAAAACTTATGTGGCAAAATAGATTTATTAAAAGATATTCTATAAACCTGAATAAGGCCTCAGGAGAGTTAGAGAACAGAGGAGGGTACCGAGACCTTCAAAATCTACTTCAACAAGTGTGTATTGCATATGGTAAGATAACTATCTGGAATTTTTCTTTCTGTTTAGGAAAGGTTCTGGATTTTCTCTTTTCCATAGGTTCTAGGAAGGTGACATTTTGGGAAAAGAGAGGGAAATATTATCTTGATACACTTTGGGACCTTTAAATGTTCCAATTAATTGATTAGGGGCCTATAATGTCTGCTCAATAATTAAGCTTTGATAGCAAGAAAATTATGAAGAATATTAGCTATGATCCTAGCTATTATGAAGAAGTTTGGGTGCAAGAAGACAATTATTAACCTCTAGAGGTTGATTAATTCTAGGAGAATGGCCTTTGTTATTGTTGTTTTTTGTTTTGTTTTTTAATGATTTATTTAGAATATTTTCCATGGTTACACAATTCATTATTTTTCCCTTCCCTCTCCACTTCCCCCTCCCAGAGCTGACAAACAGTTACACTGGGTTATACATGTATCAATGTTCAAAACCTGCTTACATAATATTCATGTTTGCAATAGAGTGATATTTTAAAAACAAAACCCCCAATCATATCCCCATTGAACCATGTAATGAATGTTTTTCTTCTGTGTTTCTGCTCCCACAATTCTTTTTCTGGATGTGGATGGTGTTCTTTCTCATAAGTCCCTCAGAATTGTTCTGGATCACTGCATTGCTATTAGTAGAGAAGTCCATTACATTCAATTGTGCCACAGTGTGTCTGTTCCTGTGTAAAATGTTCTCCTGGTTCTACTCCTTTCACTCTGCATAAATACCTGGAGGACGTTCCAGTTCATGTAGAAATCCTCCATTTCATCATTCCTTTCAGCATAATAGTAATCCATCACCATCAGATACCACAATTTGTTCAGAAATTCTCCAATCGATGGGCACCCCCCTATTTCCAGTTTTTTACCACTACAAAGAGAAGGGCTATGGGCATTTTTGCAAAAATCTTTTTCCTTATTATCTCTTAGAGTTACAAACCCAGCAGTGGTATGGCTAGATCAAAGGGCAGGTAATCTTTTAAAGCCCATTGGACAAGATTCCAAATTGTACTCCAGAATGGTTATATTAATTCACAACTTCACCAGCAGTGTTTTAGTGTCCCAATTTTGCCATATCTCCTCCATTCCTTTGATGTCATATAGGCCAGTCTGCTAGGTGTAAGGTTTTTTTAATTTGCATTTCTCTTATCAGGAGGGATTTCAAATACTTTTTCATGTGCTTATTGACATTTCTGATTTCTTCATGTGAAAACTGTCTATTCATATTCCTTGATGATTCCTCAGCTGGGAAATAAATACCTTGATGTTATTTTGTTTGTTTGTTTGTTTTTGTTGTTGTAAATTTGACTCAGTTCCATATATATTTGGGAAATTAAATCTTTGTCAGAAAGTTTTATTGTAAAATTTTTACCAAGTTTGTTGTTTTCCTTCTAATTAGGTTGCATTGGTTTTGTTTGTACAAACTCTTTTTAATGTGATGTAGTCAAAAACATTCATTTAGTATTTTGTAATGTTCTCTATCTCATGCTTCATTTTAATTTCCTTCCTTTCCCATAGATCTGAAAGGTATACTATTCTATGTTCACCTAATTTACTGATTATTTAATTCCCTATATTTAAGACATTTATCCATTTTAAATTTTCTTGGTATAAGGTGTGAGATGATGATTTAAACCTATTTTTTCCCATACTCTTTTCTGATTTTCCCAGCAGTTTTTGTCAAATAGTGAGTTCTTGTCCTAAATGTTGGGATCTTTGTGTTTATCAAACACTAACTTGCTGAGGTTACCTCAAATCTATTCCACTGATTTACCCTTCCATCTCTTAGCCAGTACCATATTGTTTTGATGATCACTGCTTTATAGTAGTGTTTAAGATCTGGTAATGCTAGGCCTGCATCCTTCACATGCTTTTTCATTATTTCCTTTGATATTCTTGATCTTTTGTTCTTCCTTATGAACCTTGTTATAATTTTTCTAATTCTATAAAAGAAGTTATTGGTAGTTTGATAGATATGGTACTGAATAAGTGAATTAATTTAGATAGAATTGTCATTTTTGTTATATTAACTAATCCTACCCATGAGCAATTAATATTTTCCAATTATTTAGATCTAGTTTTAATTGTTTGAAAAATATTTTTGTAGTTGTGTTTATGTAATTCCTGTGTTTGTCTTGGTAGATAGATTGCTAAATAGTTTATATTCTCTAGAGTGATTTTAAAAGGAATTTATCTTTCTAACTGTTGCTGCTGAGTTTTGTTGGTAATATCAAGAAATGCTTATTTGTGTGGTTTCTTTTTTGTACTCTACAACTTTGCTAAAGTTATTAATTATTTCCATTAACCTTTTAATTGAATTTCTAGGATTCTTTAAGAATACCATCATATCATCTGCAAAGAGTGATATTTTAGTTTCCTCATTGCTTAGTTTAATCACTTCAATTTCTTTTTCTTCTCTAATTGCTACCACTAGTGTTTCTAGGACAACATTAAATAATAGAGGTAATAATGGGCATCCTAGCTTCCTTCACTCATGATCTTATTGATAAAACTTCTAACTTGTCCCGATTGCAGATAATACTTGCTGATAGTTATAAATATATGCTGTACTTTTTTGAGGAAGGGCCCTTCTGTTCCTATACTCCTATACTTTCTAGTGTTTTCAATATAAATGGTTTTATATTTTGTCAAAGGCTTTTTTTGTATCTGTTGAGATCATCATATGATTTCTGTTGGTTTGGTTATTGATGTGGACAGTTATAAGGATGTTTTGTTCTTTTTGATATTAAACCATCCTTACTTTCCTGGTATAAATTCCACCTAGTCATAGTAGATAATCCTTGTGATAACTTACTATATTCTTTTTGCTAATATTTTAATTACAATTTTTGCATTTTTGTTCATTGAGGAGATTGGTCTGTAGTTTCCTTTCCCTGTTTTTGGTCTTCCAGGTTTTGGAAGCAGTACCATATTTGTGCCCTAAAAAGAATTTCTTAAGACTCCTTCTTTACATATTTATTCAAATACTTTGTGTATTATAGGGATTAGTGGTTCTTTAAATGTTTGATAGAATTCACTTGTGAATTGATCTGGCCCTGAAGAGTTTTTCTTAGGGAGTTCCTTCATGGCTTGTTCAATTTCTTTTTCTGAGATGGAATAATTTAAGTATTGCATTTCCTCTTTTGTAAATTTAGGCAATTTATATTTTTGTAAATATTCACCTTTTCATCCAGATTTTCATATTTATTGACATAATTGGGCAAAATAGTTCTTAATAATTAACTTAATTTCATCTTCATTAGAAGTGAGATCACCCTTTTAATCTTTGCTACTGTTAATTTGATTCTCTTCTTTATTTTTTATTAAATTAATCAGTAGCTTATCTATTTTCTTTGTTTTATCAAAGTACCAGCTCCTAGTCTCATTTATTAGTTCACCAGTTCTTTTACTTTCAATTTTTCAATTTCTCATTTAATTTTTAAGAATGCCAATTTAGTTTTTATCTGGGGATTTTAAATTTGTTTTTTTCCCCTAATTATTTAAGTTGCAAACACAATTCATTGATCTCTTTCCTCTCCATTTTTTTGATATAGGCACTTAGAGATATAAAGTTTCCCCTAAGTACTACCTATTCCAAAATCCCAATAGATTTTGATATGATGTCTCCTCATTTTAAATCTCTTTAATGAATTCTGTAATTGTTCCTATGATTTCTTTTTTGACCCACCAGTTTTGAAGAATTAGATTATTTATTTTCTAATTAATTTCAAATTTGTCTTTCAATGGATCCTTGTTAATTATATTTTTTTATTTCATTATGATCTGAAAAAGTTGCACTTAATATTTCTGCTTTTCTGAATTTATTTGAAAATTTTAGATGTTCTAGTACATGGTCAATCTTTGTATATATACTATGTACTGCTGAGAAGAAGGTATATTCCTTTTTATACCTGTTCAACTTTCTCCAGATATCAATTAACTCTAATTTTTCTAACATTATATTCCCTTCCCTTTCTTCTTTCTTATTTATTTTTTGGTTCAGTTTATCCAGTTCTGAAAGGGGAAGGTTAAGATCTCCCACTAGTATGGTCTTATTATCTAGTTCCTCCTTAAGCTCCTTTCATTTTTCCTTTAGAAATCTAAATCATTTGGTATATAAAGGTTTAGTAATGCCATTACTTCTTGTTTATAATACCTTTGAACAAAATGTAATTCCTTTCTTTATCTTTTTTAATCCGATCAATTTCTACTTTAGCTTTGTCTGATATCATGATTGCTACTCCTGCTTTTTTTACTTTGATGATGTATAATAAATTCTGCTCCATCCTTTTACCTTGAATTTGTGTGTGTCACTTTGCCTCAAATGTGTTTTGTGTAAACGCCATATGGTAGGATTCTGATTTTTATTCCACTCTGCTATCTGCTTCCTTTTAATGGGTGAATTCACCCCATTTGTATTCAGAGTAATGATAACTACCTGTGTATTGCCTTCATCCTATTATCCCTTTTATATCCTGGTCTATTCCTTTTCTCTCTGTTACTTCTCACAAGTATTTTGCTTTTTATTCTCCCCTACTATCCCCACCCTTCAATTTCTCCCCTTCCCTTGTCTTATTCCCCTTCTACTTCACTGTAGAGTAATGAATTCTATACCTCTCAGAGTACTCTTGTTTTTTCCCTTTAGCTAATAAACCTGCCTATATATATGTACATATACATGTATATATGTATATATATGTATATGTATTTTTTTTTTGTTAGTGATCCCTCCTGTTTAAAACTAACTTTTTCCTATACTGTTTTCTAATTTTCCCAGTAGTTTTTGTCAAATACTGAGTTCTTATCCCAAAATCGGGATCTTGGAGTTTATTGGACATTAGCCTGCTGAAGTAATTTCCCCTAGTGTATTCCATTAATGCACCCTTATGGCTCTTAGCCAGTACCATATTTTTTTTAATAACCAGTACTTTAAGATATTACAGTTTAATATCTGGTAATGCTAGACCCCTATCCTTCACATATTTTTTCATTATTTCCCCTAATATTCTTGATTTTTTGTTATTTCATATTAACATGGTTATAATTTTTTTCTAATTCTATAAAAATGTTTTTGATAGTTTTTTGATATGTATGGCACTGAATAAAAATAGTAATTTTGGTAGGATTGCCATTTTTATTATGTTAACTTGTCCTACCCATGAGCAATTAATGCTTTTTTCTATTATTTCCATCTAGTTTTAAATGTGTGTAAAGTGTTTTGTAGATATGTTCATATAATTCCCATGTTTGTCTAGGTATATAAATTGCTAAATAGTTTATATTGTCTAGAATGATGTTAACTGGAGTTTCTCTTTCTAACTCTTGTTGCTGAATTTTGTTGGAAATATATAGAAATTCTGATGATTTATGTAGGTTTATTTTGTACACTGCAACTTTCTAAAGTTGTTAATTGGGAATTATTTCCACCAACTTTTTAGTTTTTTTTTTTTCTAGGATTCTTTAAGTATACCACAATATCATCTGCAAAGAGTGATGGTTTAGTTTCTTCACTGCATACTTTAATCCCTTCAAATTTTTTTTTCCTTCTTTAATTGCTAACACTAGTGCTTCTAGTATAGGATTAAATACTAGAGGTGATATTGGGCATCCTTGCATCACATCCTCATCTGGAAAGGCTTCTAAATTTTCCTCATTGCAACTGATACTTGCTGATAGTTTTAAATATATACTGTTTATTATTTTTAGGAAAGGCTTATCTATTGCTCTTCTTTCTTATGTTTTCAATAGGAATGCATGTTGTATTTTATTGAAAGCTTTTTCTGGATCTATTGAGATAATCATGCAATTTATGTTGGTTATTGCTATGGTCAATTATATGGATGGTTTTCCTAATATTAAACCATCATTGCCTTCCTGGTATAAATCTAACCTGCTCATACTGAATAATCCTTGTGATAACTTGTAGTCTTTTTGCTAGTATTCTGATTGGTCTATAGTATTCTTTCTCTGTTTTTGGTCTGCCTGGCTTTGGAATCAATGCCATATTTGTGTCATGAAAAGAATTTGGCAAGACTAAATGGAATATCATTTGGTACATAAATGTTTAGTAATTATATTATTTCATTGTTTTTAATACCCTTTAGCAAAATGTAATTTCCTTCCTCATCTCTTTTAATCAGACTAATTTCTAATTTAGCTTTGTTTGGTATCATGATTGCTACTCCTGCTTTTTTTTTTTTACTTTAGTTCACACTTAAATTCTGCTCCATCCTTTGTGGAAAGTAAACAAGACTGACAGTTTGTGGGGCAAGGGGCCAACTGGGAGTGGCAGTGGGGTCTTGGGACTAGCACCTTCTTCCTGCTGTGTGGGGCTTGCTTCCAGGTGTTGGAGGAGAGAAGAGCTTGTCTAGCCCAGTCTGAAGTGGCATGCTCTTCTTGGTTCAGCTGGAAGGTTCAGGCCCAGTAGCTTCTGAAGGTTAGACCTGTTCTTGTTTGCTTTCTATCTACTGCTAAGATTCTGAATTATTCAAAATTGAATTGATATAGAGGAGACGGAAGTGGGAAAACCCTCTGCCAGCCTCTAGAGCCTGGCCCTATACTCTGAAGCTAAGGAAAAACTCCAATTCCAACTAGATTATTAAACTTTATATTATTTGAATTCGCAGTCAGATAAGTGGACTATCTTTTCTGATCATTGAGGGAGCTGAACTTCAGTTCAGTCATTCCAGGACTAACAGGCCTTATCAGACCCCTGTTGCTTCCTCTCAGCAGGGGGCATCTCCCTCCCTTGCCTCACCAAGCAATATACCCTCTCTCCCCTTAACTCCTCCACTCCTCCAACCTCCCATTATCCACTTTTTCCAATCCTATTTCCTTTCCCAATAAATATTACAGTTTTTGGCAGAGCCAGCTAGGTTTTCCAACCTATTTTGTCAAGAATTTGAAATAATCAGGCCTGCATAAATTTTAAAAGCCTGTGTGACTGTGAAAAGTAACCATTTTGAGAGCAGTGCTGAGTGCAACTAATCTTCCTAGTGATACCACACCCAGGAGAAACCACTCCTCCTTTGACCTTGAATTTGTGTGTCACCCTGACTTAAATGTGTTTCTTATAAACAAAATATAATAGGATTCTTGTTTTTAATCAACTCTGCTATCAGCTTCTGTTTTATGAGTGAGTTCATCCCATTCACATTCAGTATTATGATTAATAACTGTGTATTACCTTGCATAAAATTATCCCCATTTAAATCCTGTCCTAATCCCTTTCTCTCTGTTCCTTCTCACCAGTATTTTGCTTTTTTTCTACCCACCCTCCACTTCTCCTGTCCTCCAATTATCTCCCTGTTCCCTTGTCTTATTCCCCTTCTACTTCTCTGTGGGGTAAGTTCAAATTCTATACCCCACTGTGTAGGATAAGATAGAATTCTATACCCCACTGAGTATACTTGTTTTACCCTCTCTTAGCCAATTGCAATGAGAGGAATTTGAGCATTGCCCATCACCAGCCTTATCCTCTCTGTAATGATTTTTCATGCCTCTTTATGTCATATAATTTACCCCATTCTATCTCTCCCTTCGATTTTCTCTCAGTGAAACCCTTGCTTTGAGCCCTTGATTTTCTTACATATATATATATATATATATATAATATATACATACCTTTGTATATCATTACATTTACATATATATCATATCATAATCAGCTTACTTCTCCACCCTCTTTTTGATTTAATTCCTTCTGTCTTCTCTATTACTGAGTAATTTTTGAGAATTACAGAAATCTTCTTTCCATTTAGTCATTTAAACATTTTGACATTAATGAACTCCTTAAATTTTCTCTTTGTTATTTATCTTTTGGGGCTTATTTTGTGTCTCATGTTTGGAATTATTTCTTTTATTTAGGTCTGGCTTATTCTCCAGGAATATTCTCCTCCAAAGATCTCCAGAAATCTTCTATCTCATTGAATGACCATTTTTCCCCTGAAGGAATATATTCAGTTTTGCTGGATAGGTGACCCTGGGCTGTAAACTCAAATATTTTAACTTCCTGAATATCATATTCCATGCTATTCGATCTTTTAAAGTAGAACTCATTAGTTCCTGTGTGATCCTGATTGTAGTTCCATTTTTTTGAATGGTTTCTTTCTGGCTATTTGAAGTATTTTTTGCTTAGCTTGGTGGCTCTTGAATTTAGCTATTATATTCCTGTACATTGTCATATAATGATTTCTTTCTGGAGGTGATCTGTGAATTCTTTCAATTAAAATTTTATTTTCTTATTTGAGGATCTCCTGGCAGTCATCTTTGATAATTTCTTGTAATATGATGTCCATGGTTTTTTTTTCCTTTTTTCCTTAATCTTGGCTTTCAGGTATTCCAATAATTCTTAAATTTTCTCTCCTACATCTATTTTCTAGGCCTATTGTTTTTTCAATATGATGTTTCATGTTTTCCTATTTTTTTATTCTTTTGATTCTACTTTATTGTTTCTTAATTTCTCATGAAAACATTAGTTTCTAGATGGTCAATTCAGACTTTTAAGACATGATTTTCCTATGTCAGTTTTTCACTTTCCTTTTTCAGTTGGTGCATTTCTTCTTTTATCTCTTTCACTTTCTTCCCCACTTTTTCTCTGTGCCTCTTAATTTATTTTTGAAGTACTTTGAGCTCTTCCAGACTCTGTATCAAATCCATATTTTTCTTTATGACTTTGCATGTGTTTCCATTGCTTGAGGTCTTAAACTGTAGTGAGTTAAAATGGTGGAAGATATAAATTGTGATAGATATAAGAGAGGGTGAGTAAATTTGACCACAGAAAATATGTTTCACTACAGTGTCTTGGTTTTAAATCAAATATAAGGTGGTCACCAGGGAAATATTCCCAATTATTCAAATACTCAAGTCAACTGGGTTTTATAGAGATTTTTAATTAATAATATGATGAGGAATTAGAGAAAGAGTAGGAAAGGAATAATTATGAAGGGCCTCAAGCCAATATGGCCTAGACCTGAGTCTTAAGAGAGAGAATCAGTCAGTCCATTTTTTAACACTCACCACAAGGTCTGCCTAAACAAGGATTCTAGTGACACCAGGCCAGTGCCATCTCAGCTGACTTCACCAGAGAGCCTTCTAGCCAGAGACTGTTCCAAAGGGCCTCTCTCCAGAGCCTCCAGAGGGACAGAGTCCCCTTAGAGGAGCTCCAGCGAGACCTCCTTAGAGGTTGTCCTCCAAGAGCTTCCCTTCTCCAGAGCCTCTCTCAAGAGATTCTTCCCAAGAGATCCTCATCAGAGATCCTCCAAAAGGATTTCTCCAAAAGGATATCTCCTCAAGAGATTCTGCTTTTTCTTATATAGGGGTTTTTCTCCTATTTCACCTCCCCTAAGTCCCTACATCTACCAATCACTGTAGATGCTTTCCAAAGGACTGCCCATCTAAATTCCTGCTAAGTCGACCAATCTCCTCAGTATGTCTGAATCAGAAAAAATGCTGCTGTGTCGACCAAATCTCCTCAGTAAGTCTGAACAAGAGAAAACACAGCTGAGTCAACTAATCTCATCAAAAGAAAACTTGCCTGACTCTTTTAGGTACCTAGCATCCCATTGTATCAATTCTAAAAACAGGCCTGGCTAACTCCTTGCTTTGTTATAAGCATGGGTCCAAGTACTTTCATTGTTTAGCAAGGAGTTTTTTCCCCCCAAAGCAGTCTTAAGTACGGGTGGAGTAGAGGTCCTCCCATTTCTGACCCTGGCAAGTTCTCACATCAAAATGGGGAATGTTTCTCAGTAGGGAATTTGTTCCAATTAAGAATTCCCCGATGGGGAAATTTTTAACATTCACAAGTCTGAGAGATTTCAAGATTTACATTCCTTTGCTTTCACTGTCCCTTCCTGTGTCCATGCCTTGCTCTGTTTCCATAAAAATTCTTTAGAATTAGGTGCTTTTTTGTTATTTGCTCATCTTTCCTATCTAATTATAGTTAGGATCTACTTTCTGGGAAATGGGGGTACCCTCTTAATCTTCAGTTCTTCCTTGACATTATACTCATTATATATTTATACAATTATTAGTATTATGAATATTGTATACTTATATAAATAAATATGAACAATATAATAAATATATAATATAAATAATATAGGTATTAAGCATATTGTACTTATATACAAATTTACTTATTTTCTGAGTTGTTACAAGTTTACCAGATGGTCTGAGGACTGAGAGCTCTGAGATGCTCCTCCCCCTGCTGATTCAGTTCACCCTTGAGATAAGGATATCTTAAAGACTTGACTCAGGCTTGGGTATTGTGAAGATTGGATTTAGCTCTCCCCTGATTTCAACAAGGTACTTAGCTCTTCCTTTATTGTGAAGATTAAATTGCAATTCACTGATTGTAACAATGAAGGTACTTAGCTCTTCCATTATTGGGAAGATTGAATTGTAATCCACAATCTCTTTTACATTGTAATCTACAAAATGGTGGTATTTCAGGAGGTGCAGACCTCTGAGAAAGGTCTATGGTCTTGAGAATCTATTCCCTGATTAGGGCCTTAGTATTTTTACCTGGTTCATCTTCCCTCTATTGTAAATAAAACTACTGTAAATTCATTTTGGGATTTTGATTTAGAAATTAAATTCCTGGGACCACCAAGTTAATATTCAGAGTCCAACCATAAAAAAATTTTAAAATAGTGTAAGCTTTTGATATCATTCTGAACTTGATCAAGTAAGGGGCTGATAAAATTCTAGCCACAGGACTAGGCTTAGGTTTTTGGTCTCACTGTGTTCTTGATCCAATCAGGCACAGCCTTCATTGCCCTGTCCCAGAGTTCTACCCTTAGTTTTAGGTAAAATGATCCAGGGGTCTCTCCATGTTAATTGTGTCCTCACCCTAAACTGTGGATTGTGTCCTCATCCCAAGCCAAAACTGGGATTATTGGCTTTGCTCTGGGCCCCCTTCAATCCAGATTGTCCTGGGCTGGGACTCTGAACATCTCTACAGGTTTGAAATTTCAAGAGGTGTTGGTTGGTTTGGAACACTATTTGCCCAGGCAGGATCTCAGGGTATAGATGTTTAGCTTAATATCAGAACCTGTGACAGAAGATGTAGGGGTGAGGGGATGGAGGTGGTTTGCTCTTGGCTTGCTCTTTACTTC
Organism: Monodelphis domestica; assembly: GCF_027887165.1. Lineage (NCBI taxonomy): Eukaryota > Metazoa > Chordata > Mammalia > Didelphimorphia > Didelphidae > Monodelphis > Monodelphis domestica. The sequence continues at coordinate 196,890,736 of NC_077231.1, forward strand.
TTGCTATAGACTCTTGCTGGCTTTGCTCTCCTCTCACCCATGTGCCTCAGATTTGTCTGCCTGCCTTTTGGGTATTTCTTTTCTTGAAAATTGTTTCACTTTGTCTCCTTGTTGGTTCTTTCACTCCTGTATTCATTTTGTGGCAATATTTTAATCTTGGTCAGAGAGGTTTCTCATGGTGACATGGAACTTCTGTACTTTACTCCTCCATCTTAACTCCACCCCCAGAAGTCCTTGTTTTATTTTTCTCAAAGAAGAATCTAAGTCTCTCTTTGGAAATAATTTGAGCTTTTTCACTTGTTATTCTACTTAGATTCTCTAGGATGGGGTGGGTCAGTGAGGGAAGTGTAGGTAATATATTTCCATTACAAAAAGATTCTGAGAGGAAGGATCACATTTTCAATTACAAAATTCTAAGATGTAAACACAACTCCATACATGTAAAAATGATCATGGAAATCATTGATTAGATTCTGTGAAACAAATTATAAGAGTAATACCTTAATGATTCTCATGATCTCTGCTTTATAACTGAAGAAATGAGACTCAGAAAAATTAAGTGACTTCTATAGCCTTTTAGAGCTTGTATGTTATCCCTCTTGGATTAGAACTTTATCTTTTGATGCTTTATCCCCTCTGCTGTCTACTTCCGAGATCACATTGACCCTAGGATGACACTACATTGTACATCAAAAAAAAAATATGCACACTCTTTAAAGAAAGGAATGCAAGAAAATTGACTTAATCTTGCAATCACATGTTCACTTTTCCCCTTTCTTTTTATCATGAATCTTTACCTGCTTTATTGATTTGCCACTATAAAGTAATAGACAAATTTCATTCCACTAAAATGAAAATAAATTCTAGGTCATGTTTGACTCACCAGAGAGGTAGCAACAAAAAGCAAATGTTTGTCATTTTCCAATAGGCGATTCATACTCACATTCGGTAACTGAACTGAGTCTACCCTAATAGAGAGAAAAGAGAACCAAGTCAAAGGCTAGACTAACTACACCCTTATGAGTGACCCAAAAGGCTAACTCCTAGTCTGCAATTTGAACTATTGATTTTTAAATCTAACTACATTGGCTTTATCAGTCATCCTACATTTTAGCAACTCAATACTCCTTCCAGTTTACAGCTATACAATTGCTCCCATAGCTACAATTCAACATTGCATTAGATGTTGGAGATGAAGGTGAGGGAGGCAAAACCTCATTCAGTGCAATAAAATTAGCCAGCACTCTGTGAAGTTAAATTATTTATTTTTACAAAAGGGTGATTGGCATAAATATCAGTGTCAGCCAAATTGTCCAGGTATACACCCCTGCAATTCAAATTGGATAGACATGATAGATTTCAATGGGAAATACTTCTAAATATTTTCATGAAGGATTGAGAATATTAAATTTAATCTCAATTAATTTAGTATTCATGAAAAGTTGAAGATTTTACATTTTTTACACAAATAGAATCTCTTTTCCCCCCTTCTTTCCATTCAATATCTAAGTTTCATGGAAAAAGAAACCAAAACCCAACAACTTTTGGATAATATAGAGAGCAGGCAGATAATTATTTCCAAAGAAAAAAAAAATATCCTGAACCTCTCTTGTATTAGGTATCAACCAAGAATAGTGTCATGAAAAGAAGAAAAAGGATGAAAAAATAGCTAAGGAACATACACAAAAAGGTTTGACTTGTCATAAAGGCTCAGATTTAAACCCACACATATCAGGAAATTCATCTTTCAAGTTATTTCTCTCTTTCTCTCATTCTGGCATGCCTAGACATTGAAACTTATACCATAGCCACTTGTTCCAGTAAGGAGCATTCAGAATAAAATAATGAGCATGGTATTCCTTCCTCGTGTGTACATGTATACATGTAGATCTTCTTTCAAAGCTATTTTTGTGTACAGTATATTTAATATTACTTAATTTTAAAAATGTGATATTTCAAACATTACAACAACAAGAATAAAAGCAAAGTAGAATGCCATGTGAAAAAAAAATTATGAAGCTAAGCACCAGGGAAGGATGTAGAAAATACACTTCCCTCAACTTTTTGTAGAGGAGGGGAATGTTTACATGTACAATCAGACATGATTGATATGGTGATTGAATTTCCTGAATTTTTTTCTTCTTTATTTAGTGATGGAAAGAAGAAGGGCATATTTGCATGTGAAAGTGATACAAATACAAAAGACTTTTAAAAAGATTTAAAGTAAAATAATTCAATAATCAAATAATAGAGTTGTATCATGGCATAATATATATAAAATTGACTTTGGACACAGAGAGCCATAAGATCAATTTGTGCTTTTGAAAAACTGTGTTAGCAGATGCAAGTCATATAACATATGCCTTTAGCAAGTTTTTGAGACTTCAAGTTTAAAAGACAAGCTAACCATTCTTGGTAGTGAGATTTTTCTCATCTTGGAGGTTCCAGACCAAGCAAATAATAGTCCAAGTTCCTATCTATATCTTTATTAAATATAGCAGTGATAATGATATTAATGCATGAAATTATTGGCACATACTTGGGATCTTTTTGTTTTAAGGTAGTTGTTTAGGCTAGTAGAGGGGGCAGAGCTAAAACAGCAGAGTAACACAGAGAACCTCACAAAAACTGTAAGAATACCCTCAAACCAATCTTAAAATAACACCACAAAACAAATACATGAGTGAAAGAACCAACAAGGAGAGTGAAACAACTTTCTAGAAGAGAAAAATCTAAAAGGTATTCAGAGAACATCTGGGGCATTGGGGTGACACATGAGCACAGACAGTGGGATGCTACAGCAAGCAGTGAAAAGCAAGCCAAGAATAAACCACACAATCCCACCCTATGTATGCTTTTCCAAGTTCAGAGCCTAAATTCAAGCCAATTTCCAAATACTGAGACTCTGCCTGGGCAAATAGAGGTGCAACCAATCCATACCCCTTGAAATTCCAAACCTGCAGTAAAGTCCAGAATTAGAGCCAAGGGCAGTCTGTGCTGAAGCAGCCTGATCTCAATATGTCCTAAGCAAAGCCAGGATTCCCAGTCTAGGTCTGTGGTGATAACATAGAACCCAGTTGGGGATTGTTGGTAGATCCAAAGCAGAGGCCTGTCATAATTCTCTTGCTAAAAGCTCAAGGCAGAGCTCTAGGACAGGGAAATCTTCAGTATGCCTTGAGAAGATCAAGCCCACAGGCATACCAAAAGCTTACTACTAAGCCCGAGGCTAGAATTTGAGCAGAGCCTGACCTGATCAAGCAGAGTGAGACCAAAAGCTTATGCCAAAGACTGAGGCAATAATTTCAGCTATCAATATTTCAAAGATTAATTGAATCAGGAGTTCAGGCAGATGTGAGGCCTCAGAGCTCCTGCCCCTTAGCCATCATATCATCCTGGAAGAACTAAAACTGGCAAAAACTCAGAAATAAAGCTAAGGGTAGTATCAATGAAGAACTAAAGTTTAATAGAGTACCCTTGGCTCCTAGAATATAGAACCCACCTATAAAAAGATAGGAAAAATGAGCAGACAACAAAAAAGACCCTAACTACAAAGAATTTTTATGGAGACAAAGAAAAGGCACAGACACAGAAGGGGACAGTAAAAGCAAAGGAAACACACACAAAGTACCAAAGAAAAATATGTATGGATTTCACACAATCTGTCAGAGCTCAAAAAGGACATTAAAAACCAGCTAAGAGAGGGAGAGAAGTGGAGAAGAGAAATTAAAGCAATGCAAGAAGAAATGAAAAAGAGTCTAGAAAATCAGGCCTTAAAAATTAGAATTGAACAACTAGAAACTATTTATTTCATGAGACATCAAGAAACAATAAAACAAAATCAAAAGAATGAAGAAAATATGAAATAACTCATTAAAAAACAAGTGACCTAGAAAATAGATCCAGCAAAGGCAATTTAAGAATTATTGTACTACCTGAAAGCCATGATAAAAAGAAACAAAAAAAGTGTGGACATCATAATACAAGAAAATATTTTTTAAAACTGCCCAGATATTCTCAAACAAGAAAATGAAATAGAAATTGAAAAAATCCACATATCACCTTCAGAAAGAAATTCTCAAATGTCAACTTATAGGAATATAATAGCTAAATTCAAGACCATACAAAACAAATTGAAAATCCTTCAAGCAGTCAGAAACAAACCATTCAAATACCATGGAACTTCAATCAGGATCACGCAGGGTTTAGAAGCTTCCACATTAAAGGTTCAGGAGGTGAAAAATCTAGGCTTATAATCCAGAGTCACCTATTAAGCAAAACTGAGTATATTCTATCAGGAAGATGGGGGTGGTGAATGGACATTCAATAAGATAGAAAATTTCCAAGCATTCCTGAGGAATAAACCAGATGTAAAAGAAAAACATTGAAGTCCAAACATGAGACACAAGAGAAGCCTAAAAAGATAAATAAGAAATAACCTAAGGGACTCATTAAGGTAAAACTGTTTGTATTTTTACATATAAAGAGGATATCTATAATTCTTAAACATTATTCTTAGCAGTAGAGCAGATGGAAGGAACAATCTTGGAAAGAGGGGGAATATTCTGATTATAATGAGATATTTTTAAAAACTCAAAGGTTGAAAAGAGGTTTACACTGAGAGAAAGGTGAAGGGAAATATGGAATGTGATAAATTATATAACAAGGAGGTATGAAAAATTATTCTGGGGAGGGGAGTATGAGGCTGGTAATGAGCCTCTTATTGTAACTTACTCAGAGAGGGAATAACAAATACACTCATTTGGGTATAAAAGTCTATCTTACCCTACAGAGAAGTAGAAGGGAAATAAGACAAGGGAAGGGGGAGGGAATTGCAGGGAGGGGAAGTAAGGGGAATGATAAAAAGTAAAACACTAGTGATGTGAATTTTAAAAGTCTCCATCTTGGTCTAGCACCCAAAAATTGTGCACACCCACAATACACGGGCATGTGCTAGTCAATGACAAATCAGAAGTAACTAACTGCCCACCTGGGCTGTCCTAAGCCAAGCTAGAGCCAACCATTGATTTTGTGAGACACAGGAAGTGAGGTAGGGAACAGCCCTGGAATTCGCGCACTTCCTGTGGAGAGAGCTAGAGGGGAGTTGGTGTTAGGAGCTTGGAGAGGGAGGACGCCCGCAGACAGCTTTCCTTCAGATCACTCACGTGAGTTAAGGACTGATTCTTTCCACCTGGGCCTTTGGGCCTAAAACTCCCCCTGCCTTGGTCAGAGGTTGAGTAGCCTCTTTCCCTTTTCTCTTCTCTCCTTCTCTCCCTAACCTTTTCCCTACTCCCAGTGTGATTAAACCTCCATAAACCTCATTCTGACTTGAGTGTTTCATTTTAGGAATTTCATAAGTAAATTCCTTGGCGGCCATTGTTAAATATTATATAAATCTTGTAGCCACATTTGTAACCATTACTATATTATAACCTTCTCCCAGAAGCCTTAAATTTCCCCATTACAGTGAGGAGGAATGGAGTGAATGGAAATAGAGCAGGATCAAAAGGGGAAAATAAGATGGAGGGCAATACACAGTAATCAAAATTGGGAATGGGAATGGAATGAACTCACACATAAAATGGAAGTAGATAGCAGAGGCAGGAGGACAAACACAGATTAAAGTTAAAAGGAATGAGTAGAATTTATTATGTATCATCTAAATTAAAAATAGCAGGAGTAGCAAACATGATATCAGACAAAGCTAAAGTAAAAATGTATCTGATTAAGAGAGATAAGGAAGGCATTTACATCTTGCTAAAACATCCTATAAGCAATGAGGTAATATCAGTACTGAATATTTATGCACTAAATGGTATAGGATCCATATATTTAAAGGAGAAACAAAAGGAGCTTAAGGAGGAAATAGATAGTAAAAACCATACTAGTGGGGGACCCAAACCTTCCCCTATCAGAAATAGATAAGTCAAAATAAATGAGAAAGAAGAAAGAAAAGTGAATGAAATGTTAGAATAATTACAGATAATAGATATCAGGAAAAAATTGAATAGGGAAAAAAAGGAATATAGCTTTTCTTTCATGGTATATATACAAAGACTGGTCATGTACCAGGGCAAAAAAATATTGCAAACAACTACAACAAACAGAAATAATAAATGCAATTATTTCAGATCATGAGGTGATGAAATTATAATTAATGGGGGTTAATGGAGAGATAAATTTAATATTAAGTGGAAACTAAATAATCTAATACTTCAAAACCAGTAGGTCAAAGCAGAAATCATATATACAATTGTGGCCTTCATTAAAGATAATGACAATGAGAAGACAATATATCAAAATCTATGGGAGATAGCCAAATCAGTACTCTGGGGAAAATTCATATCCCTGAGTGCCTATATCAACAAAATAGAGAGGGAGAGGATCAATGAATTGGACTTGAAACTTAAAAAAAATACTTAGAAAGGAAACATTAAAAATCCACAGATAAAACTAAATTGGCAATCCTAAAAGTTTAATGAAAAATTAATAAAATTGAATATAAAAGAATTGTTGAACTAATAAATAAGACTAGGAGCTGGTACTTTGATAAAACAAACAAAATAGATAAACTGCTGGTTAATCTAATAAAAAAGAAAGAAGAGAATCAAATTATCTTTATCAATTTTACAAAAGATGATCTCATTTCTAATGAAGAGGAAATTAAGGTAATTAAGAACTACTTTGCCCAATTATATAGCAATAAATATGACAATCTAGGTGAAATGGTGAGTATTTACAAAAATCTTAATTGCCCAGATTAACAAAAGAGGAAATATAATACTTAAATAATCTCATCTCAGAAAAATAAATTGAACCAGACATCAAAGAACTCTCTAAGAAAAAATCTCCAGCACTAGACATTCACAAGTGAATTCTATCAAACATATAAAAAACAACTAATCCCAATACAACACAAAGTATTTGACAAAATATGCAAAGAAAGAGTCTTACCAATTTCTTTTAATGACACAAATATGATACTGATTTCAAAGCCTTGAAGACCAAAAACAGAGAAAGACAATACAGACCAATCTCCTTAATGAACATAGATGCAAAAATCTTAAATAAAATACAAACAAAAAGACTTCAACAAGTTATCACAAGGATTATTCATTATGACAAGGTAGGATTTATACCACAAATGAAAGGATGGTAATAATAGGAAAGCCAACCATATACTTGACCATATGAACACAACTACAAAATACTTTTCACACAAATAAAACTAGATCTAAACAAATGTAAAAAAATATTAATTGTTTATGGGTTTGATGAGCTAATATAATAAAAATGACAATACTACCTAAACTAATTTACTTTTTCTGTGCCATACCTATCAAACTACGAAAAGTATATAACAAAGTTCATCTGGAGGAAAAAAAAGATCAAGAATATCAAGGGAACTAATAAAATAAAAATGCTAAGGATTGGGACCTAGCAGTATCAGATCTTAAATTGTATTATAAAGCAGTGATAATGAAAACAATATGGTACTTGCTAAGAAATGGAATCATGGATCAATGGAATGGAGGAGGAATAAATGACCTCAGCAAGCTAGTTTTCAATGAACCCAAAGTTCCCAGCTTTTGGGACAAGAACTCACTATTTGACAAAAATGGCTGGGGAAAATTGGAAACCAGTATGGGAAAAATAAGTTTAGATGAATATCTCATACCCTATACCAAAATATGTTCAAAATTCATAAATGACTTAAATATAAAAAGTGAAATCATAAATAAATTTGGTGACCATACTACAGTATACCTCTCAGATCTAAGGAAAAGGAAGGAATTAAGACTAAGCAATAGATAGAGAACATTACAAGATATAAAATGAATACTTTTTATTATATTCAATTAAAATGTTTTTTTTAATGAACAAAACCAATGCAATCAAAATTAGAAAGGAAACAACAAACTGGGAAAACATTGTTATTACTAAATTCTTTAACGTAGGTCTAATTTTCCAAATATATTAGGAACCAAGTTAAATTTACAAGAATTCAAGGCATTCCCCAATTGATAAGTAATCAAGGGAGACAAATAGGCAATTCTCAGATGAAGAAATCAAAACTATCAATAATCAAATGAAAAAGTGTTCTAAATTTCTTTTGATTAGTGAAATGTAAATCAAAACACCTCTGAAGTACCATCTCATACCTAGCAGATTTGCCAGTATGACAGTAAAAGAAAAAAAATAAATGGTAGAGTGCACATGGCAAAATTGGGACAATAATGCATTGCTGATGGAGTTGTGAATTAATCCAACCGTTCTGGAAGGCTATATGGAATTATGTCCACAGGGCTTTAAAAGATTTCCTGCCCTTTCATCCAGCTATACCACTACTGGGTTTGTACCCCCAAAGAGACAAAAAAAATGATTGTACAAATATATTTATAGCTGAGATTTTCATGGTGGCAAAAAAATTGGAAAACAAAGCAGTTTCCCTTGATTGGAGAAAGGCTGAACAAATTTTGATGTATGATGGTGATGGAATACTATTGTGCTATAAGGAATGATGAATTCCTTGATTTCTATGTGAACTGGGAAGTTCTCCATGAACTGATACAGAGTAAAATGAGCAGAACCAGAACTTTATACACAGTAACCAAAAAATTATGGGATGATCAAATGATCAAAAATACTCTGCTTCTAACAGCAATACAATAATCAAGAACAATCTTGTGGAACTAATGAAAAAGTATGCTGTACACTTCTAGAGAAAGAACTATGGGAGTAAAAATGAAGAAAAAGCAAAATAAAACATGATTCATCACTTGTTTATATGGGTATATGATTTGGGGTTTTGGTTTTAAAAGATTACTCTTGCAAATATGAAAAATGGGTTTTGAGTACTAAGGCATGTATAAACCAGTGAAATTGTTTATCAGCCCCAGGAGTGGGGAGAAAAGAGGGGAGGAAGAGAGCAGGAATCATGCAACCATGGAAAATATTCTAAAAAATGTGAAACTTAAAAAAAAGTAGTGGTTTAGAATCATTTATCTGTCATCACTCTTTTGCCCTCTCTAATCGAAAGTGTGGATTTGTAAATGTCTGGCTAAAGATTAGTGATACAAAATATAGCAAGAATAGTCAATTCAATTCATTGATTCATTATTTAACCTAGGATTCATTAGCAAAACTACTTGAGTGAACTAACCATGGATAAAATATGTATATGTTACAGTCTCGTTGTAGAAAGGAGAAATTAACAAATAATTGAATCTATTTTGTTTAGCATTTTATTGGCAACAATAATTACTAATGAGGATGATAATGTAATTGATAAAGCCCTGGGCTTAGAGTCAGGAATATTTATTTTCTAGAGTTAAAATCTGGTCTATGGCACTTACTAGCTGTATGGTCCTGGGTTGGCACTTAACCCTGTTTGCTTCATTATCTTCAACTGTTATATGAACCATAAAAGAAAATGGCAAACCACTCCAATATTTTTGCCAAGAAAACTTTGAATATGGTCAGAACTGAAGTCACAACTGAAGAAAAATAGTATAGTTGCCTTAGAGGGTTTAGTTTGGGTCTTATGGAGGAAGAGAGGAAGAATGGATTCTCCTCACTAAACCAGCCTTTTACTCCCCTATATTAACTGATCTAGGGGTGTTTGGGGTGCTCAGTGAGAAGTAGTATCTCTGATATGGAAGACTTGTCGTGCCATCCTAGGGCAGCTCTCCAACCTCTGACCCTCAACTGACACCCAGCTCTCACTTGTGGCTCCTAGTAGCTGCTAGCATGCGGCAGCGGCCACACCCTGGGCAACGGCTTCAACAGGCCAGCTAAACCTTGTGAGAGTAGCCATCGGGTCGTCGTCCCTGGTGAACCAGGGCTTTGCTCACCTAGCATATGAAAACTGCTTCAGTGGAAAAGACTTTATGTATGTATGCAGCAAAGGATCAAGATTCAATTATTTGAGAATATGACCTTCAACAGACATGTGCAAAGCCACAGACCTCTGGGTGGTCCTGGGTTAAGCTAGAGCTACCATTGGCACAGGGAAGACATGGACAGTGATTGGTAGATGTGAGAACTGAGGGGAGGGAACTTGGATGGTTTCCTTAAAGATATAGGGGTCTGAGGACTAGGGAGGTTGGAGAGGTTTTGCTCTGAGAGGTTGTGCTCTGAGAAGCTTGCTCTGAAGGAAGCTGGAGGTGGAGGCCCCTGAGACTGTTTCACCATTTTGGACACGTGAGTGTTAGGGACTGATCTCTTTTCTTTGCCTCAGCTATCTAAGGGCTTGGGCCTTTTGGCCCAGCCTAAACAAAGGGGGTATTTAAGCCCTATTCCCTTCTCTCTCTCTCTCTCTCTCTCTCTCTCTCTCTCTCTCTCTCTCTCTCTCTCTCTCTCTCTCTCTCTCTCTCTCTTTCTAATACCTTTCTTCCTCCTGTTTGTAATTAAACTCCAAAAAAGGTTGACTGCTGACTTGAGTTTTCATTAAGGAATTACATAGCTGAATTCCTTGGCGACCTTGTCTGTGGCTTTGCACATGTCTGTTGAAGGTCATATTCTCAAATAATTAAATCTTGATCCTTTGCTGCAGCCCTTCCTAAATCCTGTTACCCTGAGTAGGGTGGAGATTGGAAGTTCCAAGACCTGGTTCTGTCATTCCAAGTATCTCTATTGTATCAATTCTAAAATCAATCATGACTCAAAGAACTTCCTGTTCTATGCTTAAGCATAGGTCAAGGCCCTTTCCATTGTTCAGCAAAAGGTTTCTGTCCTAAAGTAATCTTAAGTAGGGAGGAGAAGGACCCTCCCATGCCAAGGGGGGGGGGTTCACATTCCAATAGACTATCAGTAGGAAATTTTTCAAGTATGAAATTTCCCAATGGTGAAATTTCCAACATTTATAAGTCTAAGAAATTTTAAGGTTTACACTCCCAGTTGTCCCCTTCCCCCACAAACTGTCAGTCTTGTTTCCTTTCCACAGCATGACTGCCCAAAATGGACAAAGTTATTCAAGCATAACCACTCTTCTTGGCTACTGATGATCACTGTCCCTTGTAATACTCAAAAAAGTCATTCCTCTTCTAATAAGGTATTTTATATACCAATATCCATTCCAAGTTATTCTTAACTTTGTTTCTTTGGTCTTTTTGTGTTTAGGAAATACGCAATCAACACCTATCTAAAATCTAGTTTGAGAGCTACTTCTCATAATACTTTGCCAAACTGGGCTAGTTGACTCACTTTGGAACAAGCTCCAGCTAACCACACACTCATTTAAAAATATATATAAATATAAAATTTTCTGCAATTATATATTAAAACAATTTCTTACATTTTAAAAAGAATTTTGAATCTCAAATTCTTCCTTCTTTCACTTCTCCTTCTCCAGCTGAGATGGTAAAACTGTAATAGATTTTATATAGTAATCCTTTTTATAGAAGGAAACTTGAACAGAAAATTTGAAGAAAATGAAAAATATTTTGCTTTTCTCTGTATTTAGATTCCATTAGTATTTTATATGGAAGTAGATAACATTTTTTTTATCATAAGTCCTATGGGATTGTTTTGGATCATTGTATTGCTGAGAATAAAAAATCTATATATAGCTGTTCATCATAAAATTTGCTGTAATCATATACAGTGTTCTCCTGGTTCTGTTGGCTTTACTCTGCTTCAGGACACATAAGTATTTACAAAATTTTCTGAGGTTCTCCTCCTTGTCATTCCTTATGGCACAATAGAATTCCACTAAAATCATACACTATAACTTACTCAGTCATTCACTTCCCAGTACTTTGACCCCACAAAAAGAACCACATTAATATTATATATGTATATTTGTATATGTATATGTGTGCATCTTTCCTTTTGGGGTTCTTTAAATTTTTTTGATATAAACCTAGTAATAGCATTGCTGAGTCAAAGAGCATGTCTAATTTAAGTAGTTTTTTTCTTCATTGAGGTTTTCTACCTCCTTTTTCATTTGATCAGTTCTACTTTTTTTTTCCTACAGTTCTTTTCCTCAGTGAATTTTTGTATGTCTTTCCAAATTTGGCCAATTCTGCTTTTAAAAAGTTTTTCTCTTCAGTAAAATTTTGTGCCCTTTTTACCATTTGGTCTATTATGATTTTAGATAATCTTTTTTCAATATTTTCATCTCTTTTTTCATGAAATGTTAAGTTTATTAAATCTTCAAAATATCCTTATATGCTCTTCTTCTGTGGATGTCCCAAGCGACAGAGTTGACCACCAGGGAACCAAGACTATTGTAATTCTCTCTGGGTTGTTGATTTGTCTTTCTCAAAGGCATCTGGACTTTTCTTCTTTGAATTCTCAAACTCCTGGGTTCCCCAGTTATAGAGGAGGTAAAAACCTATAAATGGGCGTAGGGGGGAAGTGACGCACAGGATGGAGTCCTGCATCCAGCGGGTCATGTTGGAGATGCCCTTCAAGTAGTAGTTGGGGAAGGCCCTCTGCTGGAATGGGGACAGGCTGTAGGAAATGATATGCCTTATCCAGATTAGGTTCCCAAACTCATGGCCCATCTTTGCAGCATCCTCGATCCAGCAATCAGGTCACCTCGTCCTCCACAAACAGCTAGTCAAGTCCTGAGCTTTTTTATCTTCTTTATCAAGCTGTTGACTTTTTTTCATGGTTTTCCTGTATAGTTCTCATTTCTTCTACCATTTTTATTTTTATCTTTTATTTTATCTTTAAACTTCTTTTTAGCTCCTCATTTAATTCTTTTTAGGTTTGAGACAATTCATATTTAGCTTTGAGGCTTTGAATGAGTCATTGACTTTTTTGTCTTTGTCTGAGTATGTTTTAGCATTCTCTTTCACCAAAATAATTTTGTATATTGAGTTTTTTGTTATTGTTTGTTCATTTTCCATTCTTTTTCATCTTTTAACTTAAAAAGAAAATATTAAAGTTGGACTCTTTTCCTCTGGTGAAGGGAGAACACTTTTCTAAGCTTCAAATTCTTTGTACAGATGCTGTCAGAAATAGCTCTGAAGCTCTATAAATTTCAAGTTTTTCCAAGGTGATATGACAAAAGGAAAGATGTGTTTAATATTCTTACAGCCTGTGCTCTTGTCTATGAGTAAATACGAGCACTATTTTCAACAATGGATCTTTGACCAGGATCTCCTATTCCTATGTGGCTGCAAGTTCTTGTTTATATTAGTTTTCTTCCTCACCTTGAAACTGTGACCCAGTACTATGACTGGATCTGCATATAGGTGATTTGAGAAGAATCTTGCACCCAGAGCCAGTCAAGGGGCTTCTGTAATCTCCTTGAAAGCAATTGTTTTCTTTGAAGAAACTTCCCATCTATGGATGAGAGTTAGAGAAACCTTTATTGCTGATTTAGCTATGCCCAAGGCCAGTTGCCATAATGCCTTGGCATGTTGCTTTGTGTTTCACTTCTACCCCAGTGAAATAGGTATTTTTTACTAGATTTCTAAGTTGTTATCAGTTGAAAAATTATTTCACTCTCCCTTTTTTTGGGTTATGTGGTTCCATACTTCATTTTGAGGCACTCTATCATAGTTGCTTGGAGGGTAATTTGGTAGAGATAAGGAGATCTCTCTACCTTCTCCACCATCTTGGTTCAACTCCACTCTAATCAGATACTCTTAACAGAACTCATATAATAGGACAGTTCTATGATGGAACATAGTCATTTTCTTTCCTTTTACATGATATTTCTGTTCTGATATAGTGACTGAGAACTTTTATCCTGAATAAGACACATGTAATTCATGTAAGAGGAAGAAAAAATTATAAGATTATGAAATGCAGAAAACATGTCAGTCTAATCTGTCAACTTGACACAGTGCTAAATTGACACAAGAATTTAAGATCTCATTCTGAAGGAATTCATGGAAATGACAGTTGAAAATTTAGAATCACCCAATTGGCCTTTCTACTGTTAGCTACTGTGTAAGTGAGGAAATATCTTTCCCTGGCACCCAGTTATAGGTGGAATGTCCAGAAACTGCTGAATGGCTGATAAACTAATCCTACATAAGTAAAAAAAATGACAAAGTTTGCAAAAAGATGTACCATCATCATTTTTTTATTAGACTAGAATTTGTTCAGCTCTAATTTCCTAGAAGATTTCCCATTCCCCATTAATATAAACAATAATTTAGTGATAGTACATGAAACTACTTTAACGATGCTGGGACATTACTCATAAAATATGAAAGACCTAAACTGTAAAATATATAACTACAATGTATTTTTTGTTGTTTCTTGTTAATGACTGTCATTAGAAGTATTGTGGGTCATATGGATTATGTTTACTCTAGGATAATGTCAAAATGGAAATTTGAGATAGAAATAAAAAGTGACATCATAAACAAATTAGAGGAATATGGAAAAGTTTAACTGTCAGGCTTATATGGGATAAGAGAAGAATTTATGACTAAATATGATACAGAGAAAGTTTCCATTAAATTAAAAATGTTTTGTACAAATAAAGCCAATGCAACAAGAATAGAATGTGAACAACAAACTTGGGGGAAAATTATAGCAGATGTTTCTGTCAAAAGTCTCATTTTTCAAATGTTTAGAAACTGAGTCAAATTTATAAGAATACAAAGTATCTCCCAATTGAAAAATGATCAAAGTATATGAAGAAGAATTTCTGAGAGGAAGAAATTAAACCTACCCAGTCATGTAAAAAATGCTCCAAGGGGACAGCTGGGTGGTTCATTGGATTGAGAGCTAGTCCTAGAAACTGTAGGTCCTAGTTTCCAATCGAGCTTCAGACACATCATAACTGTGGGACCCTGGGCAAGTCACTAAACACCCATTGCCGAGCCATTACCATTTTTCTGCCTTAGAACCTAGTATTGGCTGTAAGGGAGAAAGAAAGAAAGAAAGAAAGAAAGAAAGAAAGAAAGAAAGAAAGAAAGAAAGAAAGAAAGAAAGAAAGAAAGAAAGAAAGAAAGAAAGAAAGAAAGAAAGAAAGAAAGAAAGAAAGAAAGAAAGAAAGAAAGAAAGAAAGAAAGAAAGAAAGAAAGAAAGAAAGAAAGAAAGAAAGAAAGAAAGAAAGAAAGAAGGAAGGAAGGAAGGAAGGAAGGAAGGAAGGAAGGAAGGAAGGAAGGAAGGAAGGAAGGAAGGAAGGAAGGAAGGAAGGAAGGAAGGAAGGAAGGAAGGAAGGAAGGAAGGAAGGAAGGAAGGAAGGAAGGAAGGAAGAAAGGAAGAAAAGAAGAAAGGAAGAAAGGAAGAAAGGAAGAGAGAAAGAGAGAGAAAGAGAAAGGAAGGAAGGAAGGAAGGAAGGAAGGAAGGAAGGAAGGAAGGAAGGAAGGAAGGAAGGAAGGAAGGAAGGAAGGAAGGAAGGAAGGAAACATCGAAATACCTACTGATTAGAGAAATCCAAATTAAAATAACTGAGATACAACCTTACAACTACCAGATTGGCTAACATGGCCAAAAAGGGAAATGTTAAATGTTACAGGGATTATGGGAAAACTTGGACATAAATATACTGTTGGTAGAACTGTGAACTGATACAACCATTCTGCAGAACAATATGAAACCAGACTCAAAGTGCCACAAAATTATGCATACTCTTTGATTCAGCAATACTACTACTTAGTCTATATCCCATAGAGATCAAAGATAACGGAAAATGGCCTACATGTACCAAAATATTTTTAGTAATGCCAAATAATTGTGAACTGTGGGAATGTCTATCACTTAGGGAATGGATAAAAAAGTTGTGATTTGTTTGCAATGGAATTCTATTGTGTCATAAAGAATGATGAACAAGATGAATTCAGAAAAACCTGAAGAAACTTATAAGAACATATACAAGGAGAAGGGAGAAGTGGTAGTAGTAGTAGTAGTAGTAGTAGTAGTAGTAGTAGTAGTAGTAGTAGTAGTAGTAGTAGTAGTAGTCTCTCTGTAACCAAGGATGATGATTGTCTTTGTGCGTTTTTGTGCACAAAGACACTTGTGCATGAAGATTTAAGTGGAAAAGTCAATGCACAGAGACAGTCCCACTCTCTCGGTGTTGGAAGCCTGGATTCATTGGCATGAAAACACCCGGAGACTTCCTCAGCTGCATTGGATGGCCGTGTTGTCCTTTGTGCTCCAACACGCCCTAAGCACTCCACAGTGCTTTGCTGCGTCGCCATCTCAGCCATTGAACCTTTTTATTGGTTTCTTCCGGGAGAAGACTCAGGAGAATAATGTGTACAGTAACATAAATATTATGTGATGATTGACTTTGAAGGACTAAACAACTATGAGCAAAGCAAGTCTTCAAGATAACCACAAGGGATTTATGATGAAACTACTATCCAAAGCCAAAGAAAAACTTGTTGAAATCTGAATGTATATCAAAGCATGCCATCTTCCACTCTATTTCCTTCATGAGATTCCTATTGTATTTATGATATGTGTGTCTTTTATCATTGCATGAACAATATGGAAATATCTATTTCATGAAAGTATAAGTATAACTTAGGCAATTTACCATGTGGGTTTTGGGGGAGGGAGAAAATCTGAATTTTAAAATGTGAAAAACAATTGTGAAAAGTATTTCTACATGTAATAAATATAAAGCAATATAGATAAAAACTAAAACAAAACTAAAAAATGGATTATGATTAGAGTTAGGCACTAAAAATATTCTCTCTAGGTCAAGAATGATATATGGCTAGCATCCAACTCCATCTTTGTTTAATAATCATATAGCTTGCTACTTCAGACTCTTTCTGAATGTTTCATCCTACTTGTTTCTTAAGCAATTTAATTAAAGCATATAAATAACTTAAGGATAAAGCCCTTCCATAGACTCCCATGTGGGGGTTCCTCTATGTTCATAGGTTTATAAAGTTTGTACTGACCATCCTGTCTTTATATTCCTCTTTCCTCAGAATTCCTGCATCATAATTAGTTAATCAATAATAGCACTGTTCCTAAAAGTGTTTTACAGTTTCGACTTAAATATTATGTTTCTTAGCACAATAGATAATAAGCAAAACATCAAATAGTTCTCTTTTATCTTAGTTTTCCTTGTATATTTATAGTCAATCCCAAGTAGAAACCTAACGCATTCTTGCTCTTTTTCTCTGTGAGTTCATAATGCTTTTGCACCATTTGTCAAAGTGATCTATACTATACTCCCCAGAAGATCACCTCTATTTAGTTTTTATGCAATCTCCCCAATGCTTTATATTATAGCCATCTTTTTCTTATTTTTTCTCTGTAGAAGAGAGTAAATATAATTGAAAATGCTCAAAAATCATATAAAAAAGCTACAAGTATATTGATAACTAAGAGAAGACAGATGTTACTATGGGAGAAGGCAAAACTTAAAAAAATATTTAATAATCTGGAGCTGATGAAATCTTGTGTCTTGAAAGAACTGAAGGTTGTGTTTTCTGATCCACTATCAATGACATTTGAAAAAGTTTGAAGAATTGGAGAGGTACCATAAGTTTGGAGAAAGACAAATAGCACATTTTTTTTTAAAGAAAAGAGAATATAATCTAGAAACTGTAGGCCACTGAGACTGATTTCTATTCCTGGGAAAATTCTTGCATAGAAAAGTAAAGAGATGGGTGGTGAACATTTAGAAAAGGAAGCAGTAATTACAAAGAGCCAGCATTTCATCATAATTTTATTTTGAGAGGATTCCTACACTAATCAATTAGGGAAGTATGGTTATTTTATTTAGATTTTATCAAAGTTATTTTAAATTAAATCTCTGATTCTCTGACTTTAAAAAAAGGCAAATATGAATCAAATCCATATAATCATATGATTTTAGAATTGGTTGGATAATTAGATTCAAAAAAAGAGTTACTGGGGAAGCTAGGTGTACAATGGTTAGACCAGGCCTGGAGTTAGGAGGACCTGGGTTCAAATCTGACCTCAGATACTTCCTACCTGCATGACACTGGGCAAGTCACTTTACCCCAATTGCCTAACCTTTATGCCTTTTCTATTTTGGAAACAATACATAGTATTGATTTTAGAAGAGAAGGTGTGGGTTTAAAAACAGACTTGTTATTAGTTCAGTGTCATTGTGATAGAAGGTCACCAATTAAATGCTCCAAGAACTTGTAATTAGACTTGTATAATTTGATATTTTTGTCACTGACTTGGAAAAGACATAGATGCTAGGTTCATTAAATTTTCAGATGATGCAAAAGTAGGAGGGATAACTGATCTCAGTAGATGACAGATTAGGAGTGAAACGTATCTTGACAGGCTAGAACAATGACCTGATTCTAATAAGATTGATTTCAACAAGAATAAATACAACACTTGGAATTTAGGTATAAAATCCACTTTATATCTATAATATGAAGGAGGCATGGATAGATAATTCTGAAAATCATATCAGAGATTTAATTGATTTTGATTTAAATATGAGTCAACTGTATGATGCAACATTTTAAAAAAGTTAGTGTGATCTTGGGCTACATTAAAAGGGGTACAGCTTCTAAGAATAAGAAAATACTAGTAAGTGCCATCATTAGACTTCATCTAGTAGACAAATAGAGGATGTTCAGAAAGAAAGAATATTATTCTAAATATGAGGGAACTGAGGTAAACAGGGTTAAGTGACTTTTTCAGGGTCCCACAGCTAGTAGGTATGTGAGGGCAGATTTGGCCTCAGATCTTCTTAGAAAGATCATTATTGAGGGGGTAGCTGGGTAGCTCAGTGGATTGAGAGCCAGGTCTAGAGACAGGAGGACCTAGGTTCAAATCTGGCCTCAGACATTTCTTAGCTATGTGACCCTGTAGCCCTTACCTCTCTTCTGCCTTGGAGCCAATACACAGTATTGACTCCAAGGAGGAAAGTAGGAAAGTAAGGTTTTATTTAAATATTAAAAAAAAGGAAAGAAAGAAAGAAAAATTATTGAAACTGTATTTTCTGCCAGACCTTGTGCTAAGTATTAGGGATACAAATTCAAGCAAGCAATGCTATTTTCCCCCTTAAGGAGTTTACATTAAAACAAAGAGAACTTAGAAAGGCTTGTGGAAAAACTGTATGTTGGAGAAGGATGCACAGTGAAGCAAATGAAATGCCCTGGACAAGGCATAAAAGCCTGGATCTCAGAAAGATAAATCAAAGTTCATTCTATCTTTGAGAATCAATGTATTCAATGATGGATTCTAAGTTTCTGATAAGAGGATTATAAGAATGAAGACTAAGGATTAGTAGTTGTGATGAGGGGAAGGGTTCAGTTCTAGGCATCATGATTTAAAACAAACATTGATTAGCTGAAGGTATTCAAGAGAATACTATGTATATGTCCAGTTACTTTGAGTTCATGAGAAAGAATATTGGTTGAAGGGACTGAGCATGACTATTCTGGAGAAAAAAAGACCAATATAAATATGATGTGAGCCTTCAAGCCCTTGAAGGGCTGCCATTTGTAAGACTGATTTGTCCTATTTGAGTCCAGATGGCAGACATAGGAACAATATCTAGAAGTTGCAAAAAGGCCCATTTAAGTTGGGTGCAGGACAGGAGGATTTGTAAAAATGAGAGAGGTGGTATTTTCTTCCACTTTTGGAGTTCTTTAAACATAGACTAGAGGACCTGTTGTTGGATATGTTATATTAAGGATTCATTGGGATAAGTTGGCAACTCTGGCTAATTCCAGCTCTTAAATTCTGTGACTCTGTGATGTGGTACGCCACATGCATGAATTTCCAAATAGATTTATATGCAATGACAATAGTAGAGCCCACTTTTAACTCTTTTATTTAATAAAACCTATATTTCCATTAACAAATTCCAGCTAAATCTCTGGCTTTTGCAAGCATATCTGTCATCTTGTGTTAAAGTTCTGAATTTCACTGTTCATGATCCATATTCTGCAAATTGGTATGTATACTTCTAAAACTATAAGAATTGTTATCAATTTTCCAATTTATTTTCTTCTATTATTTACTGAGGACCTCTTCCTTTTATAATTGTTCTATTTTTTAACTGTTGTTCTTAGAATCATATAGATTTAGATATGTCTGGTCATTTTTCTCTCTCTTCGTTTTTAGTCTAAATTCCTCTTGATCAGATGATCTTATATGTGTCCCACTATGCTCTGCATTCATTGACAAGTTTTATCATATAACCTGAATCCTTTTAAATATAACTTGAACTGGGGAGGAAAATAGTACTGTGGATTTTAATTAGACTATTTTAAAGAGGAAAAAACAAAAACGTTATAGAAAAGGCTATTGCTAAAAAGAAGAAATTTAAAAACCAGAAAAGAATTCAAAGAACAAATATTTTGTAACAGAATAGCCTACTTATACTCAAATGATGAAGTTTCTCTTGTTTATTTTCATCATTTTGCTAGGCAAATTAGTTCAAAAAGGGGACTCTTCTCAATTTTTATCACTGTTAGAATTTATCCTTGTAAGAGAGCCAAGGTTCTTCAGATAAGGCAAAATATTTCTCTTGCTATGTTCAGCTCAGATATTCTGACTATCCTCTGGTAGACAGGAAAAATGGATGACAAATCAGGGACAGATATTTCTTTGGACTTTTCAGGTTTTTATCTGTCAAAGTTGTCTGTTCTTCTTATTCAAATTTGTGTTCTCTTCTTATATTTCTATGTAGGAATTAAAGCACATTTTTAAGCCAAAGGGAAATTCAAATATTTAAATTTTTCATTATAGATTAAGAAACTACATTATTTATTATTGAAAAGTATCAGAGCTTATACTAGAGGATTTACTTAGTTTATAGCAGAGGGATTGTTTGCTCTTGATGAGAATGTGTTAATTGAACCAATTCAAAGCAAATAACACACTATCAGATATTTAAATAGCCTCAAGTCATGTGATTTAAGATATTTTTAATAGGAGATAGAAGAAATAAGTCATTTTTATTCTACCATGAAAAATATGCAAAAATTATCAGTAATGGAGAGACATTTGGACATTTTTTTTCATAGAAAACTGACTTCCAATCATTCCAATATTCTAAAAACATCCTGTCCCATAAACAATTTGCAGTAAGTTCTATGTCTTCCCAACAGATGGCTGTGTAGACTGTAAAAAGAATTTATTCACATAAGTGACATTTCAAATATTTACTTTGATATTTGGGGTGATGTCAATATTTGTGAATATCCAAGACTGTAATGGTTTAGTAGGATCAGTTTTCATTTGAATGTTTGCTTGGCATATCAATAATTAAACATATGTAACTCTTCTTAAAAAGCAAGACCTTGAACATCTCAAAAGAAAGCATAAATCTATGCACATCAAGACTATACCATTAGTTTGATCCTTTCACTTCTCAAGTTAGATTGGGAGATTAGTAGTAGTCTCTCTGTAACCAAGGATGATGATTGTCTTTGTGTGTTTTTGTGCACAAAGACACTTGTGCATGAAGATTTAAGTGGAAAAGTTGATGCGCAAAGACAGTCCCACTCTCTCGGTGTTGGAAGCCTGGGTCCAGTGGCACAAAAAGTCATTACACCTGGAGACTTCCTCAGCTGCATTGGATGGCCGTGTTGTCTTTTGTGCTCCAACATGCCCTAAGCACTCCACAGTGCTTTGCTGCTTCGCCATCTCAGCCATTGAACCTTCTTATTGGTTTCTTCTGCCTGTTCCGTCAAAGCAGTCTTCACATGCTGGGTGAGCAAAGCCCTGGTTCACCAAGGGTCTACGACCTGATGGCTACCCTCATAAGGTTTCACCGGCCTATTGAAGTCATTGCCCGGGGTGTGGCCACTGCCGCATGCTAACAGCTACTAGGAGCCACAAGTGAGAGGTGGGTGTCAGTGGGGGTCAGCGACTGGAGAGCTCCCCTAGAAGGGCACAACAAGACCTCCATACCAGAGATACTAAAAATACTAAGTGGCAATCTCAAATTAATATTGACATTTGATGTCTGAATTGCCATTTATATATATAAAAACATGACCATATAACCCCTTTACATTCTATAAGATGCTGTGCTTTCATTGTTTCATCTTAATTAATTTTAGTCCTATGCATTCCAAATATTCTTTATGTATACCATTCTCATACTTTTTAAGAATTCTTCATAAAAATCATAGTTTTTATTTTGGCTATAAGTATTATATATATATATATATATATATATATATATATATATAATTCTCCCAGTAAAAATTCCTTGAATGCTAATATCTTTTTAAATTTCTTTTTATATTTACCTAGAAACAGAATATTGTGGAGAGAAAGTTTTACTCAAAGCTAGGAAGAATTGAGTTCAAGTCTCACCTCTGACATTCTTCTATTGTGGCAAAGTCACTTTATTGCTTATACTATGTGATTAAGATCATAAAGTTTAGAGAGGCTAATCTACACCCAGAATTTCTTCATACTATATTTCCCTTTATTAATGAAATAACTGGTACAGTCACCATCCCTAATTATCTTACATATCTTCTTTAGCATATCCTTTGTGATATATACTTTCATTTTTTTCCACATTACATGAAGATGCAATTTTAATAATCATTTTATGAAATTTAGCAATTTATGTTCTCACTACCTCCTACCCCTTCCTCTTCCCCAAGAAAGCAGAGACTGTAACATAGGGTTTATCATACAATATTTATTTACATGCTTATCATGTGAAAGAAGACAAATATTGCTTATACCATTAAAAATAATGGAGTAAATAAGGTGAAGAATAGCACGATTCAATAATTATTCAGTCTGTCAGTTTCTTCTATAGCAGTAGATGGCCATATTTTATCATTATTTCCATTGAATTGTCCTGGATCTTTGTCTTGCATTTAAAGATGATCATCATGTTTACTGCTGTCACTGTGTACACAATTCTACTGATTCTGCTAACTTCACTTTGAATAATTTAATCTACCTTTTTCCCAGGGTTTTTTTTTTTTTTGGTTATCATCTTCTTTGTGTTTTCTTATGGTACCATAGTACTTCATTACAATCATATGCCATAGCTTGTTCAGCCATTTCTCAATTGATGGACACCTTTTATTTACAGGTCCTTTGTCACCAGAAAAAGAGCTGCTGTAAATATTTTTGTAAAAGTAGATCCTTTTCTCTTATCCATGATATCTTTGGGATACAGACTTATAAGTTGCATTTCTGGGTCAAAAGGGTATGCAGTTTGATAGCCCTTTGAGCATGGTTACAGATTGATTTCCAGAATTGTTGTATTAGCTCATAACTCCACCAATAGTGTCTTTTAAAAAATAAATCTGGGACAGAATTAAGAGCTGAAAGTCTAACATTATTTTTGTGAACAAATTAAGTTGTAGGTTTCATCACACAGCCTGTGATGAAAGACCTCATTTAGATATTCACAATTTGTTTTTATTGTCCTTTGACAATGTGTGATTAACAAAAAAAAAGTTTAGATTGTTACTAAAGTTTAGTTGATATTTGCTAAAGGAGTTAGTAAACTCCAATAAAAGGTTTAAGACAGTCCCCATTTTCCTTTGTTCTGGTGATATGACATTAGTTAAAACTATATTTTTTTGGACATGTTATGTTGGGATTTTGTATGTGGAAAGAACAAGAGGGAACATATAAATAATTAAGATTTATTGGTTGGGAAGGGGAGGAAGTAACAGGGGTTTAGGAGAAATGTATACTAGTTATCTAATATCTAATATCTATAAACCATATAAACTTATTTTATTAAGCTAAGCAGTAAAATCTCCAATAGCCAATTCTCACACCAAGAGTCCAATCAAATGGGCCAGGATCTTCAGTTGGTTTGAATATCTTCAATCTCAAAGCTGCCAGCAGCCAGATCCAAAAGATCTTTCCTTCTGTTGGCCTTAGGTGTAAAGATAATTTTAGGGTTGTGATAAAATATAAATTAATTGGTCACCAGAAAAAATCCCAAATAAAATACCCAAGTTAGTCTGGAAATTTATGGTAATTATAATTTAAAAAGAGGGAAGGATTTAAGCAGAAAGAGGGAGGAGGGTAAAGGATTTCTCCTGCCTGACCTGTGCCAAGGGAAGTTCAAGATCTCCACCACTAGGTCTCTGAAGGAGATTAGAGGCTTCTAAGAGGATAAAGTTTGGAAAGTAAAGGAGGAAAAACTCAGCCAGAAACTCACCACCAAACCGAACAATAGCTGTGAGCCACACCAAGATGCCAAAAGGCCCAGCACACTGCCACCAACCACCTCTCCACTGCCAAAGGTATCAGAGAGAGGAAGTGATGTCAAATATATAGCCCATTTACTCTTGTGTCCCCTCCTCAAAATTTTCATTTCTACCAATCACATCAGAGGCTTTTCTCCTGGACTGTCCATTCTTTAGTTCTCATATTCTTTGATTAGATTGTATCTTTTGAGTTACTTAAAACTTCATTGTAAAGTTCTCCTTTTGTTAGTTACTTAGCCTTTTTGTGATTAATTTACCCTTCATAGTTACCTAATACCTTTTTGTAGTAAGATCTAAAAATACCTTAGCTTAAAGTTCTAGCTTCACTATAAAGTAAGAACTAATTTCCTTCATTGTTCAATCAGGAGATTACAATGTTATCTTTACCATAAAGAAAGATCTAAGTAGGGTGGAGTAATCTAAATTTCACATAGGAGAAAGTCTTTCCAAGCCTCAACCTCAGGTCCTTCTTGGAGAGCTCTGATGAAGTCTGTTGGGCATAGAATCTTTCCCAGATCTCAAGCCTCAGGCTCCCATATGACCCTTAGTCACATGCTCCTGTCAATCACTCCCTCTGACATTTGCATCTCTCAGTTTTTGCAAAACATTCTTCCTTTATCACAGATATCAGAAACATTTACAAAGATCAGAGCCTCATTTAAATGTAAGATTAAAATTAGTTTCTCTGCTAAAAGTATTATATTTTAGAGGTTTATTAAAAAAATAAAGAATATACAAAATAATAAAGCACGTGCCTATGGCCTAGGAGAGCCAAAAGGCCCATTCAATTTCACTTACTCCATCTTGGGAGATGCGTGTCCCTAGAAGCAGAAGCCAAGATACCCGAAGTAAGTGGAGAATCATCTTAAATATAATTTCTGTTCTCAGCCCAGGTGGGAATTCAGGTGGGATTATAGTGAATTCTAGGAGCTTTCAAGGACTTCTGGGAATTGAAGTCCTGGGTTCAAATCTCCATTTTTACAAATATCATAACCTCTAGAATGTATGGGTCATGGTACACAAATATTGTTCATCACTGTAATGTAAAAGTAACAGTAACAGTAAATAGGGAAATGAATGTGATAATAATATATTTTTCATTCATTTCTAATTGATAATATGAATAATAGACTGACACAATCAGATATAACTCACTATATTGACTACAGGAGGAGACTTAAAGATAAGCCAGACTCTCCTTTCTTAGACATTACTATGAGGAACCTATGGTAAATAGAAATTCTTCAAAATATATATCATCTTGTCCTTGTAATTAATTCCTAATTTGTATGACTGACAATATTATTATTTCTGTTTTCTTTATGAGTAATCAGGATTTACTCTGCTGTGCACTTAGCATTCCAAAGTTGATAACAGAAGCTCTTAAGCTAATTCTCTCTTCATCTACAATTCTTCTTATACACTTAATTATTAATCATTAATTGCTAACTGGGAATATTTCTAAAATCATATTTATAATTACTACCTAAAAACCTATATGTGATCACTTGGTTTAAAAGAAATGATTTAAAAGCAATACATGAAATTTCATTCCTTCTAGATTAGTGTCCTAATTTTTCCATCACACTCTAGAATGGTTAAATTGGGATTTTGACTAAATAAGACAGTTATAAAAAGTGGTTGCTGGTTATTATCCCTTAAATCAGGAAAACTATTAGCAACTTTTAACAATTTTGCTTACTTGCAATATTAGTAAAAAGATAGAAATGTGGAATGGAAAGAGGTAAGGAGACTGCCTAGCCTACCCTTAATGCTGATCAGGTGAAATGAAACTCACTCCCTGGCACATTTCCAATCTCTACGTGGGAATCCTAGTCACTCACCAGCAAGCCAGGCAGGATCCAGACAAGATCTCACTACAGAAAAAAAAAAAATTCCTTGTGAGCAAGACAGCAGTGAACCAAACAAGAATATCCCTGACTCTGAGAAGCTCCAAAGCCAAAAGTCAAAATCTTGAAGCTAAAAACTCCAGTAAAAAGGCCCAAAGCTCCAAGTCAAAGTTGAAGTCCAAAAGCCCCAAGGAGGCATCCTCCAAAGAAGTCCAAAGAAGAAGATCCAAGGAGCAGAGACTCCAAAGAAGAACTCTAAAGGAGAAGCCTCAAGGAGAAGAAGTCCCTTGGACAGGAAGTTCAGGTCTTTTTATTGTCCTTTTTCAATATCACTTCCTGTCCCTTCCCCACTTTACAGGAATAAATCACAATCTTTCAATTTGCCTAGCACTTCACAGAGGTGGTGAGGGGAGTGGGCAGTGGCCTCTGGAGTTATCACCTACTCTAGCAAGTAACTTGTAAACTCTCATACTTAGAGCTGGTAAGGTACTAAGTAGGGGTATTTAAGGTTTTGATTGATTAACTTTAAAGTTTATTATTGATAGACAAAAAGAGTTTGATTTACTCTTCATAACTCCAACATTTATCATTTTTATTTTTGTCATATTAGCCAATCTGATATATATCAGTTGGAACCTTAGAGTTATGAGTTTGAATTTATTCAATTAATAGTTATTTAAAGCATTTTTTCTGAAGATAAATTTTATTTCCTTTGACCACTTCTCAATTGCAGAATGTTTTGTATTCTTATAAATGTGACTCAGTTCTCCATATATCTGTGAAATGATATCTTTGTCAGAGATACTTTCTATAATATTTCCCAAGTTTATTTTTCCCTTATAATCTTGGTTATATTGATTTTGTTTGTACAAAAACTTATCAACTTAATGTAGTCAAAGTAAGTTTATAACCTATAATGTTCTATATACCTTGCTTGGACATAAATTCTTCTTTATATATAAATCTGACAGGCAGACTATCCCATGCTCTACTAATTTATGGTTTTACTTTTTATTTTAAATCATGCTTGAATTTTTATTTTATATTGGCATATAGTGAGAAGTTCTAATTTGTGCCTAGTTTCTGTTATATTGTTTTCCAGTTTTCCAGCAGTTTTTGTTGAATGGTGAGTTGTTTTTGTTTGTTTGTTTGTTTGTTTTTCCCCAAAAAAGTTTGGATATTTAAAAGAGTTGTTAAACTCTAGCTTACTATAGTCATTTACTACTACATACTGAACTTCTAATCTATTCCATTTTTCCACTAGTTATTTAATAGTCAATACCAGATTGTTTTAATGGATGCCACTTCATGATACAATTTTAAATCTGGCACAGCTAAGCCAACTTCCTTCGCACATTTTTTTCTAGTAACATTTTTGATATTCTTAAACTTTTCTTCTTCCAGATGAATTTTATTATTATTTTTCTGGCTCTATGAAATAATTTTTGGAGATCTGATTGTTGGCAAACAAAATAAAAATTAATTTAGATAAAATTGTCAATTTTCTTATTTTGTCTTGGCCTATTTGTGAACAATTAATTTTTTTTCAATTGTTTCTGACTTTATGTGTACAAAAGGTGTCTTGTTATAATATATTTCTGTGTTTTTCTTTGAAGGTCAATTTCAAGTTATTTTATATTGTCTTCAGTTATTTTAAATAGTATCTATCACTTGCTGTTGGATTTTATCAGTAATATAGAGAAATTATGATGATTTATGTTGTTTTATATGCTGGATCTTGACTAAAATTGTTGTTTTGGTGAGTATTTTTTGATTGATTCTCTAAGATTTTTTAATATGTCATCACATTATTTCTAAAGAATGATAGCTTTATTTACTCATTGCCTATTCTAATTCCTTCAACTTCTTGTATTGTAATAGTTAAAATTTCTAGTACCATATTGAATTGTAGTGATGATAATGGGCATCCTTTCTTTACCTTTGATCTTATTGTAAGGCTTCTAGTTTATCTTCATTGCAAATATTTCCTGATGGTTTTATATAGATGCTATTTAACATTTTGAGGAATCATCGATTTATTACAATAGTCTAGTGTTTTTTTTTTAATAGGAATGGGTATTGAATTTGTCAAATGCTTTTTCTGCATCTATTGAGATAATCCTTTAGTTTCTGTTGGTTTTTTTATAGATATGGTTAATCATCCTAATCATTTTCCTAATGATGAACCATCCCTGCACTTTTTATTTAAAACCCAACTATTTGTAAGGTATATTACTTATTATACATTGCCACAAATTCTGCAAGTATTTATTTAAGATTCTTGCCTCAATATTTACTATGATGTTTGGTCTATAATTTTCCTTCTCTTTTTTTTCCTTCTTTCTGGTTTAAGTATAAGTACCATATTTGTGCTGTAAAATGAGTGTGATAAAGGTATTTTTTCCTAATCTATTTTCCCAATATTTTATACAGTATTGGAATTAAGTATTCTTTAAATATTTGTTTGAATTCACATGTGAATTCATCTGCCCCTGTTATTTTTTTCCCTTAGGGAATTCATTCATGGAGTGTTCTATTTTTTTTTCTGAGATCGAGATCTTGAGTATTCTATTTCCTCTTCTGTTACTCTAGGAAATTTACATATTAATTAATAATTAGGCAAAACAGTGGCTAATTGATTTAATTTCATCTTCTTTGGTTGATAATCTACTCTATTGTTTTTGATACTGGTTGTTTGGTTTCCTTTTTTTTTACTATTTGGATAAAATTAGCCAATGGTTTATCTATTTTATTGGGTTTTCATAAAACCAGCGCCTTCTTTTATTCATTAATTCAATGGTTTCCTTATTTTCAACATTATTGATATCTCATTTTGATTTTCAGGATTTTCAATTTGTTATTTAATTAAGGATTTTTCATTTATTCTTTTCTACTTTTTAGATGCATGTCCAAGTGATATTTACTCTCTTGCATGTAATTTGTCCTAATATAAGTTTTCTTGGAGTAGAAATACTTATATTAATTATATTTATATCTCTAGGATCTAGCATTATATCTAAATGTAGTAGGTGCTTGTCAAAATCTTATTTATCGATGGATTAAATATAATTGAGGTGAAAGCCTCTTCTCATCTCAAATGACCTTCCTACCTTTATCAAAGACGTTAAGATATACTACAAAGTATACTCTTGAACCAAAGGCCCATATTTAATGTTAAGCCATTGTACTGGACAATTTCTTAGACTTTGAATCAAGAGCTATATTGAAATCCTGCCTTGGACTTGCA
This sequence comes from Monodelphis domestica, assembly GCF_027887165.1. NCBI lineage: Eukaryota > Metazoa > Chordata > Mammalia > Didelphimorphia > Didelphidae > Monodelphis > Monodelphis domestica. The sequence goes on from NC_077231.1 coordinate 196,919,913, forward strand.
ATATCTGCATGATCCTAGGAAAGACACTTAGCCATTATGAGTGTGAGGGCCAAGGTCTTAGTTGTCAACTAAGATAGAAAAAAAAAATTAGATCTGTACTGAGATCTGCATGTGCCCCAGGTAATTCTCTAAGATTTATTTACTAACTTGGATGTTACTAACTTTTGATGTCTTGTTGGATTTCATTTTCTGATATAGGATTATTTAAGAATTCTATTTCTTCTTCTGTTAGTCTAAGCAATTTGTATTTTTGTATATATTCATCCATATCACCTAAATTGGTGTATTTATTGCCATATAATTGGGCAAAGTAATTTTTAATGATTGCCTTAATTTCCTCTTCATCAGAGGTGATGTCCCCTTTTTCATCTTTGATGCTATTAATTTGCTTTTCTTCCTTTTTTAAATTAAATTGTCCAGTACTTTGTCTATTTTGTTTGTTTTTTCAAAGTACCAGCTTCTTGTCTTATTTATTAAATCAATAGTTCTATCACTTTCAATTTTATTAAATTCTCCCTTAATTTTTAGGATTTCTAGTTTGATTTTCTGCTGGGGGGTTTTAATTTGATCGCTTTCGAGTTTTTTTTATTTGAATTTCCAATTGATTGATCTCTGCTCTCCCTAGTTTGTTAATATATGCACTCAGGGATATGAATTTACCTCTGATTACCTCTTTAGCTGCATCCCAAAAGGTTTGAAAGGATGTCTTGTCATTGTCATTTTCCTCGATGAAATTATTATTTCTATGATTTCTTCTCTAACTAAATGATTTTGGAGTATCATATTGTTTAATTTCCAATTAGTTTTTGATTTGGCTCTCCATGTACCCTTACTGATCAATATTTTTATTGCCTTGTGATCTGAAAAGGCTGCATTTATTATTTCTGCTTTTCTGCATTTGTGTACCATGTTTCTGTGACCTAATGTATGGTCTATCTTTGTGAATGTGCAATGTGGTGCTGAGAAGAAGGTGTATTCCTTTTTATCCCTATTTATTTTTCTCCATATGTCTATTAATTCTATTTTTTCTAAGATTTCATTCACTTCTTTTACCTCTTTCTTATTTATTTTTTGATTTGATTTATCTAAATTTGAAAATGGTTGGTTCAAATCTCTGACTAATATGGTTTTACTGTCTATTTCTTCCTTAAATTCTCCTGGTTTCTCCATTAGAAATTTGGGTGCTATATTATTTGGTGCATACATGTTGATTAGTGATATTTCCTGATTATCTAAAGTCCCTTTTAACAAAATATAATTACCTTCCCAATCCCTTTTGATCAGGTCTATTTTTGCTTTGGCTTTATCAGATATCATGATTGTTACTCCTGCCTTCTTTCTGTCAGTTGAGGCCCAGACGGTCTTACTCCATCCTTTATTTCTGACCTTGTGGGTGTCTACCCGCCTCATGTGTGTTTCTTGAAGACAACATATAGTAGGGTTTTGGATTCTAATCCATTCTGCTATTCATCTACATTTTATGGGTGAGTTCATCCCATTCACATTCAAAGTTATGACTGTCACTTGTGGAATCCCTGGCATTTTGATATCCTTCCCTAATTCTAACCTGTCTTCTTCAGCTCTAACTTTTAGTCCAGTGATTTACTTTAAATCAGTCCCCGTTGTCCCCTCTCTTGATATGTTTCCCTTTCTAGTCCCTACCTTTTCGTTTCCTCCCCCTACCCCCTCTTCTTACCTCCCTTTTTTGTGTTGCCTCCCTCCTTCCCCCCATGGTTTTCCTTTCACCCTTCCCTTGTTGGGTAAGATAGAATTCACGATCCTAATGGATCTGGATGTTCTTCCCTCTCAGAGTTGATTTCCCTGAGAGTAAGGTTTAATTAAAAACCCCATTCCTCTCCTTCTTATAGGAGTTTTCTTCCCCTCCCCTTCCTATGTGAATCTTTGTGTGAGAAAGATTATTCTATTTGGTCTTTCTTTTCCCCCTATTTACACATTACATTTTCCCCACATGTTAGTATACATAGATTGATATAAATGTAGTCCTTATAGAAGAGAGTTTGAGTAAAAGAAAAAGATAACATTTTTCTCCTTTTCCCTTTCCTTCATATTTACCTTTTCAGGTATTCCATGCTCTTTGTTTTTCGATATCAAACTTTCCACAGAGCTCTGCCTTTTCTTTGCAAAAACTTGGACATCTTCTATTTTGTTGAATGCCCATACTTTCTCCTGGAAGTATGTAGTCAGTTTTGCTGGATAGCCGATTCTTGGTTGAAGACCCAGCTCTCTTGCCTTTCTGAAAATCATGTTCCATACCTTACGGTCATTCAGAGTGGAACTTGCAAGGTCTTGTGTGACCCTGATTGGCATTCCTTTATATCTAAATTGTCTTTTTCTGGCTTCTTGTAGGATTTTTTCTTTTGTTTGAAAGCTTTGGAATTTGGCAATTACATTCCTGGGAATTGACTTTTGGGGATTTAGTGTAGAGGGTGTTCTGTGAGCTCTGTCAGTGGCTGTATTGCCCCCTTGTCCTAGAATCTTTGGGCAATTTTCTTTGATTATATCTTGTATTATGATGTCGAGTTTGCTGCTGATTTCTGGCTTTACTGGAAGTCCAATTATTCTTAAATTATCTTTTCTTCCTCTATTTTCCAAGTCTGTCACTTTGTCAGTGAGATATTTTATGATCTCTTCTAATTTCTTGGTCTTTTGGCTTTGCTTTATTAATTCTTGCTCGTTGTCTTCGATTTGCCTGATTCTGACTTTTAAAGCCTGGTTTTCCTTTTCACTTTGGTCTAACTGGTTTTGTAGATGCGTGAATTTCTTTTGCATTATTTCCCACTTTTCCTCCCAGAGGGCTTCCATCTCTTTGATCCTTTCCGATTCAAATTCTTCATGGGTTTGTGGAGAGTTTCCATTTCCTTTGGAAGGTTTCGGAGCATTTGCTTGTGTTTCCTCTTCTATTTCCTCTGTATTTTGTATTTTGGCTCCATAAAATGTGTCCAAAGTAGCCCCCTTCTTCTTGTTTTTCTTGGAATTTTGGGGCTTTTGTGCTTCTGTGAAGTTTACCATTTCTATCTGAGTGGGGAGGATTAGCTTTTCTTATCTCTGTCTGGTGTTCAGAGGTTTTAGCCCTAGGCAGATTTCCGTTCTATGCAGTTGTTCTGTCTTCCAGGGGAAGCCAGGAATTGCTGGTCTTTCCATGTTACTGCCCTCCTTGGTTCCCTCCCGATGCTTCTCCATTGACTTATTCCACACTCTGAGCCTTGCTTGGCCCTTTCCACTGGGTGTTTGTTTCTGTGCCTTAGCCAGCCAGAAGAGCCAGCACTCTGAGGGTGGAGGGGCTGCGGCTTCCCTGAGCTCTGAGGGCTCCTGATAAGATTAGCTTTCCCTGGGTTGAACTGAGTATGCCTTGAGGCAAGGACCTTCAGTGAGACTCGGATGGAGGGATCCATCCAGAGGGTAACAAGCTACCCCTGTCTCTCTCTGTTTCCCTGCTTTCTGTGTTGGGTGCCCCCTCCTCTGAGTCAGGTTGTTTTCAGGAAGTGGTTTTCAGAATAGCTGGTCCTGAGGCTCTGAGGTTCCCTCTGCTGCCTTGGACTCAGCAATTTGGGTTGGGGGGTATGGGTCTTGGGATCTTCCTTCTGCCTACCCCTTAGGTCCGAGTGATCTCAGGTTCTGTCTTTTTTTTTGGGGGGGTGTACCTTTTGATCCTGGTCCAGGAGGAGGATTCCTGGGGTCTATGCTGTTGATCGTTTTGAATTTCGGTGCCCTAGGAGCATATAGTTTGAGTTCGGTAGGGAAGGGTTTCCGGAGATCTGAACTTTAGCTTTCTCTAAGCCGCCATCTTGACCGGAAGCCTAAAAAATTATATTTTAAAAGAGATTCTTTTCCTCATCTCTGTACTCTCCCCTCTCTCTTCTTTCTCTTAGAAGTGAGCCCATAATTGTGAATTAATTTGAAAACAAAACTTTTAGTATGAATACTTTATCAATGAATAAAGATTGTTTATTCATCCATAGCATAGTCTTCGAAAAATTGCCATGGGGCTACAAATCTAAAGATTGTGACATCACCTATATAAATAAATTGCATCATTAGGGTTTTCTCTGATCTGTTCAAAATGTTCATTTTAACTTAAAAATCTCTAATTTCCTAATTTATTTTAATTTTAAAACTTATTTTATAAATTACTATTCTTTCCAAACACATGAAGAATTTTGTGGTTATCTAATTTTTATACAGGAACCTAGTTGTTATTATTGCAGTATTAATTATTTTCCCTGAATATTTTTCCTCATTTTCTTTTATTCTATAATATTAATCTATTAAGAAAAGTAGAATTTACTCTAGAAGTATTGAGTTCAAATTCTTCCTTGATGACTTACCAATTAACACCACAGAGAAGAAACTCAACTCAACTCTCTGTCTCAGTTTCTTCTACTATAAAATAGAGATAATGTATTCATTGTTATCCTCACAGGGCCATTTAAGATTTTCAAATGATTTAAAGAATACAAAGTACTTGTAATCTATACATATATACACATATAACACATTTGATAGGCTTATAGATATTATTGGATGGGAATCTTTAAGAGAATAATTATTTTTCAGCATCAAAAGCATATGTGTATCTATCCTCAGTCATAAAGAATTTATAATTGTAGAATGGAAAAAAATAATTGTGTCCTTTTTTATAGCCTAAAATTTTATAGTTGTATATCTATAACCACAACTCTATACCAATTCAAGTATATGTCAACCAAAACATGTTTTAAATATACATACATATTGTGATAAGGGATGAAAAGGTTTGCAATTTGCAAAACTGTTGCAAAAACTAAGAAATGCAAACCTTAGGAATGATTGACAGTGGCACGTGACCAAGGGTCACACGGGACCCTGAGCCTGGGGATCTGGGCAGATTATATGTCCAACAGTTTGTTGGACATATGTCCAAGAGTATGTCTGATCTCTTTGAATGACAAAGTCTGCTCTCCTGGAAGATCTTGAAGAGGAGTTTGTCTATGACCAAAGGAGGAAGGAGTTTTTTTTCTGGTTCTGGCTGCTGGCAGCATCAGTCTGGATTTACTTGAACATCTAACAGCAAAAGATCCTGTCTCACTCCAGTTGTAAGATTAGGAGATTTGGGAAGTTAAGGTTTTAGTTTAGTAAAATAGTTACAATAGTTTAATTAGTTTTAAAATAAGAATAAGTATATCCCTTAACCCTTATTCCTTTCCTTTCCCAAACAATGAAGCAGAATTTTTATGTCATCCTCTTGTGTTTCCCTTACCCAAAATCCTTCCTTAAAAAATGCTTTATCTAATATCTACACAAATATAAGTTTGTCAAACTAAAAAAATATAGAAATAGCATGGATTATAGTTTTAGATAGAGAAATCAAGTAAACCATAAGTGACCTTCTTATATAATAGAAAGAACTCCAGGACTAAAGCCTGGGGATGCTTAGTATTTGCATGATTTTGAAGAAATTATGTAATCTTCTTGGATATCAATTAACTCTTCTATAAAAATTAGGTCATTGCAGACACCAGTAAGGTGACTTCTTTCTCAGAATCTATATTCCTATGTTCCTTTGGAATCCTAAAGGGAAGCAAAATGCTTCCTTAGATGGTTTTTCAAATGATTTATATTAAACAAAATATAATCCTTAAACACATCCCAAAAAAAGCATCCTTAAAAATCCCTGTAAGAAAATGTGATCCTCATAACAAAACCAGTGAGGGATAAAAAATAGAAATAGAACTATAGATAGATCAATATACTTTTTGAATATTATTGCTGGTTTTTGAATAAAATATTTAGAGAATAAAATAAAATTATATAGTTGAACTTCAATTATATTGATCATATTGATTTCATAGGTTGGACACAGCACAATAGGAAAACTATTTGCAAATTTTCTGAATGAATTAAATTAAGTATTAGATTAATATTTAAAGAAAAATTTAAAGTATAAAGGACTTGAATTCATTAAAAACTTTGAAATGTTATTTAATGCTATGTTAATAGAGATAACAGTTTAATCTTTTGTTAAATAATATTTCCATATAACAATGAAAAGTATTTAAATTTACTTAGAAAACCATAGGACACTGGTTTCCCTATTTTATTTACTACCATCATCCTTTAAAACATTCTTTTTCATGCATATGTTTAATCATGTTAAATTACAGATCCTAAAATTTATTCAAATAAACTTAAAAAGCAGCATATAATTACTTTCTACTTATTTCAGTATTTACCAATTTGATTTTTAAAGCTAGATTAAATGGAATACATTAAATTAAAAACAATACAAAATTCTCACATAAAGATAATTTTATTTCTAGTTTTCTGACTAAATAAAGTGATGCAAAAAGAAGATTAAAAATGGCATATAGAAAATTATTAAAACATGTGAGTAGATGATTCTAAAGACAGCAATACTCAGGTCAAAACAATGGCCAATGTTGCTTCTGTAAGAATTAAAATTAAGATATTGGCCATAAATTAATAATTGTATTAATCAAAGAGAGTAGGGGAAAAAGAAAGATGGAAAAATAAGAGAGATTAATATAAAGGTATTTTCATTATTGCTTCATTTAGCTGGCTATTCTATGGCCACCATAAAAGTTCCTAGTCCCATTCACAGATACATCCAATCAGCGACAAACTTGGAAGGGTTCAAAATTTTCTCTTGCCACAGTTTATCAAACTTATTCTCCTTCCCCTAATTCTCATAAGTGAAGTCTCTGGAGTCAACTATGCTTTCTAATTTGCCTGCACTGCCCAGGGGTGGGGGTGGGGGGGAGGTCCAGTGTAACAGTGCAGGGGAAGATTGCCCAGCCCCTCTCTCCCAATATTCTTGACTCCATTGCTGCCTCTTTCTGGCTACCATTCTATCCTCCTCACCTAATTTACCCAATGATTTTTGTTACCTGCAGTCCCACACCAGGTATGTGCAGTGGAAAGGGAGGAAGGCAAATTTCCTTTTCATACTTCCAAATTAATAAAATTAAGGTATATACTATTGTTTTTTAAAGCAATCAGTAAAAAAATCAAAAGCAAAGTGATTTGAAATTTCCACAGAAATCAGTTTATTAAACTATTTTTCTTAATTGAAGTGGGTGAAGGTGTTGTGAATACTTTGTAGGTGCCTGTTGGGTAATATCTGAGTTGTTTGTAATGCTTAGTTATTTCCTTTTTTAAGCATGGGAAGGGGTAGGTCATAAATCTCTCTCAAGTCCAAATAATTTTGTTCTTTTTAGGGAATTTATTTACATTGGAGTATTTATTTTGAACTGAAAGTTCTAAGCCCTTGATTTGGAAAATTTCAAATATTGAGAGAGTTATTCTCTATATTTATATCTCTGAGACAAACACTTGCAGAAAGAGTTACCCATTCTTAGAACTATCTACAAAGTTGATTTTGCATTCTGTGATGCCTTCAGAATCAGTGATTCTCATTTATCTCTCTCTGACACAGCTCAGTACTCCTTTCAATCCTTAAATGTGTATTGGCCTGCCAGATCCATTCTAACTTTATGAATTCCCCCCCTCAGAAACTTCCCTTGCTTCTGAGATAGCTTCTTATTTTAATATCATTTCCTTGGGGATTTTACTCTGTCTTATGCAGTGGTTTTCATTGGTTCAATGACCTGTCCAAGTACTGTTCTTTCTTTATCCTATTTATTTGATTCAACTAAAAAATATATTCTTATCTAATAAAGGTCATTTCTTCTGAGTAAGATAATCATTTGAGCCCTACTAGTACCTGTAAAATTATATTTAAGTATTTTTAAAAATCTATTTCTCATATCTTTAGTAAAAAATCAAAATATCAAATAGTAGGCACTTAACCAAAATCATTCAGCCTCTCAAAAATATTATTACTTTCTGATTCCTCTTAATATAGTCATGAGAAAAAAGAGCTAGAGGAATTCTCCACTAACATTGTCACCAGAGAAGATTATTCAAGGGAGGAGAGGACTGCTGTCAACTGACATGCTGCCAATCTCTTCCTTCTGCTGTTCTTGTTCTGAAAAGAACCGAAAGGGAGAATAAGTGCCCTCTGTAAATCTTTTCTACACGCATCTCTTTATTTTCATTTATTCCCCTCTTGCTACAACATCCCCAACATATTTGTCAGGTCACTGAAAATCACAGCTTTTATATTTTAAACTCTATGCCATATCTTCTGGTTTCTGAGGGATGCTGCCCTGTTTAAGCAACAGGCCAGTTTTGAATAGAAAATCCTATCCTGTTAAAAACAACGAGTTTCTGACTTCAATAGTTCTTGCATTTGACACATTTTTACATCTAGTTCAATGAATTTTTTTTAACTTTGGCTGAATGGGGGAAAGTAATATTTTTACTTCTTTCTACTTCCAGAGGAGGTGATGTGTATTGTGAGTGAAGTACTAGTCCTAAAGTTGGGAAGCCCTGGGTTCATGTGCTATTTCTGCCACATATTGGCTGTTTAACCCTAATCAACTTATAGATGCTTCAAGCAACCATTTAAAATTCTCTAGTGTTTATCTGTATTGATAGAGTTTTCTGACAGACAGTTCTGTATATTGCTGAAATTAAAGAATCAGTCTTATTCTGTCCCTTTCCAGTGGAACCAGAAAATATGAAATGAATGAGGAAAAAAAAGTTTGATCTTCTGAGCATGTCCACTTACTGATCAATGCAGGTCAATTGCCCATCAAATTGGGACCAATCCCCTTTCTCAGTTTAGGACTGAATACAGGAGGAAAAAAAAACAGTTAATCAAATAAGGTCAATAAATTAAAAGGAAACAAAATGTTAAGTAATCTTTTTTTTTTCTTTTAAAAAAAAAAAAACCCTTACCTTGTCTTGGAATCAATACTGTATATTGGTTCCAAGGGAGAAGAGTGGCAAGGGCTAGGCAATGAGGGTCAAGTGATTTGCCCAAGGTCACATGACTAGGAAGTGCCTGAGGCCGGATTTGAACCTAGATTCTTCCCTCTCTAGTCCTGGCTCTCAATACACTGAGCAACCCAGCTGCCTCCTTATGTTTAATTGGATGGAAGATTAAGGACTTCCCAAATTGGAAAGGGGAGAGTAAACAGGGGCAATTATGAGAATTTAGGAAAGGGTATATTCTACTCCTTCTGAGTATGTGCAAATAATCAACAGAGCATGAAAACAATAAACAATTGATCAGTGTGGGATCAGTTTTTAGATAAGACATATGGGTTTCTTGAGATTCACAATTTTGAGAAAATTCCTAATATCAATCTTAGAATCTTATGGCATTGGTCAACATAATCTAGGTCCATACTTAAGGTCTCTATATAGCAGATACAGGTGAAAAATTTCCTAGCCATGCAGGCCAAGGGTCAAACAATGCAATAATGGTTTTTCCCAATTCTCACTTTTTAATAAACTTTTCTCATCAAACAGAATTTGAACGAGTCCTATAATTAAATAGAAAGGGAACTAAATGTTTGAGAATGAAGTCAGAATAAGTAGTTGGTGTGATTCACTCAATTACTATAATTAACCACTTTCTGTCCTAATCCCCTCTATACAATCCCCTCTTCGCACATTGAATAGCTAGAAGTTGGTTAGTTGTCAGTCTCTTATTCTTATATTGCAAAGAAGAAATAAAACAGACTCCTAAGTACTATGTAAAGATATCAATATTAGGAAGACAAGGATGTATTCTATGAATTTTTTTGGGAAATGAATTAAATTTTAAATAACATATCACTAAAATCAATGTTGTATTTTGTTGTAGAGTAGAACATATGCTGGGTCTTACCAAGTTGGAAAGGCTTCAAGTATCCATCACAGCTGAACTGTGTATCTGGACCAAGCTTACCCACATCTGGAGAGGATCATCACCAGAAGGTTGGGGAAGAGGTAATTAAGTTTTTGAGTTTTACAAAAATTCTACTGTGATGAATGTTGCAGTCTGCATAATTAGAGCACAAATACTAATGAAATCACAAACCACTAGTGTGAATTTTATACCCTTACACTAGAAATACTGATTCAACAAATTTCCTAAATTATTTCATTTTAATAAAGATATTATGATAAAAATCATGAAATGTTAGAGTTAAAGGAGAATTTTGAAGCCTTCTAGATCAATTCTTATCTGGACAATTTTATGGATTAGAAAAGTGAGGTACAGAGAATTTGAAATACATGACTGAGTTAATCCCCTGAGTTAGTAACAGCACTGGAACTAGACATATATTTTCATTTACTAGTCAATTGATTTTTATACTGTGAGTGAAAAATCCCCTACGCCCTTTCATGAAGATTAGATTTTAATATTAGCCTTTAGTATTTAATATTAGTATTTAGATTATCATAATTGTAATTCTAAGATAGTTGACGTAAGTCATGATTTTAGTAGGCTTTTTTTGATTATTCTAGTATAAGTATTAAGGTTGTGAATTAAGTAAATAACTGCTTTAGTATAAGTCTTTGTGTCAACTCCACCCTTCAAAGTTGCTGTATCATATACCATCAGCAATAATTATGGTCTTGAACTTGTGATCCAGTATATGTCACTAGGTCTCACCCAGGGTTCCAAGTCCGGTACCACCCAATATCACCCACTCTTATCTTTGCATCCCTAGTCCATCACTGCTCCCCTCATTTCCATCAAGTTACTTCTAAGTCATTATCAAGTGACTTCTACCACTGAGATGTATATCCTGATCTATTTTTAACATGGTATTTTTAACTTGATATATAAGTTGTATAATAGAGTGGTATTGGGGATGGGATCTGATGGATATATTTGGGCCAATATCAGATTGATAACTGGTTTGGGAAGGCCAACAGAAACTCAAAACAGGAATAGCCTGGACTGAACCTAGTACACAGATAATAAACCACAGAAACTAGAAGTGTATTTTATTAAATAAAGGAAAGTTTGAGAAGGTAGGGGGAAATCTTATCACTGAGATTACTAACTAAAATAACCCCAAATCTAATGCCTTTGCATGAAGGATCTTCCTAGAGTTAAGGTCCTACACTATCTCCCTGACATACTAAGCTGTAAACCCAGTCCCTGTACACATATTCTGCCCTAACCCTCTTGGTGTTAAGGGAGATATTGACAAATACCAGATCAGGCATGGATTCAGGGGAAGATCCTAAATCTAGATGGACTTGGACTTCAGTTTATAATTAGCTTCAGATGACACAGGACAGAGGTAGCTTCCTCAGAACTGCTGCAGGACACACAGCCCACAACCAGCAATACAGCAGTAACACTGAATTGGGTCAAACTCCCAGGACTTGGTAGCCACATGCTCCAGGATTAAATCCAGAGAGAGACAGCCTAACAGTTCCTGAGCTTTTTTCCAGCTTAATCCCCCTTTTCAAGATTCCAGAATTCTCTATTCTGCTAATCTCATGCCACTGTGTTCCGCACACCTAACTCATCTTTTCCCTATTTTTCCCTTTTGCACAAAGTCAAAATTGTGTTGAAAACAATGTTTTGGCATTTGTGCAACAACAAATTTATATTCCACCTTAACTAATATTCTTACCCAAAATAATAAACAGCCTATACTCACTTATCCTATCTAACACTATCTTACTCTAAGGATTCAAACCAAGGAAAGGAAAAGGGGAAAAGATATACAAGGAACAGTTACAATGTGCAAAATACAAAGAAAAAAAAATCAAAATTGAAATACAAACACAAAACTTCATGCAAAACAATAGTCATAAAAATACTATTCTTATAAATTAATACAGAAAAGAATCCTATCAAAACTATCACAATGTATAAACACAAGAGTTAGAAAATTTTGAAAAAGTACAATAAACATAACATTGCATAAGTTTTTACAAAAAATTAAATCAATCCATCAAAACTTACTCCTGCAAAATGCATTCAAAAGTAGATGAAACTTCAAAACAATCTTATTTTAAATTATATCCTTATTATTATTACACAAAACTCAAACAAATCTCAAAATGTTATATAGAACTGTACTTTTAATTATCTTATCTAAAGAACTAAATCAGCAACAAATATTATACACATACATAATTTTACATATACTCACATAATACACACATATGTACACACTGTATACATGCATGCTAAACACATTCTTCCGTATAATGTTTATATACATGTCACATATATGCGTATATTTATAAACATACCCTACAATATAATTTTCCAGCTCTCACTATAATACACAAAATTTACACATATTTACATATCTATTTACTTATATGTGGAATATGTAATATGTATTGCATATTTTAATGTAATTTTCTACAATACTTTAACTTACTAATCCTAAACTTTAGTCTATCTAATTACATCCCTATATACTTCCTAATATCATCAAAACAGAACATCTGAACTCAGATATTCTATCTTAATTAAATCTAAAAACTAAGCTATCTACCTATGCTACTACTATTCTAAACTATCTGTATAATTGAAATTAGGAAATTAATACAATAGTGTAAGGACCAACCCAACTTTCTTGTGTAGTCAATGTTTTGGCAAAATTTTTCACATATACTTAAGAGAATAATCCAATAGACCAGACTGGATCAAAACCCCCCATATCATGTAATTCTCTAAGTCTTTGTTGTAAAGCAATTAAATATGAAGCAATTTGACAATCCCCCCACCCCCCAAGAGAGATGAATGAACAGCCTTACAAGTTTTTTTCTTGCAAAGGAGCATGGCCAAAAACAAAGCTATGGGAAGAATATCTGGCCATTTTAGATGAGTTTCAACACAAATCTTCCCCATCAGAGTCTTGAGTTCCCTGATCAAATGCTCCACTTGGACTGAACTTTGTGGATGATAAGGAAGATGAAACTTAGGTCTTATTCCCAGATTCTCATAGACTCTTTTCAGAATAATTTGAGTAAAATGATATCCTATGCATGAACTTTTGACAAACAGAAAAACTACTTCAGATCCTTTTTGCAATAGTACAGATTCCTGGTGCTACCCCAAGTTCTCTTTACAGAATCCACAACAGTTTGTATACTAACATGACCCTTTTTATTTATGCCTTGACATAAATAGGTGTAAAAATCTTTTGGTAAAAGTGATTTCCCAGTGTCTGCAACCTATATACCATTCTCTTTCCTAGCTCCAAATTTCTCCTTCCATGTTTGAATCTCTGGTCTACATAAGCTTGTTGTAAACCAGCAGACTCAATAGTAGAAAAATTCATTACATACTCTGTAGCATATTGGGCACCATACTTTGCAGTTACATCAGCTCTGTTATTTCCTTTAGACACCGAGTCTTTACCAAAAGTATGGCTTCAGCAATGAATTACAGCCAGCTATTCTGAATTTTGGATTCCATCCAGTAACTTGGTTATTATTTCTGCACATGCAATTGGTTTTTCTGATGCAGTAATAAAACCATGCTGTTTCAAGATTTTCACTGTTGCATGACACACTGAAAAAGCATACCAAGGATCTGTATAGATATTTGCAATTTTACCATCAGATAGAAGACAGGCTTGTTTCAATTCCACTAGCTCTACTCCCTGAACACTAATATTTCCAGGTAATGAGCCAAACCACAGAATCTCAAATTCTGTGACCACTGCAGCACTTGTACAATGAATACCATTACACAAATAGGAAGAACCATCAGTTAACAAAACCAAGTCTGGATTTTCAATAGGAGTGTTTTTTAAATTCATCCTAGGCATGTCCACTAAATCAACCACTTCCACACACTCATGTAATGGCTCACTATGTTTTGGTATATAAGGAAGAAGTGTAGCAGGATTTAATACACTATATCTCTTTACCTGGATGTTCTCACTACCCAGGAGAATAATTTCATACTTAAAATTCTTTGATCTGAATAAGTTTGAGTATGAAATTACCTCAAAGTTGTGTTTCTATAAGTTTATACCTACTCTCCCTATCCCATACCATTCCCTGGGATATGGATATTAATAAAACCCCGAGATTATAGAAGCATACTTATGTTCTACTTTTTAATCTTTTACTTAGTAAATGTTATTTTATTATTATTCTTTTTATACACTTTTATCCCAGTCCTTCATTATATTATTTCTCCCATTAATTTCCTTTTTTCTGACACTTTCACAAAATAACAATCTAAAGGATACATTGGTAATTATTTATAATGTTAAGAGAGTTTTTCTTACACTTCTCCCTTTTTATATTTAAGCGGAAAGGGAGCAAAAATGTTTCTGAGTAGGAACCCCCTTCTGTGCAAACTGTCAGCTGGTGACAGAAGGGCGTGGCTGAGTTAATCAGTTGCAGCTGGCGCTGGAAAGAGTTTGTTGTTTGTTTTCTTTTTGTTTTTTTTTTCCTTTTGTTTTGTTTTGTTTGGTCTTTGGGTCCCCTGGGGAAAGGAATTTGTGGCTCTCTCTCTCTCTCTCTGGAACTGGGAGGAGTCAGAGAAATGGATTTAAGACTTTAATGGCCTTATTGATTATTGATTATCTTGGGTAGATAGGGAGATAGATAATGGGTAAATTATTAGATAGAGTAGAAAAGTTAGCCAGAGACTGACTCTGGCAGAAAGCAATGCCCTTGAAGGCATATAGATTGAGGCTTTTCTAGAAAAATTTAGTTAGCATTAAGATCTTAGGTATAGTATTAAGCAATTATAAAATTACTCTCACTTTCCTAATTTCTATTTCCTATCTGCATTTTCCTAATAATAAACTAAGCATTTTGTGTTTAGGAAACTGTTCTCCTGACTTTTGTTCAAATTCCTACCCCCCCAAATTTAACACTTCATAATACTTATATACAAACATTTTCTCCCCCAATGGAATGTTTGCTTCTTGAAGAACTACTTATTTTGTTGTTGTTGTTTTTGCATCACTACAGGCAGCTAGCTTATAACTGGAGTAAAAAAGACATGAGTTCAAATTCAGCCTCAGATACTTTCTCCTGTATGATCCTGAGTAGGTCTTATAAATTCTATTTGCCTCTTTTTTCAACTACAAAATGTAAATAATAAGAGCACCTACCTCACAGGGTTGTCCTTAGAATCAAATGAGAATATGTTTGTGAAGCAGGTATTTTACAGTGTCTAGTATATAGTAAACACCATATAAATATTTATTCTCTTCCCCTCTTCTCCTCCCTTGGCACAGAGCACAGAGCTTGTACACAGGTGATTAACAAATGTTTATTGATTGATTAAATACTATAACATGAGATGGTCATATGCCCCATAGAATAATTTTTCTTCTACCATAGTTTGAACTTACGTTATAATCAACTTTAACAGAAAGAACTCCTTTCTTTGACTCACCAATATACCTGTGATTCATCTTTGCAGTTAGCTGCAACTTTATCCTTTGTTCTAATTTGATTTTTATCAAGAATTTCAAGATCAGCATGAATTATATAATCTAATAATATATCCACTCATTGGCCATTAGACAGGGATCTCACATTTAGAATGCCAGTCATTAAATTTAAATTTAAGATAAAATTTATATAAGGCTTAAAAATATATGATTCTTAGTACGCACTTCCTCTATTTTTTTTCTTTTGCTGCTGTCACTGCAGCATTAAAAGGAAATGAGGCCAGTTTTATATTATTTGATTCAATCTTTGCAATGCCTTAATAATTCATCACTAAGCAAATGTGTCATATCTATATATTCCTAGCACTTAACACAGAGCTTTGTACATAGTAAGTGGTTAACATAAAAATGTTGTTTAATTGAACTAAATTGCATTCAACCCCCTGAGCTATTTATATTTGTCTTTGGAACACAGTATCTTTTGAAAGCATTCCCATATGTGCCTACAAATTTGATGCTATGGAAATTTAAAGAACTAAACAGAATAATTAAGTAATATCATATACATCTGACCCAAACAATTCTATTAGTTTACAGGGCATAAAAGATCAACCATAAACACTTTTATTGAACTTTTTTTTTTAATTCAAATTGAAAATTTTTTAAGATTGAATGTTGATACAATTTTAATAATCAGTTTCTGACATTATGCAATCCATGTTCTTCTCCTCCTTTCCATATTTCCCCCTTCCCCAAGAGGGGAAGTTGAATGATCAACTTATTCAAGAAAGGCTGGATAAATAAATTTTATTTTGAATCACTGTCTCCTTATCTAACTAAATATACTCTCATATCTCTAATTATTTAATTATACAGCATGTTATTGAGACCATGACTTTTGTCTCTATGATACCTAAAGAGAAATAAAATATGAAAATCTGATCCAACATAGGCAAATTTGTTAAGGTTTTTCCTGCGTTCATTTTCAGTCCTATCTGATATCTGGATCTTCTCTTCAATGATTAAATGCTAATTATTAGTTTCTGACTTGCCTAAGCCTAATAGAAGTGGGAAATTAAAATATATAGATACAATCTCTTCCCTGATTATGTTTATAATGAATCCTTGATGTTTCTTTGAAGATGTTATACTTTATGTAGATATGCTGCCTGATATGATTGTCATTATTTGGTATCCATAAAAATCTATAAAAGTGTCTCCACAGGAAATTTTAATCTCCATTTTAAGGAAACAGAAGCAATTGAGAGTGATTCAAATTTATTTTGCACTACTATCATTGGATTGAAAACAGAAAACAAATTCCAGTCAATGTTCAAATTTGCCATTTCTGTAACATCTTACTCATATTCACTGTACCATTTATTTATTTAAAGTTGGAGTAGCTGTTTCATTGAGTCCACTGAATTGGCTTAGCTAGAAATGAATATGTGAAATATTTTGAGAAAAAATTCCATTCTGACACTATAAAAAAACAAACAAACTCTTAAGGCATAATTATGTTCTGTCAAATATAGTCCAGGATAAACTTTTAAACATATTTTCACTTAAGTTCTGGTCAAATGTAAGTATAAAAGCATTTGTTTTACCCATTTTGTTTTTTTAAATTGTTCATTAATCTTTCTAAGATAACTGAAATTCTAAGTCTTTCTATCATATCTTATATAAATTTCTAACCCTCAGCTTTTTATTTAAAGTTTTCAACACCTAAGACCCAACTGAAACTATAAACTTCTTTCAATTTCTTTCCTTTATCTATTTACTCTAAATAAATTCACCTACTAGATGCTTATGAACTTAACATTCAAATAGCCTGTCTTCTGGGTCTGGAATATACTACATATATGTGTGCATACATATAGTGTGTACATAGATATCTTTGTGTACATGTATATTTTACATGCATGTATATGCAAATATGTATGTGTATAATATGCATGTGTCTGGGTATAGGTATTGATATACATAAATTGAATGGAAAATTTCTAGTTTCTACTGAGGTTTTTTTTCTCTCTCTTGGTAATAAATATTCTGTTATTATTTTCCATTAGCTTCTTTGTGCTTCTTCCTTGTTGATTTTAATAAAGAGTAACAAATTTAATGCATGAGCAGAGTGTCATTAATATTCTTATATGGAAAAGCCTGGAGAACCTGTTTCTGGCACAGTTGGAATGTTATATGGTAGCAGAAGAGCCTTTGAGAGACTTGAAAGCTAATTATTACTTGGACAGCAACCTTTTCAGCTGACATTTAAGAACTGGAACTGGGAGAACCATCTAAATGCCTTAACCAGCTTCTGTTGTATAGCATAGTAAATCCATGCTCTTGGGTTAAGTATTTTGGTAATGGTATTCAATGAGAGATAGTCCTATAAAAGGAGAAACCTGGTCCTTCTTCCTCTGAGACTTACATATGGCCCTATGAAAACGAGTCTTAGTCTTAAGCCTCAGCATTTATTCTTTTATTTGAGATGGGGAAAATAGAGGCTATAACTTGTGTGTTTCAAAACTTGAGGGAAGCATGTCATCTTGGCATCCAGGGATTTGGGAAGTCTAGGAATCCAGGAAAAATATTCATTGTCAGATTTCATGACCAACCCTGAACTGATGTCTTTCTTTTTTATTTTATTCTTTCCTAATTATATATAAAAACAAATTTTAACATTCATTTTTTAAAGTTTTGAAATCCAAATTTTCTCTCTCTGTCCCTCCCATCCTTTTATATCCCTGATACAGTGAATGTATTTATATTTTACATGTGTAATCATAGAAATACTTTTCCCTATTAGGCATTTTGTGGAAGGGATCCTGAACCAAAACAAAAAAAAAAGATAGAAAGTGAAATATAGGATGTTTCAGTCTATATTAATACTTCATTAGTTTTTTTTCTTGGAGACAGAAAGCATTTTTCATCATAAGTCTTTGGGACTGTCTTGGATCATTGCATTGATGAGAATAACTAGGTCATTCACAGTTCTTTGTCAAAAAAAATATTGTCCCCACTATGTATAATGTTCTGGTTCTGCTCACTTCACTTTGCATCAGCTCATCTAAGTCGTTCCAGATTTTCCTTGCACTAGTTGGGGGTGGAGAGAACCTCCCTTCATACTTGTACTCATAAGGGACCTAATTTCTGGCTTACATGGGTAGGGACATCACTGCTTAATTGCATAGTTGGCAATCTCACTAGTGGCTCATACCAGTTGCAGGTCCTCATGGTTTACTTAATTAGTAGGAGACATCAACTGCTGGTTTGCACAATGTGAGACCTCACTTCTTGTTGCCTCATGAGTAGCCTTGCTGTTAGCTTCCCTTGGGGGTGGATAGTGTGACAAGGAAATCACTTTAAAAGACTGATATATATTAATTTAAGGTCGCCAAGGAATTCAGCTATGTAATTCCTAAATGAAAACTCAAGTCAGCAGTCAACCTTTTATAGAGTTTAATTACAAACAGGAGGAAGAAAGGAATTAGAGAGAGAGAGAGAGAGAGAGAGAGAGAGAGAGAGAGAGAGAGAGAGAGAGAGAGAAGGGAATAGGGATTAATACCCCCTCTGTTTAGGCTGGGCCAAAAGGCCCAAGCCCTTAGATAGCTGAGGCAAAGAAAAGAAATCAGTCCCTATCACTCACGTGACCAAAATGGAGAAACAGTCTCAGGGGCCTCCACCTTCAGCCTCCTTCAGAGCAAGCCTTCTCAGAGCACAACCTCTCAGAGCAAAACCTCACGACCCACCCCAGTCCTCACACCCTGCTATCTTTAAGGAAACCATCCAAGTTCCCTCCCCTCAGTTATCACATCTACCAATCACTGTCCATGTCTTCCCTGTGCAAATGGTGGCTCTAGTTAACCCAGGACCGCCCAGAGGTCTGCCCCTTTGCACATGTCTGTTGAAGGTCATATTCTCAAATAATTAAATTTTGATCTATGCTGCAGCCCTTCCTAAATCCTGTAAGGACTGAGTAGGGTAGAGATTGTAAGTTCCAAGACCTGGTTCTGTCATTCCAAGTATCTCTATTGTATCAATTCTAAAATCAATCATGACTCAAAGAACATCCTGTTCTATGCTTAAGCATAGGTCAAAGCCCTTTCCATTGTTCAGCAAAAGGTTTCTGTCCTAAAATAATCTTAAGTAGGGAGGAGAAGGACCCTCCATGCCAAGGGGGTTCACATTCCAATAGACTATCAGTAGGAAATTTTTCAAGTATGAAATTTCCCAATGGTGAAATTTCCAAAATTTATAAGTCTAAGAAATTTTAAGGTTTACAATAGGGCTTCATTGGTAGCTTGTATAAGATTGAGGCCCTGTTCCTCTACTGATGCCGTTTTTTTAATTTTTAAATAATATTTTATTTGATAATTTCCAAGCATTATTCATTAGAGACAAAGGCCATTTTCTTTTCCTCCTCCCCCCATAGCCAATGTGTTATTCCACTGGCTATCACATGGGTTCTTGATTCCAAACCATTGCCATGTTGTTAGTATTTGCATTAGAGTGTTCATTTAGAGTCTCTGCTCTGTCATGTCCCCTCAACCGCTATAGTCAAGCAAATGCTTTTCCTTGGTGTTTTTACTCCCACACTTTGTCCTCTGCTTGTGGATAGTGTTTTTGTCCTAGATCCCTGCAGATTGTTCAGGGACATTACATTGCCACTAATGGAGAAGTCCATTACGTTCAATTGTACCACAGTGTATCAGTCTCTGTGTACAGTGTTTTTCTGGTTCTCCTCCTTTCGCTCTGCATCACTTCCTGGAGGTTATTCCAGTCTCCATGGAATTCCTCCACTTTATTATTCCTTTGAGCACAATAGTATTCCATCACCAACATATACCACAAGTTGTTCAGCCATTTCCCAACTGATGGGCATCCCCTCGTTTTCCAATTTTTGGCCACCACAAAGAGCACAGTTATGACTATTCTTGTACAAGTCTTTTTCCTTATTATCCCTTTAGGGTACAAACCCAGCAGTGCTATAGCTAGATCGAAGGGCAGACAGTCTTTTATAGCCCTTTGGGCATAATTCCAAATTGCCCTCCAGAAAGGTTGGATCAGTTCACAATTCCACCAGCAATGAACTAATGTCCCTACTTTGCCACATCCCCTCCAGCTTTCACAGCTTTCCTCTGCTGTCATGTTAGCCAATCTGCTAGTTGTGAGGTGATACCTAAGAGTTGTTTTGATTTGCATCTCTCTGATTATGTGATTTAGAACACTTTTTCATATGCTTATTAATAGTTTTGATTTCTTTATCTGAGAACTCCCTGTCCATGTCCCTTGCCCATTTATCAATTGGAGAATAGCTTGATTTTTTGTACAATTGATTTAACTCTTTATAAATTTGAGTAATTAAACCTTTGTCAGAGGTTTTTATGAAGATTGTTTCCCAATTTGTTGCTTCCCTTCTGATTTTAGATATATTGGTTTTGTTTGTACAAAAGCTTTTAAATTTGATGTAGTCAAAATTATTTATTTTACATTTTGTGACTCTTTCTAAGTCTTGCTTGGTTTTAAAGTCTTTCTCCTCCCAAAGGTCTGACATGTATACTGTTCTGTGTTTATGTAATTTATTTATGGTTTCCTTCTTTATGTTCAAGTCATTCACACATTTTGGATTTATCTTGCTGTAGGGTGTGAGGTGTTGATCCAGACCTAATCTCTCCCACACTGTCTTCCAATTTTCCCAGCAGTTTTTATCAAATAGTGGATTTTTGTCCCCAAAACTGGGATCTTTGGGTTCATCATATACTGTCTTGCTGAGGTCACTTGACCCAAGTCTATTCCACCGCTCCATATTTTTGTCTCTTAGCCAGTACCAAATTGTTTTGATGACTGCTGCTTTGTAATATAGTTTGAGATCTGGGACTTCAAGGCCCCCTTCCTTTGTATTTTTTTTAATTATTTCCCTGGATATCCTTGATCCTGTGTTCTTCCAAATGAACTTTGTTATGTTTTTTTCTAAATCAGTAAAGAAATTTTTTGAGAGTTAAATGGGTATGGCACTAAATAGATGAATAAGTTTGGGTAGGATGCTCATTTTTAATATATTTGCTCATCCTATCCATGAGCAGCTAATGTTTTTCCAATTGCTCAAGTCTAGTTTTAGTTGTGTGGAGATTGTTTTGTAGTTGTGTTCATATAGTTCCTGTGTTTGTCTTGGGAGATATATTCCTAAGTATTTTATCTTGTCTAAGGTGATTTTGAATGGGATTTCTCTTTCTAGTTTTTGTTGCTGAGCTGTATTGGAGATATATAGAAATGCTAATGACTTATGCAGGTTTATTTTGTATCCTGCAACTTTGCTAAAGTTGTTGATTATTTTGATTAGTTTTTTGGTTGAATCTCTAGGATTCTTTAAGTAGACCGTCATGTCATCTGAAAAGAGTGATAACTTGGTCTCCTCCTTGCCTATTTTGATGCCTTCAATTTCTTTTTCTTCTATATTGCTACTGCTAGTGTTTCTAGTACAATGTCAAATAGTAGAGGTGATAATGGGCATCCTTGTTTCACTCCTGATATTATTGGGAATGCATCTAGTTTATCCCCATTGCAGATGATATAAGCTGATGGTTTTAGATATATACTGTTTATTATTTTTAGGAATGACCCTTCTATTCCTATGCTTTCTAGTGTTTTTAATAGGAATGGATGTTGTATTTTATCAAAGGCTTTTTCTTTGTCTATTGATATAATCATGTGATTTTTGTTGGTTTGCTTCTTGATATAGTCAATTATGTGGATGGTTTTCCTAATATTGAACCAGCCCTGCATCCCTGGTATAAATCCTACTTGATCATGGTGAATGACCCTTCTGATCACTTGCTGGAGTCTTTTTGCTAGTATCCTATTAAAGATTTTTGCATCTATATTCATTAGGGAGATTGGTCTATAATTTTTTTCCCTTATTTTCACCTGCCTGGTTTTGGAATCAGTACCATGTTTGTATCATAAAAGGAGGTTGGTAGAACTCCCTCTTTGCTTATTATGTCAAATAGTTTGGATAGTATTGGGATTAACTGTTCTCTGAATGTTTGACAGAATTCACTTGTGAATCTGTTGGGCCCTGGGGATTTTTTCTTAGGGAATACTTTGATGGCCTGTTGGATTTCATTTTCTGATATAGGGTTATTTAAGAATTCTATTTCTTCTTCTGTTAGTCTAGGCAGTTTTTATTTTTGTATATATTCATCCATATCACCTAGATTGGTGTATTTATTGCCATATAATTGGGCAAAGTAATTTCTAATGATTGCCTTAATTTCCTCTTCATCGAAGGTGATGTCTGAACCCTTTTCATCTTTAATGCTATTAATTTGCTTTTCTTCTTTCCTTTTTTTAATTAAATTGACCAGTACTTTGTCTATTTTGTTTTTTTCAAAGTACCAGATTCTTGTCTTATTTATTAAATCAATAGTTCTATCACTTTTGATTTTATTAATTTCTCCCTTAATTTTTAGGATTTCTAGTTTGGTTTTCTTCTGGGGGTTTTTAATTTGGTCACTTTTGAGTTTTTTTTTATTTGCATTTCCAATTGATTGATCTCTGTCCTCCCTAGTTTGTTAATATAAGCATTCAGGGATATGAATTTACCTCTGATTACTGCTATGGCTGCATCCCAAAAATTTTGAAAGGATATCTCACCATTGTCATTTTCCTCAATGAAATTATTAATTGTTTCTATGATTTCTTCTCTAACTAGATGATTTTGGAGTATCATATTGTTTTATTTCCAATTAGTTTTTGATTTGGTTTTCCATGTACCATTACTGATCATTATTTTTATTGCCTTGTGATCTGAAAAGGCTGCATTTATTATTTCTGCTTTTCTGTATTTGTATGCCATGTTTCTGTGACCTAGTGTATGGTCAATCTTTGTGAATGTGCCATGTGGTACTGAGAAGAAGGTTTATTTCTTTTTCTCCCTATTTATTTTTCTCCATTTGTCTATTAACTCTAATTTTTCTAAGATTTAATTCACTTCTTTTACCTCTTTCTTATTTATTTTTGATTTGATTTATCTAAATTTGAAAATGGTTGGTTCAAATCTCTGACTAATATGGTTTTACTGTCTATTTCTCCCTTCAATTCTCCTAGTTTCTCCATTAGGAATTTGGGTGCTACATTATTTGGTGCATACTTGTTGATTAGTGATATTTCCTCATTATCTAAAGTCACTTTTAACGGAATGTAATTACCTTCCCTATCCCTTTTAATCAGGTATATTTTTGCTTTGGCTTTATCAGATATCAATTCCTGCCTTCTTTCTGTCAGTTGAGGCCCAGAAGGTCTTAATCCATCCTTTAATTCTGACCTTGTGGGTGTCTACTTGCCTCATGTGTGTTTCTTGAAGACAACATATAGTAGGGTTTTGGATTCTAATCCATTCTGCTATTCATCTATGTTTTATGGGTAAGTTTATCCCATTCACGTACAAACTTATGATTGTCAGTTTTGGACTCCCTGGCATTGTGATATCCTTCCCTAATTCTAACCTTTCTTCTTCAGCTCTAAACTTTTAATCCAGTGATTTACTTTAAATCAGTCCCCTTTGTCCCCTCCCTTGATATGTTTCCATTTCTAGCCCCTCCCTTTTTGTTCAGTCCCCCTCTCCCCTCTTCTTCCCTCCCTTTTTATTTTCCCTACTCCCTACCCCCCTTGGTTTTCCTTTCTCCCTTCCCTTGTTGGGTAAGATAGAATTCAAGATCCAAATGGATCTGGATGTTCTTCCCTCTCAGAGTTGATTTCCCTGAGAGTAAGGTTTAATTAAAAACCCCATTCCTCTCCTTCTTACAGGAGTTTTCTTCCCCTCCCCTTCCCGTGTGAATCTTTGTGTGAGAAAGATTATTCTATTTGGTTTTTCTTTTACCCCTATTTACACATTAAAATTTCCCCACATATTAATATACATATATTGATATAAATGTAGTCCTTATAGAAGAGAGTTTGAGTGAAAGAAAAAGATAACATTTTTCTCCTTTTCCCTTTCCTTCATATTTACCTTTTCAGGTATTCCATGCTCTTTGTTTTTTGATATCGAACTTTCCACAGAGCTCTGGTCTTTTCTTTGCAAAAACTTGGAAATCTTCTCTTTTGTTGAATGCCCATACTTTCCCTTGGAAGTATATAGTCAGTTTTGCTGGATAGCTGATTCTTGGTTGAAGACCCAGCTCTCTTGCCGTTCTGAAAATCATGTTCCATGCCTTACGATCATTCAGAGTGGAAATTGCAAGGTCTTGTGTGACCCTGATTGGCATTCTTTTGTATCTAAATTGTATTTTTCTGGCTTCTTGTAAGATTTTTTTCTTTTGCTTGAAAGCTTTGGAATTTGGCAAATAAATTCCTCAGAGTTATCTTTTGGGGATTTAGTGTAGAGGGGGTTCTGTGAGCTCTTTCAATGCCTGTACTGCCCACTTGTTCTAGAATCTTTGGACAATTTTCTTTGATTATATCTTGTATTGAGGTGTCGAGTTTCCTGTTTATTTCTGGCTTTTCTGGTAGTCCAATTATTCTCAAATTATCTCTTCTTACTCTATTTTCTAAGTCTGTCACCTTGTCAGTGAGATAATTTATGTTCTCTTCTAATTTCTTGATATTTTGGCTTTGCTTTATTGATTCTTGCTCTTTTTCTAGATTCCAGTTGCCTGATTCCAGGTCTTCCAATTGCCTGTTTCTGACCTTTAAAGCCTGGTTTTCCTTTTCAGTTTGGTCAAACTGGTTTTGTAGATGTGTGAATTCCTTTTGCATTAATTCCCACTTTTCCTGCCAGAAGGCTTCCATCTTTTTTATCATTTCTGATTCAAATTCATCCTGTGTTTGTGGAGAGTTTCCATTTCCTTTGGAAGTTTTCAGAGCATTTGCTTTGTTTCCTCTTCTATCGCCTCTGTATTTTGTATTTTTGCTCCATAAAATATGTCCAAAGTAGCCCCCTTCTTCTTGTTTTTCTTGGTGTTTTGAGACTTTTCTGTGCTGTTAGCCATCTCTCAGATAGGAGGGCTAGCTCTTCTTATTTCTGTCTGATGTTCAGAGGCTTTAGCCCCAGGCAAATTTTCCATTCTCTGCAGCTGTTCTGTCTTCCTGGGGAAGCCTGGGGTTTTCAGTGTTACTGCTCTCAGTTCCCTCCCGATGCTTCTTTGCTGCCTTACTTCCACCCTCTGAGCCTGGCTTGGTACTGTCCACAAGGTATCTCAGTGCCTTTGCTGGCTATAATACACTGCAACCTGAGGGGTGAGCGGCCGTGGCTTCCCAGAGCTCTGAGGGCTCCTGATAGGATTAACTTCAGCTGGGTTGGACTGAGTATGCCCTGATGCAGGGACCTTCCAAAGGACTCAGATGGAAGGATCCAGCCAGGGGGCTACAGGCTCCCCCCCCCATCTCTCTCTGTTTCCCTGCTGTCTATGTTACCCCCGCGACTCGCTCAGGTTGTTTTCAGGATGCGGCCTTCAGAATAGCTGGAAAGATGATTTCTGTAATTTTCAAAAATTACTCTTAGTAATAGAGAAGACAGAAGGAATTAACTCAAAGAGAGGGTGGAGAAGTAAGCCAATTATGATGATATGATATATATGTAAATGTAATGACATGCAATGATATATATATATGATATCATATATGTGCATATAAAATGTAAAAAATCAATCAAGGGTTCAAAGATAGGGTTTCACTGAGAGAAAATGGAAGTGAGAGATAGAATGGGGTAAATTATATGACATAAAGAGGCATGAATAATCATTACAGAGAAAGGAGGATAAGGCTGGTTATGGGCAATGCTCAAACATTCCTTTCATTGCAATTGGCTTAGACAGGGTAAAACGAGTATACTCAGTGGGGTATAGAATTCTATTTTATCCTACTCAGTGGGATATAGAATTTGAACTTACCCCACAGAGAAGTAGAAGGGTAATAAGACAAGGGAAGAGGGAGGTAATTGGAGGGAGGGAGAAGTGGGGGGGTAGAAAAAAAGCAAAATACTGGTGAGAAGGAACAGAGAGAAAGGGAAAAGAACAGGATTTAAAGGGGATAATTTGATGCAAGGTAATACACAGTTATGAATAAAAATACTGAATGTGAATGGGATGAACTCAATCATAAAACAGAAGCTGATAGCAGAGTGGATTAAAAACAATAATCCTACTATATGTTGTTTACAAGAAACACATTTGAGTCAGGTTGACACACACAAATTCAAGGTAAAAGGATGGAGCAGAATTTATTATGTGTCAACTAAAGTAAAAAAAAATCAAAACAGGAGTAGCAGTCATGATTCAAGCAAAGCTAAATGAGACATTGATCTGATTAAAAGAGATAAGGAAGGAAAGTACATTTTCCTAAAGGGTATTATAAACAATGAAATAATATCATTACTAAACATTTATGTGTCAAATGATATTCCATTTAACCTTGCCAAATTCTTTTCATGACAAAAAAATTGATTCCAAAGTCAGGTAGATAAAAAACAGAGAAAGAAAACTATAGACCAATCTCCTTAATTAACATAAAGGTAAAAATCTTAAATAGAATACTAGCAAAAAGACTACAACAAGTTATCACAAGGATTATTCAGTATGAACAGTTTGGATTTATACCAGGAAGGCAAGGATGGTATAATATTAGGAAAACCATCCATATAATTGACCACATCAATAACCAAACCAACATAAATTACATGATTCTCTCAATAGATCTGGAACAAGCCTCCAACAAAATACAACACACATTCCTATTGAAAACATTAGAAAGAATAGCAATAGATGAGCCTTTCTTAAAAATAATAACCAGTATATATTTAAAACTATAAGCAAGTATCAATTGCAATGGAGAAAAGTTAGAAGCTTTCCCAGATGAGGATATGATGCAAGGATGCCCAATATCACTTCTAGTATTTAATACTATCCTAGAAACACTAGTGGTAGCAATTAGAGAAGAAAAAAATAATTTTAAAGGATTAAAGTATGAATTAGGAAACTAAACTATCACTCTTTACAATGAAAAAGTTAGTGGAAATAATTCCCAATTAACAATTTAAGCAAAGTTGTAGTGTACAAAATAAACCCACATAAATCTTCAGAATTTCTACATATTTCCAATAAAATTCAGCAACAGTTAGAAAGAGAAACTCCAGTTAACATCACGCTGGACAATATAAATTATTTAGCAATATATCTGCCAAGACAAACACAAGAATTATATGAACACAACTACAACACACTTTACACACAATTAAAACTAGTTGGAAATAATAGAAAAAAAAACATTAATTGCTCATGGGTAGGACAAGTTAACATAATAAAAATGGCAACCCAAATTAATCTACTTATTCAGTGCCATACCTATCAAATTACCAAAATACTTTTATTATATAATTAGAAAAAATTATAACTCTTCATCTGGAAGAACAAAAGATCAAGAATATCAAGGGAAAAAATGAAAAAAAAAATGTGAAAGATAGGGGTTTAGCAGTACCAGATCTTAAACTGTAATATAAAGCACTGGTTATTCAAAACAAAATGTTACTGGCTAAGAGACATAAGGGTGCATCAATGGAATAGACTAGGGGAAATGACCTCAGCAAGCTAATGTTCAATAAACTCTAAGATTCCAGATTTTGGGACAAGAACTCACTATTTGACAAAAACTACTGGGAAAATAAGAAAACAGCATGGGAAAAAGTTTAATTTAAATCAACATTTTATACTTTATAGCAAGATAAATTTAAGGTAAATGATTTAATATAAAGAGTAAAATCATAAATAAATTAGGTGATCATAGAATAGTGTACCTGTCAGATCTGTTGGAAAGGAAGGAAGTTAAGTCCAAGCAAGAGATAAAGAACATTACAAATTATAAAATGAATGATTTTGATTATATCAAAATAAATAGGTTTTGAACAAACAAAACCATTGGAACCAAAATTAGAAGAAATCAACAAACTAGGAAAACATTTTTATAACAAAACTCTCTGACAAAAGTTTAATTTCCCAAATATATAAGAAACTAAGTCAAATCTACCAAAAAAATCTAGCCATTACCCAGTCAACAAATGGTAAAGGGACATGAATAGGCATATGAAAAAGTGTTCTAAATCCCTCCTGATTAGAGAAATGCAAAGAAATACATCTCTGAGGTACCACCTTACACATAGCAGACTGGCCAATATGGCAGCAAAGGAAAGTGATAAATGTTGGAGGAGATATGGCAAAATTGGGACACATACACTGCTGGTGGAGTTGTGAATTGATATAATCATTTTGGAGGGCAATTTTGAATTATTCCCAAAGTGGTTTAAAAAATGCTTGCCCTTTGGTCCAGACGTACCACTGATCAGTTCATATCCCAAAGAGAGAATAAGGAAAAATATTTGTTCAAAAATATTCATTTAGCCTCACTCTTTATGTGTCAAAAAAAATTTGGAAAATGATGGGGTTTCCATTAATTGGAGAATGGCTAAACAAATTGTGGTATCTGATAGTGATAGTGATGGATTACTTTTTGTGGAAAAGAACTGGATGATTTCTACATGAACTGGAAAGTCCTCAAAGAATTCATTCAGAGAGAAAGGAACAGAATCAGAACATTGTACACAGAGACTGATACACTGTGGCACAGTTGAATGTGATAGACTTTTCTAATAGCAGCAATGCAATGACCCAGGATAATCCAGAGGAACTGGGAGAAAGAATGCTATCCACATGAAGAGAAAGAACTGTGGGAAGAGAAACACGAAAGAAAATCATATGATTGATCACGTAATTCGATGAGGACATGTTTAGAGGGTTTTATGTTAAAATATCACTCAATTACAAATATGAATAACATAGAAATATGTTTTGAACAATGATATATGTACAATCCAGTGGAATTGCTTGTTAATGCTGGGAGGGGTTAGGGAAGGGGACTGGGAAAAAGCATGAATCGTGAAACCATGGAAAAATATTTTAAATTTCAAAAAAAGCAAAAAAAATTTTAAGCAAGAGGAATTCCAAAGCATGAGAGAAGTGGAATGCATAGCTTTAAATTTTACTTTTAAATAATGTTTATAATTTTGTAATTATGTTAAAATTTTATTGAGAAGCCTAAGTCATCAAAAAGTTGCTTTTCTGCTAGGTCTTATCTTTAGGCAATTGCAGGATTGGAATGTTTCTGGATGCCTATAGAAGGTATTTTTTACCCATATGTCAGAAGATATCTAATTGGATTGAAGGGTTGGTATCTGAAACAGACAGCCAGATGTTATAAACTATATTATAAACTCTACTAGCAAATGGTAATTTTATTCTTCTTTTATATATCGATAGAAAATAGTTTATAAACTAGGTAAATTAGTGTAGGCTACTATCTTTATCAGTGTCTTTAGCACTTAGAGTGTCTGGAATATAGTAGGCACTTTATAAATATTTATTGACTATTGTCACAATAAAAATCTGTAATAAAGAAAAACTCAGGGACAAAGTTCAAGGCATGATCAATTTATTAGCAAGGCTAGTAATATTATCAATATATAAGATTAATGGCTCCTCAGCAACCAAAGACCCCTCTGATAGGCAACTCTTTTGTATGTTGGTTATATAAAGCCCACTGTCGCAATCTAAAAAAATTCTGTGATTTGTCTAACACAAAATATTGGGTGGACTTAGATATGACTAGACTGAGAAGTGAAGTAGCCAGAATTTTAACCACAAAATAAAATTATGGCATTTCTCTGAATATTTGTGTGAGGAGAGGCCTCTCCCAAAATCATGCATTAGGGTCCTTCCTATATCTTACCACTGAGGGTGGATCATGGGGCTGTGCTCATGGTACCTGAGCTGGAAATGATTGGGAAATTGATCCGGGTGTTGAAAGGAAGGAATAAAATGGGGTTAGAAGGGTCCAGGAAGTACAGTCTCTTTATTCTTTCGGGCATGGAACCAAGGGAAGGTGGATTAAGGGATCTATGAGGGAACTGCTCACATGGCCAAATAAAATGTTTTTTTTTTCTTTCTATGTGTTTGCCTTCTCTTGTTCAATAATGGAATAAATATTAATGAACTCTATGGAAATTAAGGACCAGAGTTTAATTTAGTTATTCACATTATGTCACTTACTTATAATGTCATACAATCTATTAATAAAAGACAGGTCAATAATATGTCTCCATTTATGTCAGACACAAACAAGGACTGCTAGTATTTTTAATACTCATGTGTGCCTTTCTTCTGATTGGCCAAACAATAATAACTTTGGGATTCCCCTAACAATATTGATTGGTGGATATTCTTAGGAGGAGATGGATTTAGAGTCCATAGCTCTTTCACCATTTTTTTTATTTTGGGGGGATGCAGGGAACCTGGGGGATGGGAGTGGGAGGGTGAAGCTACAGGTTAGGTGGGCAGATCCCTACAGCTTCAATACAGATAGGGAAAATAGCTTTCAACAGTGACTTACTTACCCACTGCTTTTTGCACCTTCCTCTAGCAATTTTTAGCTTAAAAAAAGTTTCCATCAGGTTTCCACTGACTTAGTTTCTCCTATTTTAGAACAGGTCACCTCAAATCTTGGGGAAGGAAATCGCAAGGATGTAAAAAAGACATGTTCCTAGAAGACCTTGCTCAGGCTGGTTATTGTTTAAAGGATAACCAAAAGGAGAAGTCCCTGTCTTGGTTTTGTTTAAGAGGTAAACAAATGTAAAGACCCCTGCCCAGGTAGATGCCTTACTCAGTGATGCTCTTCAGAAACTGTTCGACTTCCAGGTGTTAGAATCTGAGGAAATGGATGAGTTCACCCTGAAATACTGGTAATAAATAATAAAATCCAACATTAATTTTCCTCATTGTTGATTTTCAGAAACCATGAAAAAGAGAAAAACATAGAAAGAATCCTTTAACTATATGTCAGAAGTTAACATAAGTTGGTTGATGTCCTGTGGAAAGTCTCAGGGTGGACAAGCACCCTCTGAGCAGGTTGATTCACAACCCACCATGGTCAGCAAAAAGTTACAGATTAACATTTTTATGGCTAAACTGTAGTCCACAGAAATAGGGAAGTTAAAATCTTACAAAACTCTGTCATTGATGCCTAGAATCTGATCTATACCTATTCATTTCAGTGATTAGATGCAATTCTCTATCAATAATTAACACAAAGTTAAGTGGGCTATCAATTTTCTATTTTATACTAATTGAATATGCACCACACACTGGTGTCCAAACATTTTAGAATGGAGAGGCACACTTGTATTGTCAAAAAAGAAATGGTGTTGGAATTAGAAGGCCTGCATTTGAATGGCAGCTGAGGAGCATACTTGCATGTGAGACCATGGCAAGCTACTTTATCTCTCTGTGCCTAATTTTCTCGGTCTATGAAATAACTACATTTTAATTGTTTATCTCTAGCACCTTATCCACATCCAAACCTTAAAATGTTATAACTTATGTGCTAAGTAGAGCATGGCATATTGGAAAGACCTTTGACTTACAGCCCTGATGTCTTGGACTTTCTGTCTCTAAATCTGGATACATTGACTATGTGACTTTGGGCAAGTCACTTCACTACCATTGGCCTCAACTTCGTCATTGGTAAAATAAGGCAGAAGAGATGATCTTTAAGATATCTTCTAGCTCTGATTTAGGCTCCTATGATCCTATTTTCAATTTAGGACAAATACCCTTTTATTTCCTTCTAATATTTATGCAACTTTCATGTCAGTTGATTTTTAGCATGTTGTTATAAATGCTTAATACTGTTTTTAGAGTTAGTCAAATATTTTGACTAACCCTAGATGTAGTCCCTGATCACTCGGTTGAAACTACCGCAGGTGCACAGCCTCTCTTCAGGGAACACATTGAACTGGAAATTTCAATTCTGTCTCATTAAGTGTTCCAAAAATAATTCCACAAAACTGTTGGCAAGCTGCACAACTGAGAAATAATTTACTTCAAATATTCACTAATATGTTTCAGGAATAATTAGGCTGGTTTTCTAAGCAGTAAGCAACAAATTTATTTTTCTGAATTTTCCATAGAAGGTGCTATAGATTAGGCATGATAGAGACCATTTTTGACATATCAGAGAAATCTTTTTACCACCTCTTCATTTTAGAGATGTGAAAGAACTGCCCATGTTGACACAACTACTTACTACCAGTAGTGTCTAGGAACTTCTAGTCACACAGCTAGTAAGTATCTGAACCTGAGTTCAAACCTGGCCTCAGACACTTATTAGTCATGTGATTCTGGGCAAATCACTTAGCATTATTTGCCTCAGTTTCTTCATCTATAAAATGAGCTGGAAAAGGAAATACCAAACCACTGTAGTATCTTTGCCAAGAAAATTTCAAATGGGCTCAGGAAGAGTTGGATATAACTGAAACAACTGAACAAGTCACTGTGATCTCCTAGTTCAATGTTCATTGTATTACACAGTGACTGTCAAATAAAGATTTTTTTTTCTGAAACCATAAACCACTTTTACTTTTTTAGGAAAAAAAGTCTATTGTTGACTATTTAATTTTCTTTACACCAGCAATTGTATATACCAAGAGATACACACACACAAAAAGCAGAAAACTTTGCCTTTTACTTTATTGAAAAAAATCAAGGCATTATAAAGAACTACCTCAACCACTCTCTTAGTTATTTTTGCTCTGTCCATCCAGGAACAATATCTCCAATTATTTAGATCTGATTTTATTAGCATAAATAGTGTTTTATAATGATATTCATAGGGTTCCTAAGTTGGTTTTGGTAGGGAACTGCCTAGGTATTTTATTATATATATAATTATTTTAAATGGGATATCTCTTTCTATCTCACAAGATTTTGTTAGTAATATATAAACATGTTAATAATTTATGTGAATTTATTTTATATCCTTCTATTTTGATACAATTATTGATAGTTTCACATATCTCTTTAGTTGAATCTCTAGGATTTTCCACATGTAACCTCATATCATCTGCCAACAGAGATAATCTTATTAACTTTTTGCCCATTCAGATTTCTTTAATTTCTTTTTCTTCTCTTATTGCTACCACTAGCATTTCTAATACTCTATTAAATAATATTGGTCATAATGGGTTTCCTTTTTTGATTCCTAATCTTATTGTGAAGACTTCTAGCTTATCCCCATTACAAATAATACTTGATGATAGTTGTAGGTAGATTCTTTCTTATCATTTTAAGAAGGGGGGACTGAAAATGCCTCGTACTGGGTCTATGCACATTTTCTCATTTTGGATTCCCAGTATCCCATGCTCTTCATGACATCCAATTCCAAGTCCCTCAAAGTGGAAGATGCTGAGCTCACTCTGAGAAAGAGGTGGACCTAGCAGATTCCTGGGAGTCTCCAGGGGCAACAGACAATGGCCTCTCAGATTCCAGAAATCACAAAACCTTTAAAATGACTGCAGAGTGTACATTCCCACTCCTCCCAATCACACCCTCTTTCCTCTATCCAGCTATCCTAAAAGGCTGTTTATAATAAACAAATGGTTTTGTCAGCATTATTAATTCAATGAGAGGGTACGATAAGTTTTAACTTCAAACTGTGTGAAGTGGAAGTTTCAAGGAAACTTGAAATATCAAGATGTACCCCCTTTAACCACTATTAAAAAAAAGACTCAGAAAAAAATCTTTAAAATGGAATGTATTTATTGAGAGAGATGTGGAGCAATATCTCAAATCATAGACTTAATACAATGTTCCCCAGATTTTTTGGGGGGAGGAGGGAGAGACAGGGAGAGAGAGGAGGAAGGGAGAGAAATAGAAAGGGGGGTGTAATAGATGATATTTAGAGGGTATGTTAGATGGGTAAATGATAACTAATGGATCAGGTAGTTATCTTCTTTTTGCCTAACCTCCTCCCTTTTGTACCTCCCTCTTCAGAATCCTTTCAGCATCCCCTCCCACCTTCTTCAATCTACTTCAAGTCACTCAGTGTGAGCTGTGAGGTTTCAATGAAATAGTTCTTAATCTTTGTCAAACAAGTGGCTTATTTGGGGAAGACAGGACAAGGGTGGAGGATAGGTAAGAAGGGTGGGATATCCTTATTCTCTACAGTAAATCTTAGGTTGGAGGTTATTGAAAGAAATGGCAATTCAGTCACTAGCATGAAACAGTCAGTCAGAGAGAGATATAAGGACTATTTTCCTACTTCTTCTTCCTTCAAATCAGCCAGGTCACCTCCAACTTAATTAACCCAAGTCTGAGAGATAAAACCAGCCTCTTGCTTCAGTCATCACCATCAGCCAAAGACCTTCAAATCCAGTCAAGCAGTTGGCTCTTGCCTCCAACTATTTCCCAGTCACATTCGAAATGGAATCTTCATTTGACTGACAGATGATCAATCTCCAGATTCTGTCCTTTACATGCATGCCTCTACCACAGGGGGAAGAGACAGGGAAGGGAGGTGATACTGCTTAACCTATACAGACCATTTCATTTAAGGCATCAAGTTGTTAACTGGAGACTGAGCAATGACTTATAGAAAAAACTCTTGACTTATAGGAAAAAATAGACTTGTTTTTCACATTCAAACCTCCCTTAAAATTAATATTTTAAAGAAATGGTCAAGAGTTGAAGACAAAGGTTTTAATCCAGAAATAAAAGACAGGAATATTAAGTTGAATAGCTTTTACAGTGGAGTTCAGGGCTGGTTTATTTGGAAAGGACTGATGGAAGGATCATTCCAGCCATTGGGATTGACAGCCTGGGATACAATTGGAAAAACTTGATCATTGGGTACTTCAAGATCAGCTGGTACACCTCCCTAAGGCAAGTTCCCAAACACACTCCACATACCCAACTTAAGACATTTAACGCTTTAAGGTTTTTGTAGAAGAATGGGGATGGGGTTATCTTGTAGAGATGGATGAGGTATTTGTGAGTGGGTGGAACCAGCTTTGCTATCTTCTTGGAACAATTGATAACTTGAGAAAAATACACTAATTTCTCACTCTACACAAAACTTAATATCAAAACCCTCCCTTTTTAAAATCCAAAGTTTATCTTGCCCTGCCAAAGAAAAGGGCACAGGCTAGTGTTAAATTTTAAAAACTCTGACAATCTCATTCCAAAGGCTTTAACTTGCATTTTTACACATATAATAAAAATGATGATAAAATTATTTCATTAGAAGATTACTAAACATTATCTTTACAACATTTATAAATTATAAGTTAGGAAGGCATGTTACTATTTTATAGATAATGAAAATGAGACTCAAAGAGTCTGAATGGTTTTACAAAATTCACATGGACACTAAAGTCCCTTACTGTAGTGATTGCCAATTAGGTATTTCTTGCTGTGATGTTTAAATTTAACACTTGCTGATTAGTTGCTTGATTGATTGTTCTAAATTCTAAACTTTGTCTCTATAACTTAAAGTCTTAGTAGTATCTCAAATTAAAATTAGGGAAAACCAAATCTAATCTTTCTCCAAAAATTCTCTCCTTATTTCAACTCCACTGTTTTTACTAATAATATTATCCAGATTTTCATGTCCCAAAATTATCTTTATAAATATAGGAAAGGAAAATAACTAATATTAGAGAGAGTACAGGAAAATAAACATGTAAGTGTGCTTTCAGTGGAGTTGTGAAATGGTATACACATTCTAGAAAGCATTTGTAAGTATTGCCAGAAAGTTAATAAAGGGCATACATATACCACTACTTTGGCCCATCTATACCACTACTAGACCTATACCCTTTACAGATAATTTTGGATTGTGGCCTAAATCTAAATTATTTATTGGTTGCCAGAAGATATCCCAAATAAAATACCCAAATCTGCTGGAAATTTATGGTGATTTTAATTAATATAGAGGAAGAAATTAGAGAGAGAGAGAGAGAGAGAGAGAGAGAGAGAGAGAGAGAGAGAGAGAGAGAGAGAGAGAGAGAGAGAGAGAGAGAGGAAAGGAGTTAATTTAAACTCCTCTAGCTCAGGCTGAACCAGGCAGGAGTTCAAGGCCTTGGCCAAGAGGACCTCCCCTGAGAGCCAAGGGAAAAGGGAATCAGTCTTATCACTCACCATGTGACTGTTTCAAGGAAGCTGTCTGATGTTAGATTTAAAATAGTTTTGAGCATTAAATAGTTGTAGATAAGAGAGTGGGAGCCATAAACTGTGATAATTAAAATGTTTTGGGAGTAAGGGAAATATATAACAATTATGACTGCTGAAATATGTTTCTATTGTGTCTTGGTTTTATGTAAATATAAGATGGTCGCCAGGAAATATATTCCCAATTTATGAATATGCCCAAGCCAACTGGGTTTTAAAGAGAAATTTAATTTATAATACACTATTTAATCAATAGAAAAAGAGAGAAAGGAAGAAAGGAATAAGAATGGATAAATCAGTCAGTTGGTTTTATCACTCACCCAAGATCTCTCTAGGTAAGGCTTCTCATGCCAACCTCGGGCTCCACCTTTAAGAGAGCCTCCTTTCAAGAAATGTTTCCAGAGAATTCTCCTCGTTCAGAGCCAGCCTTCTCTCCTGGTCCTCCAACAGAGCAACCTCCTCAGTCCTCCTTCAGAGCCACCTTGCTCAGAGCAAAACCTCCCCCTTCTCTCCTCAGACTCCGCCATCTTTAAGGAAACCATCTAAGTCCCCTCCCCTCAGTTCTCACATCTACCAATCACTGTCCATGTCTACCCTGTGCCAATGGTGGCTCTAGTTTAACCCAGGACCGCCCAGAGGTCTGTGGCTTTGCACATGGCTGTTGAAGGTCATATTCTTAAACAATTAAATCTTGATCTATGCTGCAGCCCTTCCTAAATCCTGTTAGACTGAGTAGGGTGGAGATTGTAAGTTCCAAGACCTGGTTCTGTCATTCCAAGTATCTCTATTGTATCAATTCTAAAATCAATCATGACTCAAAGAACTTCCTGTTCTATGCTTAAGCATAGGTCAAAGCCCTTTCCATTGTTTAGCTAAAGATTTCTGTCCTAAAGTAGTCTTAATAGGGAGGAGAAGGACCTTCCCATGCCAAGGGTTTTCACATTCCAATAGAGTTCTTACTATAAGTAGGAAATTTTTTCCAAGTATGAAATTTCCCAATGGTGAAATTTCCAACATTCATAAGTCTAAGAAATTTTAAGGTTTACACTGAGGGAGCTCCTCCAGGCTTGAGTTCCAGGATCGAACTGGCACCCAGGCCTGCTCACAGGAAGTGACCAGCCATAGCCAACTCTCCAGGGAAAGAGCCTGAAGAGAGGATGTGACACCAAATATATAGATGATTTTATATCACTTTCCTGTGTCTCAACTGTACCAATGGTAGCTTAAGCTTGACTTAGGACAGCCCCGGGGTCTGTCAGCTATTTCCCCACATGTCTATCAAAGGCCATCCTCCTAAATACTTAATCCTTAAGTATGAGTGTAGACATTCTTGGATTTGCTAGACTAAATAGGGTGGATTAATGTAAAGTTCCCAAGATATTCCTGATGTTGTTAGACTAAGTATCTTCATTGTTGCCATCAGGAGATAGCTAAATCCAATCTTCACAATCCTCCTGATGATCACTGGGAGACTAGTTTCCCCACTGATCATTTAACATAATCATCTTGTAGTCCTAAAGCACTTCTAACTACAGATGTATACAATATTCAATTTCTAAGAGGAAATTACAATAGTTATATAGAAGAGGAAAATAGAAGAAAGACAGGCAGCAAAACCAATATTTGTTGGGCACATTGACAAAAACCAATTAGGGAGCAGTCCCCTTTTGACATAAGAGTATACATTCAAATAAATGTTCAATCAAACTTCATTTCAATCAACCACACCCAAAGTTTGTTCTTAATATTCTTGATGTACTGTAGGTTTTCTGGTATCTTTTTGCAACAGTTCATTCTCTGGATTCAGGAGTTAGCAAGCTTCTTTCCTTGAAGATCTTTCTCGAACAAATTTCCAAAATCTTGGATTGTTATTAAAATACAATCTCCCCCCCCCAAAGTGGGTGTTAAAAAACATCCAGTTCGGCTCAGGATGCAATGTTGAGTTACACGGGTGGGTGAGTCAATTATCAAAAGAAGAGAAAAACAACAAAAAAAAATAAAGAAAAAAATGGAAGAAAGTTAAAAAATTACAAATCAGAATAAAAATATATTAAATGTTGAGTAAGCAAGAATAAATTCATAATATGCCCTTGTACAGGTCCAATTTAAAGTAATTTCTATCCCACAAGTCTGTAGGACAGAATGCAGTAATATTTTACTTACCATTTGCAGCCAAGACTATAGGAAGTTGCCATACTGTAAGAAGAAAAGAACTAGAATTTTGTTTTGATAGGGAAATTTCATTCCCTGGTCTGATTTTTGTCTTTCTCAGGGATATGGGGAGCCAGGATGATAGTCAAACTTTGGTACTTCACAAAGAGTATACATACAATGAAGTCCTATGACTTAACATATGTCAAGCATTGCAACCTCAAGTCTCACATTAGTTTTGTTTTTTTTTTAACTGTGTGATTTTTTTTAACCATTCAGGTTAACTCTGTGTTCCTTTTTTTATACCATTTTCTAGAATTAGATACAAACATTAATCACAGTCCCATAACATTTTATCAATAAATGGCAGGTTCCCAGTTTAAAACATTGGGTATGCATTGTTATAGCAAGTATATATATATATATATATATATATATATATATATATATATATATATATAATTTATATTACTCCATAAAAATATTATTAATTGTATGTATCTTTAGTATAAGAAATGAGAAAAGAAAGGAAAAAATAAAACATTCTAATAAAATAAAAGAAAAGCAATAATAAAAATAAGGGGGAAAAGAAAAAAAATCAGGAATTCAATGTGTTCTCAAAAAAACAGCATCCACTTAATGGGTTATTATCTCCAATGCATGTGATAGGATACAGTCAATCAGTCTCAACAGAATATACTCTCCTTACATGTGAGCGATGAATCCAAGAGTCCTTCTCTCCAATCTTTATAGATGTTGGAGTAGTCACCAAATATTTGTAATGACCCTTCCCAGGAAGTCTCAGTTGATCCAATATGCTGGAAATTTTTAATATACACCTTGTCTCCTGGGATAAGGTCAAGAAGTTAAAAGCCTTGTGGTCAGGCTTGTACTGCAGCTCTGGATTCATGGAGGTCATGCAGTTTGTGCTGTAATTCCTTTATATAGGAAGCAATAGTAGTATCTCCCCCTAATAGTGATGTATATGCAGGGGAGAAAGGTTTAGCCTGTATAGGTGGTTGTCCAAAAAGTATCTCAAATAGTTAGATGTGTAGGCCTCCTCTAGGCCTGCTTCTAAGATGAAATAGGGCCAAAGGAAGAATTTCAGGCCATTTTAAATGGGTCTCAGTGCATAATTTGCCAATCATATATTTAAGTTCTTTGTTCATTCTTTCAACTTGGCCTGAGCTCTGGTAATGATATGGAGCATGGAATTTGGGAGTTATCCTCAAGCAAGTATATATCTGATTTAGGACAGAATCAGTAAAATGACTTCCTCTATTTGAATCAATACATGCTGGCAGGCCAAAGCAAGGAATAATTTCTTTTAAAGGCACCTTCGCAACAAAAGCTGCTGCTGTGGCTCAGGCTGTAGGAAATGCTTCCGGCCATCTGGTCAGTTGATCTACTATGAAGAGACAAAATTTATAATGTCCAGCCCTTGGCATTGTTATGAAATCTATCTGTAGATGCTCAAAAGGTGTGTAAGCCAGAGGATGCCCACCAAAGGCTTTGCCACAAAAGGCATGTTGGTTATATGCTTGGCAGGTAGAGCAGGCTGAACACACATTAGAAGCTATAGTAGTTATACCAAGGGCTATCCATAATCTCTTAACAGAGTCTACGATGCCCTGGGTACCAAAGTGACCATTTTTATGAATAGATTGGCAAATTTTGTGACAGAAACTTCTAGGAAGTGGGGGGTTTCCTTCAGATGGCAGCAATACTCTATTAATCTGTTTTGCTTTGAATTTTTGCTTCCATTTTTTCACTTCCTTTTCATTATAGGAAAGTGATAAATTTGAGTCATCAGTGGTTGTTAATGTTAAAATTAACTCAGGCCCTTCTATGGCCACTATCTTTGCAGCATTATTTGCCCAGTCATTTCCCCTAGAGACAGGGTCAGTGCCACTTATATGGGCAGAGCTATGAACTACAGCTAGGGCCTCAGGCAGCTGGAGAACAGAAAGAACTTCATTAATAATTTCTGCATTAGCTATGGATTTTTCCAACTGAGGTTAAAAATCCTCTCTGGAGTCATAGTATCCCGACTGAGTAACAAATTCCAAAAGCACATCTAGAATCCATATAAATTGTTGCCTTTTTATCCTTGGCAATTTTACAGGCATGTTTAACAGCTATGAGTTCTGCCCCTTAAGCGCTAATATTAGAGGACAGTGAAGCTGACCACTCAGTGGCAAATTCTGTAACTACAGCAGCTCCAGTGTAGCATATGCCATCCTTTATAAAAGAGGAACCATCAGTAAATAAGACCAGATCTGAGTTGTTTAAGGGAGTGTCCAAGAGATCATCTTGAGGCTTTTCTGCCATGGACACTAGTGTTTCACAACTGTGTAGTGGTTCTCCTGAAGTTGGTAAATCTGGAAGCAAAGTAGCAGGATTAAGAGTTGTACAGCATCGCAAGGTAATGTTTTCGCTATTTAACAAGGTTATTTCATACCTTGTAATTCACTGATCTGAGAATGCCTGTGTTCTACGCCTTAGCAACAATGTTTCTACCTCATGTGGGCATATACTTGTTAATGGGCATCCCAATACTAGATCAACAGTTTCTGTCCCTAGTAAGGCTATAGCAGCTACTCCTCTAAGACATGGAGGTGCACCTGATGCTACCTGATGTCCAGTTGGGCAGAATAATAAGCAATTAGGTGCTGAGAAGGTCCCAATGTCTGAGTTAAAACACCTGAAGCTACCCCTCTGTTTTAGATATGATAGAGCTGAAAAGTGTTCTGGCTTTAATTTAATGGATTCAGGGACCAAATCCCTTGTTAGTGCTATAAGGGGTTTAGTAATTTCCCCATAGCAAGGAATCCATTGTCTATAAAACCCTGTTTCTCCTAAAATTGCTTGCAACTGTTTCTTAGTGGTAGGAACACTTAAATTTAGAATATTTTCAATTTGTTTGGGAGAAATAGAGCAGGTACCCACAGTCAGGATGAACCCCAAATATTCTACTTTAGGGAGACACCACTGAACCTTATCCTTTGAGATCTGATGCCCTCTTTTGTGCAATTCCAAAAGAAGTTGTTTACTATCTTCCTGACATGCTTCTGCATCTGTTGAAGTGAAGAGTAGATCATCTACATATTTGATTAATTTACTATTTTTAAATGTTATATTATCTGTGTCTTGGCTCACAATTTATGTAAATAAACTCACACTTTCCATGAACCCTTGTGACAGACGACTCCATGTACATTCAGAGCCTTTCTAGGTGAAAGCAAAGTTATGCCTGGAGTTCTCATGTATGGGTATGGAAAAGAAGGCTGAGCACAAGTCCACTACTGTAAAGTATGTAGCTGTGCTAGGAATGGAGGAGTCCTTGGAAACTGTAGAGTGTCTCTTTATAACATGATTGTTCACATCCCTCAAATTCTGTACAAATATATAGAGGTGCTTGCCATTGGGTCCTATTTTTGGTTTTTTAATGGGCAGGATGGGGGAGTTGTATTCAAATTTACAAGATATTATGATTCCCTGATAAATTAATGAGTTTATTACTGGGGTAATGCCCTCTATTGCCTCTTTTGAGAGGGGATACTGAGGAATAGTTTTAATCTGCAGGAACAGCTGATTTAAGTAAGCCTACATTGGAAGAAGATGTGGCCCAAAAAAGACTCCAGTATAGCTGCAGGTATTAGAAAGGTGGGAGGCTCTTTTGCCTCCTGACTCTCTGAGAGAAGTACAGGGAATAATTTTAAAGATTCCTCAGGTACTTCCAATAATAAGGAGCCATCTGGGGCACAAATTATTGTGGCTTGTAGTTTGCATAGTAGATTCCTCCCCAGCAAGTTTGTGGGGATTCCAGACATTAAAAGAAAAAAATGTTCAACAGTTAGGGGTCCCATGTATACAATGCAAGGAGAAAGTTTTGGGACCTTTAAAGGTTTTCCTGATACACCTACTACATTTGGAGAACTAATAGAATCACATTTTGCATCTGGTTTGCTTACCAAAACTGGCCTAGATGCCCCAGTGTCCAAAAGAAAATCTTAATATGCATTTCCAACCTTTAAAGTGACATAAGGTTCCTTACTATGTGTGTAACATGTATTGGGATTAGTGGCATTAAAATATCAGGGTCTGGAAAATCAAAGGTTTCACTCTTTGATTCCAAGTCTCTCACCCCCCCCCCCCGCCTACCTTCACACATTCATAAAGGTGCTTTGGCAGTTTTCAGGGATCCCCCAAGCTGATGGGGATTCTCACCCAGAGTATAGCATTGACAAGCTCCATTTTTATGTATTGTTGTTGGGCATTGTGTTGAATATTATAATTTCCCTCTTCTATCTAACTATTGTAAATTCCTCTTAGAAATTGAATATTGTATACATCTGTAGTTAGAAGTGCTTTAGGATTACAAGATGATTATGTTAAATGGCCAAAGAGGAGACTAGTTTCCCAATGATCATCAGCAGGGTTTGTGAAGATTGGATTTAGCTATCTCCTGATTGTAACAATGAAGATACTTAGTCTGACAACATCAGGAATATCTTGGGAACTTTATATTACTCCATCCTACTTAGTCTAACAAAATCAGGAATGTCTATATCCATACTTAAGAATTAAGTATCTAGGAGGATGGCCTTTGATAGACATATGGGGAAATAGCTGACAGACCCCGGGGCTGTCCTAATTCAAGCTTAAGCCATCTCTCCAGGGAAAGAGCCCGAAGAGATGAAGTGATGCCAAATATATAGACAGTTTTACATCACTTTCCAATGTCTCAACTGTACCAATGGTAGCTAAGCTTGATTTAGGACACCCCCAGGGTCTGTCAGTTGTTTCCACACATATCTATTAAAGGCCATCCTCCTAAATACTTAATCCTTAAGTATGGGTGTAGACATTCCTAATTTTGTTAGACTAAGTAGGATGGAGTAATGTCAAGTTTAGAAGGAATTCCTGACTTTGTTAGAATAAGTATCTTCATTGTTATAATCAGGAGATAGCAAAATCCAATCTTCACAACCCCCAAAGAAATTAAAGAAAGAGGATATATATATATATATATATATATATATATATATGTGTGTGTGTGTGTGTGTGCATGCTCATGTGCATGTGTATACAAAAAATATTTCTAACAGTTCTTTTTATGGAATTCTCAAGCAAGAAACTAAGGTCATTTCCTTCAAATTGAGTATTGTTAAACAATTTAGGTATATGAATATAATGTCATAAGAAATTAACAAATGATGAAATAGATGAAATTTAGAAAACGCTTATTATGTGGTTTAAA
This sequence comes from Monodelphis domestica, assembly GCF_027887165.1. Classification (NCBI taxonomy): domain Eukaryota; kingdom Metazoa; phylum Chordata; class Mammalia; order Didelphimorphia; family Didelphidae; genus Monodelphis; species Monodelphis domestica. The sequence continues at coordinate 196,963,628 of NC_077231.1, forward strand.
AAAAGTCATTAAATAAGAAAAAAATTAATTGATAATTTTTTAGAGAAAAAAATAACTTTAAAAGACTTTGGAATGTGGGTCAATATTATTAAAAATAAGTTCTAAATTCAAAATAATGGATGTAACAATCCATCTGTCTTTAAAAGAGGTGATGATAGTTAATATAGGGATTTCTTTTCTTGATTTTGGAGTTTGACAATTTTTGATCTAGGGGACCCAAAAATCTGTGTTTATTTGGTATCTAGGAACCCCAAGTTTAGTTAGCTTGAAAGATAGAGACACCTGGTTTGCCCTTTAGTCCACTGAGAGTTTACCTATGGAGAGGCCACAGATTCTGCCGGTTTCAGACTGAATAATCGACCCTAAGGTAAATGATAATCCCAGTAAGGTGGGGCTAAGCAAATGCTAAGTACTCTTTTTGTTTTAGTAGTCTTCCCTATTGTATAAGAGACCCTTTCCAAGAAGATCTACCCCTGGAGAGAGACCATCCTTTTAGTGTCCATTGTAAGTAGACCCCTCCCTTACAACATAGTCTCTGGCTATGGTTACTTTCTCAAGCCAGTAAGTATAGTTTGAAAACTCCTATTTCCTTGTAGTCATGGTAATGTCAATCATATTTCCCAGTCCTTCAGATTCCCAAAAGACATATAAATACCCAAAATTCTTTTATTCCTTGGAGCTGACAATCTAGTGCAGTTGACACTCTGAAGAATTGAGAGCCAGAGTCACCAGAGTCATGGACTCTTTTGTTCTTCCAAATGAACTTTGTTATGTTTTTTTATACTTCAGTAAAAAGTTTTTTGGTAGTTTGATGGGTATGGCAGTAAATAAGTAAATACATTTGGGTGGGATTGTCATTTTTATTATGTTAACTCCTCTTACCTATGAGCAATTAATGTTTTTCCAATTATTTAGATCTATTTTTAATTGTGTGGAAAATGTTTTGTAGTTGTGTTTATATAGTTCCTGTGTTTGTCTTGGAAGATAGATTTCTAAGTATTTTATGTTGTCGAGGGTGATTTTAAATGGAATTTCTCTTTCTAATTCTTGCTGCTGAGATGTGTTAGAAATATATAGAAATGCTGATGACTAATGGTTTATTTTGTATCCTGCAAATTTGCTAAAGTTGTTGGTTATTTCGACCACCTTTTTAGTTGATTCTCTAGGATTCTTTAAGTATATCATCATATCATCTGCAAAGAGTGATAGCTTTATCTCCTCAATGCCTATTTTAATACCTTCAATTTCTTTTTTTTTTTCTTTCATTGGTACTACTAGTGTTTCTAGGTCAATGTTAAATAATAGAGGTGATAATTGGCATCCTTTTTCACTCCTGATCTTATTGGGAATACTTCTATTTTATCCCCATTTCATATGATGTTTGCTGATGGTTTTAGATATATACTGTTTATTATTTTTAGGAAAGACCTTTCTAATCCTATACTTTCTAGTGTTTTCAATAAGAATGGGTGTTGTATTTTGTGAAAGGCTTTTTCTGCATCAATTGAGATAATTATGTGATTTTTTTGTTGGTTTGCTTGTTGATATGACAAACTATGTGGATGGTTTTCCTAATATTGAACCATCCTTGCATTCCTGGTATAAATCCCACCTGATCATAATGAATAACCCTCGTGATCACTTGCTGGAGTCTTTTTGCTAGTATTCTATTTAAGATTTTTGTATCTATGTTAATTAGGGAGATTAGCCTATAGTTTTCTCTCTGGTGTTTGCCTTCCTGGCTTTGGAATAATTACAATATTTGTTTCATAAAGGGAATTTGGTAAGACTCCTTCTTTGCTTTTTTTTTTTCAAATAGTATGTACAATATTGGGATTACTTATTCTTTGAATGTTTGATAGAATTCATTTGTGAATCCATCTTGTCCTGGGATTTTTTCTTAGGGAGTTCTTTGATGGCTTGTTCAATTTCTTTTTCTGATAAGGGGTTATTTAGGTATTCTATTTCTTCTTCTGTTAATCTAGGTAATTTACATTTCTGTAAATATTCATCCATGTCACCTAGATTGGCATATTTGTTGCCATATAATTGGGCAAAACAGTTTTTAATGATTGCCTTAATTTCCTCTTCATTGGAGGTGAGCTTGTTAATTTGGTTTTCTTCTTTCCTTTTTTTTTAAATTAGATTGACCATTATTTTGTCTATTTTTTTTTAGTATACTAGCTTCTAGTCTTATTTATTAATTCAATAGTTCTTTTACTTTCAATTTTATTAATTTCTCCTTTAATTTTTAGGATTTCTAATTTAGTTTTCATCCGAGGATTTTTAATTTGTTCACTTCGTAGTTTTTTTAAATTTGCATGCCCAATTCATTGACCTCTGCCCTCCCTAATTAGTTAATATAGGAACTCTAGGAAGGGAATTGTGCAAGGCTGATTGACAGCCTTCAAACCAAAATTCTGCAGAGCTGTTTGGGTCAGCATTCTAAGACAGTAGGGAAATTGGCAACTGGCACTCTCAGTCTGGGATACAGACAGAGAGTCTGAAAAGAAGTGTCTTCATGAAAGAAACCGACTTTTGAGCTCCCAGAGACTTGGATCATCTTTAAGGATATGTTGAGTAAGTGTTCCCTTTCACACTGAAGGATAGTGTGAGTGAGTGTTAACCTCCTCCCTTCCTGAACCTTGTGAGGACTATTTATCTTGATACTATAGTTTGACTCAATCAAGGACTCTGGAGCTGTGAGAATCTGGGCCCTGTGCACTTTACTAATCCTTTTATCTTTTGTTACCCCTTTTAATTAGTTAGGTTAAAGTTATTTAGAAAGGCTAAGATTTTAATATCTGGGTGGGTAAGAAATGCCCTGATTCCCTTTCCAAGTTCCTTGTCCCTTTAGCTAATAAACCTGTTTTAATATATATTTTGTTAGTGATGCCTTCTGTTTAACCTTCCTTAAAACCCTCCTTGTTACAGAACTCAAGAATATATTTTTCCACCTAAATACTGCTTTGGCTCCATCCCATAGATTTTGAAAGGATATCTCATCATTTTCTTCAAGGAAATTATTATTTCTATGATTAGTTCTTTAACTGATTTTGGAGAATTATATTAATTTCCAATTAATTTTTTATTTGCCTTGCCATGTACCCTTACTAATTATTATTTTTATTGCATTGTGATCTGAAAATGTCACATTTATTATTTCTGCTCTTTTTCACTTGTTTACAATGTTTTTATGCCCTAGTACATGGTCCATCTTTATGAATGTACCATGTGCTGCTGAATATAAGGTGTATTTTTTTGTCCCTACTTATTTGCTCCTTCTCTAACTGGTCCCCCCCCCCCACCGGTGTTTGATGCTCTGAGCCTGGCACAGCTTTGCCCACAAGGTACTACCTCCAGACCAGCGCCTTTCCCTGCCCAGAGTTTCTAGCTGCTACTGGAGGCTTAGCGATCTAGTTGGGGAGGGGACTCATGATCTTCCCTCTTCCTTCTCTTTAAACCCAAGTGTTCTAGAATTCTGGCTTTTGGCGGGTGTATCTTTTAAGTTGAGTCCAGCAGGAGGGTTCCTTGATTGTCGTTCAGTTTGATTTTTCAGTCCCCTCGGAGCATTTAGTTTTTAATTGGTAAGGAAGGGTTTTCAGAGGTCTGAACTTTCACTGCCTCTATGACACCATCTTGATTCTGCCTCCCTCTTAATTGTTTTTTGAATTGCATTTTGAGTTCTTCCAAAGCTTGTGTCCAATTCGCTAGGGTTTCTGTGTTTTTGCTTGCTGTTCCTTGATCCTCCTATGTTCCATTTGCTCTTTCTTTATTGCCTGGATAGAAGCTGTCGATTGCAATTTCTTTTTTTTTTCTTTTTCTCTTCTTTACTCATATTTTCCCCTTCTTTTCCCCTTGTAGTTGCCTGTAGTCTTGCTCCTCTCATTGTGTGCTGATTCAGTGGGTTTGGGCTGTTCTGTCCTGAAGGGGCTTCTTTTCTGTTCTGCTGACTGATCAGGTTAGTCATATCTTCCCCAGCTGATAGCAGAAGCTGAAAAGAAGCTGGGTTTCCTGCCCTGTTATCAAGATTGGTGCCTGTAGTTTTTTGCAACCTTTGCCCTTGGAGCTTAGTCAGCAAGGTTCTTAGATCAGTCTATGGGAAAGGGGTGTTGCAGCTTGAGCTTCCCTGCCCTCTAAAGGCTTCTTATCTTCTCTATTGAGAAGATTTAGCCAGAGTGGAGTTGATCTACAAAGCTAGATGTGCCCTGAGGCCAAAACCTAGAGAAGGGGGGTAAGATGGAGTGTCTTGGCTGCAACTAGGCTCCCTTATCTGGGCTTCTACCCTAGCTGCCTCTATGCCATCTGTGTTCAATGCCCTGAGCCTGGCACAGCTGTGCCAGCAAGGTACTCCCTTTGGACTAGTGCCCTTTCCTGCCCAGATATTTCAGCCACCACCATAGACTCAACACTATAGGTGGGGGAGGGGTCCTGGGAACTTCCTTCTTTTTTCCCCTTAGACCCACATTTTCTAGAATTTAGGATTTTGGGGGGTGTACCTGTTAAGTTGGGTCAAGCAGGAGGGTCCCCTAGCTCTGTCCTGTTGTTAGATTTAGTTTTCAGTCCCCTTGAAGCATTATATTTTTGATTTGGTAAGGAAGGGTTTGAGGAGGTCTGAACTCTTACTGTTTCTAAGTGACCATCTTGACTCCGCCTCCTCATTGAACTTTTCTTAAGAATGCATTGGCACTTAATGGACATAGGTTGCAAACACACATGCATAAACACATACTGTGAATCTTAAAAATTCTCAGACCCTACTTCAGAACACTTGGTTAAGACTATTCCCCATTTTAAACAATGAAGGGACTTAGATCAGGAATGTGAGACCTCTATTTCACTCATACTTAAGCATGCCTTAGGGGAAGATAAAGTTGCAAACTCCTTGTTGAACAATGAAAAGTACTTACCCCATACTTATAATAAGGCAAAAAACCCTTAAGCTGGGCCTATTTTTAGATCTAATACAAAAGGGTGCTAAGTACCTATAAAGGTCAGGCAACTTGTAAACTTGCCAGGAGCAAAGAGGTGAGAACTTACTCAGAGGTTTTAGTCTACTCAGATGTGAATTACTCAAAAGTTTAGTCTACTCAGATGTGAATTAAGAATGGTCTGTCCTTTGGAAAATGTCTACTGTGATTGGTAGATGTAAGAACTTAGGGGAGGTGACATAGGAGAAAATTAGCTTTAAAAAGGAGCTCAGAAAAGGGCTTGGGGAGTCACTCAGCTAGATCATTCATCTGGAAAAGTCATTCAGCTGAGAAGCAGCTGAAGATTCAGCTGGCCAAAGCTGAATTGGAGAGAGGCAGCTTGCCAGAGCTGCCTTGAAGGACTTATTGGCTGAACTTAGTTCAGCTTGCTGAATCTGAACTGGTGGGTCTCTCTGAATACTAGAATCTTGCTTAGGACAAATCTTGTGGTGAGTGGATTAAAGACTGACTGATCTCTCTCTTAAGGCTTAAAAGCGTAGGCTGGCCTGTCTCTTTTCTCATTGTTTCCTCTTACTCTCTCTCTTTCATTATATTTCATATTTGGGAATTTTCCCCTGGTGACCACTATATTTTTTATTTGAAACCATATTTTCCGTGGTCACAATTTAAGCCAACCACTATTTTAATTGTTACAATACACAGAGACACCACATACACTTATGTGGACTGAATTGATTAGATCAGGCAACAAAAAAATTAATATTAACAAACCATAATAAGGTAAATCAGACAATTTCTTACTGAAGTGATTGATAATCCAGCCAAAGAAGTAGAAGCAATTCTGGAGCTTCAGACACCATCTTTGTCATTTTATTTCAACTATTTAAATATAATAATTATTATATTTATATGAGTATTATTCTCAAACCATTAGATTCTCACTAAAATCTAATGTTTATTTAGTGCTTTAAAGTTTACAAAGCTTTTGCATATATTACTTCATTTCAGGTTCTTAACCACCCTGTGAGATAGGTACTACATTATTATTGTGCCCATAAAAAAGAGAAAGAAAAAAAAAGGATAAAAAGGTATTAACACTAAGAATTTTAGGTAGCTTGACTAAACTGAGGTACCTAAGCTAAGGTTTTTGCCTAAAGCTATTGATTCTTAATATTATATGACAGTACCTCTTCATTCTAGCTTAGTCTATGAATATGGATTTATCATTGAGATGTCTGTCAGTCTTGTAAGGGGATGAATTTTGAACTGCACTAGGGACTGGATAAACCTCATCATTCATTGTTTCTATTTGTTCCTCTGATTCCCATTGCCCTTGTTTTCTGCTTTTGCCAGGGGATCAGCACCTGTGGTCACCAATAAGCCCTTCTTGGTCATCATGGAGCCCATATGTTGCATTGTGAAAATTGTCTTTCCAGTTTTAGCATTTTTTTCTTGGCAGTTTCTCCAGGATGCTGTGTTGGCAGCTTTCTAATTGCCCTTGGGCCTCTCAAACAATTTATCTTCCAAGAGCCTGGATGGAAGCACCGGGCTCTGTTCTTTCACTTTGATGCTTTTTTTTTTTGCCTTGACTTCTATCCAGGTGAAGGGAAATGTAAATTATAAACTAAAGGGAAAAAAAGGTTCCCTCTTCTTACATGCATAGCCTTGCGGGTTATTTTATGATTTCCTTTTTGCTAGATATGATTTTTAGTTGCTGCTATTGAAGTGGCAGGCCAAGATTTTATCCCCAACAAATTTTTAGGGAAATAAAGGTAAAAGAAATAAGATCTCTTCCATGAAGAACTTTTTTTCCCCTTATACCAATGATGATTCTTCAGTGAGAGAACCTCTGTGTTCACCTTAGAATATGGATTTGAAACTTGCTGGGCCCAAATGAGTCACCTGCTTTGCCTGATATTTAAATGAGGTTAAAGAGGTCACTATAATTGGAAATTTACAATCAAGACTTCCTGAGAGGAACAAAACTTCGTTGTAGAAGATGGAGGTTATTCTGAGTCATTCAAATACATTTTTGCTCCTTGAACTTTAAGCCATCTATGAAGAAGGGTTGCATCTAATACCATGCCTAGCATGATATGGTAATTTTCTATATGGACACAGAGGAAATTATTTATAGGTACTAAACAAGCCTTCCTGAAATTTATCCTAAAATAGCACTGTTCTTTTGGGAATTCTCATTACACTGCAAATATGTCTTTTGTATATTTTTCTAATATTTATCCCCCAAGGTCACACAGAACATTAGTTTTCTCTAATGTTTGTTTTGTTATTGTTTTTGTCATAATTGTTGTTGTTTTTTTCCCAATTACAGAGCTACAGCATACACAAGATTTCTAAAATTTTATTTATTTGTATTTTCTAAGATAAAAATAAATTGCATTGTTACAGAAGTCCTCTGCAATATTTATTGTAACTTGGCATTTCAAATGATCATTATGTTACTTTAAATATTAATTTTCTTTTTTGTGTGTATATATAATACTTCCTGTGACCTTTGTCAATACAAAACATTCATTAAACACAGAGAATATGAAACATTATTCTAGCTATTATGGGAAATTAAGAAGTAGGGATAGTGAGATGTTAAAGAAATAGAAGATAGAGTTACTGTATCATCATGTGGGTAGGTTCAAAATCACAGTGGGGAAAAGGGGGGATTTTTACCATCCAATGACCATAGGATAAATGAAGATGTCTTAGGTTATCTAATGGAAATCATGAATCCCATCTATGTCATCTCCATTAGGTTTTCCATCTACCTTTGCCAAAAGACATGGAATTGGAAATAGACAGAACACAGTGCCTGGAACATAGTAGGGCTAATAAATGTTTATGAATTTATTCAATTGGAGAATGTTGTAGGAAATCTATTGTACAGTGATGATTGTTAGAAAGTTTCTCCTTGGGTTGAGCCAAAACTTGAAACCTTTTATGACTTCAAGGCTCAAAATGGAAATCATTTTAAAATCTCAATATTTATAAGATGATAATGGGAAACACCAGATTGGAGATTTATTTTGTTCCAACTAAGACAAGGGCCTAAGTTTGCTAACTCCTGCTCTTCTGGCTTATCTACACTGTCTATATAGTCACAGATCTTTCTAAATTATGATTATTTGTACACATACTCAATACTTTCCGTTCTCAAAGAGGTCAAGAATTTTTTTTAAATATTTTATCCTTACATCCTATACTGTTAGTACAGCAACTAGTGGAGTGCTTTGCAAATAGGCAATGGACAAATATTAATTAAATAAAGGATTACTGAATGCTGACTATTCCCTCCAACTATCTGGGAATAATTCAACCTGGAGTTAAGGAAGGGAGATTTTTATAATGAAAATGAAAGACATTATGGCATGACCTCACAACTCTTTATCATAGGAATGTTCATATTTAGAGTAAGGGAGATAAATAACATACAAAAGATAGCTTGAGTGCAACTAGAAGTCATATGTTTTGGGATGGTGAGGACAATGGTGACTACACATTATGAAATGATGGTTATGCCAGGACAGGAAGGAAACCTATGAAATTAACTAGGAGATAAGAAAGACTTCATCATACTGTGTGTTTTTTAAATTAGTGGTTTTCTTAGTCACTGGTAACTTCCTACAACTCATACAAAAAAATATTCTTTTTTCTTAAAAATTTTTTTCAATTATGATCTATTTTCCATCTGTCTTCCCTTATCCAATAAGAAGTCAAGAAATATGATATCCATTACACTTATGAAAACATCCAAAACTTATTTCCATGTTAGAGATGTTGCAAAAGAAAAGGGAAGGGAATAAAAATAGAGTGAAAGAAAATATGATTTAATTTTCATGTGGTTTTATTCAGATCTTTCACTTAGTGATGGATAAGATTTTTCATCATGAGTACTTTGGGATGGTTGTGGATCATTATATTAATTAGGATAGTTTGCTCTTTTCATAGGTTATTTTTGTTCTGAAATTTCTATTATTGTGTAGCAGATCTTCCTACTTCTTCTAACTTCACCTTGTACCATGTCATGTCTAACTAGGTTTTTCTGAAACCACTTTTTTATGCTAATTATTATATAATTGCCAATGATATTCATTAAAACCTTATATCACAACTTCTTTAGCCATTCCTTAATTGATCGTCATTTCTTCAATTCCTTGCTACCACCAAAAAAAATGCTGTAACTATTTTGTGCATATTGGTCTTTTTCCTTTGGTTTTATTGCAGTATGTATTTATTTGTGCTGTTCCTAATTCAGACTATGCACGATTTTATAGCTCTTTGAGTAATGTTTTGAACTGTTTTCCTGAAATAGTCAAACCAATTCAGAACTTTGCCAACAGTACATTAATATACTTATTTTCCTGAATCTCTTTAAGGATTATTTATTTTACTTTATTTTTTGACATGCCAGCCAAGCTGATGGTATCTCAGAGTTGTTTAATTTGCATTTCTATAAATATTATTAGTGATGGCATTTTTCATATGCTTGTTGATAATTTTTATTTCTTATGAAAATTGCCAGTTATAAATGACAATGATCAATTGGGGGATGATTTTTTTAAAATAAATTTTGCTCATTTCACAATGTTTGAGATATGAGACTTTTATGAGATCAACTTCCTGTAATTTTTCCCAGTTTCCTGCTTGTTCCAATTTTAGTTACATTAGTTTTGTTTGTGCAAACCTTTTTTTTTTCCCTTAAATGTAGTGTGATCATCCAGATTACCACCTGTTATCTCTTTCTGGCCCGTTAATTCTTCCCTTGCCCATTGATCAGACAAGTATCTTCTCCATGAACTCTTCATCTGCTTATATTGCATTGTATGTATAAACCATGTACCCATTTTAACTTTATCTTGATATATGCTGTGCAATGTTAGTCTATATCTGGTTTCTGTGAAACTCCTTTTCAGTTTTCCTAGCAGTTTTTGTCAGATTGAGTTCTTGTCACCAAACCTTGGATATTTAGGTTTATCAAACATTTGATTACTGAGGCTATTTACTTCTGTATATTTTTTGTCTAATTTACTCCATTGATTGACAACTCTATTTCTTATATAGTATCAGATTGTTTTGATGATTACTGCTTTGTAGTATAGTTCAAGATCTGATGCCTCTAGGATAACTTCCTTCATTTTTTTAACCATTAATTCCCATGATATTCTAGACCTTTTGTTCATCTATATGAATTTTATTATTTTTTCCTTGCTCTACAAACATAAATTGTTTGTGGTTTGATACGCATGAAATAAATCAAACTAAATAGCATTGTAATTTTTATTATTTTGTTTTGGTCTACTCATGTAATTAATATTTTTCAAATTGAGTATTATTTAATTATTTTTTTCTGAAGTTCATCATTTTTTTTAACTCTGTGGGGTTCTCTAAGCTTATCACTATATTTTCTGTAAAAAGTAATGATTTTGTTTCCAAAATTGCCTATTTTTATTGATTCAATTTCCTTATCTTGTTGATATAGTTAACATTTTTAGTAAAATATTGAATGATATTGGTGGTATTATAAATCCTTGCTTCACTTCTGATCTTTTTATAAAGGCTTCTTATTTATCCCTACTACATATAATATTTGCTCTTGGTTTTAGATCGATAATACTTATTTTAGGAAAGGTTCCATTTCTTCTTAGGCTTTCTAGTGTTTTAAGTAGATTTTTTTGTTGTGTCAAAAGTTTTTTTCTGTAGCTAATGGCATAATCATAACATTTTGTTGACTTTATTGTGAGATATACAAGTTTACTTATTATAGTTTTCCAAGTATGGAATAAGCCCTGCATTCCTTCTACAAACTCAACCTTGCCATAGTGATATGTAATATATTGCTGTAATCTCCTTGGTAGTATTTTATATTTTTAAAACAGCCTGGATATTTATTAAATAAATTTGTTTATAGTTTCCTTTCTGTATTGGATATTCATAGTAGACACATTTAAAATATATTTGTGCACTAGGATGAACTCTTGAGATCATCTTTACTTATTTCCCCAAACTTTTTATATATTTTATATAATATTAAAATTAATTATTTTTTACAATTTGCTTGTATACCCATCAAGTCCTATGAATCTTTTTTTAAGGAAGCTTCTTTATGATATATTCAATTTCTTTTTCTTAAATGATATTATTTAAAAGTTTTATTTTCTCTTCTACTAACCCAGGCAATTTATATTTTTGTAAATGTCCATTCATCTTATTTAGATTGATAGTTTTATTGGCATAGAATTGTATTACATACCTCATAATAAAGACTTTAATTTCATGTCTAAATGCTTACACATTGAATTTTGTCACTTCAGAAACTCACATTTTGCTTTTTCTTTTTAAAATCAAGTCAGCAAATAATTTATGTTTTATTGTTTTTTCCCTAAAACTACTTTTTAGTTTTATTTAATTATTAACTTTTTAAGAATTTCTTTGATTTTCATAACTATTTTGGTGTTTATTGAAAATTTAACATTATTCTTTTTATAGCTTTTTATTTGCATGTGTAATTCACCAATCTGTTCTTTCTCCTTTTTATTGATATAAATATTTGAGATAAAAATTTTCACTAAATATTCTTGTGGCTGCATTTCACAAATTTTAGTATGTTGTCTTGCTGTTTTCTTTAAAAACATTATTTCATTCACTCTTGATTAGGATTATATTAATGTCTTTCCAATTTAATCTTAATATATTCCTTCAAGGTCCTTTATTGAATGTAGTTTTTAAAGCATGGTGTTCTAAAAATTTAATATTTCTGCTTTTCTACATTTGTTTTTGAAGTTTTTATACCCTAATATAAGGTCAATATTTGTAAAAGTGCCATGAGCCACTTTAAAAAAAAAGTATATAAATTCTTATTCAGTATTACACAGAGATCTATCTTATGTAAATTTTCCAAGATTGTATTCAAAGCCATAGTGTCTTTCTTATTTACTTTATGTTATATTTATCTAATTATGAAAGAGATAAATTGAGTATCCTAGTAGAATAAATTTACTGTCTATTTTTAAATTTTAACTTTTCTTTCAAGAAATTGCTATTATGACATTTCCATATTGATATTATTTCAATATCTATGGTACCTTTCAGCAAAATGTAGTTTCCATGACTAATTCTTTTAATTTAGTCTCTTTTTTGCTTTTGCTTTGTCTGAGGGCATAATTGATACTCCTACCTTTTTTTTTTTAAATTTCAACTAAAGCATAATAGATTCTGCCCCTTATTTTATTTTAATTCTTTGCCTTATTTTCAATTAAGTTTTTTTGTAAACAAGGGATTCTGGTTTCTAATCCATTTTGCTATCCATTTACCCTTTATTGGTAAATTAATCCCATTTACACTGATAATTATCATTGCTAACTATATTTCCCTATCAAATTTGATCTTTTTATACTTTTATTTTTTATTCCGTTTCATCCTTAAAGTTTTTTTTATTTACTGTCTCCACTTATAGACGCTCTATTTATATCCTACTATTGCTCTTAGCCCTTTTCCCTCCTATTTCTCTGTTGTAACCCAACTATATGTATATAATATATACACACACACATATATATATTATATATACATATATCTACCTATATCTATCAATCTATCTAACCATCCATTGTTGAACTAGTTCAGATGAGAATGAGGTGTAAGGGTTTACCCTTCTGTGCTTTTTGCCTTCTATTGTAGAATCGCATACCTTTTTCTACCTTTTTTTCTGTGAGATATTTTCTTTTCTATTATCCCCTCCCTTACCTCTTACCAAATGAATCCCTCTTTTTCATTCTTCTTTTATTAATTTGGGATCATATCCATATACATTGTCTACATAGAATCCTTTTAACTGACCCAATAATACAAAAATTCTTAGGAGCTAAATATATTATATTCAAAATAGGGATTTAAACTGAGTAAGCTTATGTCTCTTATACTTTCTCTTTCATGTTTACCTTTTTATGATTCTATTAAATCTTATGTTTGAATTTCAGATTTTATTCAGGAATGCATGAAAGTCTTTTTTCATCAAATGTTGATGAATCTACCCCAATATAATAATACTCAGTTTTTGTTTTATTTTTTTTTCTAGATAGGTTATATTTGATTCTAATCCTAACTTCTTTGCCTTAAAGACAATCATATGCTAAGCCCTCTGCACTTTTATATTAATAGCGACTAAATTTTCTGTGATCCTGCCTGTGGCTGCCTGATTTTAAATGGGTTCATTCTAGCTCCTGGAATAATTTTCACTTTGACTTAGTAGCTTCTAAATTTGGCTATAATATTCATGGGAGTTTTAATTTAGGGATGTTGTTCTTAAAGATATCAGTGAATTGATATAATTTCTTTGCCCTTTTGGTACTATATCTTGGAAATTTTCCTTCATACTTTCTTGTATTATGCTATATAGTCTTTTTTGATGATGCATTTCAGATTGTGTAATTATACTTGTAGTTGTCCTTGATCTGTTTTCCAAGTCTTTTTTAGATTAAATATTTCAGATTATCTCATATTTTTCCAGCCTTTTGACTTTGTTTTATTATTTTTTTGAAAAGTCCTGGAATCATTAGCTTCCACTTAACCAATTTTTATTTTTGATGAGTTATTTTCATTTGTGAGGTATTTAATTTAAAAAAAATTCTTAATTCTGTGTTCTTAATTTTCTTGCTTTATTTTCACTTGTTTTTCAATGTTTTCCTATACTCTTTTAAATTGATTTTAAAAATTACTCAAATCCAGCAAAGATGGTAGAGAAGGTACAGGGACCCATATAATTTCTACCAAATTGCTCCTCAAAAAGCAATGAAATAATGCCTCAAAACAAATTCTGTATTATAATAACCCACAAAAAGACAGTATGGGAAAATTTTTTACCAAAAAAGAATGTAGAAGACTGGCACCAGGGATCTAGAGTATCAGGGTGCAGGTGGACCACAGGATGCCATGGAAAACCTCACCAAGGCAATAGGCTTTGGACTTAACTGAAGTAGTAGTCAAAGCTTCTGGAAATCTGTGAAGATTGGATTTAGCTCTCCCCTGATTGTAACAATAAAGATAATTAGCTCTTCCTTTATTATGAAGATTAAATTGTAATCCCCTGACTGTAACAATGAAGGCACTTATTCTTCCTTTATTGGGAAGATTGAATTATAATCCACAATCTATTTTTAGATTTTTAATCCCCAAAAGGTGGTAACTCAGTATTTGAAGTAAATCTACCCATTTTAACTACAAAGAGGTATTAACTAACTACAAAAGTTAAACTAACCAATAGGGCGTTAAGTAAGCAAAAAAGGTCTAATATAACAAAAGAAAATGTGAACTAAAGAGTGGGCAGTCCTGGAGAGGAGCACCTGCTGTGATTGGTAGATGTGAAATTTAGGGGAGGTGACACAAGAAAAAAGATCTTTAAAAAGAGAACCAGAAGCCAGAGGAAGAGATATTTGATATTTGATTCAATTTGAGTTAGATCAAAGAACTCTCACATGGAGGAGAGACTGGAAGACAGACACTCAGACATGGCTGTGGAAGTGGACACCTGGAGGAGTTCATGCAGGAGATCTTAGACTGCATTCCCTTTCTCTCTCTCTCTCTCTCTCTCTCTCTCTCTCTCTCTCTCTCTCTCTCTCTCTCTCTCTCTCTCTCTCTCTCTCTCTCTCTCTTTCTTTTTCCTTACTTTCAGTCTCTCTAATAAACTACCATAAAGGTTGGAGTAAGACCTTTTGGGCCTCAACTGATAGAAAGAAGGCAGGAGTTGCAATCATGATATCTGACAAAGCCAAAGCACAAATAGACCTGATCAAAAGGGATAGGGAAGGTAAATATATTCTGCTAAAAGGGAGTATAGACAATGAGGAAATATCACTAATCAACATGTATGCACCAAACGGAATAGCATCCAAAATTTTAATAGAGAAACTAGGAGAATTAAAGGAGGAAATAGACAGTAAAATCATATTAGTGGAAGACTTGAACCAACCACTATCAAATTTAGATAAATCAAAACAAAAAAATGAATAAGAAAGAGGTAAAAGAGGTGAATGAAATCTTAGGAAAATTAGAGTTAATAGACATATGGAGAAAAATAAATAAGGACAAAAAGGAATACACCTTTTCAGCACCACATGGCACATTCACAAAAATAGATCATACACTAGGTCACAGAAACATGGCACTCAAATGCAGGACAGCAGAAAAAATAAATGCAGCCTTTTCAGATCACAAGGCAATAAAATATTGATTGGTAAGGGTACATGGAGAGTCAAATAAAAAATTAATTGGAAATTAAATAATATGATACTCCAAAATCGGTTAGATAGAGAAGAAATCATAGAAACAATTAATAACTTCGTTGAGGAAAATGAAAACGGCGAGACATCCTTTCAAACCTTATGGGATGCAGCCAAGGCAGTACTTAGAGGAAAATTCATATCCCAGAGTGCATATATTAACAAATTAGGGAGGACAGATATCAAGGAATTGGAAAGGCAAATCAAAAAATTTGAGAATGAACAAAATAAAATCCCCCAGAAGAAAATCAAACTAGAGATCCTAAAAATTAAGGGAGAAATTAATAAAATTGAAAGTGATAGAACTATTGAGCTAATAAACAAGACTAGAAGCTGGTACATTGAAAAAAAAACAAACAAAATAGACAAAGTACTGGTCAATTAATTAAAAAAAGGAAAGAAGAAAGGCAAATTAACAGCATCAAGGATGAAAAGGGGGACCTCACCTCCAATGAAGAGGAAATCAAGGCAATCATTAAAAACTACTTTGCCCAACTATATGGCAATAAATATACCAACCTAGGTGATATGGATGAATATTTACAAACATATAAATTGCCTAGACTAACAGAAGAAGAAATAGATTTCTTAAATAATCCCATATCAGAAAAAGAAATCCAACAGGCCATCAAAGAACTTCCTAAGAAAAAATCCCCAGGGCCTGATGGATTCACCAGTGAATTCTATCAAACATTCAAAGAACAGCTAACTTCAATACTATCCAAACTATTTGACATAATAAGCAAAGAGGGAGTTCTATCAACCTCCTTTTATGACACAAACATGGTACTAATTCCAAAACCAGGCAGGTCAAAAACAGAGAAAGAAAACTATAGACCAATCTCCCTAATGAATATAGATGCAAAAATCTTAAATAGGATACTAGCAAAAAGACTCCAGCAAGTGATCAGAAGGATCATCCACCATAATCAAGTAGGATTTATACCAGGGATGCAGGGCTGGTTAAATATTAGAAAAACTATCCACATAATTAACCACATCAACAAGCAAACCAACAAGAACCACATGATTATCTCAATAGATGCAGAAAAAGCCTTTGATAAAATACAACACCCATTCCTACTAAAAACACTAGAAAGCATAGGAATAGAAGGGTCATTCCTAAAAATAATAAAGAGTATATATCTAAAACCATCAACTAATATCATCTGCAATGAGGATAAACTAAATCCATTCCCATTAAGATCAGGAGTGAAACAGAAGAAAAAGAAATTGAAGGCATTAAAATAAGCAAGGAGGAGACCAAATTATCGCTCTTTGCAGATGACATGATGGTCTACTTAAAGAATCCTAGAGATTCAACCAAAAAGCTAATTGAAATAATCAACAACTTTAGAAAAGTTGCAGGATACAAAATAAACCCACATAAGTCATCAGCATTTCTATATAATTCCAACACAGCTCAGCAGCAAGAACTAGAAAGAGAAATCCCATTCAAAATTACCTTAGACAAAATAAAATACTTAGTAATCTATCTCCCAAGACAAACACTGGAACTATATGAACACAACTACAAAACACTTCCCACACAACTAAAATTAGACTTGAACAATTGGAAGAACATTAACTGCTCATGGGTCGACGAGTCAATACAATATAAATGACCATCCTACCCAAATTCATCTATCTATTTAGTGCCATACCCATGGAACTTCCAGAAAAATTTTATACTGATTTAGAAAAAAACATAACAAAGTTCATTTGGAAGAACAAAAGATCAAGGATATCCAGGGAAATAATGAAAAAAATACAAAGGAAGGGGGCCTTGCAGTCCCAGATCTCAGAGTATATTATAAATCAGAGGTCATCAATACAATTTGGTACTGGCTAAGAGACAGAAAGGAGGATCAGTTGAATAGACTGGGGGCAAGTGACCTCAGCAAGACAGTATATGACAAACCCAAAGATCCCAGTTTTTGGGACAAAAATCCACTATTTCATAAAAACTGCTGGGAAAATTGGAGGACAGTGTGTGAAAGATTAGGTTTAGATCAACACCTCACACCCTACATCAAGATAAATTCAAAATGGGTGAATGACTT
This sequence comes from Monodelphis domestica, assembly GCF_027887165.1. Taxonomy (NCBI): domain Eukaryota; kingdom Metazoa; phylum Chordata; class Mammalia; order Didelphimorphia; family Didelphidae; genus Monodelphis; species Monodelphis domestica. Next base: position 196,980,908 of record NC_077231.1, read on the forward strand.
GAACATAAAGAAGGAAACTATAAGAAAATTAGGCGAACACAGAATAGCATACATGTCAGACCTTTGGGAAGGGATAGACTTCAAAACCATGCAAGACTTAGAAAGAGATACAAAATGTAAAATAAATCATCTGGAATACATCAAATTAAAAAGTTTTTGCACAAACAAAACCAATGTAACCAAAATCAGAAGGGTAGCAACAAATTGGGAAACAATCTTCATAAAAACCTCTGACAAAGGTTTAATTACTCAAATTTACAAAGAACTAAATCAATTGCACAAAAAATCAAGCCATTCTCTAATTGATAAATGGGCAAGGGACATGAACAGGCAGTTCTCAGCCAAAGAAATAAAAACTATTAATAAACACATGAAAAAGTGCTCTACATCCCTTATAATCGGAGAGATGCAAATCAAAACATGTCTGAGGTATCACCTCACAACTAGCAGATTGGCTAATATGACAGCTATGGAAAATAATGAATGCTGGAGGGGATGTGGCAAAGTGGGGACACTAATTCATTGCTGGTGGAGTTGTGAATTCACCCAGCCATTCTGGAGGGCAATTTGGAACTATGCCCAAAGGGTGGTAAAAGTCTGTCTGCCCTTTGATCCAGCTATAGCACTGCTGGGTTTGTACCCCAAAGAGAAAATAAGGAAAAAGACTTGCACAAAAATATTCATAGCTGCAGTCTTTGTGGTGGCCAAAAATTGGAAAATGAGGGGATGCCCATCAATTGGGGAATGGCTGAACAAATGGTGGTATATGTTGGTGATGGAATACTATTGTGCTAAAAGGAATAATAAAGTAGAGGAATTCCATGGAGACTGGAACAACCTCCAAGAAGTTATGCAGAGCAAAAGGAGTATACAAAAACATTGTATACCGAGACTGATACATTGTGGTACAATCGAAGGTGATGGACTTCTCCATTAGTGGCAATGCAATGTCCCTGAACAATCTGCAGGGATCTAAAAAATACTATCCACAAGCAGAGGATAAACTGTGGGAGTAAAAACACCAATGAAAAGCAACTGCTTGACTACAGGGGTAAAGGGGATATGACTGAGGAGAGACTAAATGAACACTCTAATGTAACTACCAACAACAGGGAAATGGGTTCAAGTCAAGAACACATGTTATAACCAGTGGAATCGTGCGTCGGCTATGGGAGAGGGAAAGGTGGTGGGAGGGGGGGCAGGGAGGAAAAGAAAATGATCTTTGTTTCCAGTGAATAATGTTTGGAAATGACCAAATAAAATAATGTTTAAAATTAAAAAAAAAAAAAAAACCTCAAAATGACAAGATTCAAAATCAAACTACAAGAATATATGAGGGAGTATTCCCACTGAACACAACTTGAAAGGTAAGCAGAGAAAGCTGCTTTTCATGTCATAATGGGGAACTTGAAACAAAACAAAAAAGAAGGCTGCTGACCAACCATCCCCTCACCTATTGCACTGAGTTCTTTAATTGGACATAAACTAACTTTGGGGATCCTGGATTTGGACTACACTAGCAAAAGAACAACTCAGAACTACCACTTGAAGTCCCAGACCCTGGCAGCAGGCCACAGTGAGGCCCAGAAGTCCATCTCACTTGGCCCTTTCAAGCATGGCCTGCTACAATACAGATCTAGCCCCAGGGCAAAATAGCTCACACTATCAAACCCAGCAAGTTAGGAGCAAAGGAGACAGAAGCAATATGCAGCTTTCAGAATTACCAATCCACAAACAACAACAACAACAACAACAACAAAGGCTAGGCAAAAAAGCAAAAAGAAACATTTAAAACTTGAAAATTCATATGCGAACAATAGGAAAGCACAGATTATTTATTATATAGTATATAACTAATGAGACAACATTTTTATATTCATGCACAGTTCTTTATCTTAGATCTTGCATTTATTTTATTAAGTTATCCCTTAATAGGTTATCAATTTGATCATGTCCATCAAAGAAGACCTAGAACCATTCCCCAGGGTTAAAACATGTGTTTAAAGCATTATGCCAATGAATTTTATTGATGTATACATTTAAATTAGATCTAGATAAATATATAATTGACAGATTATTGATGTAATTAAAAATAAGTTATATTTGATGGCCTATCTAACAGTCTTTTATTTAATTTTATGGAGACTCCATCTTTGAATAAAGCAGTGCTTATATGAACTTAGAAACAAAATGTTGGTGAGATAAGGTCTGAAGTATTGTAATTATGTCCTAACTCATTATCCTACATATAGCCATATATGTTCCAACCCACTTTGTATAAAGATTCTAGACAAATTTTCAAATATTGTTTTGATGTTACCTTTTACCTATCCCTCAAAGCTTTAGTTTATAGATTATATTATATTTTCAAAAGGATGAAGTTCAGGGCATAACTGTATAATCCCTCAAATGATAGTGCCAATCTTCTTTCCCAAACCATCAACTGTCATCCTCCTTTATGAATTCACTATAATTCAAAATTCACCAAGAATTTCTAGTATTCATGTTTTGCTCATGCCACACCTATTGCCTAAAATTGCTTTAATACAGAGTAATATTTTTAATGTTCACAAATAAGGTAGTGTAATGGAGAAGTAATTCAAGGCATAATAATTCTGAAATGTAATTTTGTTAGGACCCCTATGTAAAAATGGAGATTTGAATCCAAGACTTCAATCCCCAAAAGTCCTTGCTAGCTCCCAGAATTCTTTCTAATCTCCCTGAGTGTGAGATCACAAATTATTACTTAAAGGAGCTCTCTGTCTACTGGGCTCTCTTCCTACTTCCGCTTCAGAGCACATGCAGCTCTCTACCTACCAGGCAAGATGTGAGTGGTTGTTAATGGGATCTCTGGGACTAGACACGTGCTTTCTTATTTTGTATTTTCTTTATTTCTTAATTTTAAATAAACTTCTAAAAACATAATACTTTTAGGAGAGAAACTAATATTTACCTGCCACAGTTTGGCGATTTTAATCTTAACAGTTTTGGCGAACACAAAGAGACAAACAAATTACTCTCAATCTTCTGATTCTTTTCCTTATTGATCTTTAGTTCAGCCTTTAATAGCTACTGCCTAGAATTTTTTTAAGCCACATTTCTTTAGCCAAGGTTTTTTACCCTCGCAAAGCTGTTGCTGATCCAGCTCATTCTAGTCATTAGATAGCTTGGCTCGGCTTGGCTCGGCTTGGCCACATCTGCCTGCCTGCCTGCTTTCCCTCCTCCACTCCAGACCTGTTTGTTGTTTGACCCAGACTGCCACTCACCTGCCTGCTCTTCCTGGCTGGCTTGACTCAGCTCCTGTTCCCAGCTTCCAGAACTATTTTGACCCAGATCTGGATTACATGGTAACCCACCACCCCCTGGATCAGCAAACTCTAGCCTTGGAGCAGACTGCTCATCTCCTCAGGCCCAGGACTCATTTCTGCCATCTGGTAAAGATGGGGAGGTAATTTTCCCTTAGGCTAAGATTAGCCTCCATGTGGACTGGGGGATCATAGAAGGAGAGAAAGAAAGGGAAAGAAGTAAGAGACTTTTCCAAACAGGAACTTACAAGCAATGGTCTATTTAAAAGCATATCTTTTGACTGTTCTGGTAATTTCATTGATTATACCTGCATGCCAGGGAAAAAATTCAGATTCCTGGAACTCTTTAACTAACTTTGGGGAGGCAGCTGGGTGGCTCAATGTACTGAGAGCCAGGACTAAAGACGGGAGGTCCTCAGTTGAAATCTGGCCTCAGATACTTCCCAGCTGTGTGGCCCTGGATGGGTCGCTTAAACCCCATTGCTTAACCATTACCAATCTGCCTTCTTATAATAGGCATCTAAATGGATAAAAACCTAAGGAACTTTAAAATGACTGGAGGTTATATTTTAAGGCATTTCAAACTCCAATGAAAATCTCTGTATTCTATTGCATTTTATTGTTTGCTTTGTTTAAGATTTAACTTTATGATTTTATGTTCATATATTACTGTATTCAATGCTATTCTGTTACACTGAATCATTTTAATGTACTGAGTTTGAAGTACTGTTATATTCTGTACTGTTTCTTTTCCCCTATAACCATATGGAACAAATATCATTGTAATTAAGCCCATATATGTAAACAGCCTTTCTAATTTTGACTTTGTAAAGTGTCACATAGAGAATAGATGGACTTCATCAGAACTGGTTACAATTGTATAACAACCTTTGGAAAACTTAATGTGCTAAATATCTCAATTGAATTTAAGGATTTTTTAGACATGATTTTTAGAATTTTCTTAACAATCTCTCATCATTTTTGCCTGCCCCTAACATGATGTTTAAGGCCCATTCTAGTAGCTGAAGTGAAATACAATTATAACCCCCAACCTTCCTGCATTTCTAAATATGTGAATGGATGTTGGGCAGTTAATCTCAGGGCATTTGTACCCCTAAAAAGCCTCCAAAAAAGGAGCATCTCACATTTATACTCTTCAGCTCATTTTACTTCCACCAGAATGATCTCTAGATATCTTGATGATATTCTTAACCCAAAATAAGTTTTACTTTGTTTAAATACCAAGGTTGAAAGATTTGCTACATTTGTAAAAACTTGTTGAGAACTATCCATCGGTTCATAGGCTTTTAAAAATGCCATACAGCAACTTATGTGAAATATGATAGTGTGTTTGTTTGCTATTGTAATTAACTAGACTATTGAGAATTTGGGGGATATTGATATCTATATATTTGTAATACTTTTCTTTATAAAAAAAACAAAAACAAAACCAAAAAACCTCGTAACATTCATTTGCTTATGCTCACAGTGGATCATGGCCAGATATGAAGAGGAAATGGATCTCATTTTTGGTGAGAAAGCCTTGCATTCTATATTTTCTTAGCTGACACACTGTGTCAATGATTGTAAGCTACATTTTTTATTTTTAAAACTTGTATTATATTTTTCTTGCATGGGAAATATACTATTTCAGTTTTTTATTTTTTCTTTCATTTTTCTATTTGAGGCACATGTCACCACCTTTAAGATTTTCTTTAACTTTTTGATTTAGCAGTAATATAAGCTTAAAATACATTTGTTATAATACTAATGCATGCCCCCAAAAAGCTAGAGACTATAAAAATGATGCCACTAATTGTTTTAAAAAAATTATGGGACTTTGCTTAATAATTCGGTCTGATTCCAGGACAAGATATACACAAAAGAGCCATTGCATAGGGCGAAAGGTAAGCCAATCCAGGATGGATTGATGCACTTCCAAGACAATATAATGGACTTGAACTTAGTGTGAAGACTCGAGGTTGCTATGTTTAACATTGTTATGACATAGGTTTTCCTTGTATGTCCACACTCACTCTGAAAATACTTACAGATGAGTATCCCAAACCTTGGCTCCAACCTGGCTCCTATAATCTTGTCCCTTTTCTGTCTTTCATAGAGAGGAAACTTTCTGTAGTCCTGGCTACTGACTGGGTAGATGCATCATTGCTTAGATCATTTTAATTGGGCTTTGATTCAAGAACCTGTTATAGATTTATTTTTCCTTTACTTAGAATTTTTACACATAAGGCTTTGATAATCTATATTTCCATCCAGTAATTTTTTTTAATTTGGATTTTTCTGATGTCTTTTTAATTTCTCTTGCCAATTGATTCATATAACTCAGCAATACATCCCTAAGTGATCCCTGTGTTTTTCAATCACCCTCAAGATGGGGAAATGTAAAAAATATTATTATTTTAAATTGCAAAGTTTAAATTCCCTTTAAGAAAAAAATTTAGGATAAAGAAAGATGATACCTCTCTGAATCCAGAAACTGAACTGTTTGGAGAAGACACCATGAAGATGCCTCGAGACCACAAGCTGCACAAGAAGATCAAAATTGAACTTTGGGTGTGGTTGTTTGAACATTTATTTGTATGTATACTTTCATGCCAAAAGGGACTGTCCCCTAACTGGCTTTTTGTCAATGTGTCCAGCAATTATTAGTTTAGTTTTGTTTTTTTTCCTCTTATCCTCAAATTATTGTAATCTTTAAATTGATTATGTTTTCATGATCCTTTGGGATAGTTCTTCTTCCCAAATGATGATATGGAGTAATGCAAAAATGGAGATCTGAACCCCAGACTTCAATCCCCAGAAGACCTTGCTAGCTCCCAGAATTCTCTCTAATCTCCCTGAGTGAGAGATCACAAATTATTATTTAAAGGAGCTCTCTGCCTACTGTGCTTTCTTCCTCTTTGGAGCACATGAGGCTCTCTACCTAGCAGACAAGATGTGAGTGGTTGTGAATGGGCTCTCTGAGCCTAGACACGTGCTTTTTATTTTGTATTTTCTTTATTTCTTAATTTTAAATAAACCTCTAAAAATATAATACTTTTAGGAGAGAAACTAATATTTACCTGCCACAGTTTGGCAATTTTAATCTTAACACCTAATTGTAGAAATCATTAATTGGAAAATCCCCAGTCACATTGTCCTTAATCTAGGGCATATTTTGTGTCCTATATCCCTGGAAAACCTTGAAGGTAACTGTATGCCCAACAGAGCTTTTGTGTATGATTCGTGTATCCTATGAAAACCCTAAATCACCAATCCCTGTAATATATGTATACAACAGATCATGATTATGACATGTTACATTGTGTCCCTCAGAGCTCTCTGTTAACCATTACCTGTTGCTATTCCAACATTGTCTGTTACCATGTATATGGAGAAGTTTGGTTAGAAAGACCAGTTTGTTATGAAAATCCTCAATCTCCTCAATACAATCTCCACTGTTTGCCATCAGCATCTCTGGCCCTCCTAACATTTCTTCAGTTTCTTTATCTCATTTCATTTATTCATACTCCCTTTGGGACCCCAGAATGTTGTCAGGTTTTTGGGCCCTGGCATAATTTAATTTCCAATGTGCTAAAACTATAACTAGAATGTGGTTTTCTTTTTGATGGAATGATCTGATGCTAGGTTGAACTGATAAATATTCTGGCCTTCAGGTGGGTGCAATTTATTTTTTTAATTTCTGGAAGTAAATTCACCATGTGACTTCTGGTCCTTTTACATATTTCTTTTGCAAATTATTTTGATTTGGTTTAATTGATACCATGGGTAGGCTGTGATTATGCTTCTAAATTTTTTATTATACAGCAATTTTGTTTATATGAATAACATGTCAGTTCCATTTTTCTATATTTTCTTCCTGATATTTTGAAATCCTCTCTCTCCATCTTACTCCTCCCCTTCTCCAAAGAAGGAAGTAATATGGTATAAGTTGTGCACATTATCATATAATACCAGTTTCTATGCTCATGTTTTGAAAAAAAGACAAATTACTAACACTAGAGAAAAAATCATGAAGGAAATAAAATAAAGAATGGTATGTTACAATTTCCAATATGACTCCCTTTCCTTCTAGCGCAGTGGATAAATTTTTCTCTCTCTTTTTTTATGAATATCTTGGAGTTACCATGCATTTCTGCCTTATTGATAATAATTAAGTCATTCACATTTGATCATCAATCATTATTGTTTTAGTGTACAATATTCCCATGGTTCTGCTCATCTTTCTAATTTTTTGCAGTTATCTTGTCTGTCATTTCTTATGCTATAATAGCATTCCATCATAAGTGCATAACTCAACTTGTTCAGTCATTACCCAATTGATGGATATCCCTTCATTTTCCAGTTCTTTTCTACCACAAAAAGAGGGACTAAAATATTTCTATATAAGTATGTTCTTTTCCTCTATCTTAAATTTCTTTAGGGGGTATAGACCAAGAAGTAATATTGCTGGGTATACAATTTTATGGCCCTTTCAGCATGGCTCTAGATTGCTTTCCAAAATGGTTATATCAGTTCACAACTCCACCAGCAATGTATTAGTGTCCCAGTTTTTCCATATCCTCTTCAATATATATATCATTTTCTTTTTTCATAATTTTAGCTGGCCTGATGGATGTGAGATGAGTTTTTTTAATTTAAATTTTTCTAATGAATAGTGATTTGGGGCATTTTTCTTACAAATAAAGTTTTAATTTTTTCATCTTAGAATTTCTTGTTCATATCCTTTAAACTTACGTTAATTGGAAAATGATTTTTATTATAAATTTGACTCAATTCTCTACATATTTGAGAAGAGAAACCTATGTCAGAGACATTTGTTATAAAGATTTTTTCCCAGTTTTTTGTAAGACAGATTTCTATACTTTGATATATATGTGGTGTTAAAATGATTACATTCCTTTTATGGAAAAATGATAACTAGAATACTTAAAACATTTATGGTACAAGAGATATCTAAACTATTTCGTACTATTAAGTATTATTAAATGCTCTGAACTTAACTATTTAATACTATGAAATATGTTAGGTAACTTGTATCATAATTCTGAAATTATGTTTATTATTTTGCTGTGAAAAGAATGTAGTCATTTTAATACCATTGTTTCCCTTAAGTCACTTTAAGTATATTAAATATTTTTGGTATCTCTTCCACTATAAAAATTTTAAGTATTTAGGAACCATTTTCCCATGCAGGAGATGAGATTAATTTAACTTCACTGATTCCCTTGTCTTTTTTCCTGCTAGTTTTGTTTTGAGTGTCAATTTGATTATTAAATTTTCTTTTTAGCTCTGGCTGTTTTGAAAGGAATTTGATTCTTTTATTTCATTAAATGCCCTTTTCTTCCACTGAAGTATTATGCAATTGTTCTGGGTAGGTGATTTTTGGTTATAGGACTGATCTTTTGCCTTACAGAATAACATATTCCATGCTTGTCAATATATTAATATAGAAGTTTCTAGGTCCTGTGTAATCCTGATTGGTTCCACAATATTTGGTTTTTGTTTTTGTTTTTTTTTACTTACTTCTTGTAGTATTTTCTCCTTGGCTAGGGAGTTTTGGAATTTAGCTATAACTATCCTTGGATTTTTAAAATTGGGATTTCCTTTAGGAGATAATTAGCGATTTTTTTCAATTTCTATTTCCCCCTCTTGTTAAAGAACATCCAGGCACTTTTCCTTTATAATTTTTTTAATATGAGATCTACATTTCCTTATTGTATCATGACTTTCAGGAAATCCACTGATTCTTAGATTATGTCTTCTGGATCTATTTTTTAAATTAATATATTTAGTCAATTTAGATCATTATTCCTTGGTTAGAAATATCATATTATTTCCCTCCATCCTTTCCCCCCACCTTTCCCATAGCTGAAGTGCAATTTCACTGGGTATTACATGTGTCCTTGATTTAGAAACCTATTTCCATGTTGTTGGTGTTTGCATTAGGATGTTCATTTAGAGTCTATAACCCCAACCATGTCCCCTCAACCCATGTAATCAAGCAGTTGTTTTTCTTCTGTGTTTCTACTCCCACAGTTTTTCCTTTGAATTTCGATAATGTTTTTTCTTGTAGATCCCTACAAGTTGTTCAGGTTCACTGCATTGCCACTAATAGAGAAGTCCATTACATTTGATTATACCACAGTGTATTGGTCTCTCTGTACAATATTCTCCTGGTTCTGCTCCTTTCACTCTGCATCAATTCCTGGAGGTCTTTCCAGTTCCCATGGAATTCCTCCAGTTTATTATTCCTTTAGGGACAATACACAAACATATACCACAATTTTTTCAACCATTCCCCAATTGAAGGACATCCCCTCATTTGGATCTATTTTTAAAGTCAGTTGTATTTCCAATTATATTTTTCAAGTTTTCTTTTTTTCCTCATTCTTTGAATTTGTTTTATTAGCTTCCATTTTTTTCTATTTCTAATTTTTTAAGGTTTCATCTTCTTTTTTGAGCATTTATACTTCCTCTCTTACAGAGTTATTTTCTTTTTTTGAGGTATTGTAGTTCCTTTTATAGGAAAATGTTTTCTTTAATAATTTTTTCAAATATATTGTTTTTTAATATCATTTTCTTTTCTAATTTTCTTATTACTTGTTTTTCTATCTTTTTCTTTTTCTGAAGCTCTTACAGAGGTTTATTTTAGGATTGACATCCTTTCACATTTTCTTTTGAGGTTTTACAGGTTTTCATTTTTGTATTGCTATCTTCATCTCAGCTTGTATTTTAGTCAGCTTTATTATTCAGATATTTTTCTATATTAAGCTTTTTCTTATTTTGGGGTTATTTTTCTCCTTGAATTTGTCTACATACTGAAGTTTACCTCTGTTCTTGGGGTGGAGAGAGTACTGACATATATAGGTACTATACCTGAGTCTGGCTCAGCTATCTTGGTCTCAGATTGAGCATTCTATAGAGGCAGACTTATGGCTTGATATCTTGAGGTTTGCAGCTGTTCAATGCAATTGGTCCTAGTTGGGTTCTGCTAAATTTTGCAAGATTGAACACTGTTGGCCTGAGTTCCTCCCACCACTAAGTAGGATGGGTTGTGCATGTCCTCTGTTCTTCCTGAATTATGTAGGGCTGCTTTCTTCCCTCTGCTGCTTGTTCTACATTGTATTAATTTCTGCACTTAACTCTGCTGTTTGAAACTGAATGGAGTCTTCTATGCTCTTTCCCATTTTCCTCATTCTATATTGATCTGAGTTCTGCTGAGGATGGATCAAGTGAGCTGTGTTCTTTCTCCTGTCGCCTGTACTGCATTCCATATGGGTTCTGCTGGGGCTTGTTCATCAGTCTTTCCTCATACCTATGAATATTGGATTTAGCTATCTCCAGATTGTAACAATGAATGTACTTAGCTCTTCCTTTATTGGGAAGATAAAATTGTAATCCCCTGTCTATTTTTATATTTTAATCCCCTAAGTGTTAACTCAGTATTTAAAGTTGATCTACCCATTTTAACTACAAAAATGTGTTAACTAACCAAAAAAGGTGTAAACAAACTATGAAAGGTGTAAACACCCATTTCATACATTGAGTGTACAGTCCTGGAGAGGAGCATCTGCTGTAATTAGTAGATGTAAAATTTAGGGGATGTCACACAAGAGAAAAAAGTCTTTAAATAGAGGAAACAGAGACACACAAAAGCAATCAAGAATGAAGAAGAGTCACTTGAGGAGAGACTGGAAGACAGACACTCAGACCTGGAGTAAAGACACTTGCCTGTGGAACTGGACCCCTGGAGAAGCTTGTGCAGGAGACCTCAGACTGCTTTCCTTTTAGACATGGTGAGTGAAAGGCTAACTTATTTTTCTTGCCTTTTCTGGAGATGTGAACCTCCGAGAAAGGTCCATCATCTTGAGACTCCTTTCCCCTGGCTGGAACTTAGAATTTCCACCTGGCTCAGAGGAAACCAGAGCTTTCTCCCCCCCCCCCCCCCCCTTTCTCTCTTCCTTAATATCTTCCCTCTATTTTAAATAAGTTACCATAAATTCCATTTACTTTAGTAATTCAATTTGGGATTTAGAAATTAAATCCCTGGTGACCACCTATTAAATATTCAGTCCAACCAATAAAATTGAACATACCCCAGTGAAAGGAATCATCTTTGCTCTCTCTCCACATTGTTCTGGGCCAGAACACTGCTTCATCCTTCCTTATATTGGTTCTTCCACTCCAATATTCAGTTTGAGGCATTTTGTTCTCTGGAAGGTGGTTGATGAGATTTGAGTGTTTCTTCTTTGGCTGCCATGACCTGATCTGCTCTTGCCACTACTGCAGTCACCATTGTTATCCCCTTAAGGGTTTTAAACACTGATTAGGTTTTTCAGCATAATTTACCAACCATGAAACCTAGTCATTTTACCCATTCCAATGAAGAGATACTAATGTGATAGTACTGATATCTACCAAGGTTTTCCTTACTTCCTGCAACACAAATTAGGATAACAGTACAAAGTCAGGATTTCATTGGCCTTGAGAGAGCACAGGAAAATCAAATTGTGACTCCTTTGGTGCAGGTTTCTCAAAGATATAGTTATGTTGACATGGCAGCCTGGTCTCTTTGAAAGGTCCCACTTATATGTAGTTACATGGTTTTAATTTTGTGAACATCTATCTAAAGACCATGAAAATCTCTTCACCCTATCATACTCTCCAGATGGATTTCCCAATGGAAATAAATGAGGCCATGTCTGTTGTATTTAAGTATCAGAGTATCCTTATTTTATATCCTTGCCATGTTAGAGATAATTAAATGTTCTTTTGTTAAATGTTAAATGAATTGAGTCACTTAAGACCATGTCAGGCATGCTATTAATACCTACATATAATATTCCATTGGTTTTGTAAATCATAAAATTGACTGTTTCCTTCAAAGAGAGAGTTATAAATTGAAATTGCTCCCTATTCTATTCAAATTTCAACCATATTCTCCCAGAAGTTTGCAAAAGAATATCCAATACACTAAGAAATTTTTTCATATTATCTTGACATTATAAATATACCAATATATCTCTTGAATTGTACATCACTTAGTACTTGTTTTTAGCAAATAATCAGCTCAATTTCTTTTTTTGGCCATGTGTTCTTTGATGCAATTCTTTATACAACTCTTTTCCAATTCTTTATTTGTAAGGTGATTACAGTTTGGTCATGTCCAATCTGAATTGCTCTTAACCATTGTGTGATTCTCAATTTCAGTTATTTAGAGACTGTATAGTAGTTCATGCCTTACCAACTACTGTTTAAATTACTTAAGAAAAACAATAGATAAGAATACTTACTAGAACATTTTTCGTAAGTGATCTCTTTACTGCAAAAAAAGGGGGGGAGATATAATGCAATAAAAAGAAATAAATTTCACTACATATAAATAAGAAATATTATCTGGTCTCAAAAGATTGGAAAAATCATTTTAAAGAATTTTTTTGGCTTTTTTTCTTTGCTCTTTAATATATGTGAATTAGAAATATAAAACACATAGGAAGAAGAGGGAATAGTATATAATTTATGCCATGGTAGAAAATATGTTGACCCTATACTCAAAAAACTGGGGTTCAAAACTTGCTAGTTACACATAAGCAAATTATTGAATTGCTTTGTCGTTTTTTATCTGTTAAGTGGAGGCAATAATATTTTGCTACTTCTCTCATAGAGCTGTTTTGAATAGCATGACTTTTAGAATAGACCTTAAAATATGAGATAAACACAGTACCAGCAGTGAAGTCAAGATGGCAGAGTAGGGAAAAGTGCTCATCAGAGTTTTCCAATATCTCAATCCAATCAACTTTAAAATAATACCTCAAATCAAATTCTGGAGTGATAAAACCAGTAAAAGATCACAGAGAGACATTCTTCTAGTTCAAGACAAAATAAGAAGCCAGAAAGAGAAATCTTTGACTTAGGGGAAAGGGCTGACCTAGAGCCTATGTGGATGAAATTTAAATGGTAGGAGTGATTGAAGAAACAAGAGATTTGGGAATCCTCAAGCCAGAGAAAGTAAGAGGAGCTAGAAATTGGTTAGAAAGAGATTACAAGGAACCATTGTAATAGCATTAAACACAGGACCAAGTGCTGTTCAGCCACACCACTTCCTATATCGACTCCTGGGTTTACTACTCCATTTTTTAGGCTATGATCTCTCACCTATCATGGGAGTTATATTCCAGAACGCCATGTGATAGGTGAAAATCCCCAAAGTAGCAGTGTTATATTATATATATATATATATATATATATATATATATATATATATATATATATATATATACACACACACAAACACACACACATATATATGTGTGTGTGTTTGTGTGTGTCATTACAAACCCTTCCATGTTCCTATAAACCTTTTGCACATTCTTATTAACCTACAATCACTGAGCCAATCAGCACCCAGGATACAAAACACAGCACTGTGACATGATAAGCATGATCATCTGTGAAAGACTTTGCTAATTTGATCAAAATAATTCCAAAGGATCTATGACAAAAAAAATGGTGTCCACCTCCAGAGAGAGATCTCATAGTCTGAATGGATATTAAAGATTTTTTTCCTCTTTTTAAATTTTTGTTTTCTTTCCAGATTACACAATTTTAAATAATTATTTTTGGACATTTTGTGATCCATGTTTTTTTTTCTCCTTCTCTCTCACCCCTTCCTTTCCTCAAGATGGCAGGAAATATGATATAAGTTATACATGTGTTATCATATAGTACATATTTCCATATTCTGCATGCTGACAAACTATATAAAATTTCTGCCATAGTGCATTCCAGTTTCCTCAGGAGTTTTCTTGAATAGTTAGTTCTAACAAAAGTTTGGATTTTGGGGTCTGATGAACACTAGATTACTATGGTTTCTGTGCTACTATATTTTGAGTGGCTAATATATTCCAGTGATCCATTACTCTATCTTAGCCAATGTCAAATTGTTTTTGATGACAGATCTTGTAAAGTATGGTTTGAGATCCATGACAGCTAAGCCACTTTCTTTTACTTTTTCATTAATCTCCTTTATATTGTTGACTATTTGTTCTTCTAGATGAATTTTTTTTAGTATATTTTACTTCTGTGAAATATTTTTGGTAGTTTTGGTTGTTATGGAACAGACTATATAAATTAATTGAGGAAAACTAATTTCTATATCTTGTTGTTGATTTTTATTGGTGGTATAGAAAATGTTGATGGATTTATTTCACATCCTAAAACTTTGCTAAAAATATTAACTTTTTTGATTAGTTTTTTAAATTAGTTCTTTAGGATTTTCTTAGTGTACCAATATATTTTCTGCAAAAAGTGATAGCTTTATTTCCTCATTGCCTATTCTAGTGATGGTGAACCTTTTAGACATGGAGTGCCATGCCCAATTCGCCTATCAGAGACCATGTGTTGTGCCCCTTGACCTGGCCCCCCCTCACCCCAGAAATGGAAGGTAGAAAGCACTCTCATTGGGCTGCTGGGTAAATGAGTAAATGGAATGAACTGGGGAATGTGTTCAGAAGCACATAGAGAAGGAGAGGTGAATGACTGAGCACTCTGCTCCCCTCAAGTTCTGCCATCTGTGAGCTGCTGACGTTATCCCCTGTGGGCTCCTATTGGGCTGCAGGGCAGAGGGTGGATGATGTGAAAACATGTAATTAGGCATGGTGGAGAGGGGGAAGGAAGTAGTTCTACCCTAATCCATTTGCCTTTCTAGTAATAAACTTTAGGGTTGAAGTGGGGGGAGGGCAGCACAAGTGCCCAGAGAGAATGTTCTGTGTGCCATCTTTGGCACCTGTGCCATGGGTTTATCACCACTGGCTTATTCTAATTTCTTTAATTTCTTTTTCTCTTATTGCTAGAGCTAACCCTTCTAGTACAATATTTAATAGTAGTACTGATAATGTATATTCTTTTCTTCACTCTTGATCTTATTGGAAAGGCTTCTAGCTTATGGGAGGTCCTGGGTTCAAATCTGGCATCAGATACTCCACAGCTGTGTGATCCTAGACAAGTTACTTAATCCCAATTGCCTAGCCCTTACCACTCTTCTGCTTTGGAACCAATACACAGTATTGATTCCAAGATGGTAGGTAAGGGTTAAAAAAAAGTACAGTGAGACTCCTCATATAAGTATCTCTGTCTGTTATTCGGATCTCATATGAGTTCACAAAAGGAAAGAGGATGAGTCTTTCTGAAATCATTCTTTTCATCATTTCTTAGAGCACTAGTATTCCATCACCATCTGATACCACAATTTTTTCACCCTAATTGATGCACATTCCCTCAGTTTCCTACTCTTTGCCACCACAAAAGAGCTGCTATGAATATATATATATATATTTTTAGAAGTAGGTCCTTCCCCCACATTTTATAACTGTTTGGGATACAGATCTAGTTGTGGTATTCCTGGACCAAAGGGTTTGAATTGTTTTATAGCTCTTTGGAATATTTTCAAATTGCCCCCTGCAATGGTTAAATCAGCTCACAACTCCACTAACAATGCATTAGTGCCCTGATTTCACCACATCCCCCTCCCCAGTATTCATCACTTTCCTTTACTTTCAAATTGGCCAATCCAGTAGATATGAGGTGATAAGTCAGAGCTGTTTTAAGTTGCATTTCTCTAATCAAGAGTTACTTATAACATTTTTTCATATGCTTATTGATATCTTTAATTTTTCATCAGGAAACTGCTTGTTCATATACTTTAACCATTTATCAATTGGAGAATGACCTGGATTCTTATGAATTTAACATTTTTATATTTTTTCAGAAATGAGACATTTATCAGAGGAATTTGTTATAACATTTTCCCCCAGTTGCTTGTTTCACTTCTAATCTTGGTTACATTGGTTTTGTTTGTATATAAGTTTTAAAATTTAATATAGTCAAGATCATTTATTTTTCCCCTCTGTAATGTCCTCTCTCTCTCATTTGATTAGAAATTCCCCCCATCTACATAGATCTGCCAGGTAGACTATTATATGTTTCCCTAATTTATAATTCCCTAATGGTACACATTACTTATGTCTAAATCATACTCACATTTTGAACTCATCTTGGTATAGGCTGCGAGATATAGGTATGTATCTATTTTCTGCCTTCTTAGTCTCCAGTTATCCTGGCAGGTTTTCTCAAATAGTGAGTTCTTATCCCAAAGGATGGAATCTTTAAATCATTAAATACTGAATTTTTAACATGATTTACCCTTAACATATTGCATTGCTCCACCATTCTGGTTTTTAGCCAGTTCTAGATTGTTTTGAAGATTAATGCTTTAATGTACAATTTGACATCTGATATGACTAAGCTACTGGTCCTTAATTTTTTTAAATCATTAATTATCTCAATATTATTATTCTTGATCTTTTGT
Source organism: Monodelphis domestica (assembly GCF_027887165.1). NCBI lineage: Eukaryota > Metazoa > Chordata > Mammalia > Didelphimorphia > Didelphidae > Monodelphis > Monodelphis domestica. Next base: position 196,997,603 of record NC_077231.1, read on the forward strand.
TCTTTGAAAAGAATTTTGTTATTTTTTCTAGTTCTATAAAATAATTTTGGTAGTTTGATTGATATAGCATTGAATATATTAATACGTTTAGATAGAATTGTTATTTTTCTTATATTATCTGAGCCCATCCATGAGTAATTAATGTTTTATTTTTATAATTGTTTAGATATTACTTTATTTTTATGAAGACAATTTTGTAATTGTGTTCATATAAATAATTGGGTTTGTTTTGGTAGGTATAAATCAGATATTTTAAATTATCTAGTTTTTTATTGAAATTTCTCTTTCTATTTCTTGTTGCTGGACTTTCTTGATGACATATAGCAATGCTGATGATTTATATGGATTTATATCCTACAACTCTGCTAAAGTTAACTATTTCAACCAGTTTTTAGTTAATTCTTTAGGATTCTCTCAGTATAACATCATGTCATATGTAAAGAGTAATAGTTTAGTTTCCTAATTGCCTACTCCTTCAATTTCTTTTTTCTTTTCTGATTTATAAATCTAGCATTTCTAGTACAATATTAAATAAAAGTGGGTGATATTGGGCATTCTTGCTTTGCTCCTGATCTTGATGGGGAGGCTTCTAATTTATCCCCATTACAGATGATACTTACTGATGGGTTTAGATAGACAAGGCTTATCATCTTAAGGAAAGGTTAATTTATTCCTGTGCTTTCCAGTATTTTTAATAGGAAGGGGCATTGTATTTTTGAAGGCTTTTTTCTGCAACTGTTGAGATAATCATGTAATTTCTGTTAGTTTTGTTATTGATATGGTATGTATGCATGAATATGCATACAAAATGCATACTATATGTATAAAGGAAATTAGTCTGTTATTTTATTTCTCCATTTTTTATCTTCCTGGTTTAAGAATCAGCAGCATATTTGGATCATAAAAATAATTTGGTAAGTCTTCTTTGCTTATTCTGCCAAATAATTTATATACTATTAAAATTAGATTTTCTTTAAATATTTTATAGCATTCACTTTTAAATCTATCTGGCCCTGGTAATTTTCTCTTGGAGAAATCCTTGGTGACTTGTTCAGTTTCTTTTTTTGAGATGGGATTATTCAAGTATTCTAATTTCCTCTTTTGTTTAACTAGGCTTTTTATATTTTGGTAAATATTTGTCCATTTAACCTAGATAATAAAATTTGTCATATAATTGGTAAATTTAGCTCCTAATGATTGCTTTAATTTTCTCTTAATTTCCTTTTCATTTTTGATACTGGTAATTTGATTCTCTCATTTCATGTTTTTATAAAAATAAAATTAATCAATGCTCTCTTTTATTTTTGTTTTTCTTTCATAGACCGATTCCTAGCCTTATTAGTTCAATAACTCTTTTCCTTTCAATTTTACAATTTCTCGATTTAGTTTAAGGAATTCCAATTTAATATTTAATATTGGATTTCTTATGTTGTTCTTTTTCTAGTTAGTTTTTTTAGTTGCATGCCCAATTAACTGATATTATTTTTCTCTATTTTATTGATATAAGCATTTAGGGATATATATTTCCCCCTGAGTACTGCTTTGACTGTATCCCATACATTTTGCTATATTGTTTCCTCATTATCATTCTCTTTAATGAAATCAGTGATTGTATCTATGATTTATTGTTTGACTCACCAAGAACTTGAAGATTATTTAGTTTCTAATTAATTTTAACTTGTCTTTTCATTAACTCTTATTGTTTATAGCCTTTATTGCATTATGATCTGAAAAAGTTGCTTTTATTATTTCTGCTTTTCTCCATTTTATTGTGAAATGTTTATGCCCTAGTACCTTGTCAATTTTTGTATATTGAAATAACTATAAATAAAATACTAGGGAGAACAAGTAATTGTAACTAACTATTTATTAAATTAAGGGAGTCAAGGGAAGGGGATTTGGAAAATCTAATCTTAACCCACAAAGTCAGTGTACTAAACCCCACTAATAATTTTGTATACTAATCTAATTACTTCCTTACTAGCAATTTAAGATTAAGGGAGGGTTTGTATGAACAGACCAAAGGCCAAAGTAAGTCTCACAAAGCTGAAGACCTCTTTGGGTCTAGCAGATATCCCAGAAGGAAGAGCAGTACTTCAGGACCACATGGGTTCAGGAGAGGAATTATGATTTAAAACACACTGTCTACTGATGTAATGCAATCACTCACTCACTCTACCACTTCCTTAAGATGGATTGATTGAAGTATAAAGTCCATTCTCCTGGCAGTTTCAAGTCTCCTTCTTTAGAAAGAATCAAACTGTCAGTGAACTGACTCTCAATTCCTGAGAGCTATGGAATGTTGGCCCTGCAAGATCTGCCCTGCAGGATATCCTGCTTTTATCAAAGAGCTAATCGTTAAAACATATACTGCTAAAAATAGGGTATATTTATTTTTATCCTTATTCAATATTCTTCAGATATATGTTAAATCTAACCATTCTTAAAATTCATTCACTTCCTTTACTTCTTTCCTATTTTTATTAGATATATCTAGTTCTGATAGGGGAAGGTTGAGGTTCTCTACTAGTATAGTTTTACTATCTATTTCCTCCTTAACTTCTGTTATCACTCCTTTTAAAAATCTGGATGCTATACCCTATAGTTCATATATGTTAAGTATTGATATTACTAATTGTCAACATTAATTTTTACCAAGATGTAATTATCTTCCTTATCTCTTTTAATTATATTTATTTTTGCTTTAGTTAAGTCTGAGATCATGATTCTTACTCCTGCTTTTTTTTTTTTGGCTCAGTTGAAGCCCAATAGATTCTGTGCTACTCTTTTACATTTATTCTATGTGTGTCTACCTGCCTCAAATGTGTTTCTTGTAGACAACATTCTTCAAACAATGTTTTTGTCACTTGTAAAAAATTAAATTTAGGTTTTATGCTAAATATGAGTATTTGATAGTAATATTGTGACCACTGATTTAAAGATATTATAACTACAGTCAAAATGACCTTTAAAATCTTTATTTACAAAGAGGTTGAAAGAGTGAAAGTGGGAAAATTAAGAAGATAATTATTTAGACTATCCCCCCAAGTGCTGCTCTGATGTGGGGCTGAGCACCAGCAGGGCTTCATCACATACCTTGTCCCCATGTGGATTTTCCAGTACTTCTTAGTCAGAAGTCTGGTGGTGTCCTCAGCAAGGGTTCTACCAACACAGTCTCCTCAAGGAAAGGAAGAACTCTCTGGAACCAATTTCTCCAGAAGCCAGGAAAGGAAGGCCAGTTACTCATCCACCCAAAGCAAAGTCCTCCACCACCAAAGTCCAAAAGAGAGATCCAGGGGTATTCCTCCAAGAAGCAGTCCAAGAGCCAAAATCCCAGCTCAAAGTGAAGCTAAAGTCCAAAGTGGAAATCCCTTGGACAGGAAGTTCAGGGTTTTTTATAGTCCTTTTTTCATGTTACTTCCTGTCCCATCCTCCACTTTACAGGAACCAATTGTAGTCTTTCAATTTGCCAAGCACTGCCCAGGGACAGTGCTATGGCCTCTGGAGTTGTCATCCACTTTTGCAAGTGACGTGAACACTCTTACTTAGTGTTAAGTAGGGGTGTTTAAGTTTTGATTGTTTAATTTAAAAATTCCTGTTTGATAGACAAAGAAAGTTTGATTCACTATTCACACTATTTTACATTTTTCCAAATTTCCCTGAACTTCTGCACATCTCTAATCCATCTTTGTTTTTGCATGCTATCCATTCTGTAAGGAACACTTCATTTCACTAGGTGAAATGGAATGGAGAAAGATGATCTATCCACTTCATCTTTTCTAAAAAAAGAACAGGCTATATTTTTAAACCCATATGTAAAAGAACAAAAACATCTTAAATGCATGTGCTTAAGCAAACTGGAAAAAGTCTTTACAGCAATTCTTTTTGACAAAGCCTTCATTTTTCAAGTGTATAGAAAATTGATTAAAATCTCTAAGAATACAACGTCTTTCCCTATTGACAAGTGGTCAAATCATATAAACAGGAAATTCTCACATGAAAAAAGTAATATGATCTTTCTTCCTATGAAAAATGTCCAAATCACTATTCATTAGTGAAATACAAATCAAATCAAATCAACTCTGAGGTAGCATCTCACACCCATCAGATTGGCTAACATGACAAAAACAAAAATTACAAATGCTTGAGGTGATGTGGGAAAATTGGGACTCTAAAACACTGCTAGTTAGAGCTATGAGCTAATATAATAATTTTGAGAGTAAACTGAAACCATGCCTAAGGACCTTAAAACTGCATACACTTTGGCCTTGTAATACCACTACTTGATTGTAACTCAATGAGATTAAAGATGTGGTAAAACAACCTACCTATACACAAATTCTTTTTTTTTTTTAATTTCACATTTATTTTTTTTTAAATATATTTTATTTGATCATTTCCAAGCATTATTCGTTAAAGACATAGATCATTTTCTTTTCCTCCCCCCCACCCCCCATAGCCGACGCGTAAGTCCACTGGGCATTAGATGTTTTCTTGATTTGAACCCATTGCTTTGTTGATAGTATTTGCATTAGAGTGTTCATTTAAAGTCTATCCTCTGTCATGTCCCCTCAACCTCTGTATTCAGGCAGTTGCTTTTCCTCGGTGTTTCCACTCCCATAGTATATCCTTTGCTTATGAATGGTGTTTTTTTTCTCCTGGATCCCTGAAAGTTGTTCAGGGACATTACACCGCCCCTAATGGAGAAGTCCATTACGTTCGATTATACCACAGTGTATTAGTCTCTGTGTACAATGTTCTCCTGGTTCTGCTCCTCTCGCTCTGCATCACTTCCTGGAGGTTGTTCCAGTCTCCATGGAACTTCTCCACTTTATTATTCCTTTGAGCACAATAGTATTCCATCACCAACATATACCACAGTTTGTTCAGCCATTCCCCAATTGATGGGCATCCCCTCGTTTTCCAGTTTTGGGCCACCACAAAGAGCGCAGCTATGAATATTTTTGTACAAGTCTTTGTGTCCATTATCTCTTTGGGGTACAGACCCAGCAGTGCTATGGCTGGGTCAAAGGGTAGATATTCTTTTGTCGCCCTTTGGGCATAGTTCCAAATTGCCCTCCAGAATGGTTGGATCAGTTCACAACTCCACCAGCAATGAATTAATGTCCCTACTTTGCCACATCCCCTCCAGCATTCATTACTTTCCTTTGCTGTTATGTTAGCCAATCTGCTAGGTGTGAGGTGATACCTCAGAGTTGTTTTGATTTGCATCTCTCTGATTATAAGAGATGTAGAACACTTCTTCATGTGCTTGTTAATAGTTTTGATTTCTTTATCTGAGAACTGCCTATCCATGTCCCTTGCCCATTTATCAATTGGAGAATGGCTTGATTTTTTGTACAATTGATTTAGCTCATTATAAATATGAGTAATTAAACCTTTGTCAGAGGTTTCTATGAAGATTTTTTCCCAATTTGTTGTTTCCCTTCTGATTTTAGTTATATTGGTTTTGTTTCTACAAAAGCTTTTTAGTTTGATGTAGTCAAAATTATTTATTTTACATTTTGTGATTCTTTCTGTGTCTTGCTTGGTTTTAAAGCCTTTCCCCTCCCAAAGGTCTGACATGTATACTATTCTGTGTTTACCCAATTTACTTATGGTTTCCTTCTTTATGTTTAAGTCACTCACCCATTTTGAATTTATCTTGGTGTAGGGTGTGAGGTGTTGATCTATTCCTAGTCTCTCCCACACTGTCTTCCAATTTTCCCAGCAGTTTTTATCGAATAGTGGATTTTTGTCCCAAAAGCTGGGATCTTTGGGTTTATCGTATACTGTCTTGCTGAGGTCGTTTTCCCCCAGTCTATTCCACTGATCTTCCTTTCTGTTTCTTAGCCAGTACCAAATTGTTTTGATGACTGCTGCTTTGTAATATAGTTTGAGGTCTGGGACTGCAAGGCCCCCATCATATGTGTTTTTTTTCATTATTTCCCTGGATATCCTTGATCTTTTGTTCTTCCAAATGAACTTTGTTATGGTTTTTTCTAAATCAGTGAAGAAGTATTTTGGTAGTTCAATGGGTATGGAACTAAATAGATAAATAAGTTTGGGTAGGATGGTCATTTTTATTATATTGGCTCGTCCTATCCATGAGCAGTTAATGTTTTTCCAATTGTTCAAGTCTAGTTTTAGTTGTGTGGCGAGTGTTTTGTAGTTGTGTTCATATAGTTCCTGTGTTTGTCTTGGGAGATAGATTCCTAGGTATTTTATTTTGTCTAAGGTGATTTTGAATAGGATTTCTCTTTCTAGTTCTTGCTGCTGAGCTGTGTTGGAGATATATAGAAAAGCTGATGATTTATGTGGGTTTATTTTGTATCCTGCAACTTTGCTAAAGTTGTTGATTATTTCAATTAGCTTTTTGGTTGAATCTCTAGGATTCTTTAAGTAGACCATCATGTCATCCTCAAAGAGTGATAACTTGGTCTCCTCCTTGCCTATTCTGATACCTTCAATTTCTTTATCTTCTCTAATTGCTACTGCTAGTGTTTCTAGTACAATGTCAAATAGTAGAGGTGATAATGGGCATCCTTGTTTCACTCCTGATCTTATTGGGAATGCATCTAGTTTATCCCCATTGCAGATGATATTAGCTGTTGGTTTTAGATATATACTGTTTATTATTTTTAGGAATGACCCTTCTATTCCTATGCTTTCTAGTGTTTTTAATAGGAATGGGTGTTGTATTTTATCAAAGGCTTTTTCTGCATCTATTGAGATAATCATGTGGTTCTTGCTAGTTTGCTTGTTGATGTGGTCAATTATGTGGATGGTTTTCCTAATGTTGAACCAGCCCTGCATCCCTGGTATGAATCCTACTTGATCATGGTGAATGATCCTTCTGATCACTTGCTGGAGTCTTTTTGCTAGTATCCTATTTAAAATTTTTGCATCTATATTCATTAGGGAGATTGGTCTATAGTTTTCTTTCTCTGTTTTTGACCTGCCTGGTTTTGGAATCAGTACCATGTTTGTGTTGTAAAAGGAGTTTGGTAGAACTCCCTCTTTGCTTATTATGTCAAATAGTTTGTATAGTATTGGGGTTAACTGTTCTCTGAATGTTTGCTAGAATTCACAGGTGAATCCATCAGGCCCTGGGGATTTTTTCTTAGGAAGTTCTTTGATGGCTTGATGGATTTCAATTTCTGATATGGGATTATTTAAGAATTCTATTTCCTCTTCTGTTAGTCTAGGCAGTTTGTATTTTTGTATATATTCATCCATTTCTCCTAAATTGGTGTATTTATTGTCATATAATTGGGCAAAGTAATTTCTAATGATTGCCTTAATTTCCTCCTCATTGGAGGTGCTGTCCCCCTTTTCATCTTTAATGCTGTGAATTTGCTTTTCTTCCTTCCTTTTTTTAATTAGATTGACCAGTACTTTGTCTATTTTGTTTGTTTTTTCAAAGTACCAGCTTCTTGTCTTATTTATTAAATCAATAGTTCTATCACTTTCGATTTTATTAATTTCTCCCTTAATTTTTAGGATTTCTAATTTGGTTTTCTGCTGGGGGTTTTTAATTTGATCGCTTTCGAGTTTTTTCAATTGCATTTCCAATTGATTGATCTCTGCTCTCCCTTGTTTGTTAATATGAGCTTTCAGGGATATGAATTTGCCTCTGATTACCGCTTTGGCTGCATCCCAAAAGGTTTGAAAGGATGTTTCGCCATTGTCATTTTCCTTGATGAAATTATTAATTGTTTCTATGATTTCTTCTTTAGCTAAACGGTTTTGGAGTATCATATTGTTTAATTTCCAATTGGTTTTAGATTTGGTTTTCCATGTACCATTACTAATCATTATTTTTATTGCCTTGTGATCTGAGAAGGCTGCATTCATTATTTCTGCTTTTTTGCATTTGTGTGCTATGTTTCTGTGACCTAATGTATGGTCAATTTTTGTGAATGTGCCATGTGGTGCTGAAAAGAAGGTGTATTCCTTTTTATCCCTATTTATTTTTCTCCATATGTCTATTAATTCTAATTTTTCTAAGATTTCATTCACTTCTTTTACCTCTTTCTTATTTATTTTTTGATTTGATTTATCTAAATTTGATAATGGTTGGTTTAAGTCTCCCACTAGTATGGTTTTATTGTCTATTTCTTCCTTCAATTCTCCTAGTTTCTCCATTAGAAATTTGGGTGCTATATTATTTGGTGCATACATGTTGATTAATGATATTTCCTCATTGTCTAGAGTCCCTTTTAACAAAATATAATTACCTTCCCTATCCCTTTTGATCAGGTCTATTTTTGCATTGGCTTTATCAGATATCATGATTACCACTCCTGCCTTCTTTCTATCAGTTGAGGCCCAGAAGGTCTTACTCCATCCTTTAATTCTGACCTTGTGGGTGTCAACCCGCCTCATGTGTGTTTCTTGAAGACAACATATGGTAGGGTTTTGGATTCTAATCCATTCTGCTATTCGTCTACGTTTTATGGGTGAGTTCATCCCATTCACGTTCAAAGTTATGATTGCCATTTGTGGACTCCCTGGCATTTTGATTGCCTTCCCTAATTCTAACCTTTTCTTCTTCGACTCTACCTTTTAGTCCAGTGATTTACTTTGAATCAGTCCCCCTTGTCCCCTCCCTTGATGTTTCCCTTTTTAGTCCCTCCCTTTTTGTTCCCTCCCCCTCCCCCCTCTCTTTCCCTCCCTTTTTGTTCTCCCTCTCCCCCTCCCCCCCTTGGTTTTCCCTTCTCCTTACCCTTGTTGGGTAAGATAGAATTCAAGATCCCAATGGATCTGGATGTTTTTCCCTCTCAGAGTTGATTTCCCTGAGATTGAGGTTTAAGTAAACCCCCCCCCACCCTCTCTTCCTCTCCTTCTTATAGGAGTTTTCTTCCCCTCCCCTTCCCCTGTGAATCTTTGTGTGAGAACCATTATTCTATTTGGTCTTTCTTTACCCCCTATTTATACATTACATTTTCCCCACATATTAGTATACATAGGTTGATATAAATGTAGTCCTTATAGAAGAGAGTTTGAGTAAAAGAAGATAACATTTTTCCCCTTTCCTTAATATTTACCTTTTCAGGTATTCCTTGCTCTTTGATTTTCGGTATCAAACTTTCCACAGAGCTCTGGTCTTTTCTTTGCAAAAAGTTGGAAGTCTTCTATTTTGTTGAATGCCCATACTTTCCCTTGGAAGTATATAGTCAGTTTTGCTGGGTAGCTGATTCTTGGTTGGAGACCCAGCTCTCTTGCCTTTCTGAAGATCATGTTCCATGCCTTACGATCATTCAGCGTAGAACTTGCAAGGTCTTGTGTGACCCTGATTGGCATTCCTTTATATCTAAATTGTCTTTTTCTGGCTTCCTGTAGGATTTTTTCTTTTGTTTGATAGCTTTGGAATTTGGCAATTACATTCCTGGGAGTTGTCTTTTGGGGGTTTAGTGTAGAAGGTGTTCTGTGAGCTCTGTCAGTGGATGTATTGCCCCCTTGTTCTAGAATCTCTGGGCAATTTTCTTTGATTATATCTTGTATCACCATGTCCAGTTTGGTGTTTATTTCTGGCTTTTCTGGGAGTCCAATTATTCTTAAATTTTCTCTTCTCCCCCTGTTTTCCAGATCTATCACCTTGTCGGTGAGATATTTTATGTTCTCTTCTAATTTCTTGGTGTTTTGGCTTTGCTTTATTAGTTCTTGCTTTAAAGCCTGGTTTTCTTTTACAGTTTGGTCAAACTGGTTTTGTAGATGCGTGAATTTCTTTTGCATCATTTCCCACTTTTCCTCCCAGAGGGCTTCCATCTTTTTGGTCCTTTCTGATTCAAATTCTTCATGGGTTTGTGGAGAGTTTCTATTTCCTTTGGAAGATTTTGGAGAATTTTCTTGTATATCTTCTTCTATCTGCTCTGTATTTTGTATTTTGGCTCCATAGAATGTGTCCAGAGTCGCCCGTTTCTTCTTATTTTTCTTGGTATTTTGGGGCTTCTGTGCTTCTGTGGAGTTTGTCATCTCTGAACGTGGAGGATTGGCTTTTCTTGTCTTTGTCTGGTGATCAGAGGCTTTAGTCCTGGGCAGATGTTGGTTCTATGAGCGTTCCCTGGGTTAAACTGAATATGCCTCACTGGAACTGGAATGGAAGGGTCGGACTACGAGGCCACACTCTCCCCCTGGCTCGATTTCCGGAAGTTGCCTTCAGAATCCCTGGCCGTGAGGCTGTTTCGTCGGCCTGCGGGGGGATGGGCTGCCGCTTCCCCAAGCTCCGAGAGCACAGACTTTCACTGAGACTTGGATAGCAGGATCCAGCCCGTGAGGCTGTCTTGCCCGCCCTGAGGGTTGCTGTTGTTTTGACCAGCTCTCTGCAGCGGAGGCCCCAGGCAGTAACTTTCACCAGGACTGGGACTTGGGTAGAAGACCCTGAGGGTTGTTGTTCCTCAGACCCTGCTCTCTGAGCCCGGCGCGGCTGCCGCTTCCGGGAGCCTTGGACTCTGCGCTCCTACCCCTGAGGTCCGAGGGATCTCGGGTTCTGGCTTTTAAGGGGAGCCGTACCTTTTGAACCGGGTCCAGGTCCAGGAGGAGGGTTCCCAGGGTCTGTGCTGTTGATCGTTTTGAATTTCGGCGCCTTAGGAGCTTCTAGTTTGAGATCGGTCGGGAAGGGTTTTCCGGAGATCTGAACTTCAGCTTTCTCTAAGCCGCCATCTTAACCGGAAGTCCCTATACACAAATTCTTAACCAGCTTTTTGTTGTTGTTGTTGTGGCAAAGAATTAGAAAATGAAGGACTGTTCATCAATTGGAGAATGATTGATCAAGTTGTGGTATGTTTGTGATGAAATGCTATTTGTCATAAGAAATGACAAACACAATGATCACAATTAAAACCTAGAAAGACTTATATGAAGTGATGCAAAGTGAAGTTAACAGAACAAGGAAAATATGTACAAAGATACAACAACCATATATAATGATCAAAAGTAAATGGCAATTATTACCAATAAGACAAGGATCCAGGAAGACTCATGACAAAAAAAAATGCTATAGAAAGAAAAAAAAAGTCTTGATACAAATTCAAACATACTATTTACTTTATAACTTTTCTTTAATGTAAACAATATGTGTCTTGTTTAACAGCATGACACACATGGAAATATGTATTATGTAATATTTGTAGAACACATATATTACCTGCCTTCTTGGGGAGATTGTGAAAGAGAATGGAAGAATATGGATAGCAAAATATCAGACAATATTAAAGAATTGTATTGACATGTAATCTGGAAAAAGTAAAATTTATTACAAATAAATAACTATATTTGCTTGATTTTTAATGCCAAAGCAGAAGAAAGTTAATAATTATTCTAGTTTTCTAAATTAAAATTGTGCCATGTTGCTAAAGGATGGCACAAGCTTCTGATTTTTCAGTGATTGCTTTTATGTGGCTTACATTTGATATCAGAATAATGATGGTAGAAAAATATTAAATTTCTTAATTATAAAATTATTTTCAGAAAAATAAATAGCTTTAAAATGAGACAATACTAAGATGATTCTTATAAAACAAAAACAATGTGTTGGTTTGGGTTAAATTAACTTGGAAAATATCCCCAAAGTATTTTTCAAGCATCTATAAGGCCTCCTTTAGTATTAGACATATAAGTGACATGCAAAAATATCAACACATCCTTTGCCTTCATAAAAGTAAAATACAATTCATTCCTTGTCTGTCTCTCAGTTTTATGTATCTCTCCTCCAGTACTAAGGTATTGATGCAGCAAAATTATCTCACCTCAAACACACATTTCCTTTTTTTGGATTCTGTTCTTGCTATGTCCTAGAGCAGCTGGTTGAGTTGAATTTTGCCTTCTGGGCTTGTAATTCCATCACTTGGGAATATTTTTCCCCTATTTAATACATGAAATACTAAAACATCTCTATTCCCTTATCAACTTAGGTGACAAGAAAATGTGAACAATTAAGGTAAAATCCTTATAAGAGAGGCTGGTCAAGACAACTAGTGGAAAAGTCCAGGTTATAAGATTTTTGAAGAACATGTAAGTATTTTAATGGCAGCACTTTAAAAATGGACTTACTTCTTGCTCATGTTGAAAACAATTCAAATTTTTACTAGATAGCTTTTTTCATATATGTGGAAATATTATTATATACATCTGGAGTATTTAATCATAAACAATTTGTACTAATTTCATTCTATTAATTAGTTACATAAAAGAAAATACTTTAAAAATAATAATTTAGGAATGAATGTAGGAATGAACTAAGGGATATCTGCAAAATGATATAACTTTAGCATTTTAACAGAAAGTACTTCAGAGTTTACTTGAGAATTTCATTTATGTAGAATTCTTTGGCTAAAGGACCATGATTGCTAGCTAGCATAACTTTACTAGATTCTGGAGCTATTATTAAGTTTGCCATGGCATGGATCTGTATAAAATGTACTTGTTAAGATTTAGCAGGCTTGTTTCATTGAAATTCACACCTTTGGCACATGAATGAAGATAATTTATCTAGAATAAGATTTTGTATCACTCAGTACTTGGTGGCAAAATAGAAATTTAAAGGAAGGGAGAAGCAGGTTAAAATCAAATCAGTTTATATGATCAAAAAAATCAATACCATTTAGAGTTCATGTACAACCAAATGTGCATTTCCTTTTTACACTTTATAGCAAAACACATGCCATTTTAGCTTTCCATTAACTGCTTATAGAGTTATTCCCACTCTATATTTCATGTGAAGTAGTATAGTTGAATGGGTAGTACCTAGTGTTTTGCAAAGGCATGGGAAAATACTTGAGCTTCTTCATTTTAGACTCATGATTATATTAAAGACATGTGCATAGGTGCATTTATCCACTGTAATGCCAGGTGCACTCTCCAAAACCTAATTTAATGAAAAACAAAATACTAGATATAGAGACAGTGATAAAGTCACAAAAGCCAACATTCTGTAAAAGTCTATGTAATGTCCCTAATATTCAAGGAATGTTGAAAACCTAAACTCAGCCTCAAGAAAGAACTTACTGATTTTTTACCATAAAGGACACCCATTAAGATGATCAAAATATTGTTATCAAGAAAGTTAAATAAAGACAAGTCTTATATAGTAGTATTTCTTCTGGAAATTTTTGGTTCAATTCCAGAAAAAAATGTTTTAACACATGAAAACAAAAATAAAATGAATTAGAAAATATAAGAATATTCACTAGCATGAATTAATTTTAGAGGTGGTATCTTAAACTGGAGTGAGACCTGATTGTGATATATATTGCTGCTACAACTAGCTATGAGAGAATGGGCAAATTGTATTATCTTTACCTTAGTTTCTTCTTCTGTAATCTTAGGGTGATAGTACTCATAATACTTGCTTCATAGTACTGTTTTAAGGAAAGTATTTTGGAACCCTTAAGGTTCTATATAGTAGTAGTAGTAGTAGTCTTTCTGTAACCGAGGATGACTATTGTCTTTGTGCGTTTTTGTGTACAAAGAGACACCTGTGCATGAAGATTTAAGTGGAAAAGTCGATGCACAGAGGCAGTCCCACTCTCTCAGCGTTGGAAGCCTGGGTCCAGTGGCACGAAAAGTTGTTACACCTGGAGACTTCCTCAGCTGCATTGGATGGCTGTGTTGTCTTTTGTGCTCCAACACGCCCTAAGCACTCCACAGTGCTTTGCTGCATTGCCCTCTCAGCCGTTGAAACTTCTTATTGGTTTCTTCCGTCTGTTCAGCCGAAGCAGTCTTCACATGCTGGGTGAGCAAAGCCCTGGTTCACCAGGGGTTCATGACGACCCGATGGCCACCCTTACAAGGCTTAGCCGACCTGTTGAAGCCGTTGCCCAGAGTGTGGCCTCTGTCACATGCTAGCAGCTGCTGGGAGCCACAAGTGAGAGCTGGGTGTCAGGTGGGGGTCAGAGGCTGGAGAGCTGCACTAGGACGGCACAACAAGCCCTCCATACCAGAGATACTACCCCTCCCTGAGCACCCCATACACCCCTGGTTTCTATGTACATGTGAAATATTATTCCTATTCTATTTTTTATTTTTTCAAAGAACTTCAGTGGAAATACTTTTGAATGAAGTTGTTCCTTCTAAAGTCATTGAAAGAATAACCACTACAAAATCAAGATGAGATATCTCCTAGTTTTGAGGTAAGGAAATACAAGAATGTTGATGATCACCTCCTGTTCTTCACTACCAACTCATCTGCTTGGAAAAGCCTCTGCTATTATAGGTCTTGGTGTTCTCATCTGCAAAATAAGCTGGTTTGACAAGTTGACCTAATGAGGTACATTCTGCCTCTAAATCTGGAATGTTTGATAACAGTTCCCTTTGATCTTTTAATTTTTAGGGAGAAAATTTAAAAAAATGTAGGAAAATGAGATTAGAGGAACAAAGGTATCTCAGTGAATTGAGAGCCAGGCCTATCATCAAGAGGTCCTGAGTTCAAATCTCATCTCTGACACATTCTAGTTGGATGACCCAGGAGAAGTCATATAACCTTAATTGCCAGCTCTGTTGCCACTTTTCTGCCTTGGAACCAGTACACAGTATTGATTCTAAGACAGAAGGCAAGGATTTAAAAAAAAGAAGAGGGAAGTCTGATACAATGTAGCAACTACTTACTGACTTTTTGGCTACCATCTACAAACACTACTTCCTCAAAAAAGTCTTTACTTGATCCATCCATCTAGCAATCAGCCCATATTTCTCACTTCTGTAGCTAATGTAAGGAATTAAATTTTATGGTTGGACTAAATATATGAGAAATTTAAGATAATACTGTGGTACTCTTTTCTTTTCCTTTTCAAGTCAGGGGATTTATTGGGAAACAGGATGTGAATCTGAGGTAAGAGGGATGAGGGTGTCCCTAATCTAAAATGAGGGAGAATTTGAGAGTTTGGGAAAGTAGCCCAGTTACAACTGTGACAGAGGGACAGTTAGAGAGATGGATGAAAGACAACTGTTAAAAATCTTCTTTCCTCTTCACAAAGCCACCAATTTCAGAAGCCCCCCTCAAGGGTCCTTCAGCCTGGGACAGAAACTCAGTAATATCAGTTCAACTTCTTCCCCTTGGCCAGCTTCAACTCCCAGAGCCAAATACAGAATCAAAAGTTCAAGATCCTGCTTCTTCTTTTCCTCTCTGTGTCCAGACCCTCAACTGTCAATTCCTGGGAACATTCTGTTTGGAACCTTCTTCTTGATTGACAGGCAGGTCAGGTCGCCAACTTGTTTCTTGCATCTTGGCTTACAAGTCCTCTCTCTCTCCATGCCTCTACCACAGAGTGAAAGAAAAAGAAATGTAAAAGTGAGTAGACAAGAAGTCTAACCTGTCTCCCTAAATGCCTCTCAACTAGGCAGGGCTTGTAAACCCCTCAGCCAGAGGACTAGTGGTGATTCTAATAAGGGTTCAACCCACATGGCTTCCTCCAAGAAGGGGAGGCCTCTCTGGAACTAATCTCTCCAGAAGCCAGGAAAGGAGGATCAGCTTTTCACTCACCCAAGCCAAAGCTTCAAAGGAAGAAGATAAAGGAGCAGTCTTACCAGAAGCAGTCTAAGAGCTAGAGTCCCAGTCATAGCTCCAAGCCATAGTCCCAGTCCAAGATCCTCCAACCCAAAAATTCAGGAGGAAGACATCTTGCACAGGAATTTCATCATCTTTTACAGTCCTTTTTTATGTCACTCCCTGTCCCTTGCCCCAATTTATGGGAACTGATTGCCATCTTTAAATTTGCTTAGCACTGCCCAGGCGGTGGCCAGTCGCTTCTGGAGTTGTCACCCACTTTAGTTAAGTGGCTTGTTGACCTCCCATACTTAGTGTTAAGTAGGGAAGTATATGCTTCTGGTTGATTAAATTTAAAAGTAGGCAAGGGAAGAGTCAATCCCATATTCACACCAAACTTGTAGAGATCAGCTACAATAGATCCTACATTCATTACACTCCCACTTCCAAAATCCAATGTGAAAACGTCTTCTGATTTTACACTCCTCTCACATATGCATTTTCTTCTATGATATTTCCACCACCCTTGTCCAGGCCTTCATGGTTGGACTACTGCTAAAGCCAGTTGGTTGGTCTCCTGGCCACATATTTCTCCCTGTTATCTTCCTAAAGTACAGGTACATCATATACCTTGTTAATTAACTTCTAATGCTTCCTTATTTCCTCTGGCACAAAATATAAAATCCATTGGTTCATATGCTGGAGACTTCCCTTTTTAAGTGTTCCTACACCTAACAGCCCTGTATGGTTTGTGATCCAGTGAAAGTAACCTTGATTTTTTTTTTCAAATAGTAAACAACACACTTTGATGCCAAATAAGGAAGCATTTTTTTACCATCTATCCTTCAAACCCTCCCTCCAAGATAAACTCTTCAACCTCCTCTCTGCCTTCTGGCTTCCTTTAAGTACAAACAAAAATCTATTCTTCTCCAGGAAGTCTTTCCTGATCCCATTTAATTTTAATGTGTTTTTCTTTCATCTGTTTTTTTTTTTAATTTATCTTGCATATAGCTTGTTAGTTAATGATTATTTCATCTCATGTCAAGAATACTGAGTATCTTTTGCCTTTCCTTGTATTCCCAGTGTCTGACACATAGTAGGAGATTAACCAATGTTTCCTATCTGACTATTTCCCTTCCCAAAAGGGTGAAATAAACCAAATCCTTTTGAATAGCAGCACTACTCAATTACAAACTGAGCATTCAATGTAAGAATGTGTGATCAAGTAAATCATTGTTTCAAATATTTCAGGCTTTTCTCTCTCCCTAGAGTCTCTAGGAAGTTATTTAGAAAATTCCATCAACTCACTTCAACTTTAGCTAAAGAGACCCTAGAATCCATTTTGTTAATGTTGTGCTGGTAGAAGGTTATAGCAGAAGGGAGAATCAAATTGCTTTTGCCTTTCCTGTTATCCTATAATAAGATGTATACTCTTATAGGGAGAGGAAGGACAGTCCTTGCTGGTAAACATTATTCTAACTCTCTACTTATTCTGAAATTGTAGTAAAAAATAGTCCACCTTCTTCAGCTGGGATCTAATGAGCTATTCTATTATTCTTCCTTCATGCTATTGGTACACTTGAATCTAAGCTGATTTTTCCCTTCCAAGTCAAGCAATTTTGCCCACCAGGCCATTTCCTAGAACACTTATATACCAATATTAAGGGTGTTCTGTAGCCCTCATATATTGCTCAGTTCCCAGTGAATCTTTTTACTAACTAGAGTAGCTTTATTTAATTAAGAAATATATTAATTTTGTTAAAATCTTTAAATTTTTTAATTACTTGAACAAGCTGGTCCCAAACTACTTTACAACTTTTTTAATGCACTATTCTTCTGTCTGCACTCTAGGTTTCATCAAAATTGGCCATTTTGCTCTCATGTGGAATGTTCTTTCACCTCATCTGGTGTCACAAGATCAATTATGAGAGGTGATGTCCTGAAAATGATCCATTTTATTAGCAAGTGCCACTAAATGGGGTCAATGGCCTATTAGTGATCAAAGCCCTTAAGCAAAGACTGCCAAGGCTTTTTAGAATGATTTGGAAGGTGACAGCATAAAATTTCAAGCAGGCTATGTTTATCTTCTTCTGATTGGCTACAAAGTAGAAATATTTATATCGGTTTAAGATTAAATTTGGACCTTCCTGTTTGAAACCTCCTGAACCACAAACAAAAGACATGATTCTTGATATCAGGGAGCTGCCACAGCAGTTTAGATCAAACCAATTTGAACTTTAGGTTGAGTATCACAGAAATGTGGGTAAAGGATAAAGTTATAATGGTGGAGGTATAAGTCAGAAGACCCAAGTGACCTGAGGTTACCTGAGCCAGCTTAGAAAGATAAGGAACAAGAGAAGATATTAAATCTAGTCAATCAAGTCTTAAATAAAATAGAATTTAAAATCAACCATTAATTTCATATTTGTAGTTTAGAAATGCTTATTTCCTTCAGAACTCTATTTGTCACTTTCTCCTTTCTTGATCCCTAAAGCTGCTAGTACCCTCTCCTGTTCAAAACCAAAACCTATCTTCTTGTAATAGAAATATATAAATAAGTATATATATATATATATATATATATATATATATATACATACATATGTAAATCGATGTATTTATGAACATTGTTATAATACATAATTTAAGAGAATTATATTAAATATGTATGTTTATACTCACATATATTTACTCTCTTATTTAATAAAATATAAGCTCCTTGAGGGGATTTCATTTTAATCTTTGTCTCTAGTACAGTGATGGCAAACCTTTTAAAGACAGAGTGCCAAGCATGCCCCAATCCTGACTGTAAGGGGTAAAATTAGGGGTTATTGACTGAATATATTATACTAGTGGTAGCCAGAGATTAATTCAATCCTAATAAATTACTCAAGTCAGTTTGGGATTTTATGGTGGTTTTAATTACAATAGAAGGAAGAAATTAAGAAGAAGAGAGAGAGGAAAGGGAAATTGTACTGCTCTGGCAAGCCAGATAGGAGTTGGATGTTAAGGAAAGAAGGAAAGGAGGAATCAGTCACCTCACCAAGGACCCTCAGGGAAGACACCTCACCTAACCCACACTACAGAGCTTCTTCCAGTCACCTCACTGGCAAGCCACAAATGCCAAACCGCCAAGATGCCAAGCACCCCGCCACAAGTTCCCAACACACAAAAGCCCAATGTCTCCAAGCCAGAGCAAACCTGAGAGAGAACTTGCGGAGAGGAAGTCACGCAAAATAAATACTTTTTTACATAATTTCCTGTGTCTCACATGTGCCAATGGTCACTTAAGCTTGGCTTAGGACAGCCCAGGGGGTCAGTTAGTTGGTCCTGATTTGTCAAATGCTAGCACATGCCAGTCATAGGCCTTCCTTCCCAACACTTAATCCTTAAGTGGGATTGTCTACATTCTTGGTTGCTAGAATTCTTGACTAAGCAGGGTAGAGAAAACCTAAAATTCACACATCCCCCCAGACTGAGTGCCATGTCTCCACCACATGCTAGGTACTCTCCACTCCCCCCACACAAGGTGGAGAGGAAGAGCTCCCATTGGGGATGACTTGTGAGGGGGAATTGGATCAAGAGAACTTCATTATTAGAGAATAGAGTGAAGGAAAAGAGTGTCGGATATTGTCTGAGGGGTATAATAAAGGAGGGGGAGAAGAGGGAACTCTTAACAAATGGCTTCAACTATAGAATGTTATTTTTAACTTTTTTATATCTTATCTTTCCTATTCAATCCATCACTGTTTTTGCCAAATTTGTTTGAGCTTACTGTTTTGAGAAGATGGCTGGGTATAATTTCAGAATTCAGAAATGGATGTCATAGATCATCTAGAATCTCTAACCCATACTTGATTAAGAAACTTTTCAATAAAATGTAGAATAAGTGAACTCTTAGAATTTAGTTAAAAGCTTACAGTGACAAAGAGACATTACTTACAAAGACAACCCACTGAGTCTTGGCCTCACTTCTCATCTTTGGAAAATATTCAGAGTATCTATGTCTTTTCAGAAAGTTGCTGGGATATATGGTTATTTCCATGTGAAATGTTCTTTAGACAAAAAGGTCATGTCCTTTAATCTCAACAAGTTAATTGAGAACTCATTCAAATTACTGAGTTTTCCTTGTACCTTAATCTCTCTCCCTACCTAACACAATACTTTATACAGTAAAGAGGTCAAATAAATGCTACTTAATTGATTTCTGGGTAGTGGGAGAATAAAACATTAAAACATACATGCAGTCTGTTTTAAAGTATCCAGGGAAATAATGAAAAAAAAAACACAAATGATGGGGGCCTTGCAGTCCCAGACCTTAAACTATATTACAAAGCAGCAGTCATCAAAACAATTTGGTATTGGCTAAGAGACAGAAAGGATAATCAGTGGAATAGACTGGGGGCTAGAGACCTCAGCAAGACAGTATACGATAAACCCAAAGATCCCAGCTTTTGGGACAAAAATCCACTATTCGATAAAAACTGCTGGGAAAATTGGAAGACAGTGTGGGAGAGACTAGGAATAGATCAACACCTCACACCCTACACCAAGATAAATTCAAAATGGGTGAATGACTTAACCATAAAGAGGGAACCATAAGTAAATTGGGTAAACACAGAATAGTATACATGTCAGACCTTTGGGAGGGGAAAGGCTTTAAAACCAAGCAAGACACAGAAAGAATCACAAAATGTAAAATAAATAATTTTGACTACATCAAACTAAAAAGCTTTTGTAGAAACAAAACCAATGTAACTAAAATCAGAAGGGAAACAACAAATTGGGAAAAAATCTTCATAGAAACCTCTGACAAAGGTTTAATTACTCATATTTATAAAGAGCTAAATCAATTGTACAAAAAATCAAGCCATTCTCCAATTGATAAATGGGCAAGGGACATGGATAGGCAGTTCTCAGATAAAGAAATCAAAACTATTAACAAGCACATGAAGAAGTGTTCTACATCTCTTATAATCAGAGAGATGCAAATCAAAACAACTCTGAGGTATCACCTCACACCTAGCAGATTGGCCAACATAACAGCAAAGGAAAGTAATGAATGCTGGAGGGGATGTGGCAAAGTAGGGACATTAATTCATTGCTGGTGGAGTTGTGAACTGATCCAACCATTCTGGAGGGCAATTTGGAACTATGCCCAAAGGGCGACAAAATAATATCTACCCTTTGATCCAGCCATAGCACTGCTGGGTCTATACCCCAAAGAGATAATGGACAAAAAGACTTGTACAAAATAATTCATAGCTGCGTTCTTTGTGGTGGCCAAAAACTGGAAAACGAGGGGATGCCCATCAATTGGGGAATGGCTGAACAAACTGTGGTATATGTTGGTGATGGAATACTATTGTGCTAAAAGGAATAATAAAGTGGAGGAGTTCCACGGAGACTGGAACAACCTCCAGGAAGTGATGCAGAGCGAGAGGAGCAGAACCAGGAGAACATTGTACACAGAGACTAATACACTGTGGTATAATCGAACGTAATGGACTTCTCCATTAGTGGTGGTGTAATGTCCCTGAACAATCTGGAGGGATCTAGGAGAAAAAAACACTATTCATAAGCAAAGGATAAACTATGGGAAGGGAAACACCGAGGAAAAGCAACTGCCTGAATACAGTGGTTGAGGGGACATGACAGAGGAGAGACTCTAAATGAACACTTTAATGCAAATATTATCAACAAAGCAATGGGTTCAAATCAAGAAAACATGTAATGCCCAGTGGATTTATGCGTCGGCTATGGGGGGTGGGGGGAGGATAAGAAAATGATCTATGTCTTTAATGAATAATGCTTGGAAATGATCAAATAAAATATATTAATTAATAAAAAAAAGAAAATAATATTAGGGAAGTTTCATTACTTTGAAAGTTTATTGATGACAATGCTGTATCAAGCATTATCTAGTATTTCAAAGTTTTCGATCTTTTGAAAAAAGCATTCATTTTTTAAAAGTATTTTTCCATGGTTACATGATTAATGTTCTCTCCCTTCTCTATTCTCCCCTACCCCAGGGCTGATGAGCAATTTTCTGGGGTTATACATGTATTATCATTCAATACCTATTTCCATTTTTTCATTTTTGTAAAAATCTTTTAAAATAAAAATCCCAAATCATATACCCCTATAAACAATTGATTAATCATGTTTTTCTTCTGCACTTTTACACTCACAGTTCTTTTTCTAGATGCAGATAACATTCTTTCTCAGAAGTTCCTCAGGATTGTCCTCGATCATTGCATTGTTATTAGTAGTGAACTCTTTTACATTTGATCATCCCACAATGTCTCAGTTACTGTTTACAATGTTCTGGTTCTGCTCCTCTCGCTCTGCATCAGTTCCTGGAGGTCTCCCCAATTTTTATAGAAATTAAGCAGTTCATTATTCCTTATAACACAATAGCATCCCATCACTATCATATACCACAATTTGTCAACCATACCCCAAAAAAGTCATAACTCCTCATTTTCCATTTTTTCTACCACAAAACCACCACTATATATATTTTTGTACAAATAGGATCATCTCCATTTTTTAAAATTTCTTTGGGGTACAACCCCAGTAGTGGTATAGATAGATCCAAGAGCATAAAACATTTTAAATCCCTTTGGGCATAATTCCAAATCACCTTCCAAAATGGTTAGATCTGTTCACAACTCCACCAGCCAGGCTTTTAGCAACCCCATTTTGTCACATCCTTTCCAACATTTATTATTTTCCTTTACTGTCATATTGACCAATCGTCTAGGTATGATGTTGTACCTCAGAATTGTTTTGCTTTGCATTTCTCTAATCATGAGGGATTTAGAACATTTTTTTCCAGTGATTATTAATAGACTTTATTTCTTCATCTGAAAACTACCTATTCTTATCTCTTGACTATTTGTCAATTGGGGAATGGCTTGATTTCTTTTACATTTGACTTAGTTCCTTATATATTTGGGAAACTAGACCTTTGTCAGATAATTTTGTTGTAAACTTATTTTTACCAGTTTCTTGCTTACCTTCTAATTTTGATTGCATTGGTTTTCTTTGTACAAAACCCTTTTAATTTAATATAATCAAAATCATTCATTTTACATCTTGTAATATTTTCTATTCCTTGCTTGGTCTTAAATTCTTCCCTTTCTCAAAAATCTGACAGGTATGCTATTTTTTTTTGTTCACAGAATTTATTTATAATTTCACTCTTTATATTTGAGTCATTTGCCCATTTTGAATTTATCTTGGTATAGAGTGTGAGACATTGATATGAACCTGATTTTTCTCATACTGTTTTCCAATTTTCCCCACAGTTTTTGTCAAATAGTGAGTTCTTGTCCCAAAAGCTGGGGTCTTTGTTTTAATAAAAAAAAAAAACTAGCTTGCTGAGGTCATTTACCCCTACTCTATTCTATTGATCCGTCCTTCCATTGCTTAGCAAGTATCATGTTGATTTGTTGATCACTGCTTTATATTACAGCTTGCAATCTGGTACTGCTAGGCCCCCATCCTTAACATTTTTATTTTATTAATTCTCTTGATCTTTTGTTCTTCCAGTTGAGCTTTTTAATATTTTTTTCTTACTACTATAGAAAAGATTTTGGGGAACTTGATAGGTATGGTACTAAATAAGTAAATTAGTTTAGATAGGATTGTCATTTTTATTTTATTAGCTTATTTTACCCATGAGCAAATAATGTTTTTCCAATTATATAGACCAGGTTTCATTTACATGAAAAGTGTTTTGTAGTTGTGCCCAAATATTTCATATTATCTAGAATAATTTTAAATGGAGTTACTCTTTCTAAATCTTGAACCTGAGTTTTGGTGGAAATATATAGAAATGCTAATGATTTATGTGGGTTTATTTTCTATCCTGTTACTTTGCTAAAATTATGAATGATTTCCACTAACTTTCTAGTTGATTCTCTGAGTATGCCATCATATCATCTGCAAAGAGTGATGCTTTAATTTTCTTATTGCCTACTTTAATCCCTTCAATTTCTTTATCTTCTCTAATTGATACTGCTAACATTTCTAGTACAATATTAAATAATAGTGTTAATAATGGTAAATGGTAAAAATGCTTCTTTGCTTTTTTTTGTCAAAGAGTTTGTATAATATTGGGATTAGTTGTTTTTAAGTGTTTCATAAAATTCATTTGTGAGTCCATCTGGCCCTGGGGATTTTTTCTTAGGAAGTTCCTTGATGGCTTGTTCAATTCCTTTTTCTGAGATGGGATTATTTAAGGATTCTATTTGATCTTTTGAAAATCTGGAAATTTCTATTTTTGTAAATATTTGTCCATTTCACCTAGATTGTCATGTTTATTGTTATATAATTGGGCAGAATAGCTCTTAATAATTGCCTTAATTTCCTCTTCATTAGAGGTGAAATCCCCTTTTTCATTTTTGATATTGGTAAATTGATTCTCTTCTTTCTTTTTTTTAATTAGATTAACCAATACTTTATCTGTTTTATTGTTTTTCAAAGAACCAGCTCCTAATCTTATTTCTTAGTTCAATTGTTCTTTTCCTTTTCCTTTTTAGCTCTTCCAGAGACTGAGTCCAATTCCTTTTTATTTAGGTTTTGCTTGAGGATCCTTAGATTCATTCATCCTCTGTTGGTTCTGTTCTTTAGTCTTTATCTCTGTGCAAGCTTTCTATTGTGACCATCTTTTTTCTCCTCTCATATTTACTCATTTTTCCACACTGTGGAGTATAAACTAGCCCCTCTGTTGCTTTGCTGGAGGAGCAGGGAGTTTGAGCTCCTCTGTCCTGGAGCAGAATCTTTAATCTTCTCTCTCTTCTCCTAGTATACTAGAGTATTTTGAGCTGACTTGCTTAAACTAATCTGCCTTGGGGTCAAATCTTCACCACAGCCAGCCTCTGTGGAGGGGGCCAGATGACTGCATCAATATCCTCTCTGCCACCTTCTGTTACAGCCTTGGAACTTGCATGGTGGATCTGAGGTGCTCCATTGTGGTTGCAATCCCCACCCCAAGATATTACAGTTAGCTGTAATCTAATTACAGAATGGTAGGTGGCAAAGATGGGGTTTGGCTAGCCCAGTCTTATTTCCAGTCTTCCCCTTATATTGTAGAAATCAGCTCTCTTTCTCTCTCTCTCTCTCTCTCTCTCTCTCTCTCTCCTCTCTCTCTCTCTCTCTCTCTCTCTCTCTCTCTCTCTCTCTCTCTCTCTCTCTCTTTCTCTCTCTCTCTCTCTCTCTCTCTCTCTCTCTCTCTCTCTCTCTCTCTCTCTCTCTCTCTCTCTCTCTCTCTGTCTCTCTGCCTACCTTTCAAGTTGTGTTCAGCAAGAGAGCTCTGTGACTCCATCTTCTTGCTGGGTTTGGATTTCTATCTTTTTTGAAGGGCTTTATAAGGATTAGAGGGAATACCCCAAGACCTGAGAGAAGAACAGCTTTAATAAGTAAAGAACTGGTGCAATATAACATCGACATCGCAGCCCTAAGCAAAACACGCTTACCAGAAGAGGAATCACTCAGCGAACTCACCACTGGATACATCTTCTTCTGGAAAGGCAGAGCCTCAAATGAAGATAGAATCCATGGTGTTGGCCTGGTTATCAAGACCAGTTTGCTCAAACAGCTGCCAGACTTGCCTGTGGGCATTAGCGAGAGGCTCATGAAGATCCGTTTGCCTCTCAGCAAAGACCGGTATGCCACAATCATCAGAGCATATGCCCCAACACTGACCAGCACAGAGGAGACCATCGAGCAGTTCTACTCTGACCTGAGTGCCGTCCTGCACTCAGTGCCCACAAATGACAAGCTAATATTACTGGGAGACTTCAACGCCCGCATTGGCCAGGACCATGAAAGATGGAAAGAAGTGCTCAGAAAACACAGCATTGGCAAAATGAACAACAACAGCCTACTGCTACTCAGAAAATGCTCAGAGTTCAAACTCACCATCACAAACACTGTGTTCAGAATGGTGTACAAATATAAAACAAAGTGGATGCACCCACAATCAAAACAGTGGCATCTCATCGACTACATCATTGTATGCTGGCGAGACATCCAGGATGTAAAGATCACCAGAGCCATGAGAGGAGTTGAATGCTGGACAGACCACCGATTGGTTAGAGTGACTCTTCAAATGCTCATTGCACCTCACCATCCAAAACGCGCCCAGGCAGTTGACGCATTTTACAACGTGAATCATCTTAGAGATCCATCTTATTTGCAAACATTCCAGTCCTGCCTGGATGACAAGCTGTCTGTCAAGGGACCACTCACTGGAAGCTCAACCGAGAAATGGAACCAGTTCAGGGACTCAGTGAGGGAAACATCAAAGGCAGTCATAGGCCCCAACCAATGCAACTACCAGGACTGGTTCACAAGAACAAAACTGCTATTGAAGACCTATTGAGCAAAAAGAACAAAGCCTTTATGGAGTGGCAAAATAACCCAAACTCTGCTCCTAAAAAGGACAGATTCCAGTCTCTCCATGCCACGGCACAGAGTGAGATCAGGAAGACGCAAGACCAATGCTGGGAAAAAAAGGCAGAAGAAATCCAGCACTTTGCTGATACAAAAAACTACAAACAATTTTTCAGTGCCCTCAAGACTGTCTATGGGCCATTAAAACCTCCCACCACTCCCTTGCTATCCTCTGATGGTGACACTCTAATAAAAGATAAAAAAGGCATCAGCAATAGGTGGAAAGAACACTTCAGTCAGCTTCTCAACCAACCCTCTTCAATCGACCAAAGCGCCCTTGACCCCCAAAACCCCACCACTGAATAACTCAACATGCCTCCTTCAATAGAGAAAGACCCAAAAGCCATTAAACAAATGAGTACAGGCAAGGCACCCAGTAAAGATGGGATCCCAACCGAGGTATACAAGGCCTTAAATGGAAAGGCTCTCCAGGCATTCCAAATAGTGCTGACCAGCATATGGGAAGAGGAAGACATGCCCCCAGAACTCAGAGATGCCTCCATCATAGCCCTATACATGAACAAAGGCGCACAAGTAGCCTGTGACAACTACAGAGGCATCTCACTACTCTCCACTGCTGGAAAGATCCTCACCTGTGTTATACTCAACAGACTCCTGTCATCTGTTTCAGAGCAGAACCTGCCTGAATCACAGTGTGGCTTCCGACCAGATCGCAGCACCATTGACATGGTCTTCACAGTGAGACAAATGCAGGAAAAATGCCTTGAGGAGAATCTGAGTCTCTACATTGTCTTCATAGACCTGACAAAGGCATTCAACACAGTGAATAGGGACTTATTGTGGGTGATCCTTAGCAATCTCAGCTGCCCAGCAAAATTCATCAAACTGATCCAGCTCTTTCATGTCAACATGACTGGGGAAGTCCTATCTGGTGGAGAGACTTCCAATTGCTTCAACATCTCCAATGGCTTGAAAAAAGGCTGTGTCCTCATTCTGGTGCTATTCAACCTATTTTTCACCCAGGTATTACGACATGCTGTGATGGATCTAGACCTGGGCATCTACATCAAATACCGACTGGATGGCTCACTATTTGACCTTCGCTGCCTGACTGCAAAAACAAAGACAACAGAGAGACTCATCCTGGAAGCTCTCTTCGCAGATGACTGTGCTCTCATGGCCCACCAAGAAAATCATCTCCAAACCATTGTGGACAGGTTCTCTACTGCAACAAAACTGTTTGGCCTGATTATCAGCCTCAGCAAAACAGAGGTGCTGTTCCAACCTGCACCAGGGAGGCCAACTAACCAGCTGTGCATTACAATCAACACAGAGCTTTCTAACGTCAACACTTTCAAGTACCTGGGCAGCACCATCGCCAACGACGGGTCCGTAGAACATGAGATCAATGCCAGGATCCAAAAGGCCAGGCAGGCACTCGGGCGGCTGCGCTCCAAAGTCCTCCAACACAGCGGTATAAGCACTGCGACGAAGCTCAAAGTGTATAATGCAGTGGTCCTCAGCTGGCTCCTGTACGGTTGTGAGACATGGACACTGTACCGGAAGCACATGAAACAGCTGGAACAATTCCACCAATGCTCCCTCCAGTCAATCATGAGGATCCGATGGCAGGACCGAATCACCAACCAGGAAGTCCTCGACAGAGCCAACTCCACCAGCATCGAAGTCATGGTCCTCAAAGCCCAGCTACGATGGTCTGGACACATCATCCGCATGGAGCCACAGCGAATACCAAGACAGGTATTCTATGGTGGACTGTCACCTGGACTCAGGAAACAAGGCCGACAAAAGAAAAGATTCAAGGATCAGCTAAAGTCCAACTTGAAGTGGGCTGGCATTACACCAAAGCAACTAGAACTCGCTGCCTCTGAAAGAAGCAGCTGGCGAACCCACATTAACCAGCCGCCACCACCTTTGAAGATGAGCGACGTCGACGTCTTGCCGCTGCGCGTGAACGCCGACACCAGGCCACAGCCGCACCTCCCATAACAACTGGCGACCCATGCCACAAACTTTGCGCCTCAGTCTTTGGATTTCAAAGCCACATGGTGGTACATCAATAGATGATAATGCACAAAGACAATCATCATT
Organism: Monodelphis domestica; assembly: GCF_027887165.1. Taxonomy (NCBI): domain Eukaryota; kingdom Metazoa; phylum Chordata; class Mammalia; order Didelphimorphia; family Didelphidae; genus Monodelphis; species Monodelphis domestica. The sequence goes on from NC_077231.1 coordinate 197,025,624, forward strand.
CTCGGTCACCGAGAGACTACCACTATAAGGATTAGTATTGCAGGATAGTCAGAGAGTTTCAACTTTTGCCGCTCCTAAGCCACCATCTTGTATCTGCCTTCTTTTGATCTTAATAGATATGTACATGCCATATCCATTCCATTTCATACAAAATTGCTATGTCCATATAAAAACAATAATACATTTCCACAAAAAAGCCACAAAATGTAAACCAAGTCAATCCAAGTCACTAATACAGGTTTCCTGTAAAGTAATATAGGTTTTCTGTGAGATAATATATGTTGAAATCTTCCAAATACACAAAAGTCACAAAATACAAGTTTTCTAAATACAAGTTGTTATGGACTTCCATAAAGGCACAAATACAGATAAGAGTCAAATATAGGATGGCACAAATCAATTAAGGGGGTAGACAAGTTCTTCTTTTGCTATGCTTAAGGGAGACTAAACTGAAAAGGGTTAATAGTTACAAAATAACAAAAGCAATAGAGTTTAAGGGGTACCACCATATGAAGTGGCATTAGCACTCTGACCAGTTCATGGATGAGCTTCACTTAAGAGATATTATTGTCTTGTCATTTGGTTTGAGGTATCTGCCTGATTAATGTTCCCAGAATTATCAATCCTGAAATTTCTGTTATTATTCTGATAGTTGTTGTTCTTGAAATTATTATTAGTATTATTATTCCAGTATGGATCATTCCTTATTGCCTGGAATAGATTTCTACAATTCATCATTACGTGGTCCTTCTCACAGAAATGGCAAATCGAGGATTGAAATTTAGATTCTCAGAGAGGGGCAAGTAGTATTGGTGTAGTATGATGCCCTCTTTCCTGTTTATTTTTTTATCATATAAAGTTTTCAGGTCCTTTTGTTTTATTTCCAATAAATTGTTAGTTTCTGTTAATTTTTCTTTATGTCATTTTGAGACATACACAGCAGTCTTTCTCAGCTCTTCTAGAGTTTTGTACAATGTGTTTTAAAATAGTCTTGGAACACCCTGCAAGAATTATTAACAAATTGACACCATATTTTTCTGATATCCCTTTCAGTAGAAAGGTTCAGATCCAGGTGCTAACCTCCCAGCTCAATGAACTGATCCATAAATTGGGAGGTGGTCTCATCATTAGATTGTTTAAGGCAGTCAAATTTTGTTCAAACATCTGGTCTTTCAGCACAGTCTCACATTGCCTTGAGAATGACTTTATAGCATTGTTTAATTGTAAGTATTGTGCAGGAACATTATAGTCCCAATGAGAATCTTGAGGTGGCCAATGTACTGCATTATGCCCTCAGGCTTTGTTAACTTGAGAGATGATTTTATTTCTCTCACATTCTCTTAGAAAGGCCTGAAGAAATTTTTCAACCTCCTTATAGGAAGGATCATACTAGAAGACTATATTGGCCATCTTTTTTTATTATAGCTATCAGTTCATCTTCAACGCTAGACAGATCTCTTTTAAATTCTTTTATGTCCTGGGACATAAAGGGAGTATGTTGTCTTAAATTTACCTCTTCCCTAATTTGCCCCATTGTGGGCACTTCCCTTAAGGGGAAAAGAACATCACAGGATTCAGTCTGTTTTCTCCTTTTCTTTTGATTCATTTGCATGCTGACTGAGGCAGTACGAGTAGGAACCAGTATGCTTGTTGTTTGTGAGCTTACTGAGGCAGTACAAGGTTTTCTTAGGGCTGGTGTTGGTTGTGGGCTGGGAGAAGGGACAGGGGATGCCAGGACATCAGGAGAAGAAGCAGGGGAGTTGGGAGGAGGAGTAGGGGAGAGAAAGTTGGCCAGGAGGAGGTGCACAACATGAGAACGAAGTTTTTCCACCAGAGGCATCTGAGAAGGATACATCTCTATTTCAGGAGTAATAGGATCTTCTCTCAGTAATTTGGGAACAGGTTTGCTCAAATTTGAATTTGAATTAGATATTTCAGGCTTGCTAAAATTCAAATTAGACTTAGTTCAAGAGGATCCTCCTTTTCCACTGGATCATGAAAAGAATGTTTAAAAATTTCCAATTTATTTTGTACTGCTGCTTGTATTTTGGCTTACATTTTCCAATTTGCAGCCTTTTGCATCCTAACATTAAGGATTAGGAACAAAAGATTACCTAGCAGCATTGTGAAAAGGAGGCATTTGGAAACCTTAAAGGTTTCCAATTTGGCAAAAATCAAAAGGCTTTCATATAAGGTAACAAACATGCTTCTTGTATTTATTCATTTATTTGTTTATTTAACTATTTATTTGTTTGTTTATTTATTTATTTGTGATAGTATAGGAAAGAAGAATTTTTTTTGATATATATATATTTGTGCTGCCCTCCAATGGGAGAAAGGTAGACTGCAACTCAGCAGAAAGGGGAATTTTTTTTTAGTGCTCAGTATTGGCCTTTAGTGGCTGGAGGAGTAAATTGCTAATGGAGGACTGAAGTTGGAAAAGGGTATTATGAGTAAGGAGTGCAGTTAAGGCACTGTGCTGGGGAACTAGAATGTAGGAAAGGGGTGGAGTTAGAGTACTCCCTGTGTCTTGCTTTAAAGGTAAATTGGGCTTGGGTTTTTGGGGTTTCAGAGTATTTTTACTCTCAAAATTTACTCTCAAATTTAAAGTAATTTTGCTCCAGAGGGAAAAATTAGAGCTAGGGATAGTCAGGGAGTTTTTGAAGCAGTCTGGGGTGGGTGGAAGAGGGAGAGAAAGACTGGGGTTTTTCCAGACCCCTGCTGGTTGCTTTAATCACATCCCCTGCTGGGTCTTAGCCTGGCAGGGTTGAGGGGGATTAGGGTAAGGCTCCCTGGCTGGGTGTAGGAATCCTTGTTATGGCACGTTGAAACTGCTTAGTAGTAGGGGAAAAGACTCCCTGCTGAGCTGGGTTTTTTGGGCGGGAAGTTTTTAACTTACCTGAAGACTTGTGAGACAGAGCAGCAAGCAGGTTGAGCTGGTGGTAGGTTCAGGTCCCTTCTGGTTGGCAAATAGATGTTTATGGTGGAAAATGGAGGGCAAATGGTAGGGAAAGGAAGGGAAGGTAACTGGGGGTCCCTTTCTGCTCCCGGTAGCCCCATAGGGAAATTGACCAGGCTTTTTCTTCTAGCCTATAATTATGCTAGGGATTTAAATTAAAATTGAGTCAGACTTTATGGATCTTTAGATAGATTTTATTTTGCTCTGAAAATAAAAGTCTGGAAAGTTAAGGAAAATTAGATCTCCCACAGGTATGTGGGGACTAAAGGCTCTTACCCAGGGCAAGGCTCTTCTATAGAAAAGGAGCCAAAACTTGTGCTTCTCCCTTCTTTTTATATCTTCTCAGACAACTCCCACAAAGTAAGTGGGATATGTCTGAGGAAGTTGGGGTAGAGGATCCTGAGAGACGTTCAGAGCCATTTTAAACTGCACAGTCCTCAGTGGATACACAGGAACTATTTGCAGGTTCTGAAATGATATAGCCCTTCTTATTAGGGAATGATCACAAGTGAAATTTAATAAAAGAGTAAACTGAGGAAATTCTCCAAGTAAGATACTTATTAACAGAAGCTTGTAGCTTAATAATAATAATAATGTATCAAGTAATCTTGCCTCTGGCCATAAGACCCCAATTCAGGATACAATACATTTATATAAGCATAGACAAAGATCAAAAAAGATCAAGTATTTGGACAGCATTACAGAGGTGAGAGATTACAATTGGTTACCTTAAAGAAAGTGGACCAGTTGAGATGAAGACCAACTCACTCCAAGGAAAACTTTTAGGAATATTATGGGTCCTAGCTGAATCCTGAGGTTAATCGATAAGGGTGAACTTGCTGGCAACTGGTGAATTAAATAAGACCACCTTAATTATTATAGATGGATGAGGTGAGGTAGGCCTATCTTCTCAAGGATAACCCATACAACTTACAAAAACTGTTAATGTTTTATGAGAGTTTTAGAAAAAAAATGTTTTTCTTTAATTGATAGTCATTGGAGGAAACTAATTTTGGTATCTAATTCAGAGAGGCGGAGGCTGAACTTTAGTATACATATGTTTCTTTCAGAGAGAAAGAAGAGGTATATGGTTGCAGAATAAAATAATAGAGTAAAATCAAATATGAAATACATGATAAAAATCAATTCTTTCAAAATTTAAATTTGGTTTAAATTAATTAATTTATTAAATTAAATTTATATTTAAATATATATTATATAACATATGCATATATTATATAAATTAAATTAAAATTTGGGTTAAAGAGGACCACCTTGCTGCATCTTGGTTTTTAGTTGGTTTATAAACAGAATTATTTCCCCTATGACATGGTGCAGACCACTCTCTCTGGGCACCCAGCCACCCCCCCCAGTTCATTACTAGAAAGACAGAGGGTCTCAGGTGGAGCTGTTCCCTTTCCCCCCTCCACCACGCCTGAGGACATTTTTTTCACATCACTCAGCTCCTCTGCCCAGCCACCCATTGGGAATACTTTCTCCCTCCCCTGTGTGGGATAAAAGAGGGGGGCTTGGTCTTAGGGGGGGATAGGGTGGGAGTGGGACCCAGCACTCTCTCTCTAAAAGGTTTACCATCATTAATATATAGGCAAACCTCCATCCATCCATAGTTTCTCATTTTTTGAGACTTGCCTATGGTTTCCATAGAGGATCTAACCAATGCACTCTAGAGAGGAAGTTCTCTCTAATATTTAGGTCCTAAACATTATTTGCCTACCACAGCAACTCTTAATCACTGTAATCCCTGGGTCTCAGACCATAAATGGCCCTCTTTCTTTTTAAGCATTTGCTTATCATTCTTCCTATATGGAATATGTCATTGGCAATATGCTATGGCTTACTTATGCCCAAACAGGGATCTTCTGTTGGTTGCTTTTCAGTTTTCAACAGAAGTCTGTTTGGAGTTAAAGAACTCAATTTGCATTTAATTAATTTAATTTCTTTTTACATCATTTAGAATGAAATTAATTCATGTTATATAATCCTTTAAGTAACTAGAATGTTAGAAAGACTAGTCCCAGTTTTTAATTAACTGTGATAGATAAGGAAAGTGTTAGTTTAAGAGTTCCTATTACAAACCTTCTTAAGTTAAGTTTACATCTTTACTATCTCCTGATTCTGGATAAAGATAACAGAAGCAATCAGGATCAGTTGTAAAAGCAGGAAGAGTATTTGCTTTTCTAGGAATTTATGTCAATAACAGGATCCTCAGATTTTATAACTTAAAGCGATGACTCTCTTTACCTTTATGTCTATTAAAAGTTATTTTCTGAGAATATTAGTTATAAGATCAATAGTTTCTTGGATGTTATAGTGTAAATTTATCAATTATTAGCTAACATACTTTGAGTATGTAGATTTTGTTAATCAATGACTTGTATCAACTGTCAAAAGTCTATGAAAACAACTGTGAACATCCACGAAATCTTTCATCACAGAATAGGTGTGATGGGATCACTGACTCTTTTTGCTCATGAATAAAGTCAGTTTTCAGCTCAGAATTATGGCCCACAGATTTCCTTATTTCTTACAGAGTAGGAAATAGACTGATGGACTTGGTGACATGCAGATTTGCTTCAAAATCTGTCTCTAAATCTTGTTAGTTGTATGACTCTGGTCAGGTCCTTTTAGCTCTGTGTCTCAGTTTTTATTAGCTGACATGTGCATAATGATACTTGTAGTACCTACTTCAGAGAATTGGTGTGAGGTTTAAATGAGATACTGTACATGAAATCCTTGGTAAATGTTAAAACCCAATATACCAATGTCAGCTTGGCCATTCTTTGGAAATTGTGGCCTTTAATAATTCAAATACCAAATCACTGGAAGCAATATTAGTGTTTAAAGAATGGGTTGTGAGTCATCAAGTGCTTTGGCATCATGGAATAGAGTATATAGCTTTTACTTATTTCCCTTTGCAATAGGTAAACAAAATACTGAAAAATGGCAACACTGAAAATTGAAAGAACACAAAGAAAGCAAACAAAAGGGAATACTGTAGAATTTTAATGACCTCTTTGGCCTCAAAAACATCAGAATTAGAAAATATTTTCCTTTGGCTTTTTTGCAGATGGAAAGGACTATGGGTGGGGAATGCTGCATATAGTATCAGAGTTTTTGCTAAACTTTAGTTTCCATGGGAAGAGGTAGGAGGAGGGCTATAATGGAAAATCACAGAGTGGTAAAATAGGATATAGATCTTAAAATGTATTTTTTAAAAAGAAAATATTGCACAGATACAACTCAACCCACTTCTTTCTACCTCTTCAATTTTAGACTTCCTTAATGAGCTGCTTCCAGTGAGTGAGTGCATATAATGAAAGCTGGTGAACTTTCACCGGAACTTGGAAATTTTACTTCCACGACTGCTTTGGATAGTGTAACTCTGACAATTGTTCAGCATTTATACCAAGACTCTCTTCTCAGATAACAGGTTTTGTAACTCCCAGCCTGTCTGATTACATTTGAATATGGTGACCCTGAAACTATTGTACGGTAATTAGAAACATGTTCAGTGGTTTTAAATTGGCAAATCACTGTGTATTATTAACTGGTTCATTATGTAAATACTCCAGGTTGGCTCCTTGTACAGTTTATGAATGTCTAATGTGATAAGAAGTCTACTTTCAAGGCAGAAGGCTTGTTGCTGCCCATATTAGCTCTACCTTGCCTATGTAAGTATTGATGTATCTTAATAGATTACTTGGGTTCTTGTTTGATCCTGTCTGTGTTTTCTTAAGTAAGCATGTTGGTTAATTGCAATGTCAATCTTTGTTTACCAAATTATCTCTACTTATTCTCTCTAGAGAGATAGGTAGCTGGCTATGATAGATGGAAACTTAGTTACTTTTTTTTTTGCTCTGTGCTCTTATGGTACTTCCTTCTACTTATTGATTATGTATGAAGTCCCTTCCTCTCACCTATTATTCATGAGCTGACTAATTTTAGCTTATGTGATCACACTTGGAACTTGCAATGCAAAGATATTTCCTCAACTACTTGATTAATGCCTGTCTGTTTCACCATCCTACTCCTTCTTCTTCTATTGAGCTGACTGCTACTAATGAGGCAAAAAGCCTAAATTGATGCTTACTAAAACTAGCTGTGTGATCTTACCAGAATGTATCTGAGAATTAGGGGTTTCTGAGGGGCTTGGGAAAGAATCCCAGACCTGCAGTGGGTGGTAGAGCTATTTGCATTTAAATGTAAATGGTGGGTCTGCTGCTTTAATGTTTTTAAACTAAAAATGGGGATTGTCTCATAAAGTTAGGAAAGTGATATCCATGAATATTTAACAAATATACCCATTCCAAAAAGAGAGGTCAAGAGATAAGTGAGAGTTGGGATCTTAGAGAAGACAGATGCTTCTGGAGTTCAGTAATATTTCAAGATGAATAATTGAGAGTGGAAAAAAAAACAGAGTTGGAAAATGGAAAGTGGAAGAAAAAAGACTTCAAAAAAGAACAGGAAGAGGAAGAACAAGATGGTGGATCCCAAAGTAGGTCTGCAGTACAAAAATATAAGATTCTAAGAAAAGAGAAGAAAGAAAAGAAAAGAGACAGATGAATAAGAGAAGTCTCTGTTTCCTGGCAAGAGAAAGTTTAGTTGGAGAACAGGGTTTCACTAGAATCATGTTAGAAATACAATGTTCCACCAGGAGATTTAGCAAGGTCTCGGAATCCACAACCCTTTAAAAACTCTGACGTACCCCAAGAAATAATCTACTAGGTCTTTGCCAAAACTATTAGGAAGGAAGCAGGAACAGTCCTTTTCTTGGAATCATCAGTCATGCATCTCAGTTGTATTATGGACTGAAAGTAGAGGTCTTTTCTATAACCTGAGACAACCTTTCCAATACCCTAATCTGAACTCCATTACTTGCCTATTTCATCAAGTCTTTTTCAAATTAACCTAATTGCCAGAGTGGTGAGGAGAAAAGAAAAATGGTCTTAGTGTCTGAAGAAGATAAAAGATTGGAAGGCTTGCTTCTGAATTTCAATTCAATAAGCATCTTGATCAGTTCCTGTGTGGGAGACACAGTAGTACTAGGAATACAGAGACAAAAGTGAAATCAGCTCTGCCTTGGAGGCAATCATATATTACAGGTAGAAATATGTATTTAGATAAGCCTTTGCAAAATATACACAGAATGAATAGAAAGCAATTTTAGTTTAGAGACTACTAAAAGTTGGGGAGATTAGGAAAGACCAACAGGAGATAGTATTTCAGCTGTGTTTTGAAGAAAACTATTTATTCCATATTTATGAGCTTTGTGATCTCAGATTATTCTGAAATTGCAAGCCATCTATGACTTCCCACATAAACCCTACTGAGGCACAATGACTTGTCAAAAAGTCACTCATAAGTAAATTTTGAAAGCAGAATTTGGGCCCCTATTTTCCTAACCTCATAGCCAGGCTGCTGTTCTCTATAGTTCCATGAAGCTTAAGTGATTTCCATTGGTTTTTGGATTAGATCTGTGATTTCATTAGTTTAGGGGACAACCAAAGAGAGAATTCCCTCAACCAATAAAGTTAAACAACAGGTATTCATTAAGTATCTACTATGTGCCAGGCACTGGCCGACTAAATACAAAGAACACATTAGTTAACTTTCTAAGATTGCTGCCAGCTCTACAATTGATATGTACTAGATACCAAGAGATAAGTGATTTGCCCAGGGTAATTCCTATGTCAGAGGAAGGCTTGACATCTTTCTAGCTTGGAAATGGACATTTTATCCATTAAGTTCTAAGTTTGTAGGATTGTGGTTTCCAGTCTATATGTAAAATCAGAAGAAAACAAAGCTTGTCATATGTACTTCACAGATATTTGAGGAAAATCATTTGTAGATCAAAAAGAACTAAAGGAATTGTTATTATTATTCAGAAATTCAAGCTATTAATATTTTTATCTGTGCCTGAGATGGAAGAACATTGTATGGATAGAAGATAGATATTCTTTCCTCTCTAGAAATGCAGATAAAACCCTTATTCATGTCATCAGCTCTGCTCTGGACTATTGCAATAGTGTTCTAACTCATTCCCCTCCCTCAGTTCTCTCCCATGTCAATCCATTTTTCTATCCAACTGCCAAGATGATTTTTATTAAGCATAAATCTAACAATAGGACCCCTCACTTTAATTAGCTCCAAGGACTTCCTATGATCTTCAGGATCAAACATAGATTCTTCCATTCGCTATTCAATGCCTTTTATAACCTGGTTCCTCCCCATCTTTCAGTCTGTTGTACTCCCATCCATGCACTCTAAGATTTAACAGTACTAGCCTATTGCATTTCCTTAAACAGGACACTCCATCTTCTTACCATCTCCTCTTCTTAGAATACTTTTTATCCTTGTCTCTGACTTGGTTTCTCTGACTTCTTTCAAGATTCAGGGCATTCCTACTTAAGTTTTCCTTGGGAACTCATCTCTTCTTACAAATGATCTTTTTTTTTCTTTTTGCTATAGTACGTGTTAATTAATTATTTTAAGGTCCATTCAAATCTGCTGCTTGGCATTTTGCTTTTCTGCTCCAAGCAAATGGAAGACATGCTGCTCTCCTGGCTTTTCATCTGCCTGGAGGATCAAAGACTCCCCCCGCCCCACCAGCTGCCTCTGTAATGTCCTTTCTTTATAAAGTTTCAGTTAGTGGAAAGATTTACACCATTAGAATCACTGCATTTTGTGGCATCTCAGAAATGACTTTATGATTCATGTTTTCTTTATAATATTTATAATGAGTTCTCACTTATATTTTGCTCTCTAGGTAGCCTATGAGTAAAAAAGTCCTGGCCCCCTAATATGAGGATTATATTTTAATGTTAGCAATAGTATTGAGTTAATCCTAATTGTAATTCTAAAATACTTAAATAAAGTGAGCATAAGGGATGATTTTAGTAGGGCTTTTCTGATTATTTTAGTAGAAGTTTTTAAGGTTCTGAACCAAAGTAAAGAACTGCTTTAGCATAGTTAATCATTGTTAGCTAAGCCTCAGCTTTAGCCTTAGCCTTTAACTTGCTATATCATGCACCCTCAGCAATTATGATCTTGAACTTGTGACTTGGTCTTCATAAGTATAGGGGCTTTTGCCTCAGTTAGAAGCTTGGTGACACCCCTTCACCTCTGTAATCACCCTAGTATACATCATCAGGCTTTTGTCTTGCTTGGAGGCCTGACACCTCCTCCTTACTCCAGACACCTTAGTATATATCATCCTTGACATCATCAAGCTTAGAAAGTAGGGTTCTGGCTTCCCCTCTTCCCCTTGCCTATCAAGTGACTTTCAAGTCATCATCAAATGACTTCTGTGCCAATGAGAAGTATTTCCTGATTATTGAAACCAATCTACACCTATTTTCATCACTGTCCTGAATTGTTTTTAAATTGGTATATAAGTTATTGAATTCTTTGGAGTATAAAAGAAGTCCTCTCACAAGGCTGTGGGTGTTTTGGTCTTGACTAGAAATCTGGCTTTATTGTGAGACTGACCCTCTCCCAACAAATCCATTTCTTTTTGGCTTGGAGACTCTGTTTCTCTTATTTGACTTCTCTGCTAAGAGAATTTCATGCAACAAGCCCAAAGTGTACCAAAATAGGTACTTACCTTCTTTACATATCTGGGTACTTTTCATCTTTCCATGTCCAGGGAACTGGAAATTAGAATAAGTCTCACCAAATTGACTTTAGATAGGTCATTTATTGTCTTGGAGTTGCAATTTTTGCTTCTATAAAATGAGAGAAAATTAGAGCTCCTAAAGACCAAAATATAAATAAGTCATTGTTGCTACTGCTACTATAAATATTCTTCTCATGATTTTAAACAGACTAGTTTTCATTTCCCACCTGGTTATACCACATGGAGACTTTTCTGGTTTTCCTTTACCATACTTCAGGAAGTTCATGATTGGGGAAACCTTATAATACTTCAAAATCTAATCAGCTTTGATACTTACACTTTATCACTTTGCTCTGCTCAAAGGGTTGAAACTTAGACTCCAAGTCTTCCATTTATAGAGATGGCTCAGCCTAGATATCTCATTTCCCAGCTTACTGATCAATTTTGGGATTTCTCCCCATGTCTGGTACCTTTTCCTCCCCTCTCTTTCAACTTCCATTTGTGTATTGTCTTTTCTCACTAGACTTTAAGTTCCTTCAAGGTAGAAATTGCCCCTTTCCCCAACATATTTGTATCTCTAGTGCTTAGCACAGAGTCAGCATTTATTAAATGTTTATTGATTTTCAAAATAATCATTGGAAAACTCACTGTCTTTCTTTTATCCTTTTTTATTTATTGGTCTGCTAAAATGGATAAAATAACTCTTCTGTATAATTGGAATAAATATTATAGAAAGTAAGCTTATCTTCTTAGAGCTCACTTAAAACTCCTTCAAAACAATTCCAGGAACAGGTGAAATAAGAGGAATTATACATTATCTGTGGATTTTTTTCTTCTACTAAATTTCTATATTTTGAAAGCTTTTTATTACCTGTAGTATAGAGATTATGAACATTAATTTCTGTGAAATCTGTGAAAAAATATGTCTAAATATGAACATATCCATGATTTATCTGTATGGGCAAAGTCATTGTCTGCAGGTAAAATTCAGTTTCATATAACATATTTACTGAATTCTCAGGAATAGTTTAAATTTTGTATTTGTAAATGTTTGACTGCTAGTTCCTAAAGCATAGTGAGCTTCTAAGGTAAAATTCTGGCTATTATTATTACTACTAAAACTACTTTAATTCCTTAATCCCTACATTCAGATTTTGTTCTTCTGTGTGTTCTGGGATCATTGTAATTGCTAGACATATGATAACTCATTGAATCATAGTTCAGGCAGCTTAGCAGACTATTGCTTTTCTTGTTGGACCTTTACTGAACTCCTGAAGCTAAGCTCTTGGCAAAGTTGTCCAGTTATTTGTTTATCCTAATAAATGGAGCTTAACTTCTTTCTAGTTTTCATGCTCAATTCTTGAATTCTTGAACCTGCCCACTTTGGTCAGTCTATTCCATCTTTTGGCCATTCAGTCAACTATAAACACTACAGGTATAATTATATTTCCCTTCTAGAATCTTTTCCCACTATCCTATCCTGGCTGAACTCTTTAAAAAAAAAAACAACAGATGAATTTAGGTATTTGTAGAACACATTTGGTGAATTATGATCTTTGAGATACTTTCTATCTCTATGATACTTTGTGTTTGATGCAGTAAATGCTAAAAATAAAAAAATGATTATATGATAATAATAATAATATAAGTGTTTATATAACACCTACTATATCCCAGGTGCTTCACTAAGCACTTTTGACAAATCATATCTCATTTGATGTTCACAACAACCTTGAGAGGTAGATGCTATTGCTATCCCCATTTACAGATAAGTAAAGGGACACAAAGATGAAATGACTTGCCTAGATTAAGTAAGTATGCAAAGCCATATTTTAACTCATGTCTTCCTGACTTGAGGTCCCAGGGCCTAACCATTTTACCACCTAGCTGCTCTAAGGTGACACTAGAAATTGATTTTAAATTAGCCTTTCCTTTACATTCAGAAATTTTTATATGATATTCCAAGAGTTTATATTTTGTGAATGCCAGCTTTACAACACCACCACAAAAATAGGTTATTCATAAAAACCCTGGTTAGATAAGACCAGAATTTTCCTTAAATGACTTCTTTCCTGTCACTGACTATATGAGGAGATTTTTCTTGAGAGGATACAAAGCTAGGTTTGGAATTTTACAAATCTCAGCTTTGCTTACGCAACTTCCTGTTTATCTTGAAGTATAAAACCCTCAGTTGATTGGAGATTATGCCTCCTAGATTTAGTAGGTGCCTAAAACCATGTGAGTCACCATATTCAGATAACTTACTGAATATATATGTTTCCAGATGGAGACAGAGGGAGGGAAGGTTATCAGGGGTTTGTTTGGCCACATCCAGAGAAACTGAATGCTATTTTATCATTTTTGTTTGTTTTTCCACATGTTCTTGCAGTGTTAGAGAAAAATAAATTTCTTCCTTTGTCAAATGATGAGTATTTTGCAAGTACCTCGTTTTGTTACCATGTAACCTGAAAGCCTTTAGTTTTTTCTCAGTGAGTAAAAGTAGTTGGAACATCAAGCAGAACATAATAGAAGTTCAGCTATTATTAAGCCCATGGAAAGCCAAGTTTTATAAGGTGGTTTCCTTTAGTAGGCACATCAAGGGGCTTGATGATTGTGAAAGGGACTTCTTTATTTTCTTTGTCTCTTTTGTCTTTGTCTATTTTGAGTTAATCAATCAAGAAACCCCTACTTAACACTTTGCTAGCCATCAAGTAAGAGAATTCACAAGTCACTTACTTAGAGAGCTTCACACTTTTAACTCAATCATTCAGAAACTTGGGAATTCTTTGGTAAGAGTTTACATCCTCAGAGGATGAGAGGTGGATCCCACAGGCACAGAATTCCTGGGCAGTGCTAGGCATTTTAGAATCTGTGATTGGCCTCTGTGAAGAGGGGAAAGAACAGAAGGTTATGTGTAAAAAAGGACTATAAAAGTCCAGAACTTCCTGTCCTCACCTAGCCTTTGGAGGACTGCTCCTTGGGATTTCTTCTTTGGACTTCTCAAGACTACTGACTTGGAGAGATTCCTGCCTTGGTGGATCTGTGAGGAGACCCTCTCTGCTTGTTGGAGCTTCAGTGGAATACTCCCTTCAGCGTGAGTTCTGAGGAGAGACTCTTTTCCTTGTATCCCACATCAGCTTGCTGGTGAGCAGTTCAGACTTCAATGTGGAGATTAGAACTTTTTCAGGGAACAAGCTGAATTTCATCAGATCAGAACTTTGGATAAACTCCTTACCTCTTCCCCTCCAACATTTCATACTTCAACTCTTTCTCTTCTTCATTATAACTAAAAGTTGCTAACATTTTTTTTTTCTGTCTTAGGGATAGTATTTTGAATTCGTCAACCACAACATTGAATTTATAACTCTCTTATTTAGTCAAAAATCCAATTTAACACTTACATGATAGATATCAGAACTACCTAATGGCTTTAGTCGATGTTGATTTTCTTGATTGTAGTTATTTTATATATTATAAATAGATAGCTATGCAAATGTATATGTGTAATCTTTATAGATACAAAAATAGATACAATAATTCAAGAAATTCATGATTACTACCTAAGATTATATATTTACATTTTACTGACTGCTTGACTAACATGAAAATAATTTTTAAAGATCTTCAGGAAGAAATTTTTAATAACTATACAAAAGTAATATAGACAATTATTACTAATATACCAAACAAACCAAAAAAATAGATCAACCATGAGAATTCTCCCAATTCTTATTCCAATGTACAATTCTTCACTTCTGGTAACAGTTATCTTTTAAAAGACAATTGTCAGATTTAAAGATCTTTCCCCAATCCATAGGATATGGTGAATTTTAGGAAGATAAGAATAGAGGTCCATTAGATGGGTTGTGATCTGTCCCACCAGAGAAAAGGCCCAATTCAGTGACATTGCTTGTTTTAATGGTTGTTGTCCTTTTTATTCAAAGATCAAAATGACATTACCACATGGATGTCAGGGTATCTGAAGTCGAGGATTACCTCCTCTTTTCTTTATTTGTCTTTGCTTTGGATAAAGTTGTGGATTTGTTTGTCTTTGCTTCAGACAAAGATGTGGATAAACCTTTACCCATCCTGGGACCAAGGATGGAACAGTAAACATGAAGGAAGCAGAATAACACTTATGAAAAGCAAATTGTGATAAGGTGGGCGCCTATCCCCTTATCTGTCCCTCTTCCCCTTGTTTGTATTTGTAATAAACGAAGGATGTGGGTTAACCTTTGAACACCTGCCTATCCCTGGACCAACGTTAGGGTTTCTGGAATGAAGAATCATAAATTCCTGTGGGTTTTGTCTAAGTAGTCTTTGCCTATAAAAGTTCTGTGTGAAGCAAATAAAATTGGCATTATTTCTCTCTTTTCATATAGTGTCCATCTTTTCTTTTGTTACTCTTCATTTTTCGTTACCCCAAACAGGATGTCACAGGACTGGCCGACCCTGTGGATGAGTCTTGTAAGCAATAGAGTCTTACAGGTATCATGTATCTGACTGAGATTGTTTGGACCAATAAGAGCCAGGAAGTCTCTACCAAAGGTCAGGCACAAATAATCTGTAGGAACATTTGGAATAGAGACATCTTTAAATTTGCATATCTCATGTTTCCTTTTGTTAGATTTTATGGTTGGACTTAATATTTAAGTGGTGGTTGCCATGGATTTAATTTATAAATCCCAAAATGGATTACTAAAATAAAATGTAATTTATAGTAGTTTATTTTTACAATAGAGAGAAGATAGTAAATAAGAGAGAAAGAGGGGAGAGAGAGGGAAAACTCCGGCTTCCTCTGAGCTAGGTAGAAATTCTAAGGCCCTAATCAGGGAAAGGAGTCTCAAGATGATGGACCTTTCTCGGAGGTTCACACTTACAGAAAGGTGGGGAAACTAAGTCAGTCTTTCACTCACCATGGTGACTGTCTAAAAGGAAAATAGTCTGAGGTCTCCTGCACAAGCTCCTCCAGGGGTCCAGGTCCATAACCAAGTCCAAGTGTCTGTCTTCTAGTATCTCCTCAAGTATCTGTCTTCCAGTCTGTCCTCCAAGTGACTCTTCTTCACTCCAAGCTCAAAGAGACTCATCCTCCAGTCCAACTCTGTCAGAGTTCTTTGAATCTATATCTCTTGTGTGCCCTCGTTTCCTTTATTTGAGAATCTTTTTCTTTTGTGTCACCTCCCCTAAATTTCATGCCAACCAATCACAGCAGATGCTCCTCTCCAGGACTGCCCACTCAATGTATGAAATAAGTGTTCTTATGTTTTTTGGTTAGATCACATCTTTTGTAGTTAGTTCACACCGTTAGTAGTTAGTTCTCACCTTTTTGTAGTGAAAATGGGTAGATATACTTCAAATACTGAGTTAACACTTTCGGGGGATTTAAATCTAAAAATAGATAGGGAATTACAATTCAATCTTCCCAATAAAGGAAGTGCTAAGTACCTTCATTGTTACAATCAGGAGATTACAATTTAATCTTCTTAATCCCCCCCTGATTTTTTATAATTTAATCTTTACACTTTGAACTACTGTGACTCTTCTTTGCTCATAAAGAATAGTATCTTCCTTAATAAGGGTATGCCATGTTTGAAGATTGGATTTGGCTCTCCCCTGATTGTAAAAATAAAGGTACTTTGCTCTTCCTTGATTGTGAAGATTAAATAGTAACCCCCCTGTCTATTTTTAGATTTTAATCCCTAAAGTGTAAACACAGTACTTAAAGTTGATCTACCCATTTTGGATTTTAACCACAAAAAGGTGTGAACACCTATATCATACATTGAGTGGGAGATCTGTGACCCATGTGTGAAAGAGTTGGCAGTCCTGGAGTGGAGCATCAGCTGTGTTTGGTAGATATAAAATTTAGGGGAAGTTACACAAGAAAAAAGGTCTTTAAAAGTGGAAACAGAGACACACTTTATCGAGAGACACTCAGACTTGAAGTGAAGAGAAGAGATATACTTGGAGTTTGAAGGAGACACTTGGACTTGGTTATGGAACTGGACCCCTGGAGAAGCTCATGCAGGAGACCTCAGACTGCTTTCCTTTTAGACAGTCACCATAGTGAGTGTAAAGGCTGACTTCCTTGCTCTTTCTGGAGTCATGAGCCTCCTGGGAAAGGCCCATGGTCTTGAGATTCCTTTGCCCTGGCTGGGGCCTTAGAATTGCTAACTGGGTCAGAGGAAACTCTCTCTCTCTCTCTCAAACACACACAATCTCTCTCTTTTTCTTTCTCTCTCTCTCTCCCCTTTTCTCTATTCCTTAATTAATCTTCCTTCTATTATAAAATAAACTACCATAAATTCCATTTTATTTTAGTAATTCATTTTGGGATTTAGAAATTAAATCCATGGCAACCAATTAAATATTCAGTCCAACCATAAAATTAACATATGATAGATGTCCTGTGCCATTGTCTCTCATGTCTCACAAATGATACTGAAGTTCTTCAGAGAGACATTAAGAGTTTCCTTGTATCACTTCTTCTGACCTCATTATGAGCACTTGCCTTGTGTACATTCTCCGCAAAATAGTCTTTTAGGCAAAATGCACTGGCATTTAAACAACGTGTGGCCAGCTCATCAGAGTTGAATAAGTTTACTCTAGTAGAGTTTGAAGACTTGGCAGTTCAGCATGAGAAAGGACCTCAGTGTTCAGTATCTTATCTTGCCAGCTGATCTTTGGAAACTTCCTAATTCAAATGGAATGCTGGTATACTCTACAGGTTTCATAGTCATATAACTGTGAGGTCAGCAGAATGGTAATACTTATTGGAATTCTGAAGACTCCTAGGATCTAAACAAAAACAAAAAGTGAAGTCCTTTGCTGTGTAACTTTTACAAAGGTATACCCCCCCCCCAGATATCTGCAGAGTCATTGTTAACACCATACATTTGTGAAGGCTACTTGCTTTGACTGTAAGAATATCTAACCCCATTATCAATCATTTTTTTTTTGCTTCAGTTTCTAAAAACATACTGTGGAGTGATGATTTATGTAGGTGAAAATTCAGGATAAATAAAGTCACAGAATTTATGAATTCAGGGGGAAGTCAGGTGCTTTTTAGTCCAACTCATATCTGACAAATAATTCCTTCTAAAACATCTGTGAAGAGTATCACTGAATAGTGTTCATTTGAAAAATGCTCACTGACTTTCCCTTCCTGTCTTCTGGAAAGAGTTTATTTCCAGTTGAAGGTTAAGTCCTAGCTGAGTCAAGCACTGGTACAATATTTCGTTAGATAGGTTAATGTCTCCTTTACCCTTTTGTATTTCTCTGTTTTGTATTTCTCTACTTTCACTCTTTCAACCTCTTTTGTAAATAAAAGCTAATAAAGTCATTTCGACTTTGAGCATATATTTCAGTCAAACCATTAAAATTTAATTCTTACATTACTTGGGAGTCAGCACATTGCTTTCGAAATTCTAATTGGTCACTTTTCCTAATGATCTGCATCAGTCAGCACTCATGGAAATTGGAGGACATGTCTACATACTTATTATAATCCTTCTGGTTCATTTATTGACTTAATATGTCTATATGTTTTATTTATATCTATAAGATATAGATATGTAAAGAAATAAACAAAGATCTAATTCTATCAAACAGTTTTGACTGATTTTTTCCCCCCAAGGGAAGGGTGTATTCAATTGACTGGAAAAATCAGTTTGACTTGTTGAATCAATTTGTGTGTATAGATTAGCATCAATGATACTTTGACTTTTATTGAGGAATTCTATAGATTCTATCTTAATCTTTCTTATGCTAAAAATCTACTGAGATCTCACTATAATTGGGACTTTCCCTGGAATTTAAAATGTTATGAAAATAAGTGGTCAATAGAAAACATTAACTTTAGTGTACCTATGAGTTACATATATGTGTATATATGTACCTATGAGTTACATATATGTGTATATACATATACATATATACACATATATGTAACTCGTAGGTACATATGTTACATATATACACATATATGTAACTCATAGGTACACTAGAGTTAATGTATATATATATATACACACATATATATATATATATTTTGTAGGTATATATACTAGGTACATTGGCAAAAATTTCAATTTAGTATATTAATACCCCAAATAATACAAATTATATTTGTGATTGTGTTTAATAGATATTATTGTGATGATGATGATGGTGTTTATAACTATTAGGGAAAAAATATTGGGTCTATGGAGTTCTAGTTCAGTCTTTTAACCTTTCAATGGTGGTGGAATTTGTTTTACTGAAGCAAAATTATGCTACAAATATTAGTCTTACCTACAATGGAAAGTAATTTATTTTTTTTTCAAAAAACTTCCTGTAGACTTTAAGATGTATTTACAAGGATATGTGAGATAATAATCCCAGGGATTCTTAAAGGGAATGGAAGATCAAGGAGTTAATCTTTCTTTATTTCTTTCTTTTTTATTTACAAAGATACTGAAAAACACTGCAGAAACCATGAAGTTCTGAAATATTCATTTCCATTAATCACCAGAAATATGTCATTCAAGGTTCACCAATCTGCTCCTAACAGATTGTAAATGATTAGAACCACAGAAAAGGCAAAAAACTCACAGAGTCCTGTCACATGCTACGAGGAACATTCACTGACCCCACTCTCCCACCCCTGAGAGGGCATTATGATGTCTCTGAGCAAAAATCATGATCATAAAAAACATTTACCCTTATTTTGTAGTCTTGAAGATCATATCACAAACAAAGTTATTGATTGTATGTTTCTTCACTTAGGAATCAGGATCATGTTTGTAGAATGAAGGTATTTAAATATTGGACAGTCTCTAGGGAATTTGCCTTGTTATTTTTCAAGTATGTTTTTCTAAATTTCCGGTGATAGTGGTGCTGTTTGATTGCTGGCTCATTAAATACAGACTGATTGTTCATATTACTGGACTGATTTCATAAGTGCTTATAGCATTCAGGTTTATACAGCAGAAAGCTCTGCCTGCCAGAAGGATCCAGCACTTAAATTATGAAGGCATTATAAATTAGATATAAGAATATTCAATAATCAAGCCCCAGAGTTCCAAGATAACCCAAAGTTTGTATTTCTCATTAAATATTTAACTATCCAGATAAAGAAAATTTCTTTGTGGAATTTTCCCCCCAAATTGTTACAAAAATTCTTCAGCATCATTGAACAAGAAGAGGCTCAAGGAGCCATTTCATACTATCTCTTTATTTTACAGATAAGGAAATTGAGGTACAGTTTATTGTTCAGGGTCACAAAAATAGTAAACATCAGAGGCAGAATTTGAACTGACATCATTTGACTTTAGAGCCAATATTCTTCATTTTGAGTCACCTTCTTAGATCTCTTAAATTGACTTATTTTGACTTTAAGTTTTCTATGTGTACTCTATCTACTGAAGATTTTCTACCTGTGTCCAACTTTGGGCTTAGGAGGAAGGGTGGGATTCATGGGAATCAGTTCAGTTTTTCTCTGTTGTAGTGCCATTTCTTAGATTATTTTAAGGCAATATCACTATCCAGGCCTTTGAATCATGGCCTATTGCTCTTGTTTCTTCTTTAGCTCTCTAAGCAGAACATCAGATTCAACTTATGACACTAGTATTTCTTTACTCTCCTCTCAACTATATAACCATTCATTTTAGGCTTCTTTTCTAGGATACACACACACACACACACACACACACACTCACACTCACACACACACATGCACGCACGCACAATATCCTTCTCTGTAAATGTGGATATTTTTAAGATAGGTTTTGTAAATCACTTGAAAGGTTTTGTCATACAGACATTTCAATTAAAATATTCTGCAACTACATAATGAATCATTGCATCTGGTAAATAAGATCTTTGGGAAACAGATGCAAATTCTATTTTCATGATTATTTGCTTAATCCAAGAAGATGGTTTGAATAATATATTATCATAATTTAATTTATAAGGAATTTTTTCTTGATGAAACTATCTTTTTGAGGATATTAAGAAAATTGAAAGGATAAAATAGCCAAGGTAGACTAGAAACTGCCTAACATTAATTACCAAAATGAAAATCATTCACAGAAAATAAGTGCTATATTAAATGAAAATAAACCACAATTTTTAATTTTTTAAAGTGGTGACCAAAGAAGTATTTAAGTGCTTAATATTATCATGTTAAAAGAGGATTATTTTTTTTCTACTTGGTACCAGAGGGCAGAACCAGGAGTTATAGTGAGTCAGAGTGAATCAGTGTTTTTGAAATGGCATTTTTTGCTTCATATAAGGAAATTCTACCCAATATTGGACCTCTCACAATATGGATTTGTTGACCTTCTAATTTAGTGGGATCCCCATAATTTGAGGTCTTCAAGTAAGAATTTGTTTACTACTTGTGAATGTTGTAAAAAATGTTCTTATCAAATAGATGTTTAACTAGATGATGTACAAGGCTCTTCCAAATCTGAGATTCTTTAAGTCCAGTATGTTTACTGAGCAACTCCTCTTTACCAATTCCTAAGAAGCAAAATCCCTGATCTTATGGGGTTGACTGTTAGGGAGAGAATTAGTGATGACTTTTTAAAAAGTTGGATCTTAAAGGATGGCTATGTCTCATCTAAGTCAGTACCCTCAGGAAATAGAAATGAACTTCACTAAATTCCTCACGTAAGATATTCCATCTTCCAGAATGTTCACTGACTAATCCTCATGCCTGGAGTTCTCTTCTTCCTCATCTTTGCCTCCTACCTTCCTTCAAGTCTCAGCTAAAATCTCATTGTTTTAGGAAACCTTTTCTGATTTTTTCAATTTGTAATTATTTCTGATTCCTCTCTAATTTATCTTGTATATGTCTTATTTGTACATAGTTGCTTGTGTGTTGTCTTTCCACTAGACTATGAGCTCCTCAAAAGCTGAGATTGTCTTTTCCCTTTTTATTTTTAGCACAAAAGCTTCACTTAGGATTTGTTGAATAATTGGCTGATTAATGTAAGTCACAGCCTAATTCTCAGGAGAATAAAAGAAGTAGGAAAAAGAATTCTGGGTATATGGAGTGAGCTTAAAGAAACATTTCTTGGATCAACAAAAGAAAAAGAAGGAATATTTGACCAGACATTTCAGATTTCAAGATTAGAGTAGCCTAACCTAGTAGAAACTAAATGGACTATATGTTGCATTTAGTGAGTAGGAAAATCCTGCCCCTAAATCATCTCTCATGCTTCCTTAAACCCTGAACTTATTTGACAGGAGTCTTGGAGGAAGAAAATGTTGGTTCATAAGTATAATAAAACATTAGCATACAATAAGAAATTATAAATGTGAATAATTATCAGAAACATAGGAATATTGCCTTGGACTGATGTAGAAAAAAATAGCAGAATTGTAAGAACAATATGTATAATGCTTCAACATCATAAATGAAAAGATTACTAAAAGAAAGTCACAGGGTATAGGAGAGGATCTACACTGCCAAAATGTGACCATAATTAGATGTGGTCATAATCAGACAATTTTGTTTTATTTATTTTTCTTTTTTCACAAGAAATTGTTCAGTGTGGAGCCTTTCATCTCTCATGACTAATGTAAAGATAAAAAGTAATCAATCAATTTTAATTTTGCATCAGATTACATTTAATGAAATTATAATATAGATTAATTTGAGTTATTATATCTCTTGTTTTAGAGTGAGTTACATGTGTTACATGTGTTACAATGTGATTTAGTACAATTGGATTATTTTCATCTAAATACACCAATGAGTGTGGCTCCAAAATGAGGGAATGATTATTTTAGTGAAGAAATAGCAAGAGGAAGTGGTAATTGTGGGATATTAGAGCATGTGGTGTACCTTAGTAGAAGATTCCTAGATAGTGGGACCTAATAGAGAAATTTTGCTATCCCTTGATGTGTATTAATGTATTAAGGCCGAAAAGGGAAAAATGAAAAATATATGTGAGCAAGATTAAAAATTAGGCTCTACCTCCTTAATTAATTATGTTTGAGTTGTTGGAATCTACACTCCTCTTATCCCACAACACACACACACACACACACACACACACACACACAGAAATATGAAGAGGCAGTGAATTGAGCGGAACTTAAAACGTTCATTAGGGCCATTACAGAGGAAGAAAAAACAGGCATTCTAGATCATGGAATGATGGGAGTGAATTTATTGCTGCTCAAAATTGTGGGATTGTAGATTTTAAATGGCAAAAGGCTTTAGAAACCACCTAGTCCAAACAAATCCCTCATTTTACAGAGGAGGGAATTGAATACAACAAATCAAAAACAAACAAACAAACAAAAAATGACTGAAAGTTTCAGATTAAAGAAAAAAGAAGAATTTTGTTATAAAGTATTCTGCCTGTAATTCCCACATTCTTTCCAACTCAAAGACGTTCTGTTGGATGATCTATGCTTTTCCCCTATACGTAAATTAGGAGAAAATTATTCAATAAACATATTTTATATTCAGTGGACAATGAGGAATCTAGTTTGTTTGGAACAAGGAGTATATAAAAACAGGGAATAAAAAAATAAAATCCCCTGCATATTAGGACTGATCATGGCCTTAGAAATCATCCAGTCTAATCCATTCATTTTTAGGTATTGCAGGGGATTAAGTAATAAAGTTATAAATCAAACCAGTCATTTTTCAGAAATAACCAACAGGATAAACTAACCGGTCAGTTTAGGAATCCCCCATATAATAATAGCATGCATTTTCTCAGAATGGTTATATGAGATAGCTGGGTTGCTAGATAAGATCTTTGGACTTAAAATTAGGAAGGCCTGAGCATAAATTCTCCCTTATGCACTTACCAGCTATATTCAAATCATTCAGCTTAGTTTTCTCTTTTGTAAGATAAGGAAACTGGACTTGGAGTGGTTTATAAGAGCCTTTCTGTCTAAAATTTATCATTCTGTGAACCCTACATTTGAGCTTTTTAAATTAACATAGAAAGTCAATTTCATCAACATTCTCTTCATCCATCCTCTAATATCTCACAATGATGCTGGGATCACTTTGTAACCTAACTAGTAGAAACGATACCCATTAGAAAGAGGACTGGTCAGGAATATTTTATTGTTATTGAGGCATTTTCTGTTATGTTTGACTCTTTGTGTCCCCATTTGATGTTTTCTTGGAAAAAGATACTGGAGTCATCTGCCATTTCTTAAAGCTCATTTTACAGATGATGAAATGGAGGCAAACAGGGTTTAAGTGACTTATTTAGAATTATATAACTACTGAGGCCTTATTTGACCTAGGGAAGATGAGTCTTTCTGACTTGAGATCCAGCACTCTATCCATTAAGCCATTTACTTATCCATTTAGGTTTAAGTTCTTTTTCTAATAGTAGTGGAACAAGAAATTTTCTTAAGTTGTTTGGTCCCCCAGATAACACTTTAAGATTAAAAGTCATAATTATGCTGCCTGCCTAAAAATAATAGAAGGAATTTCTGTGCAAGAACTTCTCTAAAAGAAAGTTAAGAGAAAATTTAAAAAAATAAACTTTGTTTAGCGAAATGAAATAGCTAAATGAGATCTGTTAAACCCTTGTGTGTAACATTCATCCTCTGAACATACTGCATTGTGGTTACTTCTTTGAGAATTGTCTTAGAAGGGATATCCAGTTGAGAGAAGCCTGTCAGTGCAATTAATAACCAGGGAGATCTTACCTAACACCTTATCTGTGTCTTCACTTGAAAAATTAATCTACAGACTTTAATGAGCCTAGCAAGGAGCATATTAATCTAGTTAATGTGAGGAATCAGGTTTACTTTCCAGGCAGGTTTTGCTCAAACTATAGATAGAATAAATAATCTGAGATGTTTTGCAAATATCTGTTGTAAGGAAGCAAATGGTGGTGGTGGTTGGGAGGAGGGAAGCCTTTATCCCAATGAGTTTCTTCAAATAATTATTCCTGTGCCCCATGGCAGGCATTTTTGTATGGCACCAGATAAGAAAGCATATTTTCCAAAGCAGGTATTTTGTTATTTCTGTTGACATTCCTATCAGACATTAAAGCAGTGAATAATCAGACTGAACTTTTCATTGGTTTGGGAGTATTTTAATATCACTAGTTGAATCTTATTTAGTTAAAATTCAAGGTGAGTTTGCTAATTATCACCAGAGGCAAAGCAATCTTAATGGGTCATATATGTCCCCATTTGTTCATGTGCATCTTTGAATTCATTACAGTGGGACATTTACCCGAGTTTAATGAGATTGTATATGCTGAGAAGATAGCATATGTTGTAGCAGTTGACTTATAAATTAGGATGTCTATGACAGGTGGTTTCTGTTTGGAGCCTACAATTTGGATTCGTGCTCTTGTTTATAAATTAGACTCAAAATAACTTCTTCAAAAGAGCTTACTAAAATCATTTTGCCCATGAATCATATGTAATGAATTGGGATAGCTTAGTTTAACAAAGGGCTTTCCTCTTATGCTGCTGGTTTTTTCATCTGAGAGATTCTTTGAAAGCAGCTCCATTTAATATCCTAAAAAGAATGAGTAAAAATGAACACTGGCTGAGTAAACTGTTTAAATCTAGGTTTTTCTTATTATTCTTAAGGCATCATTTGAACAGAGAAATAGGGAGGATAAAAGCTACACAGCATGAAACTAGATTTTATTTTACTTTATTTTTTTTATTCTGCACTGACTATTTCTATAAAGAAGTACATGTGCAGGAAGAGGAAAGAAAAGATATCCCCTTACATGCATACAAACATATACAGAAAGGAAATTGAAAAACCTATCACTTTAGCAATCTCTTATTTGACCACAATTTATCAGAATGTGGAACTTTTCCAATTCTTAACTTCTAGACCCACATCTATTTCAATACCTTAATAAAAGAAAATATCATCTGGAGACACCTCCCACTTTTTGTCAGGAAATTATCTCTTGCTGGTTACATAGCTGGTAAGTGTATAAGGCAGAATTTATGTTCAGGTCTTCCTAATTGTATGACCAGAACTCTTATCTAATAACCAACCAGGTAGTCATTCTGAGAAAATGCACACTAATTATATGGGGTTCCTAAATTGACCAGTTAGTCGATCCTGTTGGTTATTTCTGCAAAATGACTGGTTTGATTTATATTTCCATTAATGTGACTGTTTTGAAATTTTTTAAAGGAGATGCAAAAGATAAAAGGCCTGCTTATATGATCTCTGGGTCAATCAGCTAAAAGTCAGAGGCTGTGTGCTATAGTGGAGAGTCATCTATGCCTAGAGTCAAAAAAGACCAGGATTTGAATCTTAGGGTTGATGCTCAATATTTGTTGGAACTGAACCAGACTCTTAACTCCTTGAAGCCTCAGTATCTTCCCTCTGTAAACAGAGATAAAAAAATACCCGGAGTGAACTATAATGTTGTGTAATCAATAAAGCACCAGTTTTGGAAGTAGAAAGACCTGGGGAAAAAGTCTTGCCTGAGTCACATATTAGTTGTATGACTATAGGCAACTAATTTAACCCAGGATCATAGTTTTTGAAGCTCAAAGCTAAAGTTCATTGACTTCGACTCAGATTTTATAAATGAAGATACTGAGGTTGAGGTGTTGACATGTCCTCAGTTGGATAGCTTGTAAGTATCTGTAGGAGGACTGAAACTTAAGTCTTCCAGATTCCAACTCCAATACTCTATTCACTGTGCTATCTAATTTCAGACTAGTAAGTTAGAAATGATAGGGTACAAGGTAGTTCAATGGATAAAGTGCCAGGCTTAAAGTAAGGCTTGTCTTCTTGAGTTCAAATCTAACTTCAGACACTTACTAGCACTGTAACCCTGGAAAGGTCAATAACTGAATTTGCCTCAGTTTCCTCATCTGTAAAATGAGCTATAGATGGAAATGGCGGACTACTCTAGGAGCTATACCAAGAAAATCTCAAATGGGATCACAGAGAGTTAGACGTGAGTGGACAACACAAGTTTCTAGATAATGGGTTAACTTAGCAACATCAGTGAAGTTTTCACTCTAGAAGTTCTCCAAACCATCTAAATCATCTACTGATTACACAACCACAATGAAATCACATTCAGTTTTCTGAAGAACTCTATTGATGTTCAGTCATTTTTTAGTCATGTCTAACTTCGTGATCATTTATGATTTCCTTCTCCAAATTATTTCACAGATTTGGAACTGAGACCCACATGATGAAGTGACTTACGCAGTGTCACCCAGCTACTAAGTGTGTGAAACTAGAATGGAACTCAGGAAAATGAATCTTCCTGACTCCAGGACAGGTACTTTATCCACTATTCCATCTAGATGCCCTTGAAGGATTCTAAGCACTCTATACAAATTTGAATTTATATTCAAACTTAATTATATATTCAAACTTAAATATGTATGCATATATGTATATATTATAAATATATAAAATTGACATGATTTTGTCTCTTGAGTTCCAACTGATATGAGACACTGAATCAAATCTTTTTCTTTTTCAAATCAAATTTTTTTCTCATCCATAGTCTGAATACTATGACACAGATAAGTTGTTGAAGCATGAGGATATTGGTAGATGTATTTACCATTTGTGTATATACATATATCAGTAGTCCTATATGTCCATATATAGGAGGAGGCACCTATTTATCTGGATATTTCACACACATGTGTGCATGCATACACATACATGAAACCCATCATATAATTTGGATCTGAATATTGTAGCTCATTATCACAATACCAAATTTCTTCTTGGCTGGGTATATATACTGTGCCATAGAGTGCGTGCGTAGTTGTAGAATATCAGTTGTCTCTGTAAAAAGAGAAGCATCTCTACTCACCCACCTGAGCTGAGCTTCCTCGAAGAGTGCTTCATAAAATCTTTTGCCAAGTAGTTCAGAAATCTCATGCTCTATGTTAGTGATAATTAACCCTTATATTTGAATCCTTTGTCAGTGAACATACTGTCAGTCTCTTAAAGAATCTCTCCACATTCTGTTCACTTCCCAAATATTTAAATGAAAGGCAATTGCTAAGGAAAAATAGCTTCACACAATCAAGCTATTTCATTTTTTTCTGTCTCTACAAAGAAGAAAATATTACTCCTATCAAATTACAAAAATAATAATGCAATTAATCTAAATAAAAATGCAACATATTTTTATGTCTTTAGGGTTTCTGAAAAATAAATAACAGAATATATTTCTTTTTGATTTAGATGCTTTATTTAGATTTTGACACAAATGCAGGCTATAAATTCCAATTTGTAATGCAGAAGAGAGATAAAAATATCTTTTGATGTTGGTTTGGCTCATAAACTATCCTCCTACATTTCTCAGGAATACATTTAAAGATTAAATTCTTTTTGAAATAAAAAGAAAAAAATGGAGGGAGGAGTTTAGGTAATTTTTCCTATTAAATACTGTTCATTTCAAATGCTAAATTTTTTTTCATTCTTTGGGTAATGTTAGCAAACTTTTGATCTCTGTATAGGGAAAATAACAACAACAAAAAAACCCCAAAAAACAGAGAAACCCAGAGATCATCTAGTTTCATTTATCTCATTTCACATATAAGAAAACTGAGATTCTAAGAAAAGGCTACCTAGTTAGTTTTTAGCAGAGACCTCATGATTGAATGCAGCCTACAACCTTGAAACATCAGTGTAACCACACTGATGCTGTAAGATGCTCTAGGATGAAGAAGGTGCAGATGAAGAAGATGCTAAGGTAAAAAAATCCACAAGGTTCAGTAGCTGCTTGACCAAAGAGAAAGATGAATAAGAATGAAGAATAGAGTATAAATGCACAATTATAAACCTGGGTGACCAGAAGGATGATGATGGCCTCAAATGAAATAGGAATAAGTTTAGGGAAAAGATAATGAATTATGTGTTGGACATGTTTTTCTTGAGATGCCTAATGACATACAGGTAGATATGCCCAGTAAGTAAGTGATGCTGTCAGAGTTCCAGGGACAGAATGAGGGGTAGGTATTTTTACTGGGGAGTCATCTGCATATAGATGATAATTAAGACAATAAAATCAAATGTTAAACAATTATAATATATAACCCTCCTTCCATAATCAAAATTCCCAATCACCCTCTAATAATAATGATAAATGATATTCATATGTATTTTAGAGTCTACATATTTTTATTCCCAACACATTTGTGAGATAATTAATGGTGAGATTATCACCCTCATTTTAAATATAACAAAACCAAAGCTGAAAGTTTATGTGACTTCCTCAAAGTGACAGTCCTGGTAAGTGTCAGATCTTACCTTGACCTATCACCAGACCAAAAGTGAGAGATCCTAGATCAGATGATTATTAGATATAGAGCTAGAGACTATAGATATTACCTAGCCTAATATCTTCCTTTTATAGATGATGTTGTGAGACAGAGAAGTGAAATGATTTGATTAAGGCTAATCTGGGATGAAGGGATAAATATTACATGATTAAAACAGTGACCTCAAAGTAAGAATAATTCATAGTTATAAACCTCCCTGAGGATATGTGTACTCTCAAAGTGGAATTTATTAACCCAAATAGATCGTTATCTTTTGTATCACAGATGGGTTGTGAACAGTAGGGGGGCAAGTATATTTTGTACTTTTTCCTTATTGGGGGAAGGATGAAGAAGGCTGTATTTAAGGGGAAGAAGGGAAGAATTAAATTACAGATTATTTCAAATAGTAAAATGTCAGAAGTCAGAATTATCTTTCTTGCTTTCAACCATGACCCACTTAATTCCATTCTCTTCCCCTTCACTTTGGCAATTACAGCTGCATCTCAAAGGACTAAGTAAAAACAAAGAGTCATCATTCAGGGAAAGAGATTGTGGGTTGGCACAATTCACTGAGGATATAAGAAACCAACCCCAATGGCAGAGAGGTCTCTTGTAATGGATCTGTAAAGAAGATAATGTGGGCTAGAAAGAGAGGAGACTATATCTGGCATTGATAGCTTTTAAAGTATGTGATCATTTCTAGGAAAAGTGGTAGACATAGAATCTCATGAGACTTTTAAAACAGTACTGGACAAAGTACTAGAAATATACTCTAGGGAGTAATAATGAACCGAGAGAAAGAGATAGCGAATACTTAATGTTTTTCATCACCAAAGTCTAAAATTAAAAGTCTCTCATGCTTTTTAAAACTTATTTTGTTTTCCTTTTTCAGGTGAAGGAGCAGACAACACATTTGTTCTCTGAGACAGTAACAATATTACCTAAAAAAGGGATATTTTTCCAAAACATTATTTTTTTAAATTACTTTTTTTTTTTAAGAGCTGGAAGGTACCTTAGGGTTCACCTAGTCCAACTCTTTCATTTTATAGATAAGGAATCTGAGTCCAGGACTCATTTAAATTTCACATCTGAAAAGCAATAGAAACTCCTCTTTGGTACTGCAAATGCAGTGTCCTTCACTCTGCATCATAACACCTACTCTTTACCATGACATGGATAGCCTCAAAATGGAGCAATAATAAATTGGATTCAGGCTATGAAGTTTGCATTTTCATGGTCAGTGATCAAAGTTAAGCCAAACTTCCCTTCATGATTCTCCTTTCCCTACTCTCATTTAAAACACCTTTGTAAGGTATTCATCCTTCAAAACTGTTCTTTTTAGCATCCATCCCTTAATTGCTACAACTAATGGTCTTTCATCCTCCATGAACTCTCTGAAGTGTTTCATACCATTGACTACTCTCTCTCTCTCAGGATACTCTCTTCTCTGGCTTTTAATGAAACTCCTCTTTTCTGGTTCTTTTACTTTTCAATTTGACACTTCCAGGTTTTGTTTGCTGTTTAATCATACACATTATTGGATAATAATTCCTCTTACAACAAGTATATACTAAGGTTCTAGCCAGAGTCTCTTCTGCTCTTTAAAATCAGTCATTGGCAAGCATGAGTTAAATTATTATTTCTGATCAAATGATTCACAGATATCTATACTCACTCCAAGATTCTCTTCTAGCCTTGGATTCCACATCATTAATTGTTTATAGAAAATTTCAAATAGGAAAATTCATAGATATCACAATCTAAAAATAAAAACAAACACTCACTTTCTTTTCCCTGAAACGTACCTTTCTAAGTAACTTTCTAAGCTCTGTCTAGGAAACCACCATTCTTTCAATCTTCTGGAGTGGTAATTTATGGGCAAACATTGAATCCTAATTCTCATTATCTCCACATATCCAATCAATCATCAAATCTTTCTATTTCTTCCTTTACAATATCTCCTGAATGCTTTCCTTTCTTATGACTTACACAAAACTCATCTTATCGCTTCTCTTCTAGTTTTTTAGAATTATTTCTGAATGGATCTCACTTCTTCAAATATTTCTATATTCCAATCCACACTCCAAATAGTGATTTTATTTATATGAAGTTCTGACCATGTCACTTCTCCATTAGGAAACTCCAGTGTTTCCCTACTGCCTTCAGAATAAAATGTAAGTTCCTTTATTTTTCTTTTAAGTCTTTTTATAACTTGGTCTATCTATCATTCAAGCTTTACTACACAATATTACTAATGGTGCTGGGATTAGGATCTTTGACTCTTGGAAGGCACTTCACTTATCCTATGTTTCATGGAAACATTAACCATTTTTAGTTCCATTATTTTCAGTCTGAAAATCATTTTGTATAGTGAGAAAAGAAGATTGTCTGCTAGCCTAGAATTCTAGTTAATGGGTTACTCTTATCATGCATGAATTTTCATGGAACATTCAGAATATACTTCTTAGAGTAAGCAGAGTTAAAGGAAGCAGTGATTGAAATGTAAATCTGATTACTCACCTCAGGAAGGGAAGGCAAGGCTAATGGGAAAAAGTCCAAGGAAGTAGGTTATACCATGGTAAAGTGTTTAAGTAATTTCTGTGTAACTTTCCAAGAAACTTTTGAAACTTTCTCCTATCTCTGTGCTTTTAAGCAATATGTATTTCTGAAGTGAAGAGTAATGATTCATCTTCCAGATTTATTCTCAGTGATCTAGAATCACCTCCTAATTTGCATTTCTATCACTGACTCTCTGAAGTCTATACATCCTCATAGTCATAGAATATTAGAGAAAGAAGGAATCTTAAGAGTCCAACCCTTTTATTTTACATATAAAAGTTGAGGGACATAATGGTGGTCATGTAGCAAATTAATAACAGAATAAAGATGAAATGTAGGGACATATACTAATAATCCAATGTTATTAGCTTTCTTTTGATTGATCTGTTGATTTTATTTCAATCTCTAGTCCCTTCTATTTATATCTTACATAGTACATTATAATTTTAAAAACACTTCCATGTCTTTTACCTCATTTGATCCTTCCAGCAGTGAATAGTTTCTGGTTCTACAGTCAGGAAGACTCATCTTCCTAAGTTCAATTCTCTCCTCAGACACTTAGTAACTGTGTGACTCTGGGCAAGTAGCTTAATCTTGTTTGCCTCAATTTCTATGTGTAAAATGAGCTAGAGAAGGGAATAATAAATCATTACAGTACTTTTGCCAAGAACATCCCAAATAGGGTCACAAAGACTCAGACATAACTGAAATGACTAAACAACAACAAATATTAGGAAAGCAGGCTAGATAATAATATCAAATTAAGATATAGAAAACAAAAGTTAGAATTTTGAAGTGACTTGTACCACTTTACTCAGCTGTCAAGAAATAGGACTGGACCTACAATTTATGCCTTTTGACCTCAAAAGCCAGGTTAGTCATTTTTCTTCCTATAATATGTTGTCTAAAATTTACTTTAAATACTAAGTTCTAGGTAACTTTGCCTTCCAGTGGGTTGCTCAACTTTACTGTTTTCATTCTAAAGGAATGAGCTTAATTGAAATATTTTATTTTTCTATCCAATTTCCTTTGCTCAGTTCATTATCTGAGGACTAGGCAACAACATTTTTATGAATTAGGTAAAATTAGAAAATTGTACAACCTGTGTATGCTATTGTCCACCCAAGCCATTTTTACTATTTCCTGCAACACATGTGCCTTGATTTATCTAAAGGTGCGGAATTTAAAATGTACACATTTATTAAAAAGTGACATCTTTCCCTGCTGTGATCTTTACCCTCTCCCAATAATGTTATGCACAGTGTAGGTAACTTACTAATTTGTCTATTTTGGAAAGGAAACAAGACTGAAAGTTGGTGGGGTAAGGGGCAACTGGGAGTGGCAGTTGGGTCTTATGGCTAGCACTTCCTTCCTGCCAAGTTGGACTTCCTTCCTGGTGTTGGAGGAGGGAGGAGCTCATTCAGCCCAGTCTGGAGTAGAGTACCTCTACTTTGTTCAACCCGAAGACACAGGCTTCTGAAGGTTAGAACTGTTCTTGTTTGCTTTCTGTCTACTGCTAAGATTCTGAATTAGACAAAGTGAGGACTGATATAGAGTAGAAGGGAGTGGGAGAAACCCTCCGCCAGCCTCTGGGGCCTGGCCTCAGCTCTGAAGCTGAGAAAAACTCCAATCCGAACTGGTTATTAAACTTTATATTATTTGAATTCGCAGTCAGATAAGTGAACCATCTTTTCTGTGCATAGAGGGAGCTGAACATCAGTTCAGTCATTCAACGACATATCCTTATCAGGAGTCCTTATCAGACTCCTGCTGCTTCCTCTCGGCAGGGGATATCTCCCTCCTTTGCTTATCCAAGCAATATTCCCTCTCTCCCCTCAACTTCTCAATACCCTACTACAGACCTCCCTTTATCCCCCTGTTTTTCCAATCCCCCCATTTCCTTTCCCAATAAATATTACACTATTCCTATCTCAACTTAAAACTCATACTTGACATTAGGATTCAATTCCTTTTTCAGTATGAGCTAGAGTTTCAAAAGCTAGACCAGAGATTCCAAACTACAAGTGAGTGTGTAGAGTATATTATCAACCTCTTCATTCTTGATTTTCTTGATGAGGACATTAAAGCTCAGAAATAAGGATTAACTTGTCATGGGTCAAGCAGGCAGTAGGAAAGTGAATCAAAATGAGAACTCATGTCTTTGTTCTGACTTGAAATCTTATGATCTTTCCACTAAACTATGTTCCAGTATTTGTTTTGGATATATAATAAAAGAAGTGCCAGAACTTGAAAATTTCTAATTGGTAAAATGAAGGATTACTTAGTTGTTAGTGGACATCAAATGCCAGATGAAAGGTTAGAGACAATTTATTAGATTATTATTCAATTTAACAGAAACATCTTTCTCTTCCTCCCTCCCTTCCATGTCTCTCTCTATTCTTTTCTTTTTCTTTTCATTCTCTCTTGCCTATGCCTTATAGTTGAAATATAGACATTGTTAAATTGGTTATACCTTGTCGCAAAGAAATTGCTGACCTCCTTATCACAAGGTTCTATCCAATTAGCTATATCCTAATGCTACTCTTTTTTGTCATCACTATATTTGACAGTTTTTTTTAAATATCCACTTATACTTTATTGAAATGGATTATTCATGACTGCCCAGTTTACTTCCTTCCAAATTGTACAATATGTGATTATACAGTGAAAAGACTTATTCCACAAGTCATACACAAGAATAGATCTTCATAAGTATCAAGTTTTGTATTAAAATATAGTTATCCAATACTTAGGGTTGTGTAATTGAAAATCTATTACCCTGAAAAAGAACTATGTTTCCTGTGAGCCCACTCACTTCTTGTCATTATGTATTTCTTGTAGACAGGAGATATTAGGCGGGACTTGGAGGGTCCTATCCTCTTTGGCTCACAGAGAACATTGTGGCAGTGGTAAGTTAAGCCTGGGGATTTGAAGTGAGCTAATCAGCCATTAGCATGTGGTCTTTATTTTTGTATCCCTTTATTCCTTTATTTCTAATGATCATTAATAAATCTCCAAAAAATATAACTTTTATTATTTGAGATTAATTTTAACTTTTACATTGATGGCAACCACTTGGAGAAGGAATTCTCAATCTTTTTAAGATAGCCTAGACACATTTTTTAAGCCACATTTCTCCTGCCAGGGCTTTTTGCCTACCCCACCCTCACAAACCCTGAGAGAACTCCAAACTATATTTGGAGCTGCTGCCTTTTCCTTTGCCTAATTTTTGCTTGGTCACTCTCCTTACCAGCTGGGCTATTTGTAGCTGGGGGACTCTTGGCCAAGAAGAGATAAGCCGATTATCTCACCCATCTGCTTGAACCCATGTTCCTCAGTTCCTTGCTGCTGCTTCTGGTGTTGCTGATACTGCTTTCTCCTGATCTCAGGCCCCCGAACCCTACCACTCTTCCAGCCCCAGCCCCATCCCTGGGTCCCAGACTGCTAGTAGATGCCTCTGTGTCTTCGGAACTCACAAACTTGGAGTTGCTCTTTGGGCAACTGGTAAAAACCAGGGTGTATTTTCCTTAGGCAAAAATTATCCCCCTAACTTGTGGCAGGGAAAACAAACTGCTCCCTAGTATTTTACCCTAGAGGGGAAAGGGAAGGAAGTTACTCTTCCAAACAGGAAGTAAAAATTTCAATCATGGCACATTCTATGAAACATCAGTACCTTGCCTATTTCAAACAGCTTCTAGTTTTAAGTTTATTTTTTTACTTTCTACCATTGATTCTTTTAATTATCTTGCCTGAGATTCAGGGGAGAAATACATCTCCCTACAACCCTTTCCCATTTGGGCCTGCCCAGTCTCTAAGATTCATCTAGTTTGACATTACCCAAACCCACGTTCTCCCTCACTATGGGAAATCCCAGAGCCGTGAGAAAAAGAGTCTGAAACAATAGAAAAAGGAACTTTAAAGAGCCTGGAGGTGAAAATTTTAAGCCTTTTCAGACTCCATTATTTTATGAAAGTCTCTGTATTTTATTGTATTTTGCTGGTTGTTTTGTTTATGATTTAATTTTGTTGGTTTAGGTTCACATATTAATCTGATCAATACTATTCTGTTACACTGAATCATTTTAATCTACTGTGTTTTAACTACAGTTATATTCTGTTACCTTTCCCCAATAACTATACTGAACAAATATTATTGAATAAGCCCATTAAAAAACAGCTTTTTTTTTCATTTTGCATTTGTTAATTGTCATATAGATGATGGTTGGACATAACCTGGCTAACAACCTTTGAAAAATTTAATGAGCTAGATATCTTAAATTGATTTTAAGTGTTTTTAGACATGATTTTTAATTGTTTTCAACAACCCTGACTGATCATTTTGCCTACCACTGAGTTATTTGTAACAAGAAGTAAAGGGTCCATTTTAGTAGCTGAAGTGAAGTGTAATTATAATCCCCACCTCCCACATTTGTAAAAATGTGAATGGATGGACATACCAAAAGAGCTAGGAAGTTGATCCCAGGGCATGGTACCCCTGTATAGCTCCCAAGAGGGAGCATCTCTCATTTGTAACTCTTCAGCTTACTCTACCCTTCCACCAGAATGATCTAGATTCTTGGTAACATTTTTAGATCCAACATCAACAGTACAGAGTTTTGGTCATTTCTAATCTCCTCTACCACATTTTTGTAATGATGGCTTTAATAGAGTAAAAAAAACTCAACCAAGGTTGAAACATTGCTACACCTGAAAATAAAACTTGTGACAAGTATCCAATAGCTTCTAAGAATTTTTAAAAATGTCATATAGCAGACTAATGGGAATCCAAATGATAGTTGGTTTGTTTGCTATTGTCATTAAATGGGCTGTTATAACTTTAGGAATTTTGACACTTCTTGAATGTGCATTACCTATTGTATTACTGTTCTTTATGTTAATGTTATGTTCTTTATGTGAAAATCCTTTGTACTCACAGTGGATCATGGCCAGGTTTGAAGGACATGGATCTCATTTTTGTGTGAGATACCTTTGTATTCTACTTTTCCTTAGCTGACACAGTGTGACAATGATTGTAAGGTATATATATTTTTTATTTTTTAAACTTTTTAATTATTGTTTTTGCTTGCATGTACAATATAATATTTCAGTTTTATTTTTTCTCTCCTTTTTGTATTTGAAGCATGTCACCAGTATTGAGAAGATTTTATTTAACTTTTTTATTTTGCAGTAATATAAATTAAAATATTTATTTTCTATAATATTGATATATACCCAAAAGCTTTAGACTATGGAAATATGCCATTTATTGATAAATATTATGGGACTGTGATTAATGATTGTGACTGATTCCAGGAGAAGGGAACAAAAGAGTCATTATACAGTGCTAAGAAGCACAAGGTCAAGGATACCAACCAATCCCAATGGGGTTGATGAAAATCTCCACAGTGCCAAGGAACACAAGGTCAAATAATACAGGTAAGATTCATTAGCTTCTAGGCCAATATGAAAGAACTTTTACCTGGTGTGAGACTCAAAGTTGTGGCACTTGACATATGTTAAGACCCAGGATGCCTTGTATTCATGTTCTTGTGAAATACTCACAGACAGGTAACAAAGTTTGGCTATCACCCTGGCTCCCACTATCCCTGAGAGTGAAGAGTGAAGGTAAAATCAGACCAGGCAATGACACTTCTCCATCACACACAAAAATCTAGTCCTTTTTCTCTCATATATTATGGCAACTTCCTGTAGTCTTGGCTGCAAATAGGTAAGTGAAATATTACTCTATTTGTCTAACAGACTTGTGGGATAGAAATTACCTTAATAAAACAAAGCTCTGATTCAAGGACCTGTTATAGGTTTATTTTTCCTTTACTTAAAATTTTTATACATAAGACTTTGATAGTCTATATTTTTGATGTTTTTTTTTTATTTTTCTTATTATATGATTCATATACCTCATAACTCAGCCATGCATGCATCCATAAGTGATCTCTGTGTTTTTTAATACTCTCTTCAGGGATGGAATATATTATTATTCTAAAAAATACAAAGTTTAAATTCTTTTGAGAGTAATTTTAGGTTAAGAAACATGATACCTCACCGAATCCAGAAAGTGAAATATTTGGAGAAGATACCATGAACATGCCTCCACAGACCACACACTGCACCAGAAGATCCAGAGCAATCTTTGGGATGTGATGGTTTGAACTGTGTGGGATTGAATGTATTTGTTTTGTATGTATACTCTTATGCTGAAGGGGACTCTCCCCTAATTGGTTCTTTGTCAATGTGCCTAGCAGTCACTGGGTTGTTCTCTTTTCCTTTTATCCCTAAATTATTGTGATTTCAAAGTTGGTTATGTTTACAAGATCCACTGGAGAGACTAGTCTTCCATAGATCTCGGGGGGAATATATAATTGAAAATCTCTTACCCTAAAAAAGAACTACATTTCCTGGGAGCCCACTGACTTCCTGTCATTACATACTCCCTGTAGACAGGAGATATTAGGCAGGATGTGAAGGGTCCCTCTCTCTTTAGCTTGCAGTGAACATGGTGGCAGTGGTAAGTTAGGTGTGGGGATTTTAAATGGGCTAATCAGCCATGGGCAAGTGGTCTTTTTTTTCTCCCTTTATTTATTTATTTATTTATTTATTTATTTATTTATTTATTTATTTATTTATTATTTATTATTTATTTATTTATTTATTTATTTGTTTGTTTGTTTGTTTGTTTGTTTATTTATTTATTTATTTGTATTCCTTTATTTCTAATTATCATTAATAAATCTCTAAAATATATAATTTTTATTATTTGATATTAATTTTAACTTTTACGGAGTAAAAATGTATTAGAGGGAGAGAACAAGTATTTATATAAAACCTCCTATATACCAGGCACTGTAATAATGACTTTCACAAATAAAATTTCTTTTGTTCCTCACAATAAGCCTAAAAGGTCACTGTTCTTATCCCCATTTTACAGTTTAGGAAACTGAGGCAAACATTAACTGACATGCCTAGGATCATGCAACTATCCTTGTGGGCATATTTGAAATCAGGTCTTCCTACTTCCAGGCCCAGATCTCTATCTATAAGACTATATAGTTATCTGTGATTAATTATAGAACTGAACAGTAACTAGGGAGGATGATGGGATTAACATCCAAGGCATTGGATTTAGAGGGAAAAAAAATACACTTGTATCACTTCATAGACTTGTAGATTCTTTGACAACATAAAAAACATAGAGCATAGCATCTAATTAATAGAACAATTAGTATATAATAAAAACCAACTAGGATGTACATGATTTCCATCTCCAACTTTGGTGAGATTCCCTTTTGACCCTGATTATTAACTATTCTTTAGAAGGTTATCTTTGGGAGAATTTATCTTGATCTTTAAAAGTTGATTTGAGGGTGTTTATTGCCCATGTGTGGTATATTCACCGGGCACAAGAAGTTATAATTATAGTTCTGAAATAAAAGAAACTAATCTTAATCTTAATTATTATCCCTTCCATTGTATCATTTCTTGTTCACAGTTTTATTTATTTAGCTCCCTACTGGATAACCCAATGCCAGTCCCTCTGGAATTCAAGTTTCTCTAATCCAACACTTTTCACCTATGTTACCTATTCAAACATTTTCCTATAAAAAACTCTTCCCTAGGACTATTGCTCCAACCCACCCATTGATATCAAAGAATTATTGTTTGTGCTGCTCTCCTGGCTTGAAATGCTCTTTGACATCCTTCTTCCAAATTCTAATCCTATTTTACATTAAGGGAAATTTGATGGAATAATGGATAGAGCACCATGCCTGAAGCTAAGAAGACTCATTTCCCCAAGTTAAAGTATAGCCATAGATACATACTGGCTCTGTGATTTTGAATAAGTCACTTAACCTTGTTTGCCTCAGTTTTCTCATCTGTAAAATGAGCTGGTAAAAGAAATGTCAAACTGTTATGAAGTTTTTGCCAAGCAAATATCAAATAAGATCATGAAGAGGAAAATATGATTAAAATGACTAAACAACTAAATAAAAATGACCTTCCTTTAAAGTTCATCCAGAATGTCATTTTTTCATGGAGGATCTGCAAATGCCCTTCCAGTCATTCCTGCACTGATCTTCTTTTCTGTACTATAAATTTTGACAACTGATTATGTTCAATATAGCAATTTGATAGATTATCCTGGCAATGTTTTCTAATCATTTCATATATAGGAAGTTTATCTCACCAACATTATTATTAGTAATTGGAGGGAAGGAGTCAGATGCTCCATTGTTCTGTCTCTCAGTGTCTAACAGAGTGCCAAGAAAATACCAATTACAAAGTAGTTAAAGATTATATTGAATTCACATCTATGGACCATGGTGACTCTATCAACAAAATTTTTACATAGGAAAAAAAGGTCAATGGTGTATTTACAGATGGTAGACTTTTTTCTGGGAAAGGGAAGGGAATCAATGTTAATTTTATTAACCAAGTGCAGTAACATTTAATATTCTTTTAGTGACATTTTCATGAAGAATTCATGCATATTGTAGTGTAAGATAAACCCTGAAATTTCACACAGAGCAGGTCAGTTTTTAATTATCAAATACCCCTAAGAACAAATCTCTTTATCAGCTTTGCATTTAAAAGGCTCACTGATTTGCTAAAATTTGTGGTTGATGGTCCCTATCATGAAAGAAAGTAGTTTCTGTAGAAACAAATGAAGGCATTCTAATGATATGCATAATTGATCATGTCCTTTTTTTCAAACAAAAATGCAGATGAGATTATATATACATATAACCTTTTTAATGGGATAAGATGTCAGCAAAATGACCCTGTTTCAGTAACATGGAAACTATTGGGATCACAGTGTACTTAGCTAAATGTCAGTCATTCCTTTTGCCATGAGGATCCTTGTGACCAGACGACAGATGTCACTCATTTCTGCCATTTATGTTGGTGCTTTTTATTGAACCAAAGGGATTTCTATGACCTTTTCAGAACTTTTTTTTAATCAAACCCAAATCCTTCCCCAAGTATTCCGTTATTACTTCTCTTCCTATCCATTTTTAATGTAATTAAACCAAAATGACAACAGTACTAGGAGACCTTGTTGTTGTGTTCTTTTAAATGTGTTGGACTCAGCTGAACTGGTGAAAAGAACATCCCTCTTTTCTGAAACATACAAATGTTGGAAAAGGTAAGCCTCTTACTAATACGAGGCTGCCTAGGTATGAAAGATACACAAGGAAAGAATGAGCTGTAACAACAGAATAAAAGATTAACTTCACAAATGCATTCATGATACCCTTTTCACATAAATCATTCTAGTTTATACATAGAGTTTTCACTCATTAGTTACTTGTCAAATATGCAGGGGCTATCATCCTCCTTTTTATGAGGAAGAAGCTGAGGGCAAGAAAAGATAAGGAAATTGATGTAAGTTTTGAGTTTATTGCTTAACTGTAAATTATAGAACAAAGAAACAATTCCAGGACTCCTGGCTCCAAAACCAATATTTCTTACATTATTTCAAATTTGTAAATGCAAAACATTATATGCTTATAATTCACACTTCAACGTACTTTTCTCTGATTACATCATTATTAGTATTAATTACAAGTGAAAAAGATAGTCCTTATATTTACTCTAAAAAAAGTAAAAACTGCCCACATAACACTAAATTATAGGTGAACTCATAGAGCCACAGAATCACAGGTTTTTAGGGTTTTAAGGTACCTCAGAGTCAATCGAGTTCAGTCTGCATTCTAATAACATTTATTAAGGAATATAACATTTTTCTGTCTAATGTAGACCTGTTTATTACACTAAAATAACAGGAGCCTTTCAAAAACTTTTCCTTGGCCTGCTTATTGTGGAACAGAGGATTACACGAACCAGTTTTTTTTTCTTTGTTTGTTTTGTTTTGTTTGGAAGTTAAACATATATGTTGGTTCAATATTCAACATAGATAGATGAGTAGGAATGTATCAAGTCTCAAGAATACCAATTGATTTAATGTTTTCTGGTAGTAATCCATGGGACAGGGTGGAATTAGCTTTAAAAAAATTAATGGTGTTTAAAGGACATGGTGGAAAGGGATCACATAGACTATCCTAGGACTTTGACTACTAAACAAAGCTATAATGCTTCAATTGTACTTATATTTTAAAATTTTTCAGATAGAAAATGGCAATCAGAACTATGGCTGTATGATTGGATGAGTCCTCATGGTGAAATAGTTGTTAGGAGTCATAGCTCTTCTAAATCCTAAAATGACTTTACTTAATGCCCCTGAGAGGGCAATAAGAATGATGAAAGGACTGGAAACCACACCATTGTAAAGAATAGTAGAGCAAACTATGGATATCCAACTTGGAGAAGAGAAGACATAGAAAGCAATAGACATTTTTCAAATATTAGAAGGATTTTCATTTGGAATAAGAAGTTAACATATTGTCCTTCAGTCAATAGGGGAATGAACTATAAATGGAAGTTATAAGAAGGGAGATTTCAAATAAGTTAAAGGCACAAAATTCTAATAATTAGAACTTTCTCTACCTAAAAATGAATAAGCTGCTTCATGAGGTTTCAGGTTACTCAGTTAGGTTAAGTGTTCAAGAAATAGCAGGATGATTACTTATCAGAATATTGCAGAGGAGATATATGACATCGGGAGGGGCATTCAGATACCTTCTTCTGGGAAAAGCATAGAAGAAATCATGTCAAGGGTGGCACAATATCACTTATATTTGTTATGGGTAGGTGAAACACTTGCGAATCTTATTTGTATATATGTTCACTCTTTCTTTTCACTTGAAGGACTCACAAGCCTCTTCCCAAGTCCTTCAGCTCCATGCCCCCCACATGCCTCCCTCCTGGTCTCTCCACCAGATTAGTTGGCATAAATGATAACTCTATAATTCTTAAATTTTCTGAATATTATCATGGACACAAGAGAATGGTCATCCTGTCCCCAAGATAAGCACTTAGAGTTATTGGTCCCATTGGAGAATGCTACCATATTTGGTTAAGTAATTCCTATGGAGCTAGAACTAATGTCCATAGTCCTAAGGAGGATTTCAAATCTCTCACATTTCTATGTTAAAAATATGGAATACATGCAAATAAGAGGACATAACTTCAGCATTTGTATTTATGAAGGCCCATTATATTCCTAGGGGTAAAGTTTATTGTATTGTATGATTAGAAAGAATAGAAACATGAGAGATTTCATTGTGATAAAACATCTCTGGAAAGTCTCATTTTCAACATGGCATCTTCTTGCATTCTCTGTGTTGTATACATTCCTGAGGAAAATCTTACACTCACTTTGGACTATCTTGGAAACTAGTCGAGGTGTGGAATATCTTACAGCAGGAGGTATTGATGACTCTGTGTAACAAGGTTCATAACAATTACATCCTAGACAACACTGTTTAGGCCAGTGGTGTCAAAATCAAATGGAAAACAGGGTCATTAAATTATGCGTAAGGATATTTGTAGGCTGATATTGACAAATATAGTTTTCAAATGTATTGTTTCCCATGTTTCACTGTATTTTTGCTTCTTTATCTCCCATTTGCATTTTAATCTGGTCCACGCTATATTCAGAAGTACAGTAGCTAGTGGGGCATTAAGTAGTTGAGTGATCCATATTTCTTTAAATCATCTATTTTTGTTGTTGTTTACATATTATCACTGCCTCTACCCTGCCCTCTAATTTCCATTCAGTTCTCCCCTCCCTTCAGTAGCAACACCAAATAACAAGCAACACACATTTCACTCTTTGAGACAGCTATCAATGATTAGGGTGAAAGTTATGGAAAAGTATATATTCCATATATGTGTGAAGTTAATTCCAGATGAAACCAGTAAACATAATTCCAAATGTCCATGGAGAAACATGGATAAGAATGTAGATAGTTACCTCTAAACTGAACTATTTAAGAAAACCTCAGATCAAAAGGGGATTGAGGTCTTTAATACTCCAAAACAAAACACAGCCACGTGACTAAAAATGAGGTTTCCCAATGTATACAATCTCCTTATATTTTCAAAAATTCAAAATTTTGGACCAGTGGTCCAAAATTTTTCCTTGTAAAGTTAGCTTTTTCTTTTGCAGGTCCCTGAAAAAAAAAAAACAGATTAAGTTGGACCCTCAATTACTCTGAAATTGAAGGAAAAGTTTTGATCTTTTGTAAAATTTTCCATGAGAAATGTTACCAAAATATAGAAAAATCATATTATATAAAAGAGCATGTTTATAAAACTATATTTTAATTCAGTGCCAAATACATATATGTACACACACACACACACACACACACAGAATTTTGATTAAATCTTTTTTTCCAATAAAACCTAAACTTCTAATGGTCCAAATTATATGTGCCACTTCAAAAGAGCATAGGCTGATATTTTTCTTACTTTTAAATCCCCAGAAACTTCCTCATAATTCTGTCTCTTCTCTCAATTTTATGCTTTGCTACCTTCCAATCATTTTCCAGTAAGTCAGTCAATAAGCATTTCTTAAATGCTTACTATGTACCAGACACTGTTCTAAGTGCTGATGATTAAAAAATAAAAAG
Source organism: Monodelphis domestica (assembly GCF_027887165.1). Classification (NCBI taxonomy): domain Eukaryota; kingdom Metazoa; phylum Chordata; class Mammalia; order Didelphimorphia; family Didelphidae; genus Monodelphis; species Monodelphis domestica. The sequence continues at coordinate 197,069,589 of NC_077231.1, forward strand.
ATAAAATGTCTTCAAGCTCAAGGAGTTCACAATCTAATGTGAAAGATAAAATATATAAACAACTATGCACGAAGCAGCTATATTCAAGATAAATAGGAAATAACCAACAAAGGAAAAGTAAAAGAATTAAGAATGATGCTGAAAAACTTCTTATAGAAGGTGGGGTATTAGCTGGAATTTGAAAGAAGTTAGGGAAACAAGGAGGTAGGGATGAGGAGGAGAAGCATTCCAGGTTTAGGAGACAGGGATAATTCCTGAATCTGAAATGTGGAATTTCTTCTTTGAGGAATAGCAAGGAGGACAGTGTTCCTCCATCAAAGAGTATGTGGGTGGGGTGGAGTGGTGCTTATGAAGGGTTTTGAAGGTCAAACAGAAGATTGTATACTTGATTGTGGAGGTGATAGGGAACCTCTAAACTATATTGATTAGGGGGATGGCTTGAACCTGAGCTTTAGAAATAGAACATTGTTGACTAAGTGGAGGATAGACTGGTGACAAGATTAACAATAAATAGGCTATTGCAATAGTCCAGGCATTAGGAGATAAGAGTCCTCACTAGACTGGTAGTAGTATCAGAAAGAAGGTAGTATCTAACATCTGAGAGATGTTAGAGAGGAAAAAAAAATAGGTCTTGGCTGCAGATTGGGTATGAGAGTGAGAAACAGTAAGGAATCTAGGATGATTCCAAGTGATGAGATGGGAGTAGGATGAGGTACTGGGATGATGGTGGTACCTTTAATAATAATAATAACAATAGGATATTTTGCAAGGGGGCTATAGTTTTTGGGAAAAGACAACAAGCCCACTTTTGAAAACTTTTGGGATGAAGACACAATGTCTTAAATGGAAATGTCTTAAAGGTAGTTGGAAATTTGTTATGTGGTTAATAGAGAGATCAGGGTTAGATACATTAATTTGAGAACCATTAGCAAAAAAAATATATCATTTAACTCATGAAAGTTGGTGATTTTACCTAGTGAAATTGTATAGAGGTAAAAGGTGTCTAGGAAAAAGCTCAGAAGGACATCTATGGTTTGGTATAATATGGAAGAAGATCTAGTGAAGAAATATTGAAACAGTAATGCAGGGAAACCAGGAGAGTATACTATGCCAAAAACCTAAAAAGAAACATATATTGAGTAGAAAATGGTGGTTGACAGTGGCAAAAGCTACAGAGGGGTCAAGAAGGATGAGAAATCATAAAGACTATTGGATTTAGCAATTAAGAAATGATTGGGTAGGGCAGTTAGGTGGCTCAACAGATAGAGGCTGAGGTCTGCAGTCAGAAGGACCCGGGTTCAAATTTGACCTCAGACAATTTCTAACTGTGTGATCCTCAGCAGGTCATTTAAGGTCATGCTTTCCTGTGTTAAAATTGTTATTAAGAGAAAAAGTAAGAATTAAAAAAAAAGATGGTTGGTAATTTTGGAATGAGCAATTTCAATGGAACAGTAAGTTTCAAAATCAGATTGTAAGGAGTTTTGAAGAGAGGAGAAGGCAAGGAAATGAAAGCAGTTATTGTACAGAGCATTCTCAAGGAGTTTAGCCACAAAGGCCGGAGAGATATGGGATGGTAGTTAATGAGGATGGATGAATTAAATTATGTTTTTTTGCTGTTGATTATTCAAGGATGGAATAGATATTGACATATTTGTTGTCAGAGGGAAGATATGAGAGAGTGGAGATGAAAGAAGGTGCATATTACTAGAGTTGATGGAATTAAATGTGATCAATTATGCAAGTAAAGAGTTTTAACTGGACAATGAGAAGGGCCACTTCTTCATGTGAGAAGGGACAAAGGAGAAGATAATGGCAGAAAGGGTATGATATGAAGGAAAGATGAAGAAGCTCTCAGCAACTGATCTCAATATGCAGAGGTTTTAAACCAGGAGTGTGATATCTTAAAATGTATTTCAATATCATTAGTTTCTTTTGTAATACTGTGCATTTTCTTTTCTGAGTTTAAAAGCACCATTATTCCCTAGAAGAAGTCTATAGGCTTCACCAGTTTGCCAAAGTACACAAAAGGGTTAAGAAGTGTTCCAAACTCTTATTGCAAACTTTAACTTGCACTAAGACATTTAGACTATCCTGTACTTGTCTTCTAAAAATCTCCTCTGACTATTTTATGAGTTTAAACAAATAGTCCTTTTATTACTGACTACATTGGTGGTGTTCTCGATTCCCCAGAGACTTTTAGTGGAGGGGTTGAGACAGATAAAATTTTATTTGCAACATTAGCCCAATTGTATGCTTTAAAAGCTGTCTTTGTGTTGACCTTCCTATTTTTGATTTCTTGAAGGACACAGTAGTGACTCAGAACATTTCCTGATATAGTGTATTGCACAAGAGTTACCACACTAATATCCATATAATGCAATTAAAAGGAACAGTTACTTTACATTGGGTATGAACTATGTTGTCTTTACAGTTTAATAATTTTAATGACCTCAAAAAAGTAAAATGTGTGCTATTGCACCCTTCTTCCTTTCTTCCCTCACCATCCCCAGTTTGATGAAGCAGTGAGTACATTTCCCTGGGGATTAACTTTTCTATTAATTTGGGAGGCTTTGTGGGATATGGGGGACCTATTAGAATGACAAGAGCTTTATCCATAAAGTTATGTATTCTTAAAAAAAAAAAAAGGAAGAAGAGGACCTGATCTCTCCATTCATTTCTATGGGGAATTAGTTTAATTTAGGACACTCATTTAAGAGTAGAGTACAGTTATTAAAGAGTAGAGTACAATTGGACTTCTTACTGGACACTATATCCATTTGCCAGAGAAAGCTTCAGAAAAGTTCAAAGAAGAAAAATAACCTTGGTTAAAATGATTCAAAGTAACTGCTTTGAGGCTATTCTTGAGTGACTGTGAAGCCACAAGAAAGTGGCAGAAAAAGAGATCCAATTGAGCACATGTTCTCCACAGTCTGAGTTGAGTTTTGAAGGAAGGAGTTTATGGGTAAAATTGAACTTGATTTATGTAACAGATGGAAAGAACCTCTTACCCTTAGAAGTTAGAGCAGTGACAAATAATAGACTCATACCGATTTGGACTGACAGGGTGCTATTTGAAGTTTCTATCCAATACTTATATGAATGCTGGAAATTATAATATACAAATGCTTACAATTACCAAACAAACATCTGACTTATACTAATACAGGGACTATGAGAACACTGAAGGTAAATTCCTTAGGCTCAAATTTCCTCATGAGCAAAATGATAAGTGAGACATTCTATACAGAATAAATCTCTCTCCAGAGGGCATGGGTGGAATTTTGGGTCTAAGAATGTAGGAGAGTGGTAGACAGAGATAAAAAAGTTATAATAATTGATTAATTTATATGAGTAAACTCTAAATACCAAAAGAATGTTTCCAGTACATATATATGTATGTATATATAGATGCATATAAGCACACACACACATATTCCCTCTCTCCCACCCCAGTGTTTTTATTTAAAATGACTTGGGATTTGCTTACATTTGTTTGATGACTTTATAAAGACTCGATTTCCCTTTGTCATCTGGTTATTAAACAATTCATGCTCTAACTTTCAGGAGTCAGTTAAGTTAGTCTGCATTCAGAGTTAACCAGTTCCTAAGTAGACCTTAAAAATACTATGGCATGTCTGTTTTCTGGACAGAGAGTTGTAACATTATTTCTCAGAATGCTATATGTTCTTGAGAAAGATTTTGTTTTAAGATCAATGAATTACATAAGTAAAATTCCCTGAGATTGCCATTTGTATCTCTTCCTTAAGCCCCAAATGACCAAAACAAGACAGATCAACTTGATGCTCTTTATGATATTTTTCAGCTCTAATAGTTTGCCTAAGTTATATTCAGTTTCTAATACATGTTGAGACTGGCATGTAATGTTTTAATAATGGAAAGATCATCATGAGGAACAGGAATTAGACTTCTTGGTCCTAGCATGGAGAAATAGGAACAATGAGTGACCTTGAAGGAAAGGCAAATTTATACTTGATGTAAAAAGAAGCTGACTAAAATATATTATGTTACCTCTGAATGTGCCCCTCAATCCATATCTTCTATGAAACGAGTGGACACTTTTGGGGAAGATTTGGTAAAGGGAATACTTGTTCAGGTTGGAGTAGGGGTATATGGAATGATTTTGAGACTATATGATTTTCATCTTTGGATTAAATGTCCTTTATTTCTTCAACATTTATTCCTATTTGGCATTTTGTAATTTAAACCCAATAACAAATATCTATTAAATGGACACTTTGTTTCAAATACTATCTGGGTACTTATAGAGAGAGAAGGATGAATATGGCATATACTTTACTCTTACAGGATTTAGATGGCCTTTATCATTTTAATCAAAACTCCTTTATGGAATCTAGCTTGTCCATATTTTTGATCTTAACTATATATTGTCTACTGGACAGAACTAAACACATTCTTTTATATTTACTATTGTAGAGGGCAATGAAATTATTTCCACTTGATCTGCATGGTGAGTCAGATTTGTAGAATCATTAATCCTACTTAAGACTAACTTAACTTAAAATCATTTTAAAGCAATCACACAAAAATTGGCTTATTTGAAAGCTATGATTAACTAACACTCCATGATTTTTTTCCAATGATATTGTCAAAACAGGTTATCCTCATCTTAAACTTACAGGACTGATTTTAAATTATCTGTAGAAACTTATATTTATCCTATTGTAAGATTTAAATTTAAGGTTTTATGCTAAATATGAGCTTTATAAATGTTTCCAGTACATATATATGTATGTATATATAGATGCATATAAGGACACACACATATTCCCTCTTTCCCACCCCAATGTTTTTATAAAGTTATAAAGTAATATTGTGGTTGCCAATTTTAAAATATTATAACAAGTCCAAATGACTTTTAGCAGCTTTTATTTACAAAGAGGTAGAAAGAGTGGAAGTAGAAAAATGTACATAAAGAGACAGATTCTAACAAGCCTACCAGCCCTTCTCAGGTGAAGTCAGGCTCAGCCCTGGCAGGGGCTTCCTCAATTCCCTTGTCTCCATGTGGATTTCTTAGTAATTCTCAAAGAGAAGTCCTGGTAGTGTCTTCAGCCAGAGTTCTACCAATGCAGCCTTGTCCAAATCCAAGGCAGGAATTTCAGCTACTCACCCAGCAAATCAAGGCAGGATGCATGGAAAAAGTCTCCTCCAAGCCAAGGTAGGGATCTCAGCCACTCACTACAAATGCCAGGAAGGCCATTCTGGTCTCTTCTTTTATGCTCCTCTTTTCCATGTCATTTCCCTTCACTCCCCCTTCTTCACAGAAATCAATGGCAGTCTTTCAACTTGCCTAACAATGCCCAGGGTGGGGGGGAGTGGCCTTTGGAGGTGTGGGATTACTCTAGTAAGGGACATGTGAAATCTCATACTTCATGGTAAGTAGGGGTACTTTAAGTTCTTGATTGGGTTAGCTAAAAATAGGCAAAGGGACAGTTAATCCTAATTTCACACTATTTAAATGTTATTTTATTGTTTTTGACTAAGCACCAAAACTCTCAAGACATCTTCTGAATGTATCATATTAGATAACAGTCTTTTCTCTCTATAAATTTGACAAGCATTTATTTTGTGTATTTGTACCAAGGTTATTGATTAAAATACTAAATATGATATACATAAAATATATCCCCATCCTTCTAGCTTACGATAATTTTATTATTTTCTTGTCACTCAGCAACAGCCAACTCACAACATGATTGGATAAATTTTTAAATAGATTTTATCTCAACATTTCATTCCCTACTATGCCAGTCTAATAAAAATAATTGCTCTCCATATATGTATATATATATATATAGTTATATATATGTATATGTACATTTGTAGTGAGTGATATGTAAATATGAATCAAATATTAAGAGTTTATATGTATTCTTATTAAATTTCTTAATACATTCTTAATAATAAATTTATTAAATTCCTTACTTCAGTGCTTCAATATTTAGGTCATCCTGGGTTATGCAAGGGGAGCACAAGCACTTGATGCTACCACAAAAGAATAAGTCTTTCAGTATTGGCTGAATATAACTTAAGGGAACAACTTAAATACATTGTAAGAATTTCATGGCCAGATTGGCATTAGGGTGATGTATACCTGTATGACTTTTTTTAGCCACAATAATTCTTAAAAATAATCTACCTAAATAAAGAGAAGTTGTGATTTACAAAATCAAGAGAATACCCAAATTAAAGAAATTGTCGATCATTAAAATAATTAAAAATGTGTCTAATTGTTGCAATCCATCATTATAGTCTTTCAAAATCTTTGGGGATACCAATTTTATAATCTGACAGGGCCATTCCTCCAAATTTCATGTTTTAAGCAAATTTGATAAGCATGTTTCTCTATTTCCTCATTCCAGTTATGACATAATTAGTAGGATAAAAGAGTCATGTTAAAATAATTTCTAGAAGAGATGAATTGTGTATGTAAATTTTATGAGAAAAGAATGCACCACCATTATTATTTTATGGGATAAGTCTTAGTCAGCTTTGCAAATAGTCATTGGTCCAATAGTAACAAATGTTGATTTTATTAATGCTATGGCCTTCAGGTAGCAGGTAGATATATTATATGGAAGTCCTTCCTCATACTTTAGGCTGGGAATAACTGACTTGTTCTTTTATGTGGGATTTTCTGCCTCTGAGACACTGTTCAGTCCATATTTGTTAGAATTAATGTGTTCATCCTCAATGCTCAATAACTAATTTGATCTCAGGATGCATAAATAAAGGTATGGCATCTAAGAATCATAAGGTTGCAATTCAATTATATTAACACTGATGATTAAGTAGAGAAATGGACAAAGGATAATTACAAGAATTATGGCATATAAACCGGAAGTTATAAGATAGGGTAGGGGATATTGTGAAGACCAATTTGACCAGCAAAAATGCTTCAGGGTTCTAATAGATTAAAAATTCAGAAATGTAATTTGGTACAAGATAGTAGATAATCTTCCATCTGGGCTAGTATTTAAATATCATGCACACAACCAGGAAGGTTGATACCTAATTTTTATAAAACACTTCCAGGTTTAAGACTTACAAACACCCTGTGATATGAATGAATGAAGTGAGAGATAGCAAGGACATAGAAATCAAATGTGACCTATCTTTGTATTTTATCTCTGATCATCATTATTTATGGGTCCATGAGCAAATCATTTGACTTCTTTAAGCCCTAGTTTTCTCATCTGTATGTAGTATCTCTCTGTGTCATTCCTTTAATGTGTAAAGTTTGGACTAGATCAGCCACAGGACAATACTTCAGGATCAAGGTACTCTATGAATCTGTACTACTAAATCTATAGTTTATAAGTCTTTATTCTTCCCTTTTACTCTCTGTCTTTTTATAATCACATAAATATTGCTTTCCTAAAAAGATATGTATGCAGACTTGCCTCTCCAGTGCTCAAGAATCTTTTCATCTGTTTCTCTCTCTCCTCACTCCAACCTTTTGGGGTAGAAGGAAGTATACTGCTACCTTCTTTCTACCTCTCTCACTCTTCCTTTGAAATTTACTATAATCAAATATACCATCTTACACAGATTCTACTAGCAGTAATCTGTTGCCCTCTTACAAATTCTTCTTTCTAACAACATTCAAAACCCTTGCTCAAAGATTTCTTCCCCAGACATTCAGAATTTAAGGGCTTAAATTTAGTAATTGATCTCCTTGATCACTTCTGTTTCCCAATTCATCATCAACTTAAACTTTTATGCACTATATCTTCACTACACTACACTACACTATATCTTCAGCTACACATAGGAATGGTCAGATTTATGATTCTATATTGATAATCTATTACTATGAAATATTCTACTTGATCAAAACCTTCTGTATTTCCATTTACCCCTGTGTCTTATCCTCTTCTCTATCTTCATAACAAATTTAAGTCCCTCCATACCTCTATGATTCTTCAGGCCACCACTCTTCTTCTGGCTTCAATTTCCTCCCTCAGTCTCTTTACCTTATAAATATCCAATACAATTTTATGATGTTTTCTTCCTTTGAAACCTTGTTCTCCTTTGCCCTACAGCAATTCATTCATCTCTGTACTCATGTCCATAAATAGTAACATTATCTTCTTTTTAAACTTCTTGTCATCTGTTTATGAATGCTGCTGGAAGAAATCACCTCATGTGCCAAATTAGTCCACTATATATTTGTTATAAATATTAACTATTCTAACACTGATTCATATCAGTTCCTTTTTACTTTTCTCTGATTAGCTATTATATCTATTCTGAACTGTTTCTTCTCTCCTAAAAAGACCTACACCATCCTTGCCCTTGCCCTACTTCATTTCTATAGACAGTCTTATCACCTAACTTTATGGGGAAAGATGAGGACCTCAATTGCAAACTGACTTCTGCCCAATTCTGAATGGGAAATCTCCTCAACAATAATTTCCAGTCTCTCATGATTTGCTCCAGTTTCGGAGGCAGAAGCACACTTTCTTCCTTCCAGGGCCAGTACTTATGCTTGTGTTCTTTACTTTAATTCTTCTTATATCCTCTGCAATTTTGGCATTCCAATCTTTTTGTAGTTAATTTTCAAGCTCTCTTCATTCACTGCATCCTTCCTGATTAGCTACAACCATGATCCTATTTTTCTCGTCTTTAAACATAACCTTCAATTAACTCTGTCATCTCCATTAGCCATTATTTTCTTCTCCTCCTTTACATAGCAAAGCTCCTTTAAAAAGAAACTCATCTCCAATTTATCACATCTAAATTCTTTATACACATTCTTCTGACCTACTAATATTGCCTTTTCCAAGGTCATTAATCATCTTTTAATTGCTAAAAAGCAATGGAACTTTCTAAAATTTTATCATTATAATTTTTTGCAGTATTTTACACTGTTGGCCATATCCTTAATTCTTTATATCTTCTCCTTTCCATTTTTCCTGACATTATATTCTCTTGGTTTTACTCCTACTTAACTAAAGTATCCTCAGTCTATTTGTTAGGATTTTTGTATCATTATATAGGGCCTATCCCTCTATAAGCAGGTAAAATCAAAGGCTCTACCCTAATCCCCTTTCTCTTTTTTGCTCTACATTTTTGGTGATATAATTGATTTCTATCATTTTTTATCATCACTCTAAGTGGGCACATCTCAAATCTATATTTCTAGCTCTCCTGTCTTCCTTGATCTTGTTCTGCCTTTTGAAATGTTGTTTAGTCTTCTCCACCTGAAAGTCCCCAAGGCATCTTAATAAACTCAATATGTTCAAAAAAGAATTGATTATCTTCGTCCTAAAAATCCACTTTCCTCATATTTTTATTTCTAAAGAGAGTGCCATCTTTCTTCAAGTCTTTTAAAATATAAAAGACACCATTAACTATTCTTACCCCTACATGCAATCAGATGCTGTCTTGTTTCTAACTCCATACTATCTCTTCCATTTGTACCCTTCCCTCCATTCATATCATAAGCACCCTATTTTAATCTCATCAACTGTCTGAAACTGCAATGCAGTCATCTTTGAACTCTGTATTTAAGGACTCTCATTGGTACTCTTTTGATATTCAGTTGCCAAATTGATATTTCTAAAGAATAAGTTTAATTATGTAACATACCTGTTCAAGAATTTTTCAATTATTCCCTAGTTTTTACAGAATAAAAATACAAATTCTTCAGTTCAACATTGAAAACCATTCCAGTCTGACTCCAATCCTATTTTCCCAGAATGGTTACAAAGAGCTTTTACATTTCACCCAGACTGATCTACTTGCTGTCTCAGGTACATATCATTACATCTCCAACTCAAGTGCCACATTCTCCAAGAGTCTATAATTTATTACACAGTTGGCAATACTTTCTCCTTCCTCTTCTTCTCTTTGCACTACTTACTTAGAAAGATTTTTTTGGGGGGGGATATACTTATCTTTGTTTATGTTTTATTTACCAGATGGAGGGGGGAATAGAAGTAGGGAGGAAGGGACAAACTGATCTGAAATTCAATTGGTAAAGGGGAACTTCAGATGAAGAAACTACCTCTACCTATCAAAATCTGCTCATCAACTTACAGTCTCGGAGAATCAGACAGTGTATAATACACAATAATCTCTCATTGAATAGAACTAAATAAAGTGTCAAAGTAAGATCAACATTATAGGAGACCTCTGAAAATGTCTACTTCTATCCTAATTTTTGGGAAAATACCCACATAAAGAAGAATATCTTATTTGAATGGAAAGATAGGTAGTTTGGAATTCATTTGAATCAAAACAATTGTGCTCTGGAAATTTTATCTAGTTCCTTTTAAGTATTCCAGATGTTTGTAAATCCAGTTACTGGCCCCTCAATACCTAAAATCTATCTATCTACCTATCTATATATCCATCCATTCCTCTATCTATCCATGTTATTTTTTCTTTCTTGGTTGTTCTTAAACAACAATCTAAAAACAGATTGATAAGTTGATTATAAGTATAAGATTTAGGTTTGCTATTTATGATATCTGAGCTCACATGAGAGATTTTTCTTAAACAATGAATCCTGATCTATTGATCTTTTGTGGTATAATTATTATAAAGTATTCCTCTTATAGGGTGCTTATAATGAATATGCCTTAATGGGTAGGAAGCTGAAGTTTCCTTTTAGTTCCAAAACCAAAGGTGTCTTTCCTTCCATTATATTTACTTCTGTCAGCTCTACATTTTTTATTGAAGGCAAGAGAAATATCATCTGCTGTCAGTATGAATCAATTCTGGTGGGTTGCTTTGTTCCCCCACCTCCTTTTATGGCTAAGTAAGCAGGAAAGGTAGAGATATGTTAATGTGACCTTTATGCCTCACTTCTCATCTGTGGAGCCATCAGCTGAGTTCAAGTGCAGCTAAAGCTCTTTTGTGGATTGCCTGAATGACTGCCTTTAACAAAGTGGAAAAGATAATTTTAAAGATGGCCTCACTGATTTAAGAGTAAAAATTCCATAATTCTGCCAATGTTTCTTTTTTGGGGGGGGGGGATAAATCAAACGTTAATCAAATTTTCTTCAAATTAGTTTAGAAGTTCATTTTAATTTGGCATTGTAATGATTGGCAGTGCAATTACCTGCCTTCACAATTGTCTAGCTTCTCTGACAGTAGTCTGCAAATTTTCTTCCATAAGTACCCCCTCCCGCACCCATTGATGGAGTGGAGGAGAAGACTAATATTTTGTAATCTTACTTCTTTTATCATGGAAGCTACTAAAACAGTGAAAAGGTGTGTGTGTGTGTGTGTGTGTGTGTGTGTGTGTGTGTGTCTGTATGTGTGTGTGTGTGTGTGTGTGTGTGTGCAGTTAGTATATTTTGCACAAAATTGAGAATAATAATAAAAGAAAGTACTGGTCATGATTTGTTTAAAAGTTCACAGAAATTAGCTATTATCCTTGTGCCTTTCTATCCTATTAGATACAATAAACTAGAATAAAGGAATTCTGGGTCACATTATTGCATAGGTCTCTGGAGAACATCAGAAAAATAACTAATATGATCTCATTAGCCTTTTATTTTCTTTGTAAGTTAATACCTACTCATTTGGGATTAGAAATGAATTGAAATTTTCAGTAATGTGGTCATATAAATGTTTTCTTCACCTTACTCAAACTTTCAACTAAAGCAAATGTTGAATGGAATTTTGGATTGGAATGAGTTCCTCAAAGAATCATCATCCAATCTGAACCTTTACTTTTATAGATGAGAAAGTTAAGACCTAAATACAATTAATGACTTGGTGAAAGCCATAAAAGTAGACACCAACAGACCTAGAACTTAATCTTTGGACCTTTATTTCCAAATCCTCTGTTTTGCTCTGTTTCTTCCACCATAATATGGTTGCCGTTCCCTGAACCATCATATTTCAGAGACTTACTCAAACGTAATGTCTGTTTTAATTACATAGTCAGTCGACTTGGCTTTTTTCCTTTGCTCTCAAACATAATTTTCTTAATACACAGACATTGTTAAACCCTTGCTTTTCAGTTTACAATCTATATTAAGTATCATTTCCAAGGCAGAAGAATGGTAAGGACTAGGCAATGGGTATTTAAGTGATTTGCCCAGGATTACATAGCTGGGAAGTATCTGAGGCTAGTACTTCCCTTCTCTAGGTATGACTCTCAATCCAATGTGCCATGGCTGTGCTCTACATAGTCCTTTGAATAGTAGTAGTCTCTCGGTGACCGAGAATGACTATTGTCTTTGTGCAGTATCATCTATTGATGTGCCCTCATGTGGCTTTGAAGTCCAAAGACCGAGGCACAGAGTTTGTGGCACATGGGGCATGGAATGCCAGTTGTTACGGGAGGTGCGGTTGTGGCCTGGTGTTGGCATTCACGCGCAGTGGCAAAACGTCAACGTCGCTCATCTTCAAAGGTGGTGGCGACATGGTTAATTTGGGTTCACCAGCTGCTTCTGTCAGAGGCAGCGAGTTCTAGTTGCTTTGGAGTAATGCCAGCCCACTTCAAGTTGGACTTTAGCTGATCCTTGAATCTTTTCTTTGGTCGGCCTTGTTTCCTGAGACCAGCTGACAGTTCACCATAGAATACCTGTCTTGGTATTCGCTGTGGGTCCATGCGGATGACGTGTCCAGACCATTGTACCTGGGTTTTGAGGACCATGACTTCAATGCTGGTGGAGTTGGCTCTGTCGAGGACTTCCTGGTTGGTGATTTGGTCCTGCCATCGGATCCTCATGATTGACCGGAGGGAGCGTTGGTGGAATTGCTCCAACTGTTTCATGTGCTTCCAGTACAATGTCCATGTCTCACAACCATACAGGAGCGAGCTGAGGACCACTGCGTTGTACACTTTGAGCTTTGTTGTAGGGCATACACTGCTGTGTTGGAGGACTTTGGAGCGCAGCCACCTGAGTGCCTGGCTGGCCTTTTGGATCCTGGCATTGATCTTGTGGTCTAGGGACCTGTAGTTGGCTATGGTGCTGCCGAGAACTTGAAAGGGTTGATGTTAGGAAGCTGCATGCCGTCGATTGTAATGCATGGCTGGTTAGTTGGCCTCCCTGGTGCGGGTTGGAACAGAAACTCTATTTTGCTGAGGCAGATAGTCAGGCCAAACAGTTTTGTTGCGGTGGAGAACCTGTCTACAATGGTTAGGAAATTATTTTCTTGGTGGCCGTGAGAGCACAGTCATCTGCGAAGAGAGTTTCCAGGATGAGTCTCTCTGTTGTCTTTGTTTTTGCGGTAAGGGGGCAAAGGTCAAATAGTGAGCAATCCAGTCGGTATTTGATGTAGATGCCCAGGTCTAGATCCATCACAGCATGTCGTAATACTTGGGTGAAAAATAGGTTGAATAGTACCAGAGCGAGGACACAGCCTTCTTTCACACCATTGGAGATGTTGAAGTGATCAGAAGTCTCTCCACCAGATAGGACTTCCCCTCTCATGTCGACATGAAAGAGCTGGATCAGTTTGACAGATTTTGCTGGGCAACCAAGCTTGCTAAGGATCACCCACAATGCGTCCCTGTTCACTGTGTCGAATGCCTTTGTCAGGTCTATGAAGACAATGTAGAGACTCAGGTTCTGCTAAAGGCATTTTTCCTGCATTTGTCTCACCCTCACCTTGAAGACCATGTCGATGGTGCTGCAATCTGGTCTGAAGCCACACTGTGATTCAGGCAGGTTCTGCTCTGAGGCAAATGAAAGAAGTGTGTTGAGTATAACATGGGCAAGGATCTTTCCAGCAGTGGAGAGTAGTGAGATTCCTCTGTAGTTGTCACAGGTTGCTCATGTGCCTTTCTTCTTGTATAGGTCTACAATAGAAGCATCTCTGAGTTCTGGGGGCATGTCTTCCTCTTCCCATATGCTGCTCAGCACTATGTGGAATGCCTGGAGCACCTTTCCATTTAAGGCCTTGATCACCTTGGTTGGGATCCCTTTTACCGGGTGCCTTGCCTGTACTCATTTGTATAATGGCTTTTTGGAGTTCCTCTATTAAAGGAGGGATGTCAAGTTGTTCAATGGTGCAGTTTTGGGGGATCTGGTCAAGGGCTCTTTGGTCAACTGAAGAAGGTTGATTGAGAAGCTGACTGAAGTGGTCTTTCTACCTGTTGCTGATGCCTTTTTTATCTTTTATGAGAGTGTCACCATCAGAGGATAGCAAAGGAGTGGTGGTGGGTTTTAATGGCCCATAGACAGTCTTGAGGGCACTGAAAAATTGTTTGTACTTTTTCGTATGAACAAAGCACTGGATTTCTTCTGCCTTTTTTTCCCACCATCAGTCTTGCTTCTTCCTGATCTCACACTACGCCTTGGCTTGGAGAGACTTGAATCTGTTCTTTTTAGGAGCAGAGTTTGGGTTATTTTGCCACTCCATAAAGACTTTGTTCTTTTTGCTCAATAGGTCTTCAATAGCAGTGTTGTTCTCGTCAAACCAGTTCTGGTGGTTGCATTTTTTGGGGCCTAGGACTGCCTTTGATATTTCCTTCACTGTGTCTCTGAACTGGTTCCATTTCTCGGTTGAGCTTCCAGTGAGTGGTCCCTTGACAGACAGCTTGTTGTCTAGGCAGGACTGGAATGTTTGCAAATAAGATGGATCTCTAAGATGACTCACATTGTAAGATGTGCAAACTTTCTGGGCGCGTTTTGGATGGCGAGGCGCAATGCGCATTTGAAGAGTCTCTCTAACCAATCGGTGGTCTGTCCAGCATTCAGCTGCTCTTATGGCTCTGGTGATATATACATCTTGTATGTCTTGCCAACATACAATGATGTAGTCAATGAGATGCCACTGTTTTGATCGTGGGTGCATCCACGTTGTTTTATATTTGTTCGCCATTCTGAACACAGTGTTTGTGATGGTGAGTTTGAACTCTGAGCATTTGCTGAGTATCAGTAGGCTGTTGTTCATTTTGCCTATGCCGTGTTTGCCGAGCACTCCTTTCCATCTTTCATGGTCCTGGCCAATGCGGGAATTGAAGTCTCCCAGTAATATTAGCTTGTCATTTGTGGGCACTGAGTGCAGGATGGCACTCAGGTCAGAGTAGAACTGCTCGATGGTCTCCTCTGTGCTGGTCAGTGTTGGGGCATATGCTCTGATGATTGTGGCATACTGGTCTTTGCTGAGAGGCAAAAGGATCTTCATGAGCCTCTCGCTGATGCCCACAGGCAAGTCTGGCAGCTGTTTGAGCAAACTGGTCTTGATAGCCAGGCCAACACTGTGGATTCTGTCTTCATTTGAGGCTCTACCTTTCCAGAAGAAGTTGTATCCAGTGGTGGGTTCACTGAGTGATCCTTCTTCTGGTAAGCGTGTTTCACTTAAGGCTCCGATGTCGATGTTATATCGCGCCAGTTCTTTACCGATTAGAGCTGTTCTTCTCTCAGGTCTTGGGGTATTCTCTCTGTCAAGTAATGTCCTGATGTTCCATGCTCCTAGTAGGTGTTTCTTTGTGTTTTGTTTTCTTTGATTTCTACCGCTTAAAGGGATGACCTGCCAGTCTCAGTGTGCTGACCGGGTGTTTGTAGGGCAGGCAATGTTTGGGACACCTTTTCTAGTCCCCTCCCTTGATTAGGGTGAGCAGTGCTGTCCTAGAGAGGGCTGCTCAGTTGCCCAGGATGCTGCTGAACGTCTCTGCTGCCCTACAGGGCCGAGTGACCATTGGCCTACGTTCAGGATCGTGACTACAACTGCCAGTTTTCACCTCTACCTGTTGCGTAGCCACTCCCCCATCACCACAGTTCTTGAAGAGGGTGGGCGGGGTTAGGATAGATGAGTGTGCACAAAGATACTTGTGCATGAAGGAGATTTAAGTGGAAAAGTCGCTGCACAGAGACAGTCTCACTCTCTTGGTTTTGGAAGCCTGGGTCCAGTGGCATGAAAAATGGTTACGTTTGGAGACTTCCTCAGCTGCATTGGATGGCTGTGTTGTCTTTTGTGCTCTAACACGCCCTAAGCACTCCACAGTGCTTTGCTGCATTGCCCTCCCAGCCATTGAACCTTCTTGTTGGTTTCTTCCGACTGTTCAGCTGAAGCAGTCTTCACATGCTGGGTGAGCAAAGCCCTGGTTCACCAGAGGTCAACAACCCGATGGCTACCCTCACAAGGTTTAGCAGGTCTATAGAAGCCATTGCCTGGTGTGTGGCCGCTGCCTGCATGCTAGCAGCTACTAGGAGCCCCAAGTCAGGGCTGGTTGTCAGGTGGGGGTCAGTGTTTGGAGAGCTGCCCTAGGAGGGCACGACAAGCCCTCCATACCAGAGATACTACCCCTCCCTGAACACCCCATACACACCATATAGTCCTTTGAATAGAGGCAAAGCACGTGAATATCCTACCTTTGACGTCTCTCAAATGACTTTCATTTGAGAGAATGAAGAATGAAGAAACTGAAATGTGATCCTTCAATACTCCAAGACTAAGCTATTGCCTGTCAGAGATGGCCAGGTAAGATAAGGGAACAAATAAGGACAGGGCTAGCCCAGGGGGTCAGTTAGTTCAAGAGACAGATTCAGAAAAAAAAAAAGTGCTCTTTGCTTTTCCCACTGGATTTTCAAGACCTATAGCCCTTCCCTGTTCCAAATCATAGCCTAATGGCTAATGGCTTTCAAAACTAATGTCTGCATGGGGAAGCAGATGCTGATCCTGGAACGCCAAGAGCATCAGACAAGTATCAGACAAGCAAATGATTCTGTGACTCATATATCTCACCACTAGGGTGTGGGGGATCAAAGTCCCCAAATTATTTACCTCACACAATCACAGGATCTATCATAGTTTTAGAGCTAGAAGTGACCCAAGTAATCATCCCCTCCAACCCTCAGATTCACTAAGGAATAACTAAGGACAACAAACAAAAAACAAAGGTGAAACTATTTGCCCCTGCATCATATGCCATTAGCAGAATCAAAATTCATGGCTCCAGATTTCTAGTCCAATGTTGGTTGTTTCCATAAATTAAGACATCTCAATAATATTTTGGTTGTACTTTGGTTTATTTCAAAAAGCACATGCCTTTTCAATGAGAAGACTGATGATTTAGAATATTAAACACAGAAGGGCCTTTTTCATAGAGAAATGAATGTCATCTTCTAGGAATAGACTTGTAGAATTCCTGCACAGAAATGTAATGTTCATACAGGATATCTATTCATACAAGATAATGTCATCCGTCAAATATCGCATAACAGTAATTTCATTTGGAAAAAAAGATCCTAGAATTAATTTTTATTATTTTGACAGTTTTGAAAAGAGTATTGATTATGATCTTAGCATTTTAATGATTGCCCCAATTGTATGAGTCACAAGAAGAAAAAAGAAATCTCTTTTTTCTCCTTTCATTTTTTTTACCTGTAAAAAATAGTAGCAGGGATAAAACATTTTCCATTCTGATCACATCTTTTCTAATTTGGATTCACTGGAAGAGGAAGACAGTGAGCACAGGGTTATACTGTTCCAAAGGGAAGATAATCAAATGGCAAACTGGGGGAGCTAATTTAGAAGGTGGTGACCAAAGAACAGACCTTAGAAACATTGTAGAAGCTGCAGTAACAAGATTTCATGAAGGGAAGTATGTGACTAGACTGACTAGAAATTTTGATTATTCCCCCAGGCAAAAATTAAAGGAAAAAAAACCCCTCACTTTTTTCCTTGTAAACAAGAAAAGTCAGATTAATTCCAAATATATTATCATACTTGAACCTTAAAACAACCCTTGTAATGAATGTAGGACATATTCTTCTAAAAATCAAGGATATGAGATTTATTTTTGATAGTCACTGTATCAACACAGATCCCTTAGTAGGTGGTATCCCTGAATCTTTCTATTGATTCTGAAATAGACTTCTATATGGATATTCTTCCCAATTAGAAAGTGGAAGCAGGCCTATTGAGGGAATTGAATTATTTTCTTTTTCTATTTCTCTCCCTGGTACTTATCACCATGTTTGGCACATAGTAAACACTTAATATTATTATTGTTTATTTATTCATTCATTCATTCCTGAAGACTTTCCTATGGCTAAAAATAAAAATCTATCAACTGCTAACCAATGTTCTGATGATAAGCCTCTATGAATTGATCAAGGTTTAGAAAAAAGCTATTTTTTTCATCATTGACACCATGGCTAAAGGCTTTCTACTTTGGTCAAATCTCTTGGGATTTTATTCTCTACTGTTGTGCCTTTCTGAAACTATGAAACATCTCTGAACTGTAAAGATTAAAATTAATAATCAATAACTAAGCATCATATTTTAAAAGTTTTATTAATAATAACTAAAATAAAAGGAAGTATCTGAACTCAGCCTGGCCTTGTGAAAAGAAAGAAGCTCATGGGACGTTACAGCCAGTTAAATACCAATAACATAATCTCCCCAATGTGGAGACACAGGAGAGCTTATAGGGGATTTTGGGAAATACTAAGGACTTCTAGGGAATTAAGTCAAAGGTTCGAAATCTCCATTTATACATATCCCCCTGTGATACTATGGGGAGACCAGTGTGATAGAGGAATGATCCAGACACTTTGAGCTTGGAAGAATTGCAAAGGTTTCCATCCACAGCAGGGGATGGTTGAGGAGGTTTGGGATCTTGAGGGAAGAGGAGGTTCCAAGGAGACACAGTTGATCTCTATCTTGAGATAGCAAAGGTGATGATCTGATCAGAGATTGTCTCCTGAGCTATTTAAAATCCCTTATTGAACTTAATTCACCATTTCCCCCCAAAGATACCAAGAAGTGTGACAGAAATTGAGAAGAATAAGAATAGCATAACAAGATCTCACACAGCTCCTGTGATACCCTGGGTCTGGACATTGGTTCTGCTGTGATAAAAGACAAGGGGTCACAAACCTGAACCTCTCAGAGAACAGGCTGACAAGCCTGAGTCTCTCAACTTTGGAGGGAGGGAAAGGGAGATTTTAGACAGACAGTGATTTCCTTTACCCTCTTTCCTATAGACCCTAACCTTAAGATATCTTTCATATTTTACCACTAACCACAATTGTTAGAATAAAGTTGTCAGTTATCCTAAATTGACTTCTTTGTCATAGTGGAAGAGGTAAAGAGTTGATTTCTCTCTCTTTCCCCAAGGGAAGTGGTTCACCTATTAAATCAGTTATTAGAGGTGAGTAAAGGCAGGGTTAGTGGGGAGACATATTTGAAGAAGACTAAAGGGGGGAATCCATCTCACCCTCCTTCTACCTTCTGGGCATTTATCATCAACTCTTTATCCATTATACACAAACCAACCCTCTAATATATCAGTGTCCCTAAAAGGATCATGGAAAAATAATCAACTGAAAAATTGCAATAATTTGTGGATAAAAGGGAAAAAAACAGAACCATTGATCACTAGGTTGGCAAAAAGTCAATTTGGGGGCATTCCCCTTTGGCATAAGAGCATACATTCAAAGCAAAGTCATTTCAGCCCCTATAGGTCAATTCATATCCCAAAGTTCACTCTGGTGCATCGTGTGGTCTCTGCAGGCCATGTCACATTCTGGATCCTGGGCAGTAGCAAGTTTCTTATCCAAAAATTGCTCAAATTTAAATCAAAGTTCAAACAATAACAACCCCCTGAGGTGAATAATAACAAACAGAGAGATCAGGGATAGATGGCTGAGCTATGAGGTACATGAATCAGTTTGAAAAAGAAAATCAAAAATATCAAAAATTCCAAATAAAAGAGATATTTTTCTTGTGGATATAATACAAAATGTAAAAGTCTTATGTATAAAAAATATGAGTAAAGGAAGAACAAACCTATAACAGATCCTTGATTCAGGACCCAATTAAATGATTTAGGAAATTATGCACTACCCAATCAGTAGCCAGGACTACAGAAAGTTTGCAACACTATGAAAGACAGAAAAGGGACTAGACTTCAGAAGCAAATGTGAGCCTGGATGGCAGAGAAAAAGAGGTGCTTGATAGAATGTGGTTTAGAGGAAGTCCATCCTCTAACATATGTCAAAACAGCCTCAACTTTGCACCCCAAACACGTTCAAGTTCTCTTGTCTTGACTCAAAATTACATCAATCCCACTGGGATTGGTCTCATTGACCTTGTGCTCCATAGGCACTATGCAGGTGCTCTGTGATTCTGTGGCTCTTTTGTATATTCCCTTCTTCTGGCATCAGACAAAATCGTGAATCAAAGTCCCATAAGTTTTAAACAATCAATGGCATCATTTTTATAGTCAAAAACTTTTGAGTATGCATTAATATTAGAACAAATGTCTTTTTTAAACTTATATTACTGCAAAATAAAAAAATGAAGAAAAATCTTATCAATACTGTTGACATGTGCTTCAAATACAAAAAGAAGAGAAAATAATAAAACTCAGATGCTATATTACACAAGCAAGGAAAAACAATAAAAAGGTTCAAAAATTAAAAATATATATCTTATAATCAGTGACACACTGTGTCAGCCAAGGAGAGGTAGAATACAAAGGTTCCTCAATAAAAAATGAGATCTATTTCCTTTTTAACTTGACCATAAACCACTGTATGGGTACATTATGATTTTCAGAATAAAACACTAATACAATAGATAATGCACATTCAAAGAAGTACCAAAGTCCCCCAAATTCACAATAGCCCAGTTAACCCAGTTAATTAAAAAGCAAACAAACCCACTATCATATTTCATATAAGTTGCTGTATGACATAAAAAACCTATGAACTGATGGATATTTGTCACAATTTTTACAGATGTAGTAAATATTTAAACCTTGGCAAATATATTTTTAAAGAGAGTAAAACTTGCGGTCAAGATGGCGGCTTAGAGAAAGCTACCGAACTCAAACTATATGCTCCTAGGGCACTGAATTTCAAAACGAACAACAGCATAGACCCTGGGAATCCTCCTCCTGGACCTGGACCTAGATCAAAAGGTAGAGACCCCTCCAAAAGCCAGAACCCGAGATCACTCTGACCTAAGGGGTAGGCAGAAGAAAGGTCCCAGGAGCCATCCCCCCAACCCAGAGCACTGAGTCCGAGGCAGCAGAGGGAACCTCAGAGCCTCAGGGCCAGATATCCTGAAGGCTGCTTCCTGAAAATAACCTGACCCAGTCGCAGAGGCACCCAGACAGCAGGGAAACAGAGAGATATGGGGGAGCCTGTAGCCCCCTGACCATATCCTTCCATCTGAGTCTCACCAAAGGTCCCTGCCTCAGGGCATACTCAGTCCCAGGTTAATCCTATCACCAGCCCTCAGAGCTCCAGGAAGCCAGTGCCCCTCCCCTCTCAGAGAGCAGGGTCATCTGAAACAACAGTAAACCTCAGGGCTGGCAAAAGGGCCTTGGGAGCCGGCTATTTTGAAGGCTACTTCCTGAAAACAAGCTGACCCAGTCACGGGGGGCACGCAGCAGGGAAACAGAGAGAGACAGGGGGAGCCTGCAGCCCCCTGGCTGGATCCTTCCATCCAAGTATCACAGAAGGTCCCTACCTCAAGGCATACTCAGTTCAACCCAGAGAAAGTTAATCCTATCAGGAGCCCTTGGAGCTCCAGGGAAGCCGCGGCCCCTCCCCCCTCAGAGTGATGGCTCTTCTAGCCGGCTAAGACACTGAAACAAACACTTTAGCAGAAAGGGCCAAGCCAGGCTCAGAGCGTGGAAGTAAGGCAATGGAGAAGCATCGGGAGGGAACTGAGGAGGGAAGTAACACAGAAACACCAGCAATTCCTGGCCTCCCCAGGAAAAAGAATACCTGAGGAGAAAGGATGATTTGCCTAGGGCTCAAACATCTGAACACCAGACAGAGATAAGAAAAGCTAGTCCTCCCCACTCAGATAGAGATGGAAAACTCCACAGAAGCACAAAAGCCACAAAATTCCAAAAAAAAAGAAGAAGAAGGGGACGACTTTGGACACATTTTATGGAGCAAAAATACAAAATACAGAGGAGATAGAAGAGGAAACACAAGTAAATGCCCCGAAACCTCCCAAAGGAAATGGAAACTCTCCACAACCCCGTGAAGAATTTGAATCAGAAAAGATCAAGAAGATGGAAGCCTTCTGGGAGGAAAAGTGGGAAATAATGCAAAAGAATTTCACACATCAACAAAACCAGTTTGACCAAAGTGAAAACGAAAACCAGGCTTTAAAGGTCAGAATTAGGCAACTCGAAGACAATGAGCAAGAAATAATAAAGCAAAGCCAAAAGACCAAGAAATTAGAAGAGAACATAAAATATCTCACTGACAAGGTCATAGACTTGGAAAATAGAGAGAGAAGAGACAATTTAAGAATAATTGGACTACCAGAAGAGCCAGAAATAAACAGCAAACTTGACATCGTAATACAAGATATAATCAAAGAAAATTGCCCAGAGATCCTAGAACAAGAGGGCAATACAGGCACTGAAAGATTTCACAGAACACCCTCTACACTAAATCCCCAAAAGACAACTCCCAGGAATGTAATTGCCAAATTCCAAAGCTTTCAAGCAAAAGAAAAAATCTTACAAGAAGCCAGAAAAAGTCAATTTAGATATAAAGGAATGCTAATTAGGGTCACACAAGACCATGTCAGTTCTACTGTGAATGACCTTAAGGCGTGGAACATGATTTTCAGAAAGGCAAGAGAGCTGGGTCTTCAACCAAGGATCAGCTATCCAACAAAACTGACTATATACTTCCAAGGGAAAGTATGGGCATTCAACAAAATAGAAGGTTTCCAAGTTTTTGAAAAGAAAAGACCAGAGCTCTGTGAAAAGTTCGCTATCAAAAAAATAAAGAGCATGGAATACCTGAAAAGGTAAATATGAAGGAAAGGGAAAAGGAGAAAAATGTTATCTTTTTCTTTCACTCAAACTCTCTTCTATAAGGACTACATTTATATCAATCTATGTATATTAATATGTGGGGAAAACGTAATGTGTAAATAGGGGGAAAAGAAAAACCAAATAGAATAATCTTTCTCACACAAAGATTCACACGGGAAGGGGAGGGGAAGAAAACTCCTATAAGAAGGAGAGGAAGAGAGTTTTTACTTTAACCTTACTCTCAGGGAAATCAACTCTGAGAGGGAAGAACATCCAGATCCATTGGGATCTTGAATTCTAACTTATACAACAAGGGAAGAGAGAAGGGAAAACCAAGGTGGTTAGGGGGTAGGGAACACAAAAGAGGGAGGGAAGAAGATGGGGGAGGGGGAGGGAACAAAAAGGGAGGGATTAGAAAGGGACACATATCAAGGGAGGGGACAAGGGGGACTGATTTAAAGTAAATCACTGGGCTAAAAGTTAGAGCTGAAGAAGAAAGGTTAGAATTAGGGAAGGATATGAAAATGCCAGGGAGTCCACAAGTGACAGTCATAACTCTGAATGTGAATGGGATGATTTCACCCATAAAATGTAGATTAATAGCAGAATGGATTAGAATCCAAAACCCTACCATATGTTTTCTTCAAAAAATAAACATGAGGCGGGTAGACACCCACAACCTCAGAATTAAAGGATGGAGTAGGACCTTCTGGGCCTCAACTGACAGAAAGAAGGCAAGAGTGGCAATCATGATATCTGATAAGCCAAAGCAAAAATAGACCTGATCAAAAGGGATAGAGAAGGTAATTATATTTTGTTAAAAGGGACTTTAGATAATGAGGAAATATCACTAATCAACATGTATGCACCAAATAATATACCACCCAAATTTTTAATGGAGAAACTAGGAGAATTGAAGGAAGAAATAGACAATAAAACCATATTGGTGGGAGACTTGAACCAACCATTATCAAATTTAGATAAATCAAATCAAAAAATAAATAAGAAGGAGGTAAAAGAAGTGAATGAAATCTTATAAAAATTAGAATTAATAGACATATGGAGAAAAATAAATAGGGATAAAAAGGAATACACCTTCTTCTCAGCACTACATGGCACATTCACAAAGATAGACCATACATTAGGTCACAGAAACATGGCATACAAATACAGAAAAGCAGAAATAATAAATGCAGCCTTTTCAGATCACAAGGCAATAAAAATAACAATCAGTAATGGTACATGGAAAACCAAATAAAAAACTAATTGGAAATTAAACAACATGATACTCCAAAATCATTTAGTTAGAGAAGAAATCATAGAAACAATTAATTTCACCGAGGAAAATCACAATGGCGAGACATCATTTCAAACCTTTTGGGATGCAGCTAAAAAGGTAATCAGATGTAAATTCATATCCCTGAGTGCATATATTAACAAACTAGGGAGAGCAGAGATCAATCAATTGGAAATGCAAAAAAAAAAAAAAAAAACTCAAAAGTGATCAAATTAAAAACCCCCAGCAGAAAACCAAACTAGAAATCCTAAAAATTAAGGGAGAAATTAATAAAATTGAAAATGATAGAACTATTGATTTAATAAATAAGACAAGAAGCAGGTACTTTGAAAAAACAAACAAAATAGACAAAGTACTGGTCAATCTAATTTAAAAAAGGAAAGAATAAAAGCAAATTAACAGCATCAAAGATGAAAAGGGGGACATCACCTCTGATGAAGAGGAAATTAAGGCAATCATTAAAAATTATTTTGCCCAATTATATGACAATAAATACACCAATTTAGGTGATATGGATGAATATATACAAAAATACAAACTGCCTAGACTAACAGAAGAAGAAATAGAATTCTTAAATAAACCCATATCAGAAAATGAAATCCAACAGGCCATCAAAGAACTTCCTAAGAAAAAATCCCCAGGGCCTGATGGATTCACCAGTGAATTCTTTCAAACATTCAGAGAATAGTTAACCCCAATACTATACAAACTATTTGACATAATAAGCAAAGATGGAGTTCTACCAAACTCCTTTTATGACACTAACATGGTACTGATTCCAAAACCAGGCAGGTCAAAAACAGAGAAAGAAAACTATAGACCAATCTCCCTAATGAATATAGATGCAAAAATATTAATAGGATACTAGCAAGAAGACTCCAGCAAGTGATAAGCAGGGTCATTCACCATGATCAAGTAGGATTTATACCAGGGATGCAGGGCTGGTTCAATATTAGGAAAACCATCCACATAATTGACCACATCAACAAACAAACCAACAAGAACCATATGATTATCTCAATAGATGCAGAAAAAGCCTTTAATAAAATACAACACCCATTCCTATTAAAAACACTAGAAAGCATAGGAATTGAAGGGTTGTTCCTAAAAATAATAAACAGTATATATCTAAAACCATCAACTAATATAGTATGCAATGGGGATAAACTAGATGCATTCCCAATAAGATCTGGAGTGAAGCAAGGATGCCCATTATCACCTCTACTATTTGACATTGTACTAGAAACACTAGCAGTAGCAATTAGAGAAGAAAAAGAAATTGAAGGAATCAAAATAGGCAAGGAGTAGACTAAGTTATCACTCTTTGCAGATGACATGATGGTCTACTTAAAGAATCCTAGAGATTCAGTCAAAAAGCTAATTGAAATAATCAACAACTTTAGCAAAGTTGCAGGATACAAAATGAACCCACATAAGTCATCAGTATTTCTATATATCTCCAACACAGCTCAGCAACCAAAACTAGAAAGAGAAATCCCATTCAAAATCACCTTAGAAAAAATAAAATACCTAGGAATCTATCTCCTGAGGCAAACACAGGAACTATATGAACACAACTACAAAACACTCTCCACACAACTAAAACTTGACTTGAGCAATTGGAAAAACATTAACTGCTCATGGATAGGACGAGCCAATATAATAAAAATGAGCATCCTACCCAAACTTATTTATCTACTTAGTGCCATACCGATTCTTTATAATATTTATAAATATAAAAATATATATCATCCATTCAGAAACCACTACTTATCTGTATTTGTGAAGACCCTTTAAAATTTAAATTTAAATTCTTAGTTCATTAAATTCTCCAAAGATTGTATATAGCTTTTGATGAAGTCCATCCATCATTACCTATGTGACAATTCATAGAAGCAACATGTGATCCTAAATGGATCTAATGATAAGGGTTTGGGCAAGATGTTCATGGACTTATACAATGATATTTTGTTTTTCAGCAGAGGTAAAGGTACAAATTAAATATCAATATAGGCAAAACATAGTAGCTTAAAATGATTCAGTATTACAGAAAGATATTAATTAGATTAATACAGATAAACTTTATAAATTATACTTTAAAGCAATCAGTAAATACAATAACATAAACCAATGAGAAGATGCAGGCAGGCTGTGCAGTCAAAATCTTTATACCCATTCCAATAGACTTGTTCTATATTATAGGTGGAGAATAAACTCAAAATAGCAGTAAACTTTCAAATCTCTGAAAGTTTCCTTCCTCTCCCCCTGTATTTACATTCACTTTTCTTTTGTCAAGAGCTCTGAAGTTCATCATAGTGAGGGAGAATTGTGCACTGAACATAGTATGGAGAGATCTCAAATTGAATCTATTGTAGAGGCTGGGCAGGCCCAAATGCCAAAAGTATGTAGGAAGATGTGTTCCCTCTCTGAATCTCAGGATTATTCAAGCTAAATGCAAGAACCAGTAGTAAGAAAAGATACTCCAAATCTTTGAGCTGCTTGAGTTCTATAAGGCTTTGTGGAAATGGAATCTGTTTGAGCATTTTTCCTCAAAAAAAACAAAACTGAATGAGATCTATTCATAGAGTAAACAAGTTAGGAGGCAAAACTTGAGGGAAAACATCATATTTGTATAAAAAGGAATTAAAGGAATGGCATTTGTGTTTGTTTTTTTGAGTCAGGAGAGAGCAAAGAAAAAAAAAGCTTCCTTCTCAAAACTGATTTTAAATTCACTGATTTGGACTAACTGCCATCCCTGTGAACAAACTTGAATAACAACCTTCTAAACTAGAAGTTCCAGGTCAGCTTAAAAAAAAATATACTTGAAAACTGGAAGGGGTGGGTTTCTTTTCTCCAAGCTGAAAAATGGCTAGGGAAGGCTAGAAAAATCTACATGGATTGTGGAAAGGGATTGGGGTGGAAATATATTTTATATGTCATCCTCTGTGCAGAGACTTGTCTCAGAGATAGTAGTGGGAGGCAATAGGGGAGTTGCACACTGGACAGGTATGAGGACGTACCATGAGCAGCTGGGCTGGGAGACAGGAAGACTGGGCCACCAGGCAGAGTGCTGGATCAAGCAGATGGAGGGAAAACAGCAGCCGGGGAAGGAGCACAGGCAGACCTGGCCACTGGACTCTCATAGTGGATGGTGACCTGGCAAACTTACTATCTTTACTGTAAGGCTATCTGCCCAAAAATTTTGAGAATTCATAATTGCTTCATGGTAAGCCAAAGTGTAAAAATTAAAATAAATAATCAATATCTAAGTATCATATTTTAAAAGTTTTATTAACAATAACTAAAGTAAAAGGAAGTATCTAAACTCAGCCTGGTCACAGGAAAAAAAAGAAGCCCATGGGAGGAGTTACAGCCAGTTTAAATACCAATAATGTGATCTCCTCAACGTGGAGATGCAGGAGAAGTTATAAGGAATTTGGGGAAATACTAAGGACCTCTGGGGAATGAAGACAAAGGTTCAAAATCTACATTTCTATAGTAACATGATAAGTCACTGGACAAGTGGGAGAGGACCAGTATGAACACCCCCTCATCCAGAGATTAGGAAACAAACTATAAAGAGTCAAGAACTTGCTTAAGGTCACAAAGAACATGAACAGTGAAAAAAGGAATTTAAAATTCAGGCTTCTGACTTCAAGTCTAATGCACTGACCATTTGATGGTATTTTTGTTAATGAAAGGAAAAGTTCTTGGGACTTTGTCCTTTGTTTAAATTGTAACTTGCTCTCTGTTGTTTCTCCAATGTCCTTTTTAGGCCAAGACCAGTGGAAGCTATTTAGCTAAATTTTAATCACAAAATTCCCAATTGTATATAAAAGTAACATCTTATGAATCATTCAATGTGATACTTAAATATTATTTATTGAATTAATGTAAAGGCAAATCAGCCAATCAGCAACCCTGTATTGATTGTTTATAATGTGTTAGACGGCTCCCCCTCCAAGTTAAAAAAAAAATTTTTTAACCTTTGAGAATAACTTTTAAATAAAAATAGCATTAGTATAGGATAGGAGGTAGAGTGTTATAGTTGAGGTCAGAAAGACTTGGATCTTAGTTATGCCTTAGGCACTCAATAGTCATGTGGTTCTAAGCAATGGTTTACCTTTCTAGTGTTCTAAAAATGGAAGTAGAAGAGAAGATACACCAATTGGTAGAGGAAGTTTCTGTATCCTTTGAGTCTCCATACCAATGCAATTATATATCATTGTTAATAATGGTGATCATTAGGATGATGATGATTCAAAAGCTATGTTCAACCATGAAAAAGAAAATCTAGCCATTTAATTGTTTTCTTGGGAGTTATTGCTAAAATGCTAAGAGATATGCCATTCCCAATCTCTGCTTCAGCAACAAGTCAATATTTGAAAAAAAAATGATTTAAAGAGATATTTGAAAAAAAAAACACCAAACATTTTGTTCATTTGTTTGTTTCAAGAGTTGCCAATGGGCAAGGAATTCTTCACACCTTACCAGATTCTTGATCCTCTAAAATTCAGTTCTCTATGTTATATTGAATTATGGCATAAACTGCCAAAATGTTCTTATGTTATATTCACCTAGCCTTTAAGACATCAGGATCATCTCTATTCCATGGAACAAGTTTTATCAATGTGATTAATTCTTTCCCCAATGTGAATCACATGCTATATACATTTCTATGGACAGTCTTCATGAATTACCATGTCTGAAAATGACACTATGATGCTCTGATCTTGTGTTTTATCACAGAATCAGTTTTCTTGACTCGGCCTACCTGTATTCCATGAATTTCCTAACTATTTTGACCTCCTTTTCCTATGCAAATAGAGTGGTCCCAGTATCCTCTTTTTAAAACAAGACTCTGTGAAAACAATTAGACTAATCTCAGTGGAGCAGATGTACTAATACATTGTTTTACATGTGGATTCCATTTTAATAAGAACTGTCAGAACTTTTGCTCCTCTGGTGTAAGCATAGACATTTTAGACACCTCTTTGCCATGAAGAATCATGAGATTAAACCTTATTTGTGATTTAAAAAAAGGTAAAGATTAGTGGGACATATTGTTTTCTGAGAAATTAGGAAATGGAAGGTAAAATGCTTTGAATGAATACATCTAATGCTCATAAATTTTACAATTGGTGTTTGATATATTATCTCCTTATTTTTAGACATGATTTTTTAAAAAATGTAATTTCAAGGGAAGATGGAAGAGTGCAGTATGAGATTGCTGTGACCTCCAAACTCCCCCACAATTAGAAATAATTCCACAAAATCAATGCTAAAAGTGGCAAACCATAAAAGAGTTGATAGTGAAAGAGAGAAACCAAAGGTAAGTCTCTGACATCTCTGGCCTCAACATTACTTGGTGGTGTAAAAAACCTCAGTGCAAATACCAAGGAAATAATAAGATACAATTCCTGGGAGCAAGGTGGTTTAGTTCCATATAGACTTGGGAATCTGTAGCCTAATGACAGATACCTAAATTTTCAGGGCATGAGCCCTGGGGGTACCTGTATGGAGTGTGAATTGTGGTGTTAGCTCCAGGCGTCCACCACCAACCCATAGCTGGATATTGACCAATAGGAAATGACGTCAGGGGCCAGAGCCACTGCACAGACACTGGCTTTGTCCCAGGCTGTGGTATGAGGAGGGGAGAGGCAAAGATGATCACACTCTAATGAGTGTCCTTCCTGAGGGGCTGGGACCCCACTGGCTGTGGTCACTCATAGGAGAGTGGAATCTCTAGTTGCTGTCTCAGAAGGAAGAAGAACTGCCTGTTTGTAGTAGCAGACCTTGGGGTGAAGGAGTAAAGTTGAAACCTGAGGTTAATCAGAGACTAAGGTTTGAGAAGGGGAGAGCAGGGACTATACTTGAACTGAATTAAAGAAATTAGAAAATAAGAAATAAGAAACAAAATTCCAGAATATAGGGATATATTTTTCCAGAAATAACAAACAAAAAATTCCCCAAACTTAAGACATTTCCTTATTCTGGGAACAGATCCCTGACTCAAAAATAAAGTGAAGTAAAACCTATTGCTTTGGCAGCTAAAATTGGGGGGAAGAGTGAGCAGAAGAGTATACCAAAGGGGAAAAAAACAATGATAGATAGCTATTATGGGAACAGAGAAGATGGGTTCAAATTCAGAGGACAGTGAAGTTGAAACGTCTACTTCTAAAACAGAAAAAAAAAATTAAATGGGCACAACCTCAAAAGAAGTTTTTGCAAGATCTTTAAAAAACCCTCAAAAATAAAATAAGAGAGACTGAGTGGGGAGGGGGAAGGCCAGGAAAAAAAAAAGAAATGCAAGAAAATTAAGAAAATTATGAAAGAAAAATCAACCAATTGGGAAAAGATTCAAAAACTCACAGAAGAAAACAACATATTAAGAATTAGAATTAGACAAGGGGAAGCTAATGACTTCCTAAGACAACAAGAAATAACAAAGGAAGATCAAAAGAATAAAATAATAGAAGAGAATATGAAACATTGCGAAAACAACTGACCTATGAAACAGAGCAAATAGAGATAATGTAAGAACTGTATGACTACAAGAAAGTTATGAAAAAAAAGTGAAATACCATACTACAAGAAATAAATCAAATCATTAAGGAAAATTGCCTAAAAAATTCTAGAACTAGATGGTAAAATAGAAATTAAAAGAACCTATCACCATCACAAAGAGAACTTAATTAAACAAATTAAAATGCACAGAAAGTCATTACCAAGATTCTGTAATTCCCAGGTGAAAGAGAAAATACTGCAGGCAACAAGAAAATAAAAACCATTTAAATATTGTGGAACTATAGCGAGACTCAAGACTTAGCAGCTTTAACATTAAAAGAATGGAGGGGATGAAATGTAATTTTCTTAAAGAACAAAGGATGGATTTATAACCAAGAATAACATACCCTGAAAACCTAAATATAATTTTACAAGAGAAAACAAATGGATATTCAATGAACTAATGGAGTTTCCATAATTCTTAGGGGAAAACAAGAACTTAGTAGAAAATTTGAAATATAAGAATAATGAAAAGATAAAAATAAAAGTTCACTTGTAAGGGACCCAACAATATAAAATTGTGTATATCTTCTATGGGAAAATGTTATCCAAAACCCTTACGAATGACATCATTACTCATGTAGTTTGAAAAAGGATATATAGATAGAAAACTTGAGGCAAAATTGAATATAAAAGTATCAACAGAAAACAACAATAAAATAGGGTAAGAAGAGGTAAAATGGAACAATGATTTTAAATAAAAGAGGCACAAGTGAAGGAACTACCACAGAGAAGGGGAATAAAGGGATGTGTCAGTCATGTGATAAATGATTAGATCAGAGTGTCATTGTAGCCTTGGAGAGTGATAGCCTGCTAGGGAGACTAGCAGCTAGAAAGAGAGAGTGAGAAAAGAAGGACAGGTAGGGTTGCGGCCAGCATGTCTGAGAACAACCAAGTAGAAGGATCATGGCACTATGGAGGCTATAATTTTTGTTTATTATGACAAAGAGAAAGACTTTTATAGCAAGTAAAATATTAATATTATGACATTCATTGGGGGGGTATTAATTTCCCACAGGAAAATGTTTATGAAAATGACTTCACATATGATTACTGGAGTTGCTATTACAGACCTAAAAAAAAGTTGAAGAATAGTGATTGCTAATCCATTTTCCATACTTAGGAAAAAGCAGATTTGGTACTTTTAGTCATGATGTTACAAGGACTTCTTTCCTCTTCAGAGTGAGGGGGAGATCGGGGTTTAATGATGGCTTTTGACCAAGAGCAGCAGTATCCCTTTGTGTGAGAGATGACTTTGCCAACAATCTCAGGCAAGCATGGCTGCTTTCTTCAGTGGGCTTGATCTGTCCTGAGCTCATCCCTTCAGGTGCAGGGGTAGTGGTATTAGGTCCATAACTTTATCAGATTTGGTTTAAAGAGGGATCCACATATACAACTAGAAGAATAAAAGTCTTAATATAAGGAGAAAAAGATGTGTGATAGGATAGGATAAGAGAGGGCATGAATTTCTTTAAAAGACTAAAGAACTAAGAAAAGGGAAGGTAAATTACTAGAAAGGAGGGCAAAGGGATAAGAGCAGGGAGTGATTCTTAGAAAAGAGTACATATCAATAAATAAGTGGGCAAGATATGGGGATAAAGGAGGGTCTCTCAGGACAGGATTTTTAGAAGGGAATTTATATTAAAAATAAAAGGACAGAGTTGGAGATAAAAGAAGGAATTATAGAAATGGATATATTAAAAAAAAAAAACTAGGAGGCAAGGGAAAAAGGAAAATAGATATACCCTTAGAAATGTGGGTTGACAAAGGACGATAAAACATTTTTTTGGGGGGGGGGCAAAGATTTGGATTTTGAAGAGAAGTCCATTAATTAGGGAATGGCTCAATTAATTATATGATTGTAATGGATAAGTGCTGAAAGAATTAACAATCAGGAGGAGCTCAGAAAAAACCTGGAAAGACATATGACCTGAAGCAGAGTGAAATAAGCAGAACCAGAAGAATATTATACAGTGACAGTAATATTTTACAGTGAAGAACTGTGAAGAACTGCTATTATCAGCAATAAAATGATCCAAAACAATCTCAAATGATTCATGATAAAAAATACCAACTAATTAAAGATAAAAATAACTGAGTGTGAATCCAGACCAAAGCAAACATTTTTTTACTTTCTTAATTTGTTTCTCTTTGAGTTTCCTTCCAGAAATAGATTAATATGTATTTTTTTAAAATGATAGCACATGTAAAATCTATATGAGATTTCTTACTATCTTGAGTGTTGGGGAATTTGGAGGGAGAGAAGGAGGAAGAGAATTTAAAACTCAACTTTTTTTTAAATGTTGGAAACTGTTTTTATATGTATTTTGGAGAGAATAAAATAAAAATAAGAAATGTGGGTTGATTTAAAAATAAGTGAATAAGGGGAGAAGATAAAGAAGGGTCTTTAAGAAGAGACATAAATTGTAGAGGTAATGGACAGAAGAAATTGGGCATCCAGAGAGGGAGATGGCAAAAGAGAGGATGAGGACAAATAATATAGCAATCCCCCATTGGAGTCCTATATTATTTATCTGACGGTAATAACCTGAGGTGGAGAGAGGAGGCTAAGGAAATGGGCGAATAATAATGACTCAAAGGCAAAAGTAGAAAGACATGGGGAGTAACACAAATTCCAAGGAAATAAGAGGAATAAGAGAATAGGTGGGAAGTACCAACTCCTTGATACTCTATAAACAAGAAAGTCTGCTTTGGGGGTGACAGTGTCGCTAGAAAAAGTGAGACGTCTCAACTCCTTGGTGCCTCCTATAGCAATAGGGGGCACTGGGGGCAACCATGTCTCTAGGAAAGGGGGAGTCTCAATTCCTTGGTGCCTCCTATAGACAAAGGAGTTTGAGCATTAGTAGGAGGCACTGGGGGCGACAACGTCACTAAAAAGGGGGGAGTCACATCTCCCTGGTGTCTCCTATAGCAATAGGAAGCATGGGGGTGACAGTGTTGCTATGAAAGAGAAATAGTGAAGCAAGAGGGTAAGAGGAGAGGAGGGGAAGAGAGAGAGTAAGAGTAAAAGTAAGAAAGCTAGTAAGAGAGATAGTAAGAGAGAGATTTGCACTAGTTCCCCAATATTTATTGAAGGTTTTAGGAATGTGGATCAATGAATATGTAACATGACATAGGTTTTAACGTTGGTTAAATTGACAATGACAAGATCAAAGAGGTGGAGATTAATCCAACCTGTGCTTTGCAAATGAGTGTAGTCCAAGCCGAGGCATGGTTATCAATGCCCTAATTGAACCACACTTTGCAAATGAAAGTACTCCGAGCCCAGGCAGCGTGGACGCCAAGGCCCAGCCTATTCTAGAGCTTCTGACTGTTCCTTTTCCATACAATGAACATCAAGAGATCTGACCATGTGTCTGGTAATACAATATCAATACATCAATCATACTTCCCAGATGCCAACATGCCTGGTATGCTACAAATAATGAGGAAAAATAGAATGGAGAGAAATAAACTATTAATTATGACTTTGATGTAAATGGGATGAATTCACCCATAAAACAGAAATGGTTAGAACAACACACTTTAAAATGAAAAACACGAATAGAATAAAAATGAACTAAAACAGAATAAACTATGACTCAGTTGATTCAAAAAGGCAGAAGTAACAATAATTATATCTGATAAAGTTAAAGCTAAAATAGATATAATCTAAATAGGTAAACAGGGAAGCTTTATTATGCAAAAAGCCATCAAAGATAATGAAGCATTATCAATATTAAACCTTTATTCACCAAATGTTATACCATCCAAATTTTTCTGCAGTCTGGAAGAAATGAGGCAGAGATGAATATCTCGCACCATATCAAAGATAGCCTGAAAATGGGTACATGCTTTGTACATAAAGGATGACATCATAAGCAGATTAAGGGATCATGGGGGGAAAATACTGTTCAGATATATAGATAAAGGAAAAATTCTTGACCAAACAAAGGTAAAAGGAATCATAGGAGGTAAAAATAGATAATTTTGATTAATTAAATTAAAAAAAGTTTTTGCACAAACAATATCAGTGCAGTCAAAATAAAAAGAAAAGCAGTGAATTTAGAAAAAAATTACAGTGATTTTTTTCTCTTCTTTCTGATGAAGGTCTTATTTCTCAAATATATAGGGAACTAAACCAAATTTAAAAAAAAATTAAGATTCATTTCCTGAACAATAACTGGTTGATGAATATAAACAGGCATTTTTTAGAAAAGAAAAAGCTTCTCTTATGAAAATATTCCCTAAATTATTAGTAATTATAAAATGAAAATTAAAGTAACTATAAATTTCTATATACCAATAAGATTGACAAGCATGAGATAAAAAGAAAATGATAAATATGAGAGGGAATAGAGAAAAATACATACATTAATGCACTTTGGATGGAGTTGTAAAGTACTCCAACATTTCAAAGAACAATTTGGAACTATACCCAAAGGGGCTATAAAACTGCATACCTTTTAACCTATCTCTTTCTCTCTCTCTCTCTCTCTCTCTCTCTCTCTCTCTCTCTCTCTCTCTCTCTCTAGTTAAGGATAAAATTTTGGGTTGAGACTGAATATATTATTTAGTGCTTGCCAGGGATTTAAATTTTAAATTCCAATAAAATACTCAAGTTAGAATGGAATTTTATGGTGGTTTATTTACAAAAGAAGGAAGAAATTAAGAAGAAAGAGAAAGAGGGAAGGGGGTAAAGACCTACTCTGTCCTGGCCTGAGCCAGGAGGAGTTCAGAGGCCTCTCAGCCAAGGGACCTTCCCAGATTAAATCTAGCTCGGTTTCCAGCTAGGAGGCCTCCTCCAAGATGTGGGGCCTCTTTGGAGGCTGGAACATTTAGAAGGGTCAAGTGAAAGGGAAGTGAGCCCTAACACTCACCATGTGGCTGCCTAAGGGAAGCAGTCTCAGGACCCACACTTCAGAGCTCCTCCAAGTCAAGTTTTACCACCCAAGTCTGCAAAAGCCACAAAAAACCCTCTTATAGAAAGTGACACAAAATATAAAGCCAGTTCTTTACATCACTTCCTGTGTCTCATATGTACCAATTCTGGATTAAACTTGTTTTAGAACAGCCAAGGGGATCAGTCAGTCATCTCCATTTTGTCACTTGCTAGTCACACACAGGTCATAGACCATCCTCCTTCATGCTTAATCCTTAAGTGGGGGTATATACATTCCTGGCTGCTGAAATTCTAAAGACTAAGCAGGGTGGAGTAAATCTAAAATTCTCTCTCTCTCTCTCTCTCTCTCTCTCTCTCTCTCTCTCCATATATATATATATATATATATATATATATATATATATATATATATATATGTATATGTGTGTGTGTATATATGTATTCTTTTTATATTTCTTTTATTTTTGGTGGCAAAGCACCTAAGGAGATGTCCAGAAATTGGAAAATGACTGAAAAAATGTGGTATATGTTTATAAGGGAATGCTATTATAGGGTAGGACATGGAGAAGAGGACTTTTTTCAGAATAAAAAAATAACCTGGAAAAACATATGAACTGAGACAGAGAAGTAAATTAAACTAGGTAAATGTTCATGAAAGCAGAATTATTGTAATGATATTCAAATGTGAAAGATTTAGCTACTCTAGTCAAGAGAGTGATCCCTAACAATTTCAAAAAATTAATGATGAAATTTTGAACCCATCTCCAAACAGAGGACTGATGATGTAAAATTAATCATTTTTACTTTATTTTTTTTCTCACCAGTGGCTAATAGGGAATTAGGTTTTGTGTGACTTTAAATATATCATAGTTATCAAATTTTCTGCCTTCTAAGTGTGTATGGGAAGGGTAAAATGAGAAAATAAAAAGAAGTAAAATAGTGAAAAGTATCATTGTACTCTGAACAGGTTAAGAAGAAAATTGGCAAGACAGAATATAAAATTTAAGAGGATACCTTTCTGTGACTTCAGAAAAAATTTTTAAAAATCTGTAGAAGTTAAAAGATGGAAGCATTTAAAACTATCCCTTCTACCTCTTGACTTTCTCATTGTGATTCTAATATATCACAGGTCAGCATAAGAAATTAAATGAAAATTTTGAGAGAGATTTGTGGAAGATGTAGATGACACACAAAGACCAGCAGATAACATGGAAAAGGTTTAGATACTTAGAAATTAATTCTTAATTCCAAATTTACAATAAGTTATTGTAATTACCCCGTAAAACAAAAAGGGTTAGGGGAAATTCAGACATCTTCTATGGTACAAAGGGAAGGTTGAAAAATTTAAAACAGATTTTCTAATTCATGGGAGCTCTATTTTTCTAACTACTACAACGTAGAAGGGATAACTATAAATAAAAGAGTCTTCAGATTCATAATCAACAACCTTCATGTCATAAGGGGTGGAAGACATGAATACCTTAATTACACAAAAATAATACAACAAGATATTATTTCTCCTGGGCATATATTGCAGACATTGCTCTGTCCCTGACCACTAATTTGCGTAATTTTTAAATGAGTAGACCAAAGTAACTGACTGAAATGAAACTAATTATCCTAGGGTAACATGGAATGGCTTATAGAGGCAAAGGACTTTTGAGACAGGAGAAATTTATTTAAAAGGAGAAGAAAGGGATACAGAGCCAACATGATAGGGTAGAGGTATGGAAAGCTCAAAATTCTCTGAGGATCCTCTCCAACTAAACTTAAAATAATGCTCCAAAATGAATAATTGTTGACAGAATCCACAAGGGGTTGGCATAGAACAATTTTTCTACAGAGCACTATTTGGAAGGTAGGTAGAGAAGTTCTGTTTCACTGGGGTGAGAGAGGAAGACAGACTGCAGCAAGACCTCACTAAGGAGCAACAGCACAAGTCCCACCCACCCAATCCCTTCTAATTGAAGTTCTGAACATAGACTCAAGCCAACATGGAGACCCTGAGACCTTTCCTAAATCAACAACAGAGCATATCTACACACACCCCTTGAAGTTTCAAGCCCTGGATAAAATTTGCAATGAGACTCCAAACCCTAGCACAATGCATTCCATAGTGTGCCTGATGAGGGAAAGTTTAAGAAGAATCTCAGAATCTCTGCCCAAGTGTACCCTGAAGATCTGAACCCCAGTACAAGACAGTTCACATCGAACCTGGCTTCCATAAGCCAAAAGTGAGGCTTGGAGCCCCCCAAAAAGGTGTCTCACAATGTAATGAGCCCTAAAAGCCATCAGCAGGACCTGGGAGAGACAGAATCATCAATGGGAGATGGTTTTCAGAGCTCTCATCCCATAGGACATCATAGCACCTTGGAAAAAATCAAACTTGGAGAAACCCAGAATTAGAGCTAAAGAGTTTTTTAAGGAAAAATTAAAATTTAAGAGAGGGCCCTCTCTAGTGTGAGAATATAGTACACCTTTAGGATAAAAATAAAAGTCCAGGAAAAGGCTAGCACAATGAGTAAACATTGAAAAAAAATGTAAAACACCTCACCATAAAAAAATTAATATGGAGTCAAAGAAAAGAAAATCATAAACCTAGAAGGGAACAGTGAGATCAAAGTAAGTATTACAGAAATTGTCTTATGCTCTGTTAAAGTTAAACTAAGATTTCAAAACACAAATAAGAGAGAAATGAAAGCAATGCAAAAAGAAAATTTCATCTTAAAAAGCAATATTTCCCAGTCTCTAAGATTCATCCAGTTTGAGATTTCTCAAACCCATGTTGTCCCTCTCTATGGGAAATCCCACAATGCTGAAAATAGGGATCTGAATTTTAGAAAAAGGAACTTTAAGGGGTCTGGAGGTGAAATTTTAAGCCTTTTCAGACTCCATTTTTTTTAAATGAAAGTCTCTGTATCTTATTGTATTTTGCTGATTGTTTTAAGATTTAATTTTGTTTTAAGTTCATGTATTAATATATTCAATACTATCCTGTTACACTGAATCAGTTTAATCTATTGTGTTTTAACTATTAGATATATTCTGTTATGTTTCCCCTAAAACTATAGTGAAGGAAACATTGTAAAGCCCATAAAAAGCTTTTTCTTCCATTTTGCATTTGTTAAGTGAAACATAGATGATGGATGAACTCAATCAGGCTAACAAACTTGGAGAATTTAATGAGCTAACAATTTAAATGGTATTCTAAGGGGTCTTCAGAAATAATTTCAATTAACTAGTGGTTTCTGAATGGATGATTCTTTGTTATATTTCTATTATAAAGAATGTTGTAATAAAGGTAGAGAAACAAAGAAATGCTCCTACCAAGGTGTTTATAGGAAGCAGGAAGCCAAAAAAAGCTCCTACAAAATTCTTCAGTTTAATTTACTTCCACGAGAAAAAGCTAGATTTCTTGGTGATGTTTAAGACCCAAATAAGTTTTCCTTTGTTTAAAAATATATTTGCCAAGGTTGAAAGATTTTCTGTCTATAAAACTTGTAACAAATATCCATCAGTTCATACTTTATTTTTTTTATTTTTTGGCATACAACTTATATGAAACATAATAGTGGGTTTGTTTGCTATTGTAATTAACTGGCCTATTGTGAATTTTGGGGACTTTGGTACTCATTTGAATGTGCATTATATACTATATTATTGTTTTATTCTGAAAATCGTTTGTACTCACACATTGGTTACATGAAAATGGAAATGGATCTCATTGTTTTGGTGAGAATATTTTTCTTTAAGTTTTCTTTTTTTTATTTTGCAGTAATATAAGTTTAAAATACATTTGCTATAATGTCAATGCATACCCCAAAAGCTTGAGACTATAAAAATGATGCCTCTGATTGTTTTAAAAAATTATGAGACCTGGCTTAATGATTCTGTCTGATTCCAGGACAAGAGAAAAAAAAAAGAGCCATTGAACAGTGCCAACGATGAACAAAGCTAAACTGCATAGTGCAAATCGATCACAAGGTCAAAGACACCAACCAAACCTGATGGGATTGATGGAAATTTTGAGCCAAGACAAGAGGACTTGAACTTGTTTGGGGTTTGAGGTTGCGGCTGTTTAACATGTTTTAAGCAGGTCTTCCTTGTCCCACATTCTAACAAGTATCTCAAATTTTATTCCTACCTGCTCCTATAATCTAGTCCCTTTTCTGTCTTTCATGGTGTGGCAAACTTTCTATAGTCCTGGCTACTGATTGGGTAGGTACATAATTGTTTAAATAATTTTAATTGGGCCCTGATTCAAGGCCCTCTTAAAGATTTATTTTTCCTTTACTTAGAATTTTTACATGTAAGACATTGATAGTCTATGTTTCATCCAGAAATAATCTTTTTTTTTATTTGGATTATTTTATTCATGTTGTTAATTTCTCTTGCCAATTGATTCATAAACCTCATAACTCATCCATACATTCCTAAGTGATCCCTGTGTTTTTAAACACCCTCTTCAGGAGGGAATGTATACTTATTCTGAAATGCAAAGTTTAAATTCTTTTTGAGAGTAATTTTAGGTTAAGAAACATGTTACCTCTCTGAATCCAGAAAGTGAACTGTTTGGAGAAGGCACCATGAAGGTGCCTCCACAGACCACAAGCTGTACCAGAAGATCTAGAGTAAACTTTGTAATGTGGTGATTTGAACTGTGTGGGGTTGAATGCATTTGTTTTTTATATATACTCTTATGCTGAAGGGGACTTCCTCCTAACTGGCTTTTTGTCAATGCACTTAGCAATCATTGGTTTTGTTCTCTTTTCCTCTTAATCTCAAATTATTGTAATTTCAAAGTTGGTTATGTTTACAACATCCATTGGAGAGACTAGTCTTCCATGGATCTCAGGGAGGAATGTATAATTGGAAATCTGTTACCCTAATAAAAGGAACTACATTTCTCAGAAGCCCATTGACTTCCTGTCATTACATACTTCCTATAGACAGGGGATATTAGGCAAGGACATGAAGGGTCCTACCTCTTTACTTCTGCTCCTGAGCTTGGTGGTGGTAAAGAGGGTGTTTGAATTGGCTGATCAGCCATGGTCACAAGGTCTTTATTTTGTATCTTCTTTATTTCTTGACTTCTAATGATCACTAATAAATCTCTTTAAAATATAATATTTTTATTATTGTAATTTAATTTTAACTTTTACAGATAGAAAAATAAAGTGAAGAAAAAAGTTTCTTTAAAAGTAGAATTTGCCAAATCAAAAAGAAGACTCAAAAGATCAGAGAAGAAAAATAATTCCTTTAAAATTAGAACTGGGCAAATGGAAGTTAATGACTTCATGAGACATCAAGGAACAATAAAACAAAATCAAAAGTATGAAAAGTTAGGAGTAAACTTGAAATATCTTATTTGAAAAAAAACAACTCACTTGGAAAAGAAATATAAACATAAATATATAAATATATAAAAAGAAATATAAAACATAATAGTGGGTTTGTTTGCTATTGTAATTAACTGGCCTATTGTGAATTTTGGGGACTTTGGTACTCATTTGAATGTGCATTATATACTGTATTATTGTTTTATTCTGAAAATCGTTTGTACTCACACATTGGTTACATGAAAATGGAAATGGATCTCATTGTTTTGGTGAGAATATTTTTCTTTAAGTTTTCTTTTTTTTATTTTGCAGTAATATAAGTTTAAAATACATTTGCTATAATGTCAATGCATACCCCAAAAGCTTGAGACTATAAAAATGATGCCTCTGATTGTTTTAACTCACTTGGCAAAGAAATACAAGGGAATAATTTTAAGAATGATAGGGTTACTTGAAGACATGATAAAAATAAAATAGCCTAGATATAATTTTAAAAGAAATTATGAAAAAATCTACTCTTATATTCTTGAACAAGACATTAAAGTAGAAATTAAAAGAATCCACTGATTATTTACTGATATAAATCCCCAAATGACAAGTTTCCAGAATATTATGGTCAAATTCGAGAGCAACTGGGTCAATCAAAAAATGCTTCAAACACTCATTAAGAAGCAAATCAAATATCATGTAGCCACAGTCAGGGTTACACAGGACCTAGCAGCTTCTACATTAAAGGACTAGAAGGCTTAGAATATGATATTCAGGGAGACAAAGAAACTATGGTATTAACAAAGAATTGAGTACCCAGAAAAACAGTATATTGCTTCACAGGGAAAATGGTCATTTAGTAAAACAGAAAATTTCCAAGCATTCCTGATGAAAAGGAAATTATGATTTATTGCTTTTTATTTCATTAATCAAAGCTGAGTGATCATCTATAATATTTTAGTTAGTAAATTGCAACTATGATCTATAGAAAAAGTTAGACCCAGTTATTAAGAAAAAGATTGTGTATAGGATATTAAACATCATAGTAGATAAACACTGTTATAGATATATTTGGAGTGTTAGAATATAAGAGTAAATAAGAAAAATTAAGATTTTCTGTAATCTAGAAAATATTTGTGAAAATTCCCTTGCCACACACTGGAGGTTGTGACAAGAGGACAAGGAGCCTTTGATACTCCAGTGGCAAACCTAAGTCACCTAAGAAGAGGACAGAGAAAAGAGGGGTGTGGGTGCCCTTGTCATAACCCCTAATTCTAGAATCTACCAGAAAAAAGACAATTTAATGAAACTATTCATGGCCTATATTCTGAATGCCTGGTCCTATTCATAACCTCTGTTGAGTAATTGTTCAAAACTTTGAAAACTTGTGCTACCCAAGCATCAGATGTCTCAG
Source organism: Monodelphis domestica (assembly GCF_027887165.1). Lineage (NCBI taxonomy): Eukaryota > Metazoa > Chordata > Mammalia > Didelphimorphia > Didelphidae > Monodelphis > Monodelphis domestica. The sequence continues at coordinate 197,111,850 of NC_077231.1, forward strand.
ACCACACAGATTTAGCATGTCTGTAGAACTCTGATTTCTATATTTTGTTCCCACAAAATAAAATCAGATATTTGGCATAGACATTTGACCTAGTTCTTTTTATTTGTTTCACTGATGAAAAGATCAGACCAAACCAAACCAAACCAAAAAATGATGTTTAAATACAACTCAAGAAAAGAATAAAAAGGTAAATTAGAAAGAGAAAATTTAAGGAATTAAATGGGGTCAAATGGTTTATATTCCTATTTTGAAAGATAATATTTATAATTCATAAATATTTGTCATTATATTATTAGGGTGATTAAAAGGATTATATATAAAGGGGGCATGAATAAATTGATTAGAATGACATGATATTTTAAAAAATGAAGGTGAAAAAGATGATTGCATTGATAGAAAAGGGAAGGGAGAGATAGAATGGGTCAAATTATCTCACCTAAAGAAGCACAGTGAACATATTACAATGAAGAAAAGGATGAGGGTGGTGATGGGAAATGTTTAGATCTTGCTCTCTTTGGGATTGGCTCAGAGAGAGTATAACAACCATAGATATTTGCATATAGAAACCCATCTTACTCTATAAAGAAGTAGAAGGGAATAATAAGGGGATGCTTAATAAAAGGGAAGATGAAGTGAGAGAGGTAGTAGTTAAAAGTAAAATATTTGTGAGATGGGACAATAAAAAGAGAGAGGAAAACATGGATCAAAAGAGAAAAATAAAATGAGAGGAAATAGATGATTATCTTTTCTATTCCCATTCAATTTTCTCCAGAGATCTATTAAATATAACTTTTCTAAAATTCTATTCATCTGCTTAACTTCTTTCTTGTTTATTTTTAGTTAGATTTATTGAGTTTGAAAGGGGAAAGTTTAGATCCCCACTAGTATAGTTTTATTATCTATTTCCTCCTGTAGCTAATTTAATTTCCCTTTTAAAAATCTGGAGGCTATACCACTTGGTGAAAGTGTTTAGTGTTAATATTGCTTCATGATACATCTAACTGAGATATATGTTCCTGCCATATTCCTTTTGATTAGTTCTATTTTCACTTTAGTTGGATCTGAGAACATGATTGCTTGTACAAAAAAAAATATTTATAGCAGCTCTTTTTGTGCTTGCAAAGAATTGGAAGTTGAGGAAATATCATCAAAAGGGGAATGGCTGAACAAATTGTGGTTTATGACAAGTGAAGAACTTTTCAGCTTTAAAGAAATGACAAGCAGAATGATTTCAGAAAACATTGGGTAGACTTGCATGAACAGAGGCAGAATGAAATAAGCAGAACCAGGAGTACATTCTACACACTAACAGAAATATTATCTGATTATCAAGTGTGGAAGATTTAGCTACTTTCAGCAATGCAATGACCAGGAACAATTCTAATGGACTTAAGGCAAATAACCAACCACTTGCAGTGAAAGAATTGTTGAAGTTAGAATACAGATCAATGCAGAGCAGAAGGAGCAGAACGTGGAGAACATGGTACCCAGAGACTGATACCTTAATGCATAATCAGATGTAATGGACTTTTCTACCAGTAGCAATGCAACGATCCAGGACAATCCAGAAGGGTTTTTTGGTTTGTTTGTTTGTTTGTTTTTAGTTTGGGATTTAGGTTGTATAATATGGAAGCATGTTTGCTTGATAATACACATAAAATCCAGAGCAAATTGCTTGCCATCACTGGGAGGGGGAAGGTAGAGAATTTGAATCTCATAATTTTAGAAAACATGTTGAAAATTTTTATTACATGATTGGTAAAATAAAATATTTTTTAAAGAGGAGAGGAAAGACTTCTATCTCTATCACCTATCAAACTAAGAGTCTTTGCCCTGGTAGTTGATACAGTGGATAGAGCCCTGGATCTGAAATCAGGAGCACTGAGACCAAATCTGATCTCAGACACTAATTGTGTGACTCTGGAAAAGTCAATTACTTCATTTTTATAGGTTTCAGTTTCCTCACCTGTAAAATGTGGAAAATAATAGCAGTTAGCTCATAGATTTGTTGTGAAGAACAATTTCCAAATTTTAAAACATTTAAAACATTTAACACATTTTCTTGGAATTTAATAGACACCATATAATGCATATTTCATATACCTATGTGATACATCTTTGTAATCCCATATCAGAAAAGAGTAAAATAACATTGTGGCTAGAGTATGGTGCTATCCAACATAGCCATCCCATTGATTAATAAAAAGCAAAGACTAAAACTGTCATCATAGGAAAAAGTCAAAAGTGACTAGGTGGTTCAGGGGATTGAGAGCCAAGCCTAGAGGCAGGAGGTCCTAGGTTCAAATCTGGTGTTAGACACCTTCTAGCTGTGTGACCCTGTGTAAGTCACTTGACTCCCTTTGCCTAGCTCTTACCACTCTTCTGCTTTGTAGCCAATATTCTGTTTTGATTCTAAGATGGACGGTAAGGGTTTAAAACAAAACAAAAAACAAGTGACTGACAAAAAAATTGGAAAATTAGGGGGTGTCCATAGATTGAAGAATGGCTGAATACACTGTGTTATATATTGATGATGGAATATTATTGTACTGAAAGGAATAAAGAAATGGAGGAAGTCCATGTGAATTGGAAAGACCTCCAGGAATTTATACAGAGTGAAAGAAGCAGAATGTGGAGAATATGGTACCCAGATTTGGCACCTATTATGACACAATCAGATGTAATGAATTTTTCTACCAGTTGCAATGCAATAATCCAGGACAATCCAGAGGAACTTAGAGGAAAAATGCTATCCACATCCAGAGAAAGAACTATGGAACCAGAAATGCATTTGAAAAATATATGATTGACCATACAGTGTGATAGGGATGTGATTAGGGTTTTGATGTTAAAAGATCACTCTCCTGCAAATATGAATAACATGGAAATAGGTTTTGAACAATGATACATGTATAATCCAGTGGAACTGCTGTCAACTTTGGATGGGGGGAGCAGAGCTTGGGGGAGGAGGGATTATGAATCATGTAACCATGGAAAAATATTCTAAATAAAAATAAAAAAAGGAAAAGTCAAGAAGGTTTATTTTAGGGATAGAGAGTCTCATATTTTTGAGTCCTTTCCATCTGCTAGATTCTGTAAAACCATGATTCTGTGGTAGGTAGAAGGACCCAAGCGAGTGAGTACCATCTACAAAAAATGGTTCTTTCATCCCCTAAATCTACACTGAAGTAGGGATAATGATAGGTAATAAATGGGTGATTTTATTGTTATATGGAACTTCTTGGTGAGGAAACCTTTTCTATCAATCAAAGTTGGTATATTCTCTACAACTTATCTTAAATAGCAATCTCTCTAAGAGTTGTCCCTACATCATATTAAGACCCCTATCAATACTTAAAAAAAAAACAACTTGTAGGAATATAACTATGTTAGCCTAAGCAAATATTGGGAGCAAGGATGTGACATGAGTTTTTCTAAGGGAGAATCATTGACTAAGTTTCTAGAGTTCACTGTGTAGATCTAGAACTAAACAAAATGTCAAAGACCACCTCGTTTCATTTCAGTAATGAGGAAAATAATGTATATAGAGGTTATATGACTTATCCTAGATTTCTAAGGTCATATCAGAAACAGAATTTGAAAAGAGTTCCTCTAAGGAGTCAATAAGTTTTCTAATGTACCACAATGCCTATTGGTGCAATTCAATCTAAGTAATGAGGAACTAATGAACAAATTGAATGAGACTTCTAGAAAACATTTGACAATTTCCTTCCAAAATACATTAAAAAGTTGGAAAATCATATGTTATGGATTTTGACATGTAATTGGGGGATGACTTACAGACCACCATCAAAGAACATATTTAAATGGTTGGAGTACCCCTGAGTTGGATACAGGATTGTTTTAATAAATTATTTGTCAGATGGTATCCACTGTGAAATCTCTAGTTTTGCAGCCAACTATAAATTTATCTCATTTCATCAAATATATGAATGAGGATCAAATGAAAGATCTCTTGGGCCTGTGTGAGTGGACACTAAAGATATGAAAATGTATTCATCATTGTGAGCAAAGTTAGGGTAAACACATTTAGGGAAAAGAAATTCAGTTTATATCTACCAGAGAAGGGCTCTTAGTTACTTGTTGTGAGAGAGAAAAAGGTTCTTAGGTGATGGCATCAGTTTAACATGCTGTTTTTACTAAAAATGGCAATAAAATGATGAGCATCAGAAAGGAAACCTTGGAAACAAAACCAAAACCCTTGTTACTGTTATATAAGACTCAAACATCTGTACCTGTAATTGTTTACTTTTGATTGTTAGAATACAAAAAGACAGAAGAGAGCTGGATAAGATCCAGAGATGGGAAATGAAAATGATCAAAGGCATAGTGAGGAAGCAACAGCAGGGAGTAGAGGATTCTGGCATATGAGGAGAGATAAAAAAAGACTAGACTTCTTCAATATGAAAAAAGAAGTGAAGGCCACAAGGGAAGATGACAGAAATATATAAAATACTAGGACTAAGAATATCTATCCCCTAGGACAAGAAACATATGTCCTAATTTATACAGCATGTAGTAAACTCATAGAACCCATTTCTGTATAATGAAGTATAGACTAAAAACAAGTATATTTAAAATATTTAAATAAGTTTCTAAATGATACAGCCATACTGGTATATGAAGAAAAATGTGAATTTTTGGTGGTTAGAGCACTAATCTCCTGAGATTATCATGCTGTGTAATTTCACCTTCCCAGATCATAAATTAGTGATATTAAGAATCAACCATGGTTTGACCAGAGTAACATAGAGTAATTGGTGATTTGACCCAGGGTTCTTCAACTGCAGGGATTTAAAACTTAAAATTTTAGTTAGTAAAAGTAAGTAGTGAAAATAGAAAGCTACTCAAAGATGGATATTTTCTGTGCCCTGATCTTGCTCATGGTGAGCTTTTGAAAGGTCGGCTTCATTTTATTCCCCTTGTCCTGCCACACTATGCAAAAATGGCAGCTTCCTCTGTGACACCATTAAAGTTTTCAGAGTGTTTATCTCCTACCCCTAATATTGGCCTAGGGAATAACATTCCTTATTGCAGCTGTGAATTTGACCTCATAAGCCAGTTCTCTTATTTGCACAACATTGTGACATCAGAATAGTCTCTTTATTACTCTTAAGTCTCTGGGACTCACAAATATATTTTCAAGAGTAATTTCAATGATAACTACATCTTTTGAAGGAAGTAAATTTGAAGTGGTATGAATTCCAAATGTATAACAATCCAAGTATTCTTACTCTCCTTTCTTTTTGCCAGTTCCCTAAACTGCCCATCTTTGTGAGGGGGAGGGGCAAAGATAAATTTCAATATAAAAACGAACTGATTGGTTTTATATTTATCTCCTTGGCAGCCATTAAATAGGCAACAGTGGTACCTGAATCCATTAACATATCCCATGTTGTCAATAATTGCCTTTAACTTGTGAAGGGTTCCTGCCTTTTTTCATTAACAGAGAATAGATATGGTATATCTTTAGAAATTCAGTGTTTTGGTGGAAAAATACTTTCTAATGGAAGATCTCTGCCAAGGAATGTATAATGTTTAATGTATAACTAAAAAGCTGACTACTGAAAATTACTATTCAGTTGCTGTGAGAGCTGCACTTAAAATGCAACTTTGGTATTGTCTTTTGTTATTTACTTTATTAATGCATGTGGTTATCAATCTGAAGTATGAAATGATGTGTGAAATGATGGGTTGAAGGAGGAGTGGCATAAATCCTGCTCTGCACAGAGAAAGCTCATCACACTGATTTCTCTGCTATTGGTATTGCAACCAACTGTGGAGAATTCTGTCATGCCAGGAAGGATTTCATGTACAACATTTTAAAAAATGAATATGGAGCCCTTTACAGATGAAACAGCACCCTGGAGTGATGTCTCTAGTGACTATGTCCAAAATTGAGTAAGGCAAGAACAAAGGATACAGCAGAGAAACACCATGGAACAAAGGAAACAATGGAAGATAGCACTAGAAAAATTTGTCCCACTTTTGCCTTGGATGAACTATTGTAAAAGAGACAAAATCAAATTGTCTCTGATAGATGTGCAAATGGACTAGCATTAGAGAGGAAGAAGGCTGATGGAGGTACAAATTACATGAATTCAAGGGATTATACAGTACAATTGGGAAAGTATTGGACTCCAAAGGCAGAAAGCTTAGCTGGAAAAAACAAACAAACAAACAGATCAGCTGTTTACCACGTTTGTGATCTTTAATGAGTTCTTTAACCTTCCTATATGTGAATTTACTCATCAGCAAAATGATGGATTGGGATGAGGCAATTTTTGAGGAGTCATGCATCACTGAATCCTTTGAGTCAGCTTGTACCACATAATGTACTTTCCAACAAAACAGAAAATAAGTATAGAACATAGACTACATGAAGGTAAAAGATAGCTGGGAATTTTCCATTAGAGAAGAGTCTAAGAGTAGTGAGTGAATTATCTTTACTTTCCATTTTGTATATTTCAATATGAATATTTTAATAATTTTATAGCATTGATGGCCTAAAAGGAAGTCTTGAGAAATGTCATATCACAATTATTAAGAGAAGAGGACAAGTCTTCTCTGGCCCCTAACATACAGGCTTTATTGTATGTACTTATTAAATGCCTACCTTTTTCTTTCATTGCATGGAATAGAGACTGATTACATGTAATATTTCCATTTATAGATTTCATTTAAAAATATGAAATTACCAATGGAATACTATGTAAACGGGATCTAGAACATATTTTCAAAATCTATAACACCAGAAACACATACACAATATTGGAAAGAGTCTAAATTTTATTGTTTGCAAAGGTTTTATCAGTTGAAACTTCTTTTTAAAATAGAACCATATCTGAAAAATATTTATAGCTGGGCTTCATATTCTCTTAGTTGGACAAAAGAGAAAGAGGCCATAAGACATTGGCATGAGCCTAGTTTGGAGGTATGACTATTGGGTGGAAGAGAACAATAAAAGAGAGGATCTGACATTAATCTGGCAGTTTCCCATTTTAACAAAAATACCTTATTTACTAAGAAATATTATTGCTATGTTTTTGAAGTGCACTACAAATATTAATGTCTTTTAGATTTTGCACAATTTAAATTTTGTACCATTTGGAACATCTCTTCCTACCCTACCAAGGTTTCAAACTCAATAAAAATGCTGTTATATTGATAAAACACAAGAAATTATGAGATAAACTTGATATAAATTCCAGCAAGTCTTTGTTATATATTTTCAACACTCATTTGTTAAATATCAATATTTGTTTAATCTCAGGTATTTTTAGGTGCTTTGGATATAAAACAAAAACAGAAATAGTCCCTCAAAGAACATACACTGCTGCTAGCCAGGAATGCCTATATGTTCATAAAGGAATAATTTATAGCTAAAACTTTCAGACTGTGTTTCAAAAAAAAATTCTTGAAAGAGCCTGAAAGATATGTAGCATTTTTTCAATTACGAGACTTTTCCCTCACTGAGGCATGATTCTGACAAAATTGGTTTATTCTTACTGAAAATTTCAAAAAATGTTATAACCAGACATCCATCAAAGATGGACAATGCTAAAATAATTCTGTTCTAAAGAAAAGATACTTATGGGAAAATGTATAAGTTAATCAACACATGGAAGAGATGACATAAAGGGACAAAGGATATAGTATCTTTTGAACCTGAGTTAAAAAATAAAAGTAAAAAAAAAGTTTATTGATGATTTATATATGATGCCAATGATACATTTTAGAAAATAATGTTACAAAATTTTGCATTTGATATTCTGGGAACCTACTATCAAATGTGACTCATTGATTTCTCTTTTGTGTTGGGAATTGGAAACAGAAAATCTAGCCATAGCAGATCAAAGAGGAATATTCTGAGAGATTGTCAATCTTTGCCATATGAAATAGCAACATTGTGCTTTAAGAGAATCATTTAGAAGAACAAATATTTGATTCAATACATTAAGGATCCTTGAATACTTAGTAGGACCTCACTTGTATGGGCAGGCTAGATTTCATCACCCAATAGACATGTATTTGTCACCTGTTTTTTTTTCCAATTCCTACTTATGAGGAGTCATTAGAAATTTTTATAGAAGTTTAATTCAATTTAAAAATACATATTAAGACTCCCCTAAGATATGATGTATACAATAATTAAAAAAGGCATACTCCCTGTTTTCAAGGAATTCCTAGTCTACCTGTGATCAGGGAGCTAGTAAAATATGCCATCATTGCAGAAGAAGAGATCAATGAAGAACTGTTGAAAATATGGAAAGGAAAGTTAAGTAAATAAAATTTCCTATGTATTTTTTCTCCATAAAATTGAAGAAATATGGTAAAACACAATGATTTTGTACCTGAATAAGATGAAGATTTAGGTTCCCCCCTTTTTCTTTATGTTCTACTAACATTGAAGGAGAAAAAATTTGAGGGTGCCACTTTGTTGTGAATGAATAGTGTTGGTCTATAGATCAAATCATCCCACCCTTCTGAAGGAACTGTTTGCAGTGGTTTTTTTTTTCCTCTTTGTTATATTTCACAAAGAAAATAAAGATAAAAGACTTAAACTGGGCACCAGTTATGAACTGGGTTATTCTCTAGGGATTGGCAAAATGCTATTACTTACAATAGTGAATTATCACCTTTAGCATAGACTTGATTACAATTTATATCTAAAGAATTTTGCAGCAAAATGAAATCTACTGAGGGAACTTCATGTAGACTAGTCATGACTATACTCAACAAAAACACAGTCCATTAAAATAAAATAATTTTAGCTCTACCTCCTAGGTGTGCCTTCAGGAGTCAAACAGCAAAGTATTCTAATATAATTGATTAAAGTGCATTTGAAAATGTACTTTCTATGTGGCATGATAAGTGAGTTCAAGGAATGCTATATCTAGCATCCAGTCTATAGCTGGTCTTGGTGGGTGGATACTAGAGCCAAAGCTTTTGCTGAAACTGTGTTGCTCTCAGATTTTGATGAATCAGCTGCCATTCCATTACCAGGCTTTAAGAGTGATCCAAGTTTGGAAAGATCAATACATAAAAACTGTAGACTTAGCCATTTTAAAGCAAATATTTATGTTGAACTTTGTGCTGGAAGTTGTCAAGATGCAGAATGCATTATGGAAGACCATGAATCAGCAGCCTTCTCTTTTCAGGCTTGATCTCTGGGAAGGGGCAAAAAAAAAAAAACCTAAACAGCAGCAATGAAGTGTAATCTCGCATTTTAAATGAATATTTAAATCACCAATCTGAAACAGTGTGTATCTGTGACAGAAAGAAGTGCTTGCTCATTAGGGGTCATATGAATAATTAACACCATATTTCTAAGTGCAGAGGATTAGGAAATGTTCTGGAAATGGAATGTTACCTTGTGTTTTTGTTGACATGACTGAAGCAACAATCTCTGATTAGGAGGTAGAGGGGACTTTATTTTAAAATTTTACCTACAAGATGGAGTTTAATTCATCAGTCAATATAACAACTCCCATACCTTTGCTATAAGGTATAATCATATTTTATATATATGCAAAATAATAATGGAATAAATAACTAAAAGCAACTGAAGCTACATAGAGGATATTATAATACAAAGAGATATGAATAACATGTAATTAGAGCTGTAAAAGAAAGCAGTATTTGGTGGATAGTGTTGTGGTGGGATTTGTTTTTCAAGGCACATCTTAACTTTTCATATAACTAATCAAAGAATTGACATCTATTGCACCTAATCCTATGCAATCCCACACACCATCATTTTCTTGATTGCATTTCTCCATGATATCCAAATCTTTCCCTCTGCTTTGTAACTCTTAAGAATGCTCACCACAAAAGTAGGGCCAAATCATTAGATATTTTTTCCTGAAGGAACTTGTATATGAAGATTTTAAATAGCAAAAGGGATTTCTCTGTGCAATCAGTTATATGAATGGAGTATATGAGGACAGGTGCATTTTCAATAAAAAACAAGGGAAGTTTAATCTTAGAATCATAGAACTTGAGAAAACAACTAAAGGGACATCTGGTCCAATGTTCTCATTTGACAAATTTGGAAATTAAGGCCAGGAGAAACTTGCTTGAGATCCTTCTCTCTCTCTGTCTTTCTCTGTCTCTCTCTTTCTGTCTCTCTCTCTCTCTCTCTCTCTCTCTCTCTCTCTCTCTCTCTCTCTGTGTCTCTCTCTGTCTCTCTTTTTCTTTCTTCATTATATCTACACACCACATTATGCCTCATCCCAATTACAAATTAATATATTGTGTATTAAAACTTAAATATCACTAAGGTTTTAGAAATTTCTTTCTAGCTCCTCATACAGATGAAGATATGCATATGTATACATATATGAACATCTGTATATGAATATGTAGTCTATAAATGTGTAATTTCTATGTATACATGTTTGTACCTTATATCTAACTATATAGTTCCTTTCTATGTATAATTACATATATATATACACATAGAGAATATAAATATAAACATACATAGGTGAATACATAGAGATACTATATATAGGTACTAAATATAGTATATACATATATATAGTGTACAATATGCCTTTTTATATGAATATATACTATACACAATAATGTATATACACATGTATATTGTATAAATATGTGTGAATACACACACAAAGGAAAAGAATACACGTTTCTAAGTGCCCACTATGTTCCAGATGCTATGCTAAGTACTTTACAAATATATTATTCAATCCTTATGACAACTCTGTAAGGTAGGTGCTTCTATTATTGACATTGTTGCAGTCAAGAAAACTGAGGCATAGAGGCTAAGTGATTTCTTATGGTCATGCAGATGATGTCCAAGTTACATTTGAATTTAAGTCTTTCTGACCCTGGTCCTAGCTCTCTGTCAATTGTATGTCATAGCTTCTTATACACATGCAAATACACACATTTTATACATACACTAACAAATATAAAATACATTATATATATATATGTCTAAACCAATAAGCTTTAAATTATGTATGCTCATATCTCCAAACATTAAAATCAAAGGAATTAATTAAATGAGTAAGAACAAATATAAGAATTTATAGTGCTTGAAAATGATGTCTCATCAGAAGTTCTGATGACTTTGAGACGGAAATATTTGAAAAATTGAATTTCCTCTATCAAGTACACAATCTGAACTAATGCTTTTAGAAAGATAATTTTTTTTAACAAAGAGATGATGGAAAATAGACTTCTAGTAAATGAAGGACTGCTTCATATGGTCAACTTCTGAGCCTTTTTTTTTTTCATTGTTCTTCCTGGCACTTATTCCTGAAGGAATTCTTAGAAACTCAGCACATGACCAAATTTTGCTAATAATCTGCAGAGTCTGAGGTAACAAATGAGTTGCCCTGACTGCTTCTAAAAGATTTATTCTTACCCCACAAATATCTTTCCCTATATCAAGAATGGGGTGTATAGGGTGTTCAGAGAGGGGTAATATCTCTGGTATGGAGGGCTTGTCATGTGCAGCTGTCCAGCCTCTGACCCCCACCTGACACCTAGCTCTCACTTATGGCTCCCAGTAGCTGCTAGCATGCAGCAGTGGCCACACCCCGGGAAATGGTTTCCACAGACCAGCTAAACCTTGTGAGGGTAGCCATCGGGTCATCGACCCCTAGTGAACCAGGGCTTTGCTCACCCAGTGAAGACTGCTTCGGCGGAACAGGCGGAAGAAAACAATAAGAAGGTTCAACGGCTGAGATGGTGACTCAGCAAAGCATTGTGGAGTGCTTAGTGCATGTTAGAGCACAAAAGACAACATGGTCATCCAATGCAGCTGAGGAAGTCTCCAGGTGTAACGACTTTTCATGCCACTGGACCGAGCTCCGAGGGCAGGGACTTTCACTGAGACTTGGATAGCAGGATCCAGCCCGTGAGACTGTCTTGCCCGCCCTGAGGGTTGCTGTTGTTTCCACCCTGCTGTCTGCAGGGGGGGTGGGGGGGGGAGCTCCGAGGGCAGTGACTTTCACTGGGACTCGGATAGAAGGCCCTGAGGGTTGTTGTTGTTTCAGAGGACCCTGCTCTCTGAGCCGTGCGGGTCTGTGGCTTCCTGGAGCCTTGGACTCTGCGCTCCTACCCCTTAGGTCCGAGCGATCTCGGGTTCTGGCTTTTGAGTGGGGCCATACCTTTTGATCTGGGTCCAGGTCCAGGAGGAGGGTTCCCAGGGTCTGTGCTGTTGATCGTTTTGAATTTCGGCGCCTTAGGAGCTTATAGTTTGAGATCGGTCGGGAAGGGAGATCTGAACTTTAGCTTTCTCTAAGCTGCCATCTTAACCAGAAGTCCAGGAAAAATGACTTTAGCAGAACCTGAGTCTCTACATTGTCTTCATAGACTTGACAAAGGCATTCGACACAGTAAACAGGGACTCATTGTGGGTGATCCTTAGCAAGCTTGGTTGCCCAGCAAAATTCGTCAAACTGATCCAGCTCTTTCATGTTGACATGACAGAGGAAGTGCTATCTGGTGGAGAGACTTCCAATCACTTCAACTTCTCCAATGGCGTGAAACAAGGTTGTGTCCTTGCTCTGGTACTATTCAACCTATCCTTCACCCAGGTATTACAACATGCTGTGATGGATCTAGACCTGGGCGTCTACATCAAATACCAACTGGATGGCTCATTATTTGACCATTGCCACCTGACTGCAAAAACAAAGACAACAGAGAGACTCATCCTGGAAGCTGTCATCGCAGATGACTGTGCTCTCATGGCCCACCAAGAAAATCATCTTCAAACCATTGTGGACAGGTTCTCCACCACAACAAAACTGTTTGGCCTGACTATCAGCCTCAGCAAAACAGAGGTGCTGTTCCAACCTGCACCAGGGAGGCCAACTAACCAGCCGTGCATTATAATCGACAGCACACAGGTTTCCAATGTCAACACTTTCAAGTACCTAGGCAGCACCATCACCAACAATGGGTCCCTAGACCACGAGATTAATGCCAGGATCCAAAAAGCCAGCCCGACACTCGGGCGGCTGCGCTCCAAAGTCCTCCAACACAGAGGTGTAAGCACTGCGACGAAGCTCAAAGTATACAATGCAGTGGTCCTCCGCTCGCTCCTGTACGGCTGTGAGACATGGACACTGTACCGGAAGCACATGAAACAGCTGAAGCAATTCCACCAAAGCTCTCTACAGTCAATCATGAGGATCCGATGGCAGGACCATATCACCAACCAGGAAGTCCTCGACAGAGCAAACTCCACCAGCATTGAAGTCCTGGTCCTCAACACCCAGCTATGATGGTCTGGACACGTCATCCGCATGGACCCACAGTGAATACCAAGACAGGTATTCTATGGTGAACTGTCAGCTGGACTCAGGAAACAAGGTCGACCAAAGAAAAGATTCAAGGATCAACTAAAGTCCAACTTGAAGTAGGCTGGCATTACACCAAAGCAACTAGAACTCGCTGCCTCTGACAGAAGCAGCTGGCGAACCCACATTAACCATGCCGCCACCACCTTTGAAGATGAGCGAAGTCGATGTCTTGCCGTTGCGCATGAATGCCAACACCAGGCCACAACCGCACCTCCCGTAACAACTGGCATCCCATGCCCCATGTGCCACAAACTCTGAGCCTCAGCCTTTGGACTCCAAAGCCACATGATGGTACATCAATAGATGATAATGCACAAATACAATTGTCATTCTCAGTAACTGAGAGACTACCATTATACTATACTATATATAAAGAATACTTTACACCATGTGTTTTAAGATGATCATAAACCTTCTTTCTTTCCTGTGTCTGACTGATTACAAGTTTCAGCCACCTGTAGAATTTATTTATTTGGAATAATTACCTTTATGGCAAACATGTATATTGCTATAGTTGAAGATATTCAAAAAGCGATATGCATGATTCTGATTTTGGCTTCTATAGAATGCAGACTTTAGTTCCCCAAAGAATCTATCAAGAATTAACAATGTGGTTAGCCATTGAAACCAGCTTATTGGTGGTACATGTCAGATATGATTGCTGCTGCACCATGCCAGTTTCCAATATATCTCATTCTTTTGAAAAGATTACAACTCAGGATGGAAATAGTCTCATACTTCAAATTAATACAGTCCCAGAACAGATGTAATGAGACTTATAAAAACAAATTTAACCTTTGAACACTAATCTTATCCATGGGTCTCCCTTGGCAAACTTAGCCTAGGATTAAAGAATCAAACTCCTTCTGTTAGCTGATATACAAATGGAATCCCTTCCTGTGTCAGTCTAAATGTGATGCCCACCACTCAAAACATTCCTTTTTAAAATTATTCCCCTCTTTTAAGCCTTCTCTTTTCATAACTTCAACATTAAGTTAATTTAAAATGCATCACATTGTCATATTTGTTTAAATGTCTGCTTAAGAAAAATAATATATAAATATATTTTCAAAAATGTCAAATATAAACCCTCAGGGCCTTTTTGTAGGTCTCATTACTTTCCCTTTACCCAACTTCATCAGTGGTGGTCATGACCATTTCTAATTTTCCAAAAATAATTGAGGCATTCTTCTCTGAAGGTAAATTCTTTCAAAGAAACTTTTTATCATAAATCAGTGCCAATGGCTGGCTTGGGGAAAGCTCTGGAGTTTGTCTATATTTTCAAGAATTTCTGGAGACTAATGTAAACTAATGTGGATCTACATAAGATTCAACTAAGAATAGTGTCCTACCTATACTTGAGGAAATTTGTTTTAATTTTAATATTTTAAATTTATTTTTTTGGAAAATGTTATTTAATTAGTTATTTTAGAATATTTTTCTATGGTTACAAGATTCATGTTCTTTCCCTCCACTCCCTCAAGCCCCCTCTCATAGCTGATGTGCAATTCCACTGGATTTTACATTTATTTTCATATTATTAATAATTGCACTAGAGTGATCATTTAAAGTCTATATCCCCAATCATATCCCCATTGACCCATGTGACCAAGGAGTTGTTTTTCTTTTGTGTTTCTGCTCCCACAGTTCTTTGAATGTCGATAGTGTTCTTTCTCATAAATCCCTCAGAATTGTCTTGGATCACTGCGTTGCTGCTAGTAGAGAAGTCCATTACATTCTATTGTACTACAATATATCAGTCTCTCTGTCCAATGTTTTCCTGGTTCTGCTCCTTTCAGTCTGCATCAATTCCTGGAGGTCGTTCCAGTTCACATGGAAATCTTGAAGAAATTCTTGAGAGATTGATTTTCATCCTTTTGGAATTCAACCCCAAAATACATATTCCTTACTCTTATGATGAGATAAATGAGGAGACAGGGAAAATCTGGGGGAGTTACATGATTTTGAAAGCATATGAATGTTTGAAATGATATAATCTTTATAAAAAGTAAATATATATTGAACTACCCAACTTACCCTCTGATCTCATTGGGTTGCTGGCCAGAGGGGGGTGGTGATGTGAAAATATGTCATCAGGCATGGTGGAGAGGGTAAAGAGAGAAACTCATCTAAGTCCACCTGACTTTCTAGTAATTAACTTGGTGGGGAGGGAGTGGTGGCCATGTCCCCACAGAGAACATTCTGCATGTCATCTTTGGCACCTGGGCCAGCATATCACCATTACAAGTTTAAAGTGGCCTTGAAAAGCCTGAAACTATTTTCCTCTCTCTACCATTCCTTTGCTTTTGTGAAAGCTATTCCAATGTTAGCCATCCCAAAGCACAGCAGGACCATGGTGGGCTGGGAATTTGGGAACTCAGTCTCTTGGGCTCCAATCTCTTCCTGAGTTCAAGACCACTACTTGGCTGGTTTTAATATGTCTGGCACAACCATGTGGAGAGCTAGACCCACTGGCCCCTGCTTGTGAAAAGAATCGAGGACTTTATGGAGTAGATATAACTCAGCTAAGGGTTTACTTTAAGTTTTAAAGGTTAGAAATCTCTCTTTCTTTATCTTTGCTAATAAATACTTATAAATTTGGTACAAAGTTTCCAAGATTAATTTTTATTCATAACAGATGAGAGCAAGTTGTTAGGGGCTTAAAGACCAAGAAAATTTATATTTTATCCTAGAGGTGATATTGAGCAAAAAGAACAAAGCCTTTATGGAGCGGCAAAATAACCCAAACTCTGCTCCTAAAAAGGACAGATTCAAGTCTCTCCAAGCCATGACGCAACGTGAAATCAGGAAGATGCAAGATCGATGGTGGGGAAAAAAGGCAGAAGATATCCAGCGTTTTGCTGATATGAAAAATTACAAACAATTTTTCAGTGCCCTAAAGACTGTCTATGGGCCATTAAAATCCACCAGCACTCCCTTGCTATCCTCTGACAGTGACACACTCATAAAAGATAAAAAAAGGCATCAGCAACAGCTGGAAAGAACACTTCAGTCAGCTTCTCAACCGACCCTCTTCAGTTGACCAAAGCACCCTTGACCAGATCCCCCAAAACCTCACCATTGAAAAACTTGACATCCCTCCTTCAATAGAGGAAGTCCAAAAAGCCATTAAACAAATGAGTGCAGACAAGGCACCCGATAAAGACGGGATCCCAACTGAGGTGTACAAGGCCTTAAATGGAAAGGAGCTCCAGGCATTCCACATAGTGCTGACCAGCATATGGGAAGAGGAAGACATGCCCCCAGAACTCAGAGATGCCTCCATTGTAGCCCTATACATGAACAAAGGCGCACGAGCAGTCTGTGACAACTACAGAGGCATCTCACTACTCTGCACTTCTGGAAAGATCCTCGCCCGTGTTATACTCAACAGACTCCTGTCATCTGTTTCAGAGCAGAACCTGCCTGAATCACAATGTGGCTTCCGACCAGATTGCAGTACCATAGACATGGTCTTTCTGGTGATGCAAATGAAGGAAAAATGCCTTTAGCAGAACCTGAGTCTCTACATTGTCTTCATAGACCTGACAAAGGCATTCGACACAGTGAACAGGGACGCATTGTGGGTGATCCTTAGTAAGCTTGGTTGCCCAGCAAAATTCGTCAAATTGATCCAGCTATTTCATGTTGACATGACAGGGGAAGTCCTATCTGGTGGAGAGACTTCTGATCTCTTCAACATCTCCAATGGTGTGAAACAAGGTTGTGTTCTCCCTCCGGTACTATTCAACCTATTTTTCACCCAAGTATTATGACATGCTGTGATGGATCTAAATCTGGGCATCTACATCAAATACCAATTGGATGGCTCACTATTTGACCTTCGCCACCTGACTGCAAAAACAAAGACAACAGAGAGACTCATCCTGGAAGCTCTCTTCGCAGATGACTGTGCTCTCATGGCCCACCAAGAAAATCATCTCCAAACCATTTTGTACAGATTCTCTACTGCAACAAAACTGTTTGGCCTGACTATCAGCCTAAGCAAAACAGAGGTGCTGTTCTAACCTGCACCCAACTAACCAGCTGTGCATTACAATTGATGGCACGCAGCTTTCTAACGCCAACACTTTCAAGTACCTGGGCAGTACCATCGCCAACGACAGGTCCCTAGACCACAAGATTAAATGCCAGGATCCAAAAGGCCAGCCTGGCACTCAGGCGGCTGCGCTCCAAAGTCCTCTAACACAGAGGTGTAAGCACTGTGACGAAGCTCAAAGTGTACAACGCAGTGGTCCTTAGCTTGCTCCTGTATGGTTGTGAGACATGGACACTGTACTGGAAGCACATGAAACAGCTGGAGCAATTCCACCAATGCTTCCTCCGGTCAATCATGAGGATCCTATGGCAGGACCGAATCACCAACCAGGAAGTCCTCAACAGAGCCAACTCCACCAGCATTGAAGTCATGGTCCTCAGAACCCAGCTACGATGGTCTGGACATGTCATCCGCATGGACCCACAGCAAATACCAAGACAGGTATTCTATGGTGAATTGTCAGCTGGCCAAAGAAAAGATTCAAGGATCAGCTAAAGTCCAACTTGAAGTGGGCTGGCATTACACCAAAGCAACTAGAACTCGCTGCCTCTGACAGAAGCAGCTGGCGAACCCACATTAACCATGCCGCCACCACCTTTGAAGATGAACGACATTGACATCTCGCTGCTGCGCGTGTAAGCCGACACCAGGCCACAGTTGCACCTCCTGTAACAACTGGCGTCCCATGCCCCATGTGCCACAAACTCTGTGGCTCATTTGACATGACCAAACCTTCACTTTAGGAAGGTTATTTAGATAGCTGAATCAAGAATGGATTCGAGTGAAGATAGACAAAGGCAAACTCTCAAACAGCTATTTCACTAGCCCATGTATGAAGTGATGAGGGTTTGCATTAGAAGGATGATTATCAGAGGAGAGAAGGGGGAAGTAGGAAAGTGTGGATTCAAAGAAAAGATCTAAATTTTTGATCCTAGAACATTGTGGAAATGGTGAAGTCCTGGAAAATAATCGAAAAATTAAGAAAGATTAGAAAGTATTCTATCACTTTGGCTTTGGACATGCTGAATTGAAAATGACTACATGATATGTAGTTCAAGATCCTCAATAAGCAATTGAAATGTAAGACTGGAGGTCGAGAGAGGTTATGAATGGGTAAGTTGATATGGGAATCATGAACACAGAAATGACAACTGAATAAATGGGAGATGATGAGATCATTAATTGAAATATTATAGAGGAAAAAGATAAATGGGCCTAGGGCAGAGCTCTGGGAGACACAGAGGTTTAGTGATCATGACTGGAAGGAATTTTCAGCAAAAGAGACAGAAATAGAATGAGCAGTCAAAGAGGTAGGTTGAGAATTAGGAAAGAAGAGTGTTACAAAATCTTAGAGAGAAAAGAGTACTGATGAGAAGGAATGATCAGTACTGTCAAAGATCAAGAAAGATGAGAATTCAGGAAAGACCACTAAATTTAGCAATTAGAAGATCATCAGTAACTTTGAAGAGATTAGTTTCTTGTTTTTAATATTTTATCTTTATTTTATTTTAATAAATTTTCACATAAGTTTTCCAAAGTTATATTATTCATGGTGTCTCCTTCCTTTCTTCCCTCACTCTTCCTGTCTTAGAAAAGATCAACAGAGAGGCCTCAGTATGATTTTAGTCTACGCTGTGGGCCCACACCACAGGCAATGTTCCACAATCAAGTCAAGTCAGCAATGAGACCCCATCCCCCACAGCAGCAGGGTCTAACCCTTGAAAAATTTATTTGTGAGTTCCCACTTCCAAGGCAAGTTAGCAGTGATACCCCCCACACTCACTAATTAAAATTGGCAGTTAGATAGTCCGCAAGACTCATACAAGCTAGAAGCAAAACCCTGAGCCCCACAAGATAAAGCTTAGGACAGTGACTTCTCCATCTCAGGAATAGAGCCCAACTTGAATATACAGTGAAAAGGTAGATTAAAAACCTAAAAAATGAGCAAAAAGTACCTAACTAGAGAAAGTGATTAGAGTGACAGGATTATGGCACAACCTAGAAGAAAACAATGTCAATTAGCTACAAGTGAAATCTCAAAGTAAAATGTGAATTGGACATAGACACAAAAATTTTTTTTGGAAAACTTATAAAAGGTACTTTAAAAATCAAATAAGAAAGAAGAAAAGTTTGAATAAGGAATAAGAATAATGCAAGGAAATTATGAAAATATAGTCAACATCTTGGTAAAGGAAACACAAAAAGGGGAAAAGATATTAAGAACTCGCCAAAGAAAACTATTGCTTAAATAGAATTGTCCAAATCAAAATGGAGAAGCAAAAATTAACTGAAGAAAACAATTCTTTACAAAGTAGAACTGGTCAAATGGAAAAGGAGGTAAGATGTTCTTTGGAGAAAAAAATCCTTAAAAAATAGAATTTGACAAACAAAAACTAATGACTCCGTGAGACACCAAGAAATAGTCAAACAAAATCTGAAAGAATAAAAAAGTTGAAGAAAATGTGAAATGACCCATTGGAAAAACAACTGACATCTAAAATAAATTAAAATGATATAATTTAATAATTATTGGGATACCTGAAAGACATCTTAAAGAAAATAATCTAGCACAGACCAACAGCTCACATTACATACCAAAGTAAAGTCAAAATAGATACATGGCTTAGAAATAAAGGGTGAAAGCATAAATAAATTAGATCAGCCCAAAACACTTTATCTGTTAGATCTCTGGATAAGGAAAGATTTTATGTTGAATTAAGACAGAGAAAATTATGAAATGCAAAACATAACTCTGAATACATAAAATTAGAAATATTTTTCACAAACTATATTAGTGCAGCCAAGAATAGAAGGGAAACAGCAAATTTGGAAAAATATAGCAAGTGTCTCTGTCAGAGATGTCATTTCTCAAATATATAGAAAATTGAATTAAATTTATAAGAATACAAAATATTTCCCAAATGGCAAGTGTTCAAATAATATAAACAGGCTATTTCCAGATGAAGAAATTAAAACTATCTTTAGTCATGCAAAATTTTTTTTCAAAATTACCCTTATTAAAGAATGTAAATTAAAACCTCTCTGTGGTACTATGAAATATCCATCAGATTGGATGAAATGACAGAAAGGAAAATGATAAATTCTGCAGACGATATGGGAAAAATTGGGGCACTAATAATGTTGGTGAACTTGTGAACCAATATGATTATTCTGGAGAGCAATTTAGAGCCACACCCAAAGGACCATCAAACTGTACATACCCTTTGATCCATCAACTCCATCAACACTTTCATTAGATCCGTATCACAAAAAAGATCAAAGATAGGGAGAAAAGGATCTATTTGTAAAAAAAAAAAAAAATTGATAGCAGTTTTTTATGTGGTGGCAAGAACTGGAAATTAAAAGTATGTTCACCAATTGGGAAATAGCTTAAAAAGTGTAAAAAAATAGACTCAAATACAGGACTACAATCCCCACAATTCCTTGCTCCACTTCCCCAGAATGCTTTGTAATCTCACTGGGCAGAGATCGAGAAGGTATTTAACCTTGTGGCAAAGGTTTTTGGGGCTCTCTTTAGGACTTCCGTTTTGGGGCAGACATGGCTCTTTCCATAATGTAGGTGAGGTCTTGTCTAGGCCTCTGGCCTAGGCATGTTTTCCTTATCCTGTATTTTCTTTAATCCTTAAATCCTTAATAAACCTCTAAAAAATATAATACTCCTTGCAGAGAGAAACTAATTTCTACCTACCTTAGTCTCCCCTAAATTTTAATCTTTACAAAAGTTATTAAATATGATTGTAATGAAATAGTATTGTGCCATAATAAATAATTAACAAGATAATCACAAAATAAATCCTTGAAAGACTTAATAAAGTGATTCAAAAGGAAATGAGCAAAACATAGAGAATGCTATGCACAGTAATAACAATAAAGTACAGTGATCAACTGTGAATGGCTTAACTATTATCAACAATGCAAGGATACAGGATAACTCTGAGGAACTCATGATTAAAAACACTATCCATTGCTATAGAAGGATTTGAGAAAGTTCGAATGCATGTTGAAGCCTGCCATTTTTCACTATATATCTTTTAATCATTTTGGTAGTGTAAGTTATGTGGCTTATTTCCCATGTGTTGTAATAAAATAGTAAACTGAGGAGAAACTTTTACTTCTTGAGTTAGAGAGGATGAACTGAGAGGAACCTTTTTCTTTAACTAACTTTACTTTAAATTTAAATAAAACTAACTTTAACTTTAAATGGCTATTGTTCTCTGGCTTTGACTAGAGAGAGGACTGCTGCAGGAACCTGAAACTGCTATGGCTGAGGCTGCTTAATGGTAATGGAGGACAGAGAAATGCTGCTGGGGGATGCCACTACACACACAGGGATGCTGGTACACAAGGGACTACTCTGAGGGAATCTGCCTATTGATCCTTAACAATAGATGATCTATTTCCTAATTTCCTTCCTCCCTCACTCCCTCCTCCCTGCTTCAACTGTCACCCTTCTCTTCCCAATTTTTCCTCCCCCCTGAGTGAATTATAAAATACTCTAAGTTTCTTTTTCAGGTAAGGGGTTTATTGGGATAACAGGATGGGAAACTGAGGTAAGGGGGATGAGGAAGTCCCTAATCTAAATGAGATAAAATTGAGAAAATAGTCCAGTCACAAACTGTGACTCAAAGACTGGGAGATGGAGGACAATGGCTTTTCAAGATCTTCTTTCTTCTTCTTCAGTTAGATTTCTCCTTCTTGTCAATTTCAACTGTTCAAAGTCAGAGAACTTCAAATAACCAAGTCAGCTTCACAAAAGTCTCTCAGCCAACTTCAAACGTCAGAGAGCAAATGTGTGTCCCCCTAATCAGAGACCCAGAGACCCAAAAAGCCCCCTGGTCAACTCCAACTCCTCAGAGCCAGAGAGCCAGAGACCAAGTTCAAAAGCCCAGTTTCTCTTCTTAGTGTGGCCAGCCAAAAGCCTCCAGGGAAAAGTATCACTTCCAGTCCCAGACACAGAGATACCAAATAGCCCCTCCCTCAGCTCCAACTGCCCAGAGCCAGAGAGAGATAGCGAAAGTAAATTCAAAAGCCCAATTTTTCCTCCCCCACCGTGTGGCCAGCAAACCCCTGACTCAGCTCCAACTGCCACCAACCTGTGGACATTCTGGTGGAATCCTGGCTTGACAGGCATCTAGAGCTAGATGCATTTTAGAGCTAGATCTCCAGTCCTGCATCTTGGTCCAGAAGTCTTCCAAAATCTTCTCTCTGTCATATCTCTACCTCAGTGTTCATGTTTTATGAACATGAAAAATGAATATTGTATAATAACATATGCACAACATATAGCATGCTACCTACTGTATTAAGGAATGGAGGGGTATGGAAATTAGGGAGAGAAAGTGCATCACAAAGTATCAGAAAATGATTATTGAAAATTTTACTGACATTAATCTGGAAAAAAATTAAGAAACTTGAAAAACGAGAACTTGGACATTGCATGAATCAGAGGGTAAAATAGAAATTGAAAAATCTGAACACTTTCAAAATTAAATCCCCAAATGAGAAACCCCAGGAATAGTATAGCCAAATACCTGAGCTCCTAAGTTAAGGAGAAAATACTAAAAGCACCTAGAAAGAAACAGTCCAAATATGGATCACAGTCAGAATAGCACAAATTTTAAACTTTTCTACCTTAAATGATCAGAGGGCCTGGAATATGATATTATAAAATGCAAAAGTGATATAATTACAACCAAGAATTAACTATCTAGCAAAAATAAGTATAATTCTTTTGGTGGGGGTACACTTAATTGAGATAAGTGAGAACTTTCAAATATTCCTAATGAAAAGAATGGAACTACTTAGAAAATTTTATAAAACAAAGAAGATTCAAGAAAGCATAAAAATATAAACAATAAAAAGAAATTATGGGGGATTCAATAAAGTTGAAGTTTTATATTTTTACATGGGAAAATAATATTTGTATCTCTTAGGAATTTTATCAGTATTAAGGGAATTAGAAGAAAAATTCATAAAGAATGTGGGTTTGAATGAACTACAACGGGATGTTATTAAATACTTAGATGAGAAAGAGAACTATATTGGGAGAAGAAGGAAATTGAGTGGGGCAAATAATCTCAAATAAAAAAAATTTATAAGAGCTATTATAATCTAGGTGAAGATGGGAGTGGTGGTGGCAGACAATGCTTAAATCTTACTCTAACCAGACATGGTTCAAAGAGGGAATACCATACACATTCTGTTGGATTTAGAAATATATCTAATTGTGACAGCTAGGTGACTCAGTGATTAGAGAGGCAGGCCTAGAAATGGAAGATCCTAGGTTCATTGATCTGATCTCAAATACTTCCTAGTTATATGACTTCAGGCAAGTATCTTAAAACCCATTGCCTACTCCTTACTGCTATTCTGCCTTAGAACATTACTTAATATTGATTCTAAGACTGAAAGTGAGTTTTTTAAAATATATTTTGCCCTTCAATGAAGTAAAAGTGGAAAGTAATAAGAAAAGGGGAGTAGGGATGACAGAAAGGAGACAGATTTGTGGAACACAAAACTAAGCCATTTAATAGGAAGAACTGAGTGAAAAGAGAAAGAGAAGAACAAACACAGTAAAAGTAAAATGGAGGGAAATAATTTTCATAAAATGTAAATGAGAATGAAATGAAATCACCCCTAAAGTGGAAGCAGATAACAAACTCAATCGTAAACCAAAATCCTACAATATGATAATTACAATAAATACATCTGAAGTATAGAGATATCGCACAGTTTAAAGATAATGGACTGCAGCAGAATCTCTTAAGCTTCAGGTAAACTTTAAAAAGTAGTAATTATGATATCATACAATGCTAAAAGAAAAAGTATAAACAATTAAAAGAGAAAAAAGGGGAATTTATATCTCACTAACAGGTACCATAGATAATGAAGTAATATCAAAACTAAGCATATATGCCCCATAAGGTAGAGCATTCACATTTTTTTATTTTAAACATTATTTTATTTGGACATTTTCAAACATTATTCATTAGAAACAAAGATCACTTTTTTTTCTCCCCCCCTCCTCAACCCCTCCCATTGGCAATGCGTGATTCCTCTGGGTGTCACATGTGTCCTCAACCCAAGCCCATTTCCTTGCTGTTGGTTTCCATAGTAGGGTGTTCATTCAGTCTCTCCTCGATCATATCCTCTCCATCCCTGTAGTCAAGCTGTTGTCGTTCCTCGGTGTTTTTATTCCCACCATTTGTCCTCTGCTTGTGGGTAGTGTTTTTTTCTCCTTGGTCCCTGCAGGTTGTTCAGGGACATTGCATTGAGACTAATGGAGAAGTTCATTATGTTCGATTGTACCACAGTGTACCAGTCTCTGTGTACAATGTTTTCTTGGTTCTGCTCTTCTCACTCTGCATCACTTCCTGGAGGTTATCCCAGTCTCCATGGAATTCCTCCACTTTATTTTTCCTTTTAGCACAATAGTATTCCATCACCAACATATAACATAATTTGTTCAGCCATTCCCCAATTGAAGAATCCCCTCCTTTTCTATTTTTTTGCCACCACAAAGAGCGCAGCTATGAATATTCTTGTACAAGTCTTTTTACTTATGGTCTCTTTGGGGTACAAAACCAGCAGCACTATGGCTGGATCAAAGGGCAGACAGTCTTTTATTGCCCTTGGGTATAGTTCCAAATTGCCCTCCAGAATGGTTGGATCAATTCACAACTCCACCAACAATGAATTAATGTCCCAACTTTGCGACATTCCCTCCAACATTCATCTGCTAGGTGTGAGGTGATACCTCAGAGTTGTTTTTATTTGCATCGCTCTGATTATTATAGTCTCAATGAAATATCCATGAAAAACCTGCAGGGACCAAGGGAAAAAAAAAAGAACACTACCCACAAGCAGAGGACAAAGGGTGGGAGTAAAAACACTGAGGATCTGATTATCTCTGATTTAGAACACTTTTTCATGTGCTTATTAATAGTATTGATTTCTTTGGCTGAAAACTGCCTATTCATATCCCTTGCCAATTTATCAATTGGGGAATTGCTTAATTTTTTTTTACAGTTGCTTTAGCTCTTTATAAATTTGAGTAATTAGACCTTTGTCTGAGGTTTTTGTTATGAAGATTTTTTCTCAAGTTGTTGCTTCCCTTCTAATTTTTGTTACATTGGTTTTGTTTGTACAAAAGCTTTTTAATTTGATGTAATCAAAATTATTTATTTTACATTTTGTGACTCTTTCTATGTCTTGTTTGGTTTTAAAGTCTTTCCTTTCTCAAAGGTCTGACATGTATACTATTCTGTGTTCACCTAATTTACTTATAGTTTCCTTCTTTATGTTCACTTCATTCACCCATTCTGAGTTTGTCTTTGTGTAGGGTGTGAGGTATTGATCTAGAACTAATCTCTCCCACACTGTCTTCCAATTTTCTCAGCAGTTTTTGTCAAAGGTGGATTTTTTGTCCCAAAAGCTGGGGTCTTTGGGTTTGTCATAGATTGTCTTGCTGAGGTCACTTACCCAAAGTCTATTCCACTGATCCTCTTTTCTGTCTGTTAGCCAGTACCAAATTGTATTGATGACCAATGCTTTATAGTATAGTTTGAGATCTGGGACTGCAAGGCCGCCTTCTTTGAATTTTTTTTTTCATTATTTCCATGGATATCCTTTATCCTTTGTCCTTCCAAATGAACTTTGTTGTTTTTTTTCTAATTCACTAAAATTTTTTTTGGAAGTTCAATGGGTATGGCACTAAATAGATAGAACAGTTTGGGTAGGATATTCATTTTTATTATATTGGCTTGTCCTACCCATGAGTAGTTAATGTTTTTCCAATTGCTCAAGTCTAGTTTTAGTTGTGTGGAGAGTGTTTTGTAGTTGTGTTCATATAGTTTCTGTGTTTGTCTCAGAAGATAGATTCCTAAGTATTTTATTTTGTCTAAGAAGATTTTGAATAGGATTTCTCTTTCTAATTTTTGCTGCTGAGATGTGTTGGAAATATATAGGAATGCTGATGACTTACGTGGGTTTATTTTGTATCCTGCAACTTTGCTGAAGTTGTAGATTATTTCGATGAGCATGTCTGTTGAATCTCTAGGATTCTTTAAGTAGACCATCATCTCATCCTCAAAGAGTGATAACTTGGTCTCCTCATTGCCTATTTTAATGCCTTCAATTTCTTTTTCTTCTTTATTTGCTACAACTATTGTTTCTAGTACAATGTTAAATAATATAGTTGATAATGGCCATCCTTGTTTCATGCCTGATCTTATTGGGAATGCATCTAGTTTATCCCCATTGCAGATGATGTTACCTGATGGTTTTAGGTACATACTGTTTATTATTTTTAGGAACGACCCTTCTATTCCTATACTTTCTGGTGTTTTTAATAGGAATGGGTGTTGTATTTTATCAAAGGCTTTTTCTGCATCTATTGAAATAATCATGTGATTTTTGTTGGTTTCCTTGTTGACATGGTCAATTATGTGGATGGTTTTCCTAATATTGAACCAGTCCTGCATTCCTGGTATAAATCCTAATTGATCATAGTGAATGACCCTCATGATCACATCCTGAAGTCTTTTTGGTACTATCCTATTTAAGATTTTTGCATCTATATTCATTAGGGAGATAGGTCTATAGTTTTCTTTCTCTGTTTTTTATCTACCTGGCTTTGGAATCAGTACCATATTTGTGTCATAAAAGGAATTTGGTAGCACTCCCTCTTTGCTTATTATGTCAAATAGTTTGTTTAGTATTGGGGTTAGCTGTTCTTTGAATGTTTGATAGAATTCACTAGTGAATCCATCAAGCCCTGGGGATTTTTTTTTAGGGATTTCTTTGATGGCCTGTTGGATTTCTTTTTCTGATATGGGATTATTTTAGAATTCTATTATTCTTTTGTTAGTCTTGGCAGTTTATATTTTTGTAAGTATTCATCCATATCACCTAGATTGGCATATTTATTGCCCTATATTTGGGCAAAATAGTTTCTAATGATTGACTTAATTTCCTCTTCTTTGGAGGTAAGGTCTCCCATTTCATCTGTGATACTGTTACTTTCCTTTTCTTCCCTCTTTTTTTTAAATTAGGTTGACCAGTACCTTGTTTATTTTGTTTGTTTTTTTTTCAAAATACCAGCTACTAGCCTTATTTATTAGTTCAATAGTTCTATCACTTTCAATTTTATTAATTTATCCCTTAATTTTTAGGATTTCTAGTTTGGTTTTCTCCTGGGGGTTTTTAATTTGTATGCTTTCAAGTTTTTTGATTTCAATGTCTAATTCATTGATCTCTGCCCTCCCTAACTGGTTAATATATGCACTGAGGGATATGAATTTTCTTCTGAGTACTGCTTTGGCTGCATCCCATAAGGTTTCTAAAGGATGTCTCACCATTGTCATTTTCCTTGATGAAATTATTAATTGTTTCTATGATTTGTTCTCTAACTGATTTTGGAATATCATATTATTTAATTTCCAATTGATTTTTTATTTTGCTCTTCATGTACCCTTACTGATCATCATTTTTATTGCCTTATGATCAGAAAAGGTTGCATTGGTTATTTCTGCTTTTCTGCAGTTGTATGCCATGTTTTTATGACCTAGTGTATGGTCAATCTTTGTGAATGTGCCATGTGCTTCTGAAAAGAAGGTGTATTTGTTTTTATCCCTATTTATTTTTCTCCATATATCTATAAACTCTAATTTTTCCAAGAATTCATTCACCTTTTTTACCTCTTATTTATTTATTTGATTTATCTAAATTTGATAGTTGTTGATTCAGATCTCCCACTAGTATAGTTTTATTATCTATTTCCTCCTTCAGTTCTCCTAGTTTCTCCATTAGAAATTTGGGTGTTATATCATTTGGTGTGTACATGTTGATTAGTTATATTTCGTTGTCGTCTATACTCCCTTTTATCAGAATGTATTTACCTTCCCTATCCTTTTTAATCCGGTCTATTTTTGCTTTGGCTTTGTCAGTTATCATGATTGCAACTTGTGCCTCCTTTCTGTCAGTTGAGGCCCAATAGGTATTACTATAACATTTAATTCTGAACTTGTGAGTTCTACCCCCCTTGTGTGTCTTTCCTGAAGACAACATATGGTAGGGTTTTGGATTCTAATCCACTCTGCTATTCATCTACATTTTATGTATGAGTTCATTCCATTCAGGTTCAATGTTATGATTGTCATTTGTAAGTTTCCCAGCATTTTGATATCCACCCCTAACACTGACCTTTCTTCTTTTGCTATTACCTTTTGAACCTATGGTTTATTTTAAATCAGTCCACCTTGTCCCCTCCCTTGTTATGCTTCCCTTTCTAGCCCCTCCCTTTTTATGCTCCCTTCCCCTCCCCCCTCTCCTTCCCTCCCTTTTTGTGTTCCCTCTCCCCCAAACCCCATTTGTTTTCCCTTCTCCTTTACCCTGTTGGATATGATAGAATTCAAGATCCCAATAGATCTATATGCTCTTCCCTCTTTGAGTTGGTTTCACTGAGATTAAGGTTTTAGTATTACCACTTAGCACTCTTTTCCTCTCCTTCTTATAAGAAAAGATTTTCCCTCCCCTTCCTGTGTATATCTTTGTGTAACAAAGATTGTTCTATTTAATTTATTTCTATTTCTTCAAGTATATCTTAGTACCTTCATTGATTCCCCCTTTCCTTTTTCTTTCTTTTTTTACTCCCTTCCCTCCAAATCATGTTAATGCCCCAATCTTTCCCTATGAGTGATTCTTCTGATTACTCTATTAATGCATATGATTTTTGAAAGTCACACATAACATTTCCTCCACATGTTAGTATATATAATTTGATCTAATTGTGGCCCTTATAGAAGAAGGTTTGAATAAAAGAAAAAATAAAGCACTTTTTTCCTTTTCCCTTTCTTTCATATTTAACTTTTCATGTTTCTCCTGCTCTTTGTGTTTGGATGTCAAGCTTTCCACTGAGTTATGGTCTTTTCTTTATGAATATTTGGAAATCTTCTATTTTGTCAAATGCCCACATTTCCACTATAAGTATATAGTCAGTCTTGATGGGTAGTTGATTCTTGGTTGAAGACCCAGTTCTCTTCCTTTTCTGTATATCGTGTTCCAGGCTTTATGGTTTCTTAGCATGTTCACTGCTAGGTCATTTGTGATCCTTATTGACGTGCCTCTGTATCTGAAGTTTCTCTTCCTAGCTTTTTGTAATATTTTCTCCTTAGTTTGTAAGCTCTTGAATTTGACAATTACATTCATTGGGGTTGTCTTTTGGGGATTTAGTGTAGAGAGTGAACTATTTTTCTGTGAACTCTTTTGATTTTTATTTTGCCCTCTTGTTTGAGAACATTGGGACAATTTTCTTCAATGATTTCTTGTGGTATGGCATTGAGATTTTCGTTAATCTCTGATTTTTCAGGTAGACCAATGATTCTCAAGTTGTCTCTCCTTCCTCTATTTTCTTTGTCTGTCACCCTGTCAGTGAGATATTTTATGTTTTCTTCCAATTCATTAATTTTTTGACTTTGCTTTATTAATTCTTGCTGTTTTACAAGATCACTGTATTCCAGTTGCTTAATTCTGGTATTTAAGGACTGGTTTTGTTTTTCAGTTTGCTCAGCACTTCTGTTAGAGACTTTCAGCTCTTTCTCCAATTGTAAGATTTTTTCTGTCAGGCTGAATTCATCTTTCTGAATTTGTTCCCATTTTTCTAGCCAGAAGGTTTCCATCTTTTGGATAAGCTCCATTTTGAGTTTATCTAGAGCTTGTGGATAGTTTCCATTTTTAGGGGGGGGTGTTTTGATTTTGTTTGCATTTCATCCTCTTTTTCATCTGTTTTTTCCCACCATAAAAGTTATCAATAGTCACTTTTTTCCCTTTCTTCTTGGAGGGTTGATCTTTGGCACTCTGAGCCATCCCTTTGGTGGTTTTCCCTTTCCTTTTCAGTCAGGAATCTGATTGCAATGGGCAGATGTTGATGTTTTTGCCTCAGGCTGATTCTTCCCAGCCTCCGAAGTTTGTTAGAGCACCAGCCATGCAGTCTGTGGTCTCTCATGCGAGCAAGCTTCCCTTGTAAAACCTCTCTGCGAGGTAATTCCCTGGCAGTCCTTGTCAGTTCCCAGGGACCCTGGCATGCCTTCCCACTCACTACAGCAAGGAACAAAGGAGATTTTGCCTCAGGCCATTTCTAGAGCCTCCACGGTGTTCGAAGTTGCATGAGACTCCACGGTATGCACACTCTCCAGTGAAACCACTCTGAGGGGTAGTTCTTTGGGAGTTCTCTTTAGATCACAAGGACCCTGGAGTGCTCCCCACTCACTACAGAGACTTTCCTGTTCCTCACTCACTTGCTGTCTCCATTTAGTGCTCTGGTCCCTACTCTGGGGTAGGGGAAGGCAGCTCAGCTCAGCTCACACTTGGCAGCAAGTTTTCTCTCCCTCTTATAGTGTGGAAGTGTTCAAACATATAACTTCGTTGCTGTGGGCTGCTGGAGAGTCCCTCTGATCTTCTAAAGAAGATTTTTATGCTCTTTTGAGTTAGTCTATTTTGTTCAGTTTGAGGGAGAGTAAGCAATTGATTCTAGATTGCCACCATGTTTACCCAGAAGTTTAGCATTCACATTTTTAAAGAAATTAAATGACTTACAAAAGGAAATAGACATTAAAACTATGCTAGTGGGAGTCTTAACTTTTATCTCTCAGAACCTGAAAAATCTAATTAAAAATAAACAAGAGAGAATTTAAAGAGATAAATGGAATTTTAGGAAAGTTAGATATGACAGACTTCTGGAGAAAATAAAATTGGTGTAAAAAGAAATATACCATTTTCTCAGAAGTACATGGCACCTACACAAAAATTAACTGTGTATTAGTGCACAAAAACCTCACCAACAAGTGCAGGAAAGTAGAAATATTAAGTATATCTTTTTACATATCATAATGCAACAAAATATATTTAATATAGTGCCATGGAAAGAAATATGAAAAAGTTACTCAGGAATTTAGTAATCTAAGTCTAAAGAATGAGTCAAATAAGTAATTAGAAACATCAATAATAATATTAAAGAAATGAAAAAGCATAAAAGTCCCAAATTTGTATTATTCTCAATCAATATCTCCTTTGGCTCCTACTTACATGCAGTAGAATAGATCTGGATAAAATTAGAATAGTGTGTTGACAGGATTCATCATCAGTTTGTGTTATACAATCTCAACTGGGTCTTTATTTCAGCAATACAATTCATTTCTACCTCCCTAAATGAATCAGTATCCTACTCACCACAATAACTAGTGCATTCAACTTGAAGTCTCCCATGGAATAATTATTGCATGTGCTATCAAATTATTTAAGGACCTTGCCTCGTACTAAATTAATTAATAAACTGAGTCCATTTACCGAGAACTCATTCTTCTCCTCGCCTCACCTCACACAAACTTCTTCATTATCTCTTCACTAAACTCTTTGTCACATGAAAACGAGTCCTTTATTTCTATCAAGGAAAACCCATTTAGAGGTATCCTTTACCTCACTCCAACTCATCTTAATCAGTGTGTTTCCATCTTTATGTTGCCAATAATCTCATTAATATTTAATTCATTCTCAAACTTCTAGATGCTTACCTTTATAACCATAACCATGTCACTTTCTTTCTAAAAAAACAAAAACTACGAAAAAATGCTTGTTTGCAATCTACTGTCCTCTTTCTTTTTTTTTTTTAATGATTAAACTCTTTCAGAAGACCATCTACATTTAGGTTCTCTACTTTATTTCTTCTAACTTTTTTCTAAATCCTCTGAAACTTCTGACATCATCAATTAAGTAGAAACTACTGTTTCCAAAGCTACCAATTATCTTTTAATTGCCAATTTAAAAAGTATTTTTATCCCCAGACATTAGTCCTATATTATATGTTCTCCCTGACCTTATGATTAATCTTTTTCTATTGGAAAATCCTCTCTGAACAAAAAAATCATTTCTGTTCCATTGCTTTACTCTGGTTCTCTATCTACCTGGGTGACATTCCTTCAAGCTATTTTGTTAGATCTCCACGTTATATCTGCTGTCAAAAGTCTGTCTTTATCCTTCTATTCTTTTCCCTTTATAGCAGAAATCTTAATTTTTTTGTATGAGTAAAGGTCAGTCTTAATTTTTGTGGAACATAAGAACCATTCCTTAGAATGATGTCTATATGTGAATAAAATAATATTAATATGATTAAAAAATTACATTGATAGTGTTATCAATATATTACCAAAATTTTAATGAATCTCAATTTATTTTTAATAGTATTTTATTTGATCATTTCCAAGCATTATTCATTAAAGACAAAAATACTTTTCTTTTCCTCCCCCCCACCCCACATAGCCAACACGTGATTCCACTGGGTGTCATATCTGTTCTTGATTCGAACCCATTTCTATGTTGTCAATATTTGCATTAGAGTTTCATTTAGAGTCTCTCCTCTGTCATGTCCCCTCAACCTCTGTAGTCAGGCAGTTGCTTTTCCTTGGTGTTTCCACTCCCATAGTTTATCCTTTGCTTATTAATAGTATTTTTTCTCCTAGATCTCTGCAGATTGTTCTGGGACATTACACCACCAACAATGGAGAAGTCCATTACATTTGATTATACCACAGTGTGTTTGTCTCTGTGTACAATATTCTCCTGGTTCTGCTCCTCTTGCTCTGCATCACTTCCTGGAGGTCGTTCCAATCTCCATGGAATTCCTCCACTTTATTATTCCTTTTAGCACAATAGTATTCCATCACCAACATATACCACAATTTGCTCAGCCATTCCCCAATTGATGGGCATACCCTCCCTTTCCAGTTTTTGGCCACCACAAAGAGCGCAGCTATGAATATTTTTGTACAAGTCTTTTTCCTTATGATTTCTTTGGGGTACAGACCCAGCAGTGCTATGGTTGGATCAAAGGGTAGACATTCTTTTGTCGCCCTTTGGGCATAGTTCCAAATTGCCCTCCAGAATGGTTGGATCAGTTCACAACTCCACCACCAAAGAATTAATGTCCCAACTTTTCCACATCCCCTTCAGCATTCATTACATTCCTTTGCTATGATGCTAGCTAGTCTGTTTGGTGTAAGGTGATACCCCTCAGAGTTGTTTTGATTTGCATCTCTCTGATTATAAGAGATTTAGAACACTTCTTCATGTGCTTATTAATAGTATTGATTTCTTTATCTGAGAACTGCCTATCCATGTCCCTTGCCCATTTATCAATTGGAGAATGGCTTGATTTTTTGTACAGTTGATTTAGCTCTTTATAAATTTGAGTAATTAAACCTTTGTCAGAGGTTTCTATGAAGATTTTTTTCCCAATTTGTTGTTTCCATTCTGATTTTACTTACATTGGTTTTGTTTGTACAAAAGCTTTTTCATTTGATGTAGTCAAAATTATTTATTTTACATTTTGTGATTCTTTCTATGTCTTGCTTGGTTTTAATGTCTTTCCCCTCCCAAAGGTCTGACATGTAGACTATTCTGTGTTTACCCAAATTACTTATGGTTTCCTTCTTTATGTTTAAGTCATTCACCCATTTTGACTTTATCTTGGTGTATGGTGTGAGGTGTTGATCAATTCCTAATCTCTCCCACACTGTCTTCCAATTTTCCCAGCAGTTTTTATCGAATACTGGATTTTTGTCCCAAAACCTGGGATTTTTGGGTTTATCTTATACTGTCTTTTGGAGGTCATTTGCCCCCAATCTATTCCACTGATCCTCCTTTCGGTCTCTTAGCCAGTATCAAATTGTTTTGATAACTGCTGCTTTGTAATATACTTTGAGGTCTGGGACAGCAAGGCCCCCCTCATTTGAATTTTTTTTTCATTATTTCCCTGGATATCCTTGGTCTTTTGTTATTCAAAATGAACTTTGTTATGTTTTTTTTCTAAATCCATAAAGAAATTTTTTGGGAGTTCCATGGGTATGGCACTAAAAAGATAAATAAGTTTGGGTAGGATGGTGATTTTTATTATATTGGCTTGTCCTATCCATGAGCAGTTAATGTTTTTCCAATTGTTCAAGTCAAGTTTTAGTTGTGTGGAGAGTGTTTGGTAGTTGTGTTCATATAGTTCCTGTGTTTGTCTTGGGTGATAGATTCCTAGGTATTTTATTTTTTCTAAGGTGATTTTGAATGGGATTTCTCTTTCTAGTTTTTGCTGCTGAGCTGTGTTGGAGATATATAGAAAAACTGATGACTTATGTGGGTTTATTTTGTATCCTGCAACTTTGCTAAAGTTGTTGATTATTTCAATTAGATTTTGGTTGAATCTCTAGGATTCTTTAAGTAGAACATCATGTCATCTGCAAAGAGTGATAACTTGGTCTCCTCCTTGCCTATTTTGATGGCTTTACTTTCTTTTTGTTCTCTAATTGCTACTGCTAGTGTTTCTAGTACAATGTCAAATAGTAGAGGTGATAGTGGGCATCCTTGTTTCACTCCTGATCTTATTGGGAATGCATCTAGTTTATCCCCATTGCAGATGATATTAGTTGATGGTTTTAGATATATACTGTTTATTATTTTTAGGAATGACCCTTCTATTCCTATGCTTTCTAGTGTTTTTAATAGGAATGGGTGTTGTATTTTATCAAAGGCTTTTTCTGCGTCTATTGATATAATCATGTGATTCTTGTTGGTTTGTTTGTTGATGTGGTCAATTATGTGGATGGTTTTCCTAATATTGAACCAGCCCTGCATGCCTTGTATAAATCCCACTTGATCATGGTGGATGACCCTTCTGATCACTTGCTGGAGTCTTTTTGCTAGTATCCTATTTAAGATTTTTGCTTCTATATTCATTAGGGAGATTGGTCTATAGTTTTCTTTCTCTTTTTTTGACCTGCCTGGTTTTGGAATCAGTACCATGTTTGTGTCATAAAAGGAGTTTGGTAGAACTCCCTCTTTGCTTATTATGTCAAATAGTTTGTATAGTATTGGGATTAACTGTTCTCTGAATGTTTGATAGAATTCACTGGTGAATCCATCAGGCCCTGGGGATTTTTTCTTAGGAAGTTCTTTGATGGCTTGTTGGATTTCATTTTCTGATATGGGATTATTGAAGAATTCTATTTCTTCTTCTGTTAGTCTAGGCAGTTTGTATTTTTGTATATATTCATCCATATCACCTAAATTGGTGTATTTATTGCCATATAATTGGGCAAAGTAATTTCTAATGATTGCCTTAATTTCCTCTTCATCGGAGCTGATGTCCCCCTTTTCATCTTTGATGCTGTTAATTTGCTTTCCTTCCTTCCTTTTTTTAATTAGATTGACCAGTACTTTTTCTATTTTGTTTGTTTTTTCAAAGTACCAGCTTCTTGTCTTATTTATTAAATCAATAGTTCTATCACTTTCGATTTTATTAATTTCTCCCTTAATTTTTAGGATTTCTAGTTTGGTTTTCTGCTGGGGGGGTTTAATTTGATTGCTTTTGTGTTTTTTTATTTGCATTTCCAATTGATTGATCTCTGCTCTCTCTAGTTTGTTGATATATGCACTCAGGGATATGAATTTACCTCTGATTACCGCTTTGGCTGCATCCCAAAAGGTTTGAAAGGATGTCTTGCCATTGTCATTTTCCTCGATAAAATTATTAATTGTTTCTATGATTTCTTCTCTAACTAAAAGATTTTGGAGTATCATATTGTTTATTTTCCAATTAATTTTTTATTTGGTTTTCCATGTACCTTTACTGATCTTTATTTTTATTGCCTTGTGATCTCAGAAGGCTGCATTTATTATTTCTGCTTTTCTTCATTTGTGTGCTATGTTTCTGTGACCTAATGTATGGTCAATTTTTGTGAATGTGCCATGTGGTGCTGAGAAGGTGTATTCCTTTTTATCCCTATTTATTTTTCTCCATATGTCTATTAATTCTAATGTTTCTAAGATTTCATTCACTTCTTTTACCTCTTTCTTATTTATTTTTTGGTTTGATTTATCTAAATTTGATAATGGTTGGTTTAAGTCTCCCACTAATATGGTTTTACTGTCTATTTCTTTCTTCAATTCTCCTAGTTTCTCCATTAGAAATTTGGGTGCTATGTCATTTGGTGCATACATGTTGATTAGTGATATTTCCTCATTATCTAAAGTACCTTTTAACAAAATATAATTACCTTCTCTATCCCTTTTGATCAGGTCTATTTTTGCTTTGGCTTTATCAGATATCATGATTGCCACTCCTGCCTTCTTTCTGTCAGTTGAGGCCCAGAAGAATCTCAATTTAAAAACTCACACTCTATTATTTCATTTAGTGATTTTAGTTTCTACGGATTCAATTATCTTCTTTAGTATAGCAATCTTAACATCTGTCCTGATCTTCAGTCTTGTATCGCTATCATGGCCTATTGGATAGGTTGAACTAGACTTTCCAAAGAAACTTAACATATCCTAAACAAAGTTTATTATATTTTCCTTCTTCCTGAGGTACTGCTCTTCCCACTTTCTTGATTCTTATGGAGAATACCAGCATTCCACCAGATAATTCAGAAGTTAGATTTCATCCTCAACTCATTGCATATATATATGTATATGTATATGTAAATATATATATGTATGTATATATAAATTGTTGTCATTTTTTTCATTTTAGTCTTCACAGTCTCCAAGCAATGTAGGCTCTCATCACTATCTCCTCTTGGTCTTTCTGCCTCAGATATCTTCCTACAGTCCACTCTCTACTTAGATACCAAAGTGATTTTCCTAAAGCTCAAATATGACCAGGTCACCTCTTTACTAATGAACTCTAAACTATCTTTAGGATCACATGTAAAATCCTCTGATTTTTAAAGCTCTTAAAAACCTTGCTCATTCTTCCTTTTATAGTACTGTTACACTTTTCATTGTTTTACACATTCTATTATTCTTTGGTACTGGCTTCCCTGCTATTCCCCATAGATAGCACTCCATTTCTTTACTCCACACTTTTCACTAGGTCTTCTTCACCCCAGAACATCTCCCTATTTTCCTATTGTCAGGCTTCTTTGACATCTCCAAGACTCAGTTCAAATGTTTCTTTGTTTGTTTTCTGCAGAAGTTGTTTCCTAGGCCTCTCAGCTCTTAGAGTATTCCTCAAGTTTAGCTTTCATCAAAACTATATGTATTTTGCATGTATCTCATCCCTTTAAAAGTTGCATCTATCATTCACACACACACACACACACACACACACACATATATATATATATATATATATATATATATATATATATATATATATATATATATATATAGTGAATCTTAAAAATTCTCAGACCCTACTTCATAAGATTTGGTTAAGACCATTCCCCATTTTAAACAATGAAGGTACTTGATCAGGAATGTGAGAACTCTACTCCATCCATACTTAAGCATACTTTAGGGGAAGATAAAATTGTACACTCTTTACTGAACAATGAAAAAGTACTTAACTCATACTTATAGTGAAGCAAAAGCCTTAAGCTAAGTCTATTTTTAGGAAAGTGCTAAGTACCTATGAAGGTCAGGCAACTTGCAAACTTGTAAGGGACAAGCCTTAACAAAAGACGTGTGAGGTTTTAGTCTATTCAGGTGTGAATTACTCAAAATTTTAGTCTATTCAGGTGTGAATTAAGAATGGTCTGTCCTTTGGAAAAACTTCTACTGTAATTGGTAGATGTGAGAACTTAGGGGAGATGACATAGGAGAAAATTCTCTTTAAAAGGAGGTCAGAAACTGAGAGCAAAGAACTCTCTGAGAGAACTCTCTCTGGAGGAATTCAGCCTTGGGAACTGAAGTGGAGCTCAGGAGCTGAACTGGTGGGTCTCTCTGAACACTAGAATCTTGCTTGGGACAAATCTTGTGGTGAGTGGATAAAAGACTGAATGATCTCTCTCTTAAGGCTTGGGCCTAGGCTGGCCTAGGCTGGCCTGGGCTAGCCTAGCCTTTTCTCATTGTTTCCTCTTACTCTCTCTCTCTCTCTCTCTCTCTCTCTCTCTCTCTCTCTCTCTCTCTCTCTCTCTCTCATTAATTCCTTGTTTGTATTAATTAAAATCTCTATAAAACCCAGCTGACTTGGGTATATTTCATATTTGGGAATTTTTCCCTGGTGACCACTTTATTTTATAAAATCAAGACACTGACTTGAAACCATATTTTCGCAGTCACAATTTATGCCAACCACTCTTTTATCTGTCACAGTTTAACTCAAACACTCTTTTAAATGTTACAATATGCCTTATGAGCAAGTACTTATTCTTTGGGCATTTATTTGTACACTGAACAAAATACTTAATAGTGCCTGTTAATTGAGAAACAGACAAATTGGAGGAGGAAGGTTTTGAATGTATAAAATACCAGGAATTGACAATTGGATGGATATTGAAGTGGGGTGAGGGAAGTTGAAGTATCATACATGATTCTAAAGTTGCCACTGTGTGAGATAAAATGTGGCAGAAGTAGGGAAGTTATCTGGCATAATATGTACCATACTGGGCTTGTAGTCAAGAAGACCTGAATTCAAATCTGCCTTAGACACTTACTAACTACCTGAATTTAGGCAGGTTATTTAAGCTCTCTTAATGTAATTGTCCTTATATATAAAATAGGAGATAATAACACCTATTCCAATAGAGTATTGAACAAATGACATGATGTTTATCTTGAATAAAAGAAACTTTAAATCACTTCATAAATGTTCACTATTATTTTTGTTAGCATTAAATGATGTATTTTGTATTAGAATAAGTACTTAATATATGGCCATTAAATTGAATAGTTAGACCAAGTGAAACCTTATTCTGCTATCATAAGGAATAAGACCATATTTAGCTTTGAAAATGTATTTGATCTCACTAGTAGAGAGATGAAGGAAGCAATGTGTTCCATCACCCAATCTCCCTTTCTACATTTATATAAATTCTTTGAAGATAGTACCATTAATTACTACTGTTGGGAATCTTTGTGTGTGTTTGATAAAAGATGCTGAGATTTGACACTGAAACAGAGTATCATGAGAACATAATTTTACAAATCAAATAAATAAATATTTTTAAAAGCTTTGCAAAGTTTCATTTGACAGGCCTCACAATAACACTGATATGATTAAGAACAAAAAACAGGAATCAAAAACTAAAAACTAAGGATAATCATGAAAAGGGAGTAATATCCATTTGTTTGATATTCATGTTAATAAATGATGTGACCAACCTCATTGGGATTTTAGCTTCCTGAATATAGGAATTATACTTGCCTATGGTTATAGCATTATAAAAGCAGAGGATTAGTTATTTGGAAGGGACATCAATAGTCATCTATCCCAGACAGTAAACAAAAGGATTGCCCAACATGACATTGAATGAATGAGAATTTATGTATTTAGAAATGGAAAAGAATTTAAAGGTCATCAAGTTCAACCTCCCTTAAATTTATAGATGTGGAAATAGGCTCAAAA
Organism: Monodelphis domestica; assembly: GCF_027887165.1. Classification (NCBI taxonomy): domain Eukaryota; kingdom Metazoa; phylum Chordata; class Mammalia; order Didelphimorphia; family Didelphidae; genus Monodelphis; species Monodelphis domestica. Next base: position 197,151,682 of record NC_077231.1, read on the forward strand.
TATTAAGGCATTTTTCTAAGCTCATATAATTAGTGGAGTTGAATTTTGAGTCCAGCTTTCCTCTGATTCCAACTAAAACGCATCTTTCTTTGTACCAAATACTCATCATAATGAGATGTTACTTTACATCCTATAAATATCATTCCTAAAAATTGCTTCCTGACAAAGTGTTATATGCAGTTAAGGTATAACAAGGCATAGAATATTTTGTTTTTTAACTGATCCACTTTAGCCATCTCTAAGCACTGAAGTTCTGAATTTGGCCCTCTAGCTCATCTCTGCTTGGGCTGGTGCATTTCTTCCTTCCTCACCATACTCTGTTTGGTATTGCTGCCAATGTGAGGCAACTTTTGTCTGCTGGAAGGATAAATAGACATGGAGATTCCATTCTTGTTGCAAATGTCACCTTGTTCTTCCTATCTCACAGCCAAGTGTCCCTGCCAAAATTAGGCCTCTCCCCTTCTGTTGCTGTTGCCACTTTTCTGGCCTTCACTTCTGGACTAGCAATTCAAGTTTTACCATTTTATTTCTGTTAGCAAGTTTTTGAAATGCAAATACGTCCCAATTATAAACCTCTCTGAATAGAAGTACCAGTGGCCCTCCCTAACATGTGTAGTCCCAGGTTGTCAGCTTCCCCCAATTTTCTCCTTTTGTACTAAATAAAAAATTAAAATAAAAGAATATGTATGCCCATGATTCCTGACACATTGATACCAAGATACAGCTGAAACAGCAGAGATGAAACTGGTTACTCAACCAGTGCTATTTGTTTGGCCCAATGTAATGTAGATTCCAAGATAAAGGAGTCTTTCACCTATTTCATTCCCCCAAATAAATAAATTTATAAAATTTATATTGAATAAACATTATATATGTGTGGGGGGAGGAGGGGCATGAATGCAAGTATCTCTGTATTGTCTCCTTAAGTTAGACTGAAAACTCTTTAAAATCTTGGACTGTATTCCTTTTTTCTCCACATTCCCAGGGAAAGCACAGTGTCTGAAATACTGTCTATGCCTGTGTGGGGCAAACCTATGGCATGTGTGCCAGAGAGGTCACACAGAGCCCTCTTTATGGGCACATATGCCTTCATTTACCAGAGTTTGTTACTAGAAAGGCAGAGGGACTTGGGTGGAGCTGTTCCCTTCTACCTCTCTACAATGCCTCAGATCTTTTCTCACTTTACCTGTCCTCTGCCCAGTAGTCTAATAGGAGCTCTTCATCCCTCCCCTGTTTGGAATAAAAAGGGTATGTGTGAGTGATTGTGTGTGTGTGTGTGTGTGTGTGTGTGTGTGTCTGTGTGTGTGTGTGTGCATGCATTCAATTTCTGTGGAAAGCAGGGCATGGTGCATGATCTCTAAAAGGTTCACTATCACTGGTCTATGTAAATCAGATTTTTTATTTGAGCTAGAAAAAAGTTTGAAGATCATTAAATCAAATCCCCTTTATTGTATATTTAAACGATCTGGAGTATAATAAGGTTAGGTGGCTTACCCAGATCTAGCAAGTAAGAGAGGCAAGATTTGAACTGAGATCTTTTTAAGTCTAGCACTTTATTAACTAGTTGTTGCTTCCATCATCTAAAGATGTGTTGTTTTTTTAATTGACTGACATTTGTCATAGACATAGACACCATTATAAAGATGGTAGGGGAGTTATTCTCCATTTCTTTGTCATGGCCTTCTTTTACTCTTTGGTAAAGTCCATGCATTCCTTCATAGAATATAAATTCAAATAATAAAATATGATTACAGAAGAAATCAGCTATCCTGAATTATAGTTATCAAAATATTTTTTAAGGAAATCAATGTGCCCTAGGTTAAATCCTTGATCTAGTCTTATCCTATTACTTTATAAATGAAGAAACTGAAGACCTGGGAGAAAAAAGGAACTGTCCAATTTAATATAGGTAACAAAAACAAAGAATTCAAATATTAGTCCTTTGACCCCAAATCTTCTTCACTTTTCACTACCTTAGTTAAAAACTTCAAAAATAGCCAATATTAAATGATAACATCATAGATTACCACAGGACATCACAGATGATTAGATCTGGAAGATATACTTAAGATCATTTATTCTAAGCTCCTTACCTTTCAAAAAAGAAAACTGAAACATAGAATTAAGTTAGAAAATGTTTGATTTGGAATTTGAATATACATGATCCCGATGCCACACTTAGAGTCTTTTCTACTCTATTACTCTAATAAAATCTGTTCATTTTATATGAGAAAACTGAGGCTCAGAATGTTCGAGAGATTTTCCTGAGTTTGCCTAGAGAGTAACAATATTGAAACATACCAAGGTCTTCTAATGAAAGAACCAGCTTTCTCTTCCATTGCTTCATACTGTCTCTCTCTTGGCATGAACCTATTGTTCATTACCAGGTACTTCTCAAAGAAAAAATGAATTTGAGGTATTTGACATATGGAGACAACTGATAACCTAAGCTATACTTTGAATGGACAATATTAGCAGGCATTCTATAAAAACTGTTTGTTTTTAAGGCAAAAATATATTCAAAAGGAAATTGGCTTGACTAACCTTGTGTTAAATGTTTTAAGCTACCTTGCTCTTATCATTTCCTTTTTCAAAATTGCTTCCATGGTTGAATGCTGTGAAACTGAATTTCAATGGGAGACAGAGGGGACTAATCCCCCCCTTTTTTTAAACCAGATTCTATTTTTTATAGTGCTCTCCCTTTGGACCCTCCAATAATTTCTCCTTTTTTAAAAAAAGTGTTTTATATCCTTTAAGTAAAGGATGATGAAGCAATATCTGCTTCAATAAATAATCATTTAGTTGAATCTCTTGCTTGCTCCTACATCATAAATCAATAACTTCACTCTTAAACATTTGTGTATTGTTCTCCTCTGAATTCCCTCTGCTTTCTCTCCATCTTTCTTGTGCTAAGAGAAGTTTAGAGCCCAAGGCTGTATGCTAAACAGGAGTACTCTTTATCAAGGGCCAAATTCTTATCTTGCTCCAAACCCCCAGGGACCATAGACTTCAAAAGAATGTCTTATGCTCTGAAGCAGCTCCATGGGGGTGTAGAGCCAGGCAGAAAATTGGTCCAAGGGGACTGGTTCTTTCTTCCTATTCAGTGTGATGTTTCTGCATACATAAGTAGTCTAGTCAAAATACAGTTTTTCCCCTGCAGAGCAGGCTCCTGCTTAATTTGCCTTCCAATATTGTCCTCAGGTAATAACAGAAATGACACATCAAAATCCAAAGTCATGAAGTCATATAAATAGTCGGGTTAGTCACCACCTTTGCTAGGTTGGAAGTAAAGGAAGCAGTGAGTCAGGTACATAATCGAATCCAGCTGAACAGATTCTGCCAAAATTTTCCAATTGGCTCCAAAACAATATCTGAAACAACCAGCTTGCCTGTTGAGTTGATGCATTTATAGAGATTGAGAATGATATTTAAAAGTTTTGGCTCAGCAAAAGGAAGAGGAAGATAGAAAGGAAAGAGCTCAGTGGAAAAAATAAGGAAGAATTGGAGTCAGAGAGCTTACCTTAGAATCCTGGCTCTGTCACGCACAAGTTGTGTGAAGATGCCCAGCTCACTTAATCACCCTTGTCTTATCCTCCATGGTAGAATGAATGGGTTGGATTAAGTGACCTCTAAATGCCTTGTTCCTGGAAGCTAGGGGGCAGAGTGTATTCTGTTCCACATCAGAAATAGGAAGACTCACTTGAGTTCAAATCTGGCCTCAGACACTTCCTAGCTGTGTGACCCTGGACAAGTCATTTAAACCTATTTGCCTCATGTTCCTCTTCTATAAAATAAGATGGAGAAGGAAATGGCAAATCACTCTAGTATCTTTGCCAAGAAAATCCCAAATGGGGTTATGAGGAGTCAGACAAGACTGAAACCCACTGAACAATAACCAAAAAAGCCTTTTCAGTTTTGTTTATTTTCTCATATAAAGATACACACACGTGTGTGTATAGATAAATATAGTCACTTTATATGAATATATGTGTATTTACATATACACATATACATATATATTTTGTCATAACTTTATGTTGTAAAGATTAAAATTAGGGAATATTGGGCAACTGAGGCAGGTAGAAATTAGTTTCTCTCTGCAAGGAGTATTATATTTTTAGAGGTTTATTAAAGGTTAAAGATTGAAGAATATACAAGTAAGAAACATGTACCTAGGCCAGATGTCTAGACAAAATAACCTCACATCACGCAAGAGACGTGTCTGCTCCAAAATGGAAGTCCAAAAGAGGCCCCAAAAACCTTTGCCACCAGCTTAAATCCTTCTTCGATCTGGGCCCACCTCAGAATTCCTGTGAGATTACAAAGCATTTTGGGGAAGTGGAGCAAAGGCTTGGGGGGATTGTAGTCCTGTATTTGAGTCTATTTTTTACAATCCTCCTTTTGATCGTTTGCAAAAAAATTAATTTTTTTCCGAAGGATCATGAAAACATAATCAATTTAAAGATTACAATAATTTGATGATAAGAGAAAAAAAAAAACAAACAAACCCAATAATTGCTGAACACATTGACAAAAATCCATTTAGGGGGCAGTCCCCTTTGGCATGAAAGTACAGATACAAATAAATGTTCAATCAACCACACCCAAAGTTCAATTTTGTGCAACTTGTGGTATGGAGGCTTCTTCATGGTGGCTTCTCCAACAGTTCAGTTCTGGATTCAGAGAGGTAGCATCTTCTTTACCTAAAATTCTTCTCAAAAGGGATTTAAACTTTGCAATTTAAATAATAATATTTTTTACATCCCCCCGTTAAGAGGGTGATTTAAAAAAAAAAAAGGATCACTTAGGGATGCATGGCTGAGGTATGAGGTATATGAATCAATTAGCAAGAGATATTAAAAAGACATCAGAAAAATCAAAAAGAAAAGAAAAATTTCTAGATGAAAATATAGACTATCAAAGTCTTATGTGTAAAAACTCCAAGTAAAAGAAAAATAAATCTATAACAGGTCCTTGAATCAGGGCCCAATTAAAATGATCTAAGCAATGATGCATTTATCCAGTCAGTAGCCAGGACTACAGAAACTTCCCACACTATGAGAGGCAGAAAAGGGGACCAGAGTATATAAGCCAAGGTTCCAGGAGCCCAGTTTGAGGTATTTGGTAGAATGTGGAACAAGGAAGACCTGCTTTTAACACATGTTAAACAGCTGCAACCTCGAACCCCAAACATGTTCAAGTCCTCATTTTCTAGGCTCAAAGTGACATCAATTTCACCAGGATTGGTTGGTCTCTTTGACCTTATGCTCTATTGGCACCATGCAGTGGCTCTTTTGTGTATATCTTGTCCTGAAATCAGACAGAATCATTAAGCAAAGTCCCATAATTTTTTAAAATAATTAGTGGCATCATTTTTATAGTCACAAGCTTTTTAGGGCATGCATTAGCAAATGTATTTCAAACTTGTAGCACTGAAAAGTTAAAAAGTTAAAGACAATCTTAATGCTGGTGACATGTGCTTCAAATATAAAAAGAAGAGAAAAAATAATAAAAAACTGAAAAAGTATATTGCACATGCAAGAAAAATATAATAATAAAAGAGCTTTAAAAATTCAAAAATATAGCTTATAATCATTGACACTCTGTGTCAGCTAAGAAAATATAAAATGCAAGGCTTTCTCACAAAAAATGAGATCCATTTCCTCTTAATATCTGGCCATGATCACTGTGAGTAGAAGGCAAATGAATTGAACAAGGTTAACAATTTTTCATTTTTTAAAAATACAGTAGTACAAATATGTAGATATCAATATCCCCAAAATTCTCAATAGCCAAATTAATTAAAATAGCAAACAAACACACTTTCATATTTCACATAAATTGCTGTATGACATTTTTAAAACCTATGAATTGATGGATATTTGTCACAATTTTTACAAACATAGCAATCTTTCAACTTTGGTATTTAAACATATGTTTTTTAAACAAAGTAAAACTCATCTAGGGTTAAGAACATAATCAAGAAATCTATATATCATTCTGGTGCAAGTAAAATAGTGAGCTGAAGAGCATAAATAAAGGGGTGCTCCTTTTTTTGAAGGCTTTTAGGGATACAAATGCCCTGAGATTAACTGCCCAACTTCCATTCACATATTTAGAAATGTGGGAAGGTTGGGGTTTATAAAACGTACTTCACTTCAGCTAATGGGCCTTAGGGCAGGCAAAAATAACCAGATTGTTAAAAAAAATTCCAAAAATCACATTTAAAAAACCCTTAAAATAAAATCATTTGAGGTATTTAGCACATTAAAATTTCCAAGGTTGTTAATATAATTATAACCAGTTCTGTAGTCCATCTATCCTCAGCAAAATAGAAAAAAGCTGTTTTTTCATATATGGGCTTATTCACAATAATATTTGTTCAACACAGTTATAGAGGAAAAACAACAGAATTTCAAAACTCAGTACATTCAAAATAAATTCAATCAACCTTCAGTTCAAGCAGAATAATATTGAATCCAGTAATATATGAACTTAAAATCACAAAGTTAAACCATAACAAAAAATACAATAGAATACAGAGATTTTTATAAACCATTGGAGTCTGAAATGCCTTAGAATATAGTCTTTAGTCTCTTCAAAGTTCCTTGGGTTCTTATCCATTTAAATGTCTATTGTCCGAAGGCAGAGTGGTAAGGGCTAGGCTGTGGGGTTCAAAGGACCCATCCAGGACCCCACAACTGGGAAGTATCTGAGGCCAGATTTAAACCCAAAACCGAATGTCTTTATGTCTGGCTATCAGGTCACTGAGCCACCCATTTGCCTTCCCAAAGTTAAAGTTGAATCTTTGGGCTGAGTCTGCTCCCTGACAGGCAGGTAAAATCAATGAAATTGCCAGAAGAGTCAAAAGGTATCCTTTTAAACAGCCCATTACTATAAAGTTTTTGTTTGAAAAAATCTGTTTCTTCTCCTCTCCCTTTTCTCTCTCCCCTGATATGATACCTCTCCTGCCCCAGTCCATGTGGAGCCTAGGCCGCCCACTACCCCCATCCACTCAGAGCCTTAGCCTAAGGGAAAATTGCCCATTCTCCTTTCCCTCTCCTCTCTCCCCTCCACTCACCTGGCCAATACTGTTACCAGCTGGTCAAAATGAGTCCTCAGCAATCTGCTCCAAGGATCTGGGTGATGAGCCGGCTGGGGTCACACTTATGGGTCTGGGGCTGGGGTGATGGGCTGGGGTGATGAGCCTTCTGGGTTGGAGGCCAGATGGGCAAGAGACAGACCGCCGGGGTGGGTCGAGCCGGGAGCCAGAGCGCAGCTCGGGCACCAGGTGAGAGGCCAGGAGAAGAAGCAGGAGCCGGAGAGGGCTGCAGGCAGGAGCTGATCAAGATGGTTTTCTAAAGAGCATCTCAGAGAACCATGGCTTTAAAAATATCATTATCTAGGATAAAAAAATTTGAGAAGTTCTCATCCCTTCGTGGTCACCAAAACTGTAAAGATTAAAATTAGGGAATATTGGGCAACTGAGGCAGGTAGAAATTAGTTTCTCTCTGCAAGGAGTATTATATTTTTAGAGGTTTATTAAAGGTTAAAGATGAAAGAATATACAATTAAGAAACATGTGCATAGGCCAGAGGTCTAGACAAAATAACCTCACATCATGCAAGAGATGCGTCTGCTCCAAAACGGAAGTCCAAAAGAGGCCCCAAAAACCTTTGCCACCAGCTTAAATCTTTCCTCGATCTCAGCCCACCTCAGAATTCCCGTGAGATTACAAAGCATTTTGGGGAAGTGGAGCAAAGGCTTGGGGGGATTGTAGTCCTGTATTCAAGTCTATTTTTTACAATGTACACATTAACTTTTAAAATTATTTAATATTGCTTTAATTTAAACTTATTTTCCTAGGTATATACATATAGATTGTAAAAAAATTTTATCTATGCCTCACTCTATATATGTATATATACATATATCTGTGTGTAGGCATGCATATATATCACAGAATTTTATGCTAATTACAATGTGGATTAGTTTTTTTCTTTACCTTGATATCTTCTTCAGTACAGTTATATTTGATTATTTGTATTTTCTGATTTATATTTTTTAATCCACTTTACATGCCTATCCATATTTATGAAATCCACAGTGAAATTTGACCAATTTTTTCCATTAACTTTCACCATTATAAGGAAGAATAATATCTGATTTTTTCCCTAATAAAAGAAAAAAGATATCTTGGGAATTCTAGTACCATCTAACTTGTGCTTTATGTTATCAGTCATCTCACAATGGGATACCAAGAAAACAGATATGAGGATTTTCAGAAATGGCTATTTTACATAGCTTGAAATTCAATTCTTTGGGGGTAGGAGAAGTAGAAGACAGCTCATAATCATATTAGATTTATTTATTTTTGCTTCATTGCTAATATCATTTTCTACCTCTATTCTGTATAATTGTGGATTGAGAAAGGGAGAGAGAAATAGGAGTCACTCTCTTGCAATTTACAAGTCTAGACACAGTGTTCTGGAATCTTCATTCTTATGTAAACTTCCACAAGTTTTCCTGGGATAAAAGTAATAATATTCAGCTCAAACAGGCTCTCAGAGAAAAAAAGAAAGATGCCAGAGGTTGTTAAAATATGGTTTTTTTTTTATTCTGAGATAGCAGAAATATCAAGTGTAGAGCACTGAGATACTGAGATGAGATTTACTAAGGGAAATATTTATGATAAAAATATACATGTTTGACTTGGTTACCTATCAACAAGTCAATCTTATTTCAAACTTTGTTAAATGATTATAACAAAGACCTCATGTCTTTCAAATATATTTCCTAAAATAGTACTTATTGCTGCATGAAGATAAAAGATCATAATATTAGTAAAATCCTATAAAGAGGTCTTAGAGCTGGGATAGTGTACCTATGACTTATGTGCCAAAAAGGGCATGCAGAGACCTCTTTGTGGACACACCTGCAGTAATTTTTTGTTTTTGTTTTTGCCTAGAAAGCCAAAGAGTTTCAGAGAGGAGCTGTTCCCCTCCCTGTCTTCATGTCTTTATGCACCTGATGACATTCCTCACCTCACCTGCCCCTCTCCCCAGTAACCCAATGGGAGTGATTCCTTCCTCCCCTATATGGGATAAGCTGCTAGAGGAGAGACTGGCTCACATGCTGCATGAAGGTGTGGCATAGATGGTAGCCTGTTGAGTCTGAAGTGAATGTGATTCCTATGGCGGGTTAGAGGGGAACTAGCAGAGCAGAGCTCATACCATGGCACAGAGCTGGAGGGAAGCAGAGTGTTGGAGCCACTCTCCTTCCCCTCTCCACACATGCCTCTCATCACCCACTCCTCTCCTCAGAATCCTAATGGGAGCTCTTCCTCCTTCCTCTGTCTGGGGTAAGAGGGGAATAGTGGGGAGGTAGGAGGAAGGGCATGGCACTTAGTCTCTAAAAGGTTTTCCAGTAGTATCTTAGAGCATAGCTTCAGGTTTTGTGGCATAGCTATTAAAAAAATAGGCCTTAACTTAGAATTCTTTTTCTGGAGATGGACATACACAAGCCTTTCTTAAAATAATATTGCTTTTATTATATATGATATTCTCTTGGTTCTCATGGTTTCACTCTTCAAAATTTCATGTAGGTCTTTCCATTTTTTGTTTTGTTTTGATTTAACCTTTTAAAAAATAGACTCGAATACAGGACTACAATCCCCCCAAGTCTTTGCTCCACTTCCCCAAAATGCTTTGTAATCTCACGGGAATTCTGAGGTGGGCCCAGATCAAGGAAGGATTTAAGCTGGTGGCAAAGGTTTTTGGGCCGCTTTTGGACTTCCGTTTTGGAGCAGATGCATCTCTTCTGTGATGTGAGGTTATCTGGCCTAGGCCTCTGGCCTAGGCATGTGTTTGTTCTTATTCTGTATTTTCTTTAATCTTTAACCTTTAATAAACCTCTAAAAAATATAATACTCCGTGCAGAGAGAAACTAATTTCTACCTGTCTCAGTCTCCCCATATTCCTAAATTTTAATCTTTACAGTTTTTGGTGACCACTAGATTGGATGAGAACTTCTCAAATTTTTTATCCTAGATAATGATTTTTTTAAAGCCATGGTTCTCTGAGATGCTCTTTAGAAAACCATCTTGATCAGCTCCTGCCTGCAGCCCTCTCCGGCTCCTGCTTCTGCTCCTGGCCTCTCACCTGGTGCCCAAGCTGTGCTCTTGCTCCCAGCCCGACCCACCCTGGTGGTCTGTCTCTTGCCCATCTGGCCTCCAACCCAGACGGCACATCACCCCAGCCTCAGACCCACGAGAGTGATCCCAGCTGGCTCATCACCCAGATCCTTGGAGCAGATTGCTGAGGACTAATTTTGACCAGCTGGTAACAGTATTGGCCAGGTGAGTGGAGGGGAGAGAGGAGAGGGAAAGGAAAAAGGGCAATTTTCCCTTAGGCTAAGCCTCTGAGCAAAAGGGGTGTATTGGCTCCACGTGGGTGGCCTGGGCTCCACGTGGACTGGGGCAGGAGGAGGTATCAGAGCAGGGGAGAGAGAAAAAGGGAGAGGAGAAGAAATAGATTTTTCAAACAGACTTTTAAGCAGTGGGCTGTTTAAAAGGATACCTTTTAACTATTCTCATAATTTTATTGATTTCACCTGCGTGCCAGAAGAAAGATTCAGCCCAAAGATTCAACTTTGAATTTGCAAATGGGTAACTCAGGGAACTGAGAGCATGGTCCTGGGTTAAAATCTGGCCTCAGATACTTCCCAGCTATGGGGTGCTGGACAGGTCCCTTGAAACCCATTGCCTAGCCCTTACCACTCTGCCTTCGGACAATAGACATTTAAATTGATAGTTAAAAACAAACAAAAAACCCCCAAGGAACTTTGAAGAGACTAAAGACTATATTCTAAGGCATTTCAGACTCCAATGGTTTATAAAAAATCTCTGTATTCTATTGCATTTTTTGTTATGGTTTAACTTTGTGATTTTAAGTTCATATATTACTGGATTCAATATTATTCTGCTTGAACTGAAGGCTGATTGAATTTATTTTAAATGTACTGAGTTTTGAAATTCTGTTGTTTTCCCCTATAACTGTGCTGAAAAAATTATTGTGAATAAGCCCATATATGAAAAAACAGCTTTTTTCTATTTTGCCGAGGATAGATGGACTTCAAATCTGGTTATAATTGTATTAACAACCTTGAAAAAATATAATGTGCTAAATACCTCAAATGATTTGATTTTAAGGGTTTTTAAAATATGATTTTTGGAATTTTTTTTAACAATCTGGTTATTTTTGCCTGCCCCTACCACGAGGTAAGGCCCATTACAGTAGCTGATCTCCCTGCATTTCTAAATATGTGAATGGAAGTTGGGCAGTTAATCTCAGGGCATTTGTATCCCTAAAAGCCTTCAAAAAAAGGAGCACCCCTTTATTTATGCTCTTCAGCTCATTATTTAACTTTTACCAGAATGATATATAGATTTCTTGATTGTGTTCTTAGCCCAAGATGAGTTTTACTTTGTTTAAAAAATATGTTTATTACCAAGGTTGAAAGATTGCTATGTTTGTAAAAATAGTGACAAATATCCATTAGTTCATAGGCTTTTAAATGTCATACAACTTATGTGAAATATGAAAGTGTGTTTGTTTGCTATTTTAATTAATTTGGCTATTGAGAATTTTGGGGATTTTGATAACTACATATTTGTACTACTGTATTTTTAAAAATGAAAATAAAATTGTTAACCTTGTTCAATTCATTTGCCTTCTACTCACAGTGAACATGGCCAGATATTAAGAGGAAATGGGTCACATTTTTGGTGAGAAAGCCTTGCATTTTATATTTTCTTAGCTGACACAGAGTGTCAATGATTATAAGCTATATTTTTGAATTTTTTAAAGCTCTTTCATTATTAAATTTTTCTTGCATGTACAATATACTTTTTCAGTTGTTTTATTTATTTTTCTCTCCTTTTTATATTTGAAGCACATGTCACCAGCATTAAGATTGTCTTTAACTTTTTGATTTTTCAGCAATACAAGTTTAAGATACATTTGCTAATGCATGCCCTAAAAAGCTTGTGACTATAAAAACGATGCCACTAATTATTTAAAAAAATTATGGGACTTTCCTTAATGATTCTGTCTGATTCCAGGACAAGAGATACACACAAGAGCCATTGCACAGAACCAAAGAAAAGCAAATCCAGGATGGATTGATGCCCTTCTAGGCCAATACAAAGGTCTTGAACCTAGTGTGAAGACTCGAGGTTACTATGTTTAACATGTGTTAAGACATAGGCTTTCCTTGTGTCCACACTCACTCTGAAGATACTCACAGATGAGTATCCCCGAAACCTTGGCTCCTATAATCTGGTCCCCTTTTCTGCCTTTCATAGTGTGGTACCTTTCTGTAGTCCTGGCCACTGACTGGGTAAATGCATCATTGCTTAGATCATTTTGATTGGGCCCTGATAGAAGGACCTGTTATAGATTTATTTTTCTTTTTACTTGGAGTTTTTACACATAAGACTTTGATAGTCTGTATTTTCATCCAGAAATTTTTTCTTTTCTTTTGGATTTTTCTGATGTCTTTTTAATATCTCTTGCCAATTGATTCATATACCTCAGCCATGCATTCCTAAGTGATCCCGGTTTTTAAATCACCCTCTTAACGGGGGGAATGTAAAAAAAAATATATCATTATTTAAATTGCAAAGTTTAAATCCCTTTTGAGAAGAATTTTAGGTAAAGAAGATGCTACCTCTCCTCTCTGAATCCAGAACTGAACTGTTGGAGAAGCCACTATGAAGAAGCCTCCAGACCACAAGTTGCACAAAATTGAACTTTGGGTGTGGTTGATTGAACATTTATTTGTATCTGTACTTTCATGCCAAAGGGGACTGGCCCCTAACTGGCTTTTTGTCAATGTGTTCAGCAATTATTGGGTTTGTTTGTTTGTTTTCTTTTATCATCAAATTATTGTAATCTTTAAATTGATTATGTTTTCATGATCCTTTGGGAAAAAAAAATTTAATTTTTTGCAAACGATCAAAAGGAGGGATGTAAAAAATAGACTCAAATACAGGACTACAATCCCCCCAAGCCTTTGCTCCACTTCCCCAAAATGCTTTGTAATCTCACAGGAATTCTGAGGTGGGCCCAGATCAAGGAAGGATTTAAGCTGGTGGCAAAGGTTTTTGGGCCGCTTTTGAACTTCCGTTTTGGAGCAGATGCATCTCTTCTGTGATGTGAGGTTATCTGGCCTAGGCCTCTGGCCTAGGCACGTGTTTGTTCTTATTCTGTATTTTCTTTAATCTTTAACCTTTCATAAATCTCTAAAAAATATAATACTCCTTGCAGAGAGAAATTAATTTCTACCTGCCTCAGTCTCCCCATATTCCTAAATTTTAATCTTTACAACCTGCTCCTTATTTTATTTAAGGCCAAAATATGATTCAGGAAAACAAGTCTTCCTGAGTCCAAGCTTTCACTAAATCTGCTGTGACACCCACTTTAACCTATTGCCTCTAGGGATTCATTAACAAGAGAAAGCTCAATCTGGTAGGTATCTTTTAGGGATGAGTTATCTTCTTTTACTTGTCAGTTATAGATCACTCTTCCATTTTCTCCTGAGAATGGATAATTTCAGTTAAAGTGGGAAAAATTTGAGAAAAAATATCACGCTTGTGGCCACTAGATATGAAGCAGCAACAAAGGACAAAAAGTCCCAATATAGCAAAGTAAAATATGAAGACTTTGTTCTCCATTTTTAATGTAATTTATTCCTACAGTATAATTACAGTGAGAAGGGAAATGCCTCACTGGCAAATTCAAGTTTGTTAGCCTTCTGAGCATAGCCCCCTGGATAGGAGTGGAGGACATAGCAAAATCTTAAGTGCCTATTTTTTTTTTGTCTTCTAAGTTTCTCTTACTGTATTTAGGCCTCTTCTTAGCATTGGGCTACAAACCTCTTTCTCAAGTCCCTGTGTAACCAGTCAGTTGTTTCTCATAGGTTGTATTCTCTCAGGTATAAATAAAACTTCAACTTCTTTAATTCAATGGAAATTTTCATTCATGGTGTTTTTTTCCTCAGAATCTCAGATCTTGTTTCTATGTGGTGTTGTGCATGTGTGTATGACTCTGTGTGGTGGCCGTAAGAGTATTGTTTCCCTTGTCCTGATTGAAGAAAGGTTCTTTGTAACTCCTTTGGTGGTTCTGTGTTTTTCCAGGTTTTCACAACCATCAAGTTTGATCCATAGGACAGAGGGCTAAATGGATCTTTGTAATTAAAGAGGAAGACACCAGAATGTCAGGAGCACTGCCCCTCTAACAACTTCAAGTTTGTTTTTCTTCCACATAGGTTCAAAACATAAAGGGGTTTAATTACTTTGAGGACTTGAATATTGACCCTAGGAAAAAAAGGTAGCATTCACCAGAGAGGGAGGGAAGAGAATTATTGTTGTTCAGGTACATTTATGCATATTTAAAAATATTTTATTAGGTGAAATAAAGGCTATACTAATCAGATATGTATTGTTACCTTCCGTGTTTGTATATCAACTGAAGACTCTTTTACCCATCCCAGGTAAGCTATGTTTAAGCTATATTTTCACATTTGCCAGGTACAAGTCGAGTGAGAAGGAAAATGAGGCAAAAGAATAGCACTTAGTTTTATATTGTGAGTAGATTTGAAAAAGGAATATATGAAGCTATATGTGTTATATATACATATATGTATATACATACCCATACACACATATGCATATGTATCTCCAGAGCTTGAGGTCTTGGTAAGACCATTTACACTTTCAAATTTCCGTTCTTGGGATCCGCTTACACATTATAGGATATAGATTTGAAAAGATTCTGAGAGTTCCTCTCATCTGACACTCATTCTAAGAATGAGGAACTTGAGAGTGATAGAGATTGAATGCCTTACCCAAGGGTTTTCTTTGTAAAGATTCTGGACTTTTATGCCATTTTCTTCTCTAGCTCATTTTACAGATAAGGGAACTTAGACAGAGGTAAGTGACTTGACCAGGGTCACATACCTGTTATGGGTCTGAAGTAATATTTTAACCCAGAATGATATTTTCCTGACTCCAGGCCCAGGACTACTCTACCCACTGTATCACCTAGCTGTCTGGTGAAGTTATAGATCTGACATTAAATACATATCCTTTAATTCCTTATCTGTTATTCTTTCTACATGATAATGAAAATACTGATGATGAGATAATAATAACTAGCATTTGTAGAGCACTTTAAGGTATGTAATGTACTCAACAAAAATTATCTCATTTTAACCTTGTAATTTAATCCTCATATTTTTTTTCAGACAAGGAAACTAATGTAGAGATAGATGTGTTTTGCCCAGGTTTACATGGCCAGTGAGTATCTGAGATTGGGTTTGAAATCAGTTCTTCCTAATTCCATGTCTAGCCACTGTAGCCACTGTACCAGTTAGGTGATCCTGATGCTTAATGTTATTAGTGACAAGGTCTAGAAACAATGATTTTACATGAATCAGGAAGCAATCCTAATTAAGTATGATGTTTGCTTGTTGATCAGCATTTCTATTTTCACCTATTACCCATGCACTCATAGATGCCCATCACCATTAGTAATCTGTGCCCTCTTCTAATAACAAAGATTTAAAAAATTAGTGAAGCGTCTATAAAATGCTGACTTGGGAAAATAGATTCATATCACTGACTAATCAGCAAGTTTTTAGTATATGGAGCAATAAATTTTAATAATCATAATTGACATTAATATAGCATTTCAAAATTTGTGCATTATCTTTCAAGACTCACAAATACCCTGAAATTACCCCAATCCCAAACATGTAGAATGACTTTTTCTTGGAACATACAGTTAATGAATATTGAGCCAAGGTTTGATCCTGTCTCCCTGAAACCAAATCTGGCCTGTGTCATGGACCACACTATCTTTCTTATATTTAAATGACAACTGGGCATATTATTTCCCAAGTTTTCTTAGCCATCTTTAGCTCATCATTGTTCCTGGCTACTCAATAATTTAATTTTCACCTGAGTTTAAACATATTAAAAATAGGAAACCATTCAGCTTCACAAAAATTTTATTCATCAAAACAAAATGAAAAGCTAGGGATTTCCTATATCTAATTCCTCTACTTGCACTTCTTAGCACACTGCTCAATGGTCACATTTTGCTCACTGGAGATTCTCTGGGTGGCAGCCAGGGAATGTTACAGTATAAAATTCCACCTGGGAAATGACTCCATGCAATGTTCTTACTTTATAATCTGGTATTTAATGTCATGAAAAGTTATATAAGCAATATCATTGCATGGAAAGAACAGAACTGTATTTATTTTAAAATCTCATATCTATGAAACTGGGAAGCTAACATCTTTAACAATGAACTTAATAAATTTCATCATAACTTTGTAATCGTGATGATACCAGGATAGAATTATATACAGGAAATCATAGGATGTAGTATTTTTCAATATTGACTAAAGTATTTTTTAATGTTTTAATTTTCCTGATCTGTGAATTCTTCATAATCATAGCATATGCTTCCATTTTAAGTAAAAAGTTCAAAAACATAAATTCTTTGTCATGAAGTTATTGTTTCTCCTTTAACTCTAAGATGTTTCTCTAGACTATCTAAAAATGAAATTTAAAAATTCAAATTTATAACTCAAAGTTAAATTGAATTATCAAAATCAAGTGTCTCAAAACATCAGTGATATTTTGGTGTAAATTCATTAATAATGAGCAAAACTTTTTAAGTGCTTGCTATACAGCCCCCATTTGAGATTAATAGGTGGAATAAAAAAACTTAATATATTGTTTTCTAGACTTGATTGTGAGATCCATATGTAGGGAACACATAGCTAAGGAAATTCACAACTCTAATACTTCCAGACCCATATCTCCTTTCCTCTCCTAGGGTATCCTCATGATAATTCCTGATGATCAGAGTATCCATCCCTACTTTGTATTTCATTTAATTAGAATCCCTGGGTCTATTCTCCTTTGCTCACTCTTGATTACCAAGGCCAGTACTCTTTTGAATTCATTGCTCTTCTACCAGGGATCACATTCCTTGAAACTCCTTTCTGCCCAAGACTCTATTTTCTACTTTCTGAATGTGATGTCTCCTACTTCATGAGTTCCTTTGTTGCAAAACATCATAGTTGAAGGTGGGAGGATGAAAGGGAGGATGCCCTTTGGTAAAGGCATGGGGTCATATGCAAACATCCTTCCTGACTGTAATTCTCTTTTTTTCAAGTTGTCATGCCTAATTTTGAAAGAGAATGACAAATATTCAGCCTGCCTCTTTCATATTTCATAAAGGGATAATATATAGATGCCTCATTATAATTTATATAATATATATATAACATATAAATATAATATATAATTAATTATAATTAATGCTTTCTGGGTTTATGTAAAACTACCCCCCAAAATTGTTAAAATAAATTAATTAGCAAAAATACCACAAATTATCTTAATGCCTATAGTAAGAATTGTCTGTTTATGAGATAAAAAGAATGCAATATAGATATGTATAGAAATGACACATTATGGATTTTGTAATAGATAAGAATGCTGTGAAGGTAACTTGATATCTCATTTCTCATATTTTCAGGTAAAAAAAGTTCTAGTTCATGCATGGCTAATATGGGAATTTTTTTTTGCTTTGACTATGCATAGTTATTACTTTGCCACAACTTTGTTTTATTGTTGTTGTTTTATTTTTCTGAAAAGGGATGAATAAGAAAGAGAAAAATATAGATGGATGTTAATTGGAAAATATGTATGTATGTACATATACATATATAATGACGTGAAAGTGTGTGTTAGTACAGCAACTTGGAATTCCCAGTATTAGGGATTTATTTTAGACACTGTGAAGTTAAGGAAGTTGCCCATATCACATGCCTAATATATTAGACAGACTTGCATACAGGTCCTCTTGATATACTGCTATCTGCTATGTCATATTCTCTCTTAATTAATGAGCAGAGAAACCTAAGTGATATCCAGATTAAACACAGAGCACTGAGCACCTAAGTTTTCCCCATGTTTAGCAATTCTAACATAGACCATCACATAGAATCACAGATTTTTAAGGGGATAGAAGAGATATTTCTAGGTATAGAGGTTAGACCTTGCCTAGTTTACACATCTAGAAAAGGTCTGAGGCAAGATATGAACCTAGGACATCTCATCACAAGGCCTGTCTCTCAATCCATTGAGCCATCTAGCTTCCCCCCAAAGTTAGAATTTTAGTTGTTATTTAAAGAAAATCAGAAAATCCAGAGTCAGAACAGAGGAGAGAGAGAGAGAATTATAGATATAAGAGACAGTTAAGAGAAAGGAGGCTATAATCGCAAGACTTAGGTGTACATTCCAGGGAATAAGGTGTAACAAGACTGGAAAGGTAAGAGGGGGCTAGATCATAAATGGTTTTGAATGATAGACAGAAAATTTGGTATCTCATACCAGAGGCTATAGGAAGCCACCGGAATATATTAAGTGTATGTGTGCCTGTGTCTGGAAGGGAATGGGGGAATGGGGGTCAGTGGGATGTGAGACATGACCAGACCTTCAGTTAAAAAAAAAAGTCACTTTGGTGACTGAATAGAGGATGGATTAGAACTGGGAAAGACCTGAGGCAGGCAGACCCACAAGCAAGTTATTGCAGTATTCTGATCCTAGGGTGATAAGATCCAGCATTAGAGTGGTGGCAACATCAGAGGAGGGAAGAAGGGTCATTTGAGAGATGTTGCAAAGGTGAAATTTACAGACATTGGATGTGGGGGGTGATGAGATACAGGAAGGAATCAAGGATGACTCCTAAGAGGAGAGACTGAGAGACTGGGAGAATAGTGTTGCACTCTACAGTAATAGGAAAGAGGAAGATTTAGGGGAAAAAGATGAATTCCATTTTTAGCAAATTGAGCTAAAATGTTTACTGGACATCAAGTTTGATATAACTGAAAAGTAAGTGACTGGTTATCTGAACAGCAACTAATTTGATGACTTTCAGGCCCTAAATTGGAGGTCAGAAAACAGATTTGAGGGTACATTGGCACAGATTTGAGAATCTTTAGCATAAAGTTGTAATTAAAATCCATTAGAACTGATGAGATCACCAAATGAAGTAGTATAGTGCTAGAAGAGAAGAAGCTTTTGAAGAATGTGTACATTTAGAGAGTGTGTTCTGTAAGAGGATTCAGCAAAGAAGATAACAGGAGTAGTCAGACAAATAGGATAACAGGAAACAATGGTTTGGTATTCTTGAAAACTAGACAGAAGAGAGGATTAAGGAGGTAAAAGTGAATCTTGAATGAGGATTTAGAAAAAGCCATTTGATTTGGAAACTAAGAAATCATTAGTAACTTTGAAGAGAGAAATTCAGGTGGAATTATAAAGTCAGAAGTCAGATTAAAGGAGTGAAGAAGAGTGAAAAGAAAGAAAGCAGAGGCACGTATCATAGAATACAAACTCAACTCATCCATTCATCCTGTAAACCTTAAAATTTCTTAGACTTATGAATGTTGGAAATTTCACCATTGGGAAATTTCATACTTGGAAAAAATTTCCTACTGATAGTAAGAACTCTATTGGAATGTGAAACCCCTTGGCATGGGAGGATCCTTCTCCTCCCCACTTAAGACTACTTTAGGACAGAAACCTTTTGCTAAATAATGGAAAGGGCTTTGACCTATGCTTAAGCATAGAACAGGAAGTTCTTTGAGTCATGATTGATTTTAGAGTTGATACAATAGAGATACTTGGAATGACAGAACCAGGTCTTGGAAAATACAATCTCCACCCTACTTAGAATAACAGGATTTAGGAAGGGCTGCAGCAAGATCGAGATTTAATTATTTGAGAATATGACCTTCAACAGACATGTGCAAAGCCACAGACCTCTGGGCGGTCCTGGGTTAAACTAGAGCCACTATTGGCACAGGGGAGACATAGACAGTGATTGGTAGATGTGAGAACTGAGGGGAGGGGACTTAGATGGTTTCCTTAAAGATAGCGGGGTCTGAGGACAGAGAGGAGGAGAGTTTTTTTGCTCTGAGAGGAGGAGGTTTTGCTCTGAAGGAGTCTGAGAGGAGAGAGGTCCTGGAGGGGAGAGCTCCTGGAGAGGTCTTGAAGGAGGCTGTGGAAGGAGACCTCAGGAGGAGTCAGGAGGAGAATTCTCTGGAACATGTCTTGAAAGGAGGTTCTCTTGAAGGTGGAGTCTGCGGTTGGCATGAGAAGCCTTACCTAGAGAGATCTTGGGTGAGTGATAAAACCAACTGACTGATTTGTTCATTCTTATTCCTTTCTTACTTTCTCTCTTTTTCTATTGATTAATCAGTGTATTATAAATTAAATTTCTCTATAAAACCCAGTTGGCTTGGGCATATTCATAAATTGGGAATATATTCCCTGGCGACCATCTTATAGTTATATAAAACCAAGACACAGTAGAAAACATATTTCAGTGGTCATAATTGTTATATATTTCCCTTGCTCCCAAAACATTTTAATTATCACAATCCTTAGTCTCAACTAATATAAATTGATGACCATTGTGTGGAGTGAGAAATTAGTGTGTTATTCTCAATGTAATAGTTACTAATATCTCCAAGATCAACCCCTAGGACCCTAGTAGAAGTTAGTAAAGCTGTTTCCCCTGCCCCCCCAAATTCTCCCTGCAGGACAAGATTTCACCCACTCTCTTCAAAATACCAAATTCTGTAAATCTTACTCCATTTATTCAAAAGGAAAAGCTTTGCTCCAACCATTATAAAAATGTTCAAATCCCTCCAGGGAGGCTGGATTATATCAGGATTCTCCTATAAATAATGGGTTTTTCTGTAAATATGGGGGGCATTTGTCTTAGGTCAGTAACTTGAGGCAGTGCCCCACATTTTTCTCTCTCTCCCAATAAAGCATTGCACTTTAATTTATGGGATTCCCAATGCTTATTTTGACAAATGTTTTAATGGGTGCATATTGTTACCTTAATATCTCCTTATACTTCCACTTCACACACTATGACATTTAGGGTGCTCAGTCCAGAAGGGAATACAAATAAGGGTAAGATAATAATGTAGTACCTATAGTGGAGAAGCATATTATCTGTTAAGATAGCTAGAAGATGAACAAGTAGTGAAATATAAAGTCAGTGAGTGAAGTATAGAAAAGAGATACCAAATGCAATAAGTTAAGAAGGTGTAAAGATCAAGTTTGATGAAGAAATCAAGGATTTTCTAGACAAATAAGGATCCACAGAAAAGTTGAATTTGAAGCTGACCTTAAAGAATATGTAGTATTTAAACCAGGATAATTTAAAGGGATTTCTGTGCCTCTTTAATACTACTAAGTAATCTCCAAATATAGTCTCCAAATTTTGTTCTTGTTTTCCAGTTGTATTCACTTGTATTTTACTCTTCATGACCCTATTTGGGGCTTTCATGGAAAAGATACTGGAGTGGTTTGTCATTTTCTTCTCTAGTTCATTTTAAAGTTGAGGTAATTGAGGCCCACAGAGTTAAATTCTTTAATCTAGATTATACAGCCAGTAAATGCATGAGGAGAGATTTGAACTAAAGAAAATCAATCTTATTGACTCTAGGCCTGGCATTCTATTTACTTTACCATCTAGCTGTCTACCTAGGTGCTACTGCTACAGACTCATCATCATCTTTATCCCCTTCCCATGGAAAAACTAGACTCTTTCTTTGGAACTTCAGAGGGTTTCTATTTGCCAATTATGCAGTTATTACTCTACTTTGTAGGTCTCAGTAGCACTCCTCTGATATCATGAGCCAAACTACCATGCATGTGAGCCTATCCCTTTAAATTCCCCTTTGTAATATATATATAATGGGGACTTCCTATATTACCTAGGCTAGAAATAGAGGGGATATTCTTCATTTGACCTCACTCTGTTTGGCATGTATATGAGCTTTGAACCTTCTCTATTTATGCCTTTAGTTAGGTTGCCCCTCTCTAGAAACACATGGTAGTTGTCTTCACCAAAGGCTCATAAGATTAATTACAAATTCTTAATTTAATTCAGACATCCATTCTCTTTAGCCACTGCAGCTCAGAACTTTTAGGATCAAGAAATGTGATAACATCATTCTTGATAGAACAAATTAAAATAATTTTTCAGGGAGCCTGATTCCTCTTTAATTTTTGTCTTCTTCCATCAGAATGTAAACACTTTGATTTCAGGGACTATCTAGAATGCTTTTGTTTATGTCGCAGCACTTACCACAGAGGTTGATTGTAGTTTAATATTTTGTCTATCTTAGCATAACAGGGCTTTTGATCAATGTATAACAATGAGTAATAAAACACTAAGTCTGTTTGGAAATTAGCATGCAATCCATTCTTGCTTGAAAAAAGAAGATATCTTAGTTGAAGGTCTCAGTTTCCTCACCTATAAAATAAGGGAATTGAGCAAAGTGGCCTTTGAATTAGGTCCCTCCAACCTTACCCCTATTCTTGTGATCCCATTATTATCTGTCTATGGACCTCTGTAAACAACACCTATATTTAACATCTTTTGCCTTCCAAATAAATCCCATTCTGCTGCTCCAATATATATTAACAGGATACACCGAGACTTGTCAGTCTTCCCAATGAGATCAAGTGAAACAAGGATGCCCATTATTACCACTATTATTCAGTATTGTACTAGAAATGCTAGCTACGGCAATAAGAGAAGAAGAAGAAGAAATTGAAGGAATTAGATTAGACAATAAGGAAATAAAGTTATTACTCTTTGCAGATGACATAATGGTATACCTAGAGAATCAACCAGAAAACTAATTGAAACTATTAACAATTTTTACAGGTGAGGAAGCTGAGACCTTCAACTAAAATTAAATGACTTGCCTAACAAGATATGGGCATAAAAAGATAGGCAGAAATTGAAACCAAGATAGGCAGAAATTGAATTCCAAAAGTAATGCTTATAGCTCCCACACTGTGAATATTTCCATCCACTTTACTGATACCTAGGAGTGTTTCTGGCATCTGATACTGTCTTATTACAGTACTCCAAGATATGATGCTGATTGGATTGAGATGAAAGAAGCTGCTTATTTGATGCTATCTCTCATAGTCATATGAATGGTATTGACCCTTAAGATGCTGCTATGTGAACAAATGAAAATGAGAAACATTTGTTAGATGTTGGTGTTTCCTTGTTCCAGTCTTTTAACTCAGCAGAACAGCAACTGAATTATATGATAAATTTTGGATTATTTTAAACTCAGGAATTCCTTTGCAATGAGGAAACACAGTTATCAGTAGCTTCCCTGGGTTCTAAGCAAATTATTTATATCACCTAAGCAAACTATTTATATAGACCTTTGAGAAATCCAAGTGATAATCATTAATGCAATTTTTCTTTTACTTTAGAACACTTGACATACATTATTTTGTTTGAGATTCAAAAATATCATGAGGTTGGAATTATGATTATCCCTATTTTTAGAAAAAGACAGAGAAGTTCAGGAAGGTTAAGAGGCTTACTTATTGTTGCATGTAAAATATCAGAGGCTACATTCAGATCTAGGTCCTCCTGAATCCAAATCTGTTTACATTTAATTATATAGTGCTTTAAAGTTCATAATTTCAGAAAAGAACAGAAAAGGACAGCTACCTAACTCTAGAGTTATCAGACAACAGAAGATGGTGGACTGAAACCCTATTTATGTCAAAGTGTCATACAAACCAGAGTAAAAGGTAATAGGAGGTCACATAAGTAGGTTACATTCCTGATATAGAAACATCATTCTCTAAGGCACCTAGTAGTATTTTCAACTGCATCCATGCACAAACAGAAAATCTCAGTATTCTCAGCTTCCAAGTTGAGGAAAAGATAAGACTCAAAGGTTCCAACTCATTATCCACAGTATCCCAACTGAACTGAAGATGTCTAATATAATGGAAGATGAATACCCTGGATCAAAGGGCAAAATGGAAAGACAAGAGTGCATCATGAGGCTAGAATAGCTTGCCTAGTGAGTCAGAGAATTCATCTGGGATTAGGATATTGCTTTGATATATATATTTTTATCTCATTGCCTCATTTTCCTATGTCATTTAGGTATGATATTAATAAAAGAGGTTTACCACCCTGTACTGACTCTGCTGATGTTTTATTTATGAGATGAAGGTCTTTCTCTCTCTGTCTTTCAGCTTGGCTCCATGGGGATATTTCTATGAATTTTCAATCTTCTCCCCAACCTTTCTTCCCTGCTTTAAAGTAAATCTACAAGTGAGCCTCAGAGAAGGCTATGCTCAGCAACCAGGTATTTGTCAGGTTGCCACATGAGTCCTTTTCTCAATGACAAAGCAGGTGGCTGCCCTGAAGGGGAGCATAAAAGGAATCTCAGTTATCATGTCCTACTTGATGCTGACTCAACAGCTGGCACTATCCAGCAGAAACTAAGACAGGATATAAAATAGAAACTATAAAACCAGATGAGTAAAGGAAATAATTCCACTGTATTTTGAAGGAGACATTTTTGGTACCTATGTGTAACTTAAAATTTATAAAACAGAATGAGAAATATAGAATCATATATATATATATACATATATTTAAAATACATGCACACAAAATATATTAATATACATGTATATATACATATAATAATATATCTTATATACATACACACATATACATATCTACTTAGCTATCTTATAAGTGTCTACATGGGTAAAGGGCAGTTACATGACACAATGAGCTTTGAGTCTGGAATCAGGAAGACCTGAATTCAAATTCAGTCATCAATATTTATTATCTGTGTGACCCATAGTAAGTCACTTAACTCACTTTGCCTCAGTTTCCTCATCTTTAAATAGCTTGATAAATAAATGGAAATCCACTTCTATATCTTTGACAAGAAAAATCCAAATGGAGTCATGAATAATCACAAATGAAATGACTGAACAAGAACAACATATGTGTAGTATTTATATAAATGAGTAT
This sequence comes from Monodelphis domestica, assembly GCF_027887165.1. NCBI lineage: Eukaryota > Metazoa > Chordata > Mammalia > Didelphimorphia > Didelphidae > Monodelphis > Monodelphis domestica. The sequence continues at coordinate 197,176,668 of NC_077231.1, forward strand.
TATTTATATAAATGAGATGAATTGTTTAGGCTCAAGAGAGTCCTAGAATCTGGAAGACTTTGATTTAAGTCCTGCTTCTGATATATACTATTTGTGTGACCCTGATCAAGTCACCTGTCACTTCTTAGTACTCCCAAGGCACTATAATACCATACATTTCAGTGTGTTAGCAAATTGACATTAGTAGATGAAGTTTTCTTGTATCGTAAGACTGATTCATAAACATACATATACAGAAACAATCATATCACAGCTATAATATTATTAGGATTAAAATTCTTTTGATACTGTATATGAATTTGTAATTATTTATTAGATAGTGAAATTGAGTTAGGAGAAAAAGGTAAATAATGGTCAGTAACATCTCTAATATGAGTTTTCTGCTTACCTTTGGTCTATGTTCACAAGCAAAACGATCTCCTGCTTTCTTGATCCCTAACTTATAACCTCGGTAACATCACTGCTTTTGGGTCTTCCTGGTTGTAAAGACTTGACCTCAGCCTGGGTCAGAGGATAGTTTTCCAGAAACTAGGAATCATGTGAGGTCAGAAAAGCTTTTTCCAAGACCCCAGGGATGAGGACTTTGGTGTCCTCCCATAATACACATTGTTAACCAATCAATGAATGGAAGAGGTTAGACCAAAATGGATTTTCAAAACATTCCTTTTAAAAAAGAAAGAAGCGTACACATGTTAATTTCACACAATATATATATATATATGTATATATGCTTATATATACATACATGCATATATATTTATAAACTTATGTGAGAGAGGGAGAGGAAGATGGAGAGAAGATAGGGAGAAAGTAGTGCAACAGAAAAGAAAGAAAGGAAGAGGGTGATATTTAACATAAAAGCTGCACCATCGCACTGGAAAATAATCCACTGAAGTGAAAATGAAGGGGTCCATTATTAATCCACAAAAGAATAAAATAGAAAGTCTTTAGACCTTCACCAATGTGAACTTTAAGAGGAGGCATTTGGATGACCCCAAAAATACACATATTGGACAAAAACCTTTGTTCAAACAAACTATATGCAAGACAAAATGGAAATAATTAACAGAGGAAAGCACTGAAATTAAGGGAGATTCAGAAAGACTTCCTTTAGAAAATAGAATTTTATCTTGGAGAAATTCAAGAGATAGAAGTAAAGAGGTAAGGTATTCTTAACATGAAGATAGCCAATAAAAATTCCCAGATCTGGGACACCAAGATGGCACCTTAGTAGCAGGAAAAGCTGGAACCACTCTGACAATCCTCCCAAACCAAACTTTAAAAAGTTCCTCAAAATGACAGGAGTCAAAAACCAATAACAAGATGGAATTGGAGGCTTTCCCAATGAACATAATTTGAAAGGTTGGCAGAGAGTTGATTCTCATGGGATAAAGGGGAACAGGAAGCAAAACTGCACACAGAGGAGTGCTGGACAACCACTCCCCTATCTACTCAACCAGATTCCAAACCTGGGCTTAAGTCAACTTTGGGATCCCAGAACCCAGACTACACCAACAAAAGAGAACCTCAGACCCACTCCTTGAAGTCCCAGGCCGTGGCACCAGCCCCACAGTGAGGCTCAGAATGCTATAGTTCTGGGCCTTTTAACCCTGACTTGCTGTGGTGAAGCCCTAGCCCCAGAGCAAAATAGCTCACAGTTACTAGCCCTATAAGTAATCAGCAGAGGAGACAGAATCATCAGCTTTTAGAATTCCCAGTTGACAGACAAAAAATGATGGGAAAAATAAACAAATAACAAAAGAAACTCCTAACTGTAAAAAAAAAATTCTATGGCAAAGCACAGAAATAACAGGGCACTGTGAGATACACTCAGCAAAAAGCAAAATATCAAAGGAAAATGGAAGTTGGTCTCAAGCACTGGAAGAACTCAAAAAGCAATTCAAAAATCAAATAAGGTAGGTCAAAGAAAATGGGAAAAAGAAATGGAAATATAAAAAGAAAATAACAGCTTAAAAAAAGTAAAATTGGTCAACTAGAAGAAGAAATGCAAAAATCCAATGAAGAGAAGAGTTCCATGAAAAGTTAGAATGGACCAACTGGAAAAGGAGGATCAAAAGGTCACTGAAAAAAAATCATTCTTTATACATTAGAATTGGGCAAATAAATGCTAATGACATTATGAGACATCAAGAAATAATAAAACAAAAACAAAAGAATGAAAAATTGGAGGAAAATATGGAATATATCATTTTTAAAAGTGACCTAGAAAAATAGATCAAGAAGAGTGGATTTAAGAATTATTGCACTAGCTTAAAGTCATGTTCAAAAGAGCTTAGACATTATATTACAAGCAATTATCCAAGAAAACTGATATTTGGTAAAATAGAAATTGAAAAAATCCATAGATGACCTCTTGAAATAAATCTTCACATGGCAGCTCCCAAGAATGTTATAGCCAAGTTGAAGAACTAACAGGACAAGGAGAAAATACTCCAAATAACCAGAAAGAAACAATTCAAATATCATGGAGCCCAAGTCTAGGTTACATTGGATCTGGCAGGTGAAGGAGAAGGCGGGTAGTGATTAAAAGCAAAAATCAAGATAGAAGGGAATATACAGATGGTAATCATAACAGTAAATGTAAATAGAATGAATTCACCAATAAAATGGAAGCAAATAGCACAGTGGATTAAAAACCAGAATCCTACCATATGTTGTTCATAAGAAAACATTTAAAGCAGGTAGACACACAGAGTAAAGGTAAGAGGCTTGAGCTGAATCTATTGGACTTCAATTGAGACAAAAAACACCCAACAGAAGTAATAATTATGATCTCAGACAAAACTAGTGCAAAATTATTTCTGATTAAAAGAAATGAGGAAGAAAACGAAGAGACATGAGTACTTAACATATATGAAGCAAATAGTATAACATCCAGATTTTTAAAAGAGAAATTAAAGAAGCTTAAGTAGGAAATCAACATTAAAACTATACTGATGGGGGAACTCAACCTTCCCATATCAGAACTAGATGAATCTGAATAAAAAAGAAGTTTAGAAAATGAATGCAATTTTAGAAAATTTAGATTTAGTAAATATCTGGGGAAGACTGAATAGGGATAAAAAATATATACCTTATATTCACCAGCAGTTGGTATATACACAAAGAATGACCTAGGGCATAAAAACTTTACAACCAAATACAGAAAATCAGAAATAATAAATGCAACCTTTTCAAATAGTAACTAAATAAAAAATATATAGAAAATAAGGATTCTTAGAAAGGCAAATTAACAATTAATTTGAAAATATTCTAATTCTTCCAAACTGGTCTGTCAAATTTTGAATCAAAGAAACACTCATAGAGGTCATTGAGGAAAATGATAATGTGGTGGAAACATATCAAAATGTATGGGATATAGCCAAAGCAATAATCAGGGGAAAATTTATATCCCTGAATGCTTATGTCAATAAAAGAGAGACAATGAACATTGAGTAATTAGGCATACAACTAAAAGAAAAACAAAAAAAGAAAAAAATTAAAATCTCTAATTAATAAACAAATTGGAAATTCTAAAACTCAAAGGAAAATTAATATATTTGAAAGCAAAAGAACTATTTAAATTAAGAAATAAGACTAAGTGCTGGTTCTATAAGAAAAAAAATTGATAGAGTATTGGTTACTTTTATTTAAAAAAAGGAAGAAGAGCATCAAATTACCAGTATCACATATGAAAAGAGTGATTTCATCTCTAATGAAGATGAAATAAAGCAATTATTAGGAAATATTTTTGCCCAATTATATGCAAATAAATCTGATAATCTAAAAGAAATGGAGGAATAGTTACAAAAATATAAATTGCCTAGATTAAAATTTGAGGAAATAGAATACTTATATAATCACATCTACAAAAAAAAAGGTATTGATGAAAGCATCAATGAAATTCTCCAAGAAAAAAAAAAACACCAAGAACAGATGGATTTATAAGTGAATTCTATCACACATTTAAAGAACAACTAATTACAATACTATGCAAACTATTTGACAATATAACCAAAGAAGTCCTACAAAATTATTTTTATGACACAAATATGATGCTGATACCTAAGCCAATAAAACCAAAACAAAGAAAGACAATTACAGACAAATTTTCTTAATGAACATTGATCTAAAAATCTTAAGTAAAATGCTAACAGAGACCACAGCAATATATCATAAAAAACTGTTCCTTGTAACCAGATCGAACTTATACTAGGAATGCAATGCTGGTTTAATATTAGGAAAACCATCATATCAATATTAATATCAATAAATCAAACTAACATAAATCACATGATTATCTCAGTAGATGTAGAAAAAGTTTTGGACAAAATACAACCACCATTTCTATTTAAGCCACTAGAAAGTATAGGAGTATTTATTTAAAACCATCAACATGTATCTTCTGCATTGGGCATAAATTAGAAGCTTTCCCAATAAGATCAGGAGAGAAGCAAGGATGCTAACTATTACCATTATTATTTAGTATTGTACTAGAAATGCTAGTTTTAGCAATTAAATAAGATAAGATTTTAAGGGTATTAACATAGGCAATAAAAAAATTAAACTCTCATTCTTTGTGGGTGTAGTCTATTTAAAGAATCCTACAGAATCCACTAAAAACCTGGTTCAAATAATTAATAACTTCAGCAGAGTTGCGAAATATAAAATAAACCCACATAAATTATCAGCATTTGTATATATTTTGAACAAAACCTATCAGTAAGAGTGAGAAAGAGAAATTCCATTTAAAATCAATTTAGACAATATAACATACTTGGGAATCTATTTGTAAGTCAAATACAGGAATTATGAGAACACAGTTACAAAACACTTCAAATAAAATTAGATTAAAACAATTGGAAAAAACATAAATTTCTCATGGGAAGGCCAAGCTAATGTAATAAAAATGACAGTGTTACCTAAATTAATTTACTTATTCTGTACTTTACCAATAAAACTACCAAAAACTATTTTGTAGAATTAGATAAAAATAATAAAATTTATTTGGAAGAACAAAAATTCAAGAATATTAAGGGGAATAATGAAAAAAAAAATTGAAGGATGGTAGCCTAATAGTACCATATCTTAAACTCTACTGAAAAGGAGTAATCATCAAACAATCTTGTACTGGCTAAGAATCAAAAGGGTAGATCAGTGGCATAGACTAGGAATAAATAACCTCAGCAATGTAGTATTTGATAAACCCAAAGATCCCTGTTTGGGGAATAAGATCTCTCTATTTGACAAAAAAAAAAAAACCTGGGAAAACTGGAAAACAGTATGGCAATCATTGGGTTTAGATAACTATCTCACACCTTATATCAGACATGGTGAAGCTTTTAGAGACAGAATACTTGGTCCTACAACCACCTGAACCCCCAGACCAAATGCTATGCTGATCCCCCCAGAGATTATGTGTTACACCCTGTTCCCCCAAAACTGAATGGCATATCATGTCTATCCTACCTTGCCTGCTGGACCACACCTTACCTAAGACAGAGGATGGAGGAAGCACTCCTAATGGGCTGCTGGGCAAAGGGGTGGGTAATTAGAGGCATGTGTGAAGAGGGAGAAGAGAATGGCCTGAATACTATGCTCCCCTCCATATATGTGCCATGCTGTAAGCTATGCTCCCCTCAAACCTAAGTGCTCTCCATCCCTACCACAGGAATCACCTCCACCAGACTTAAAAGGTTGCTCTCTGCCACACTTTCACACAGCATGTGAGTCCCTCCTATCTCCGGCCCTTTAGGGCAGGCAGGAGAGGCGATTCACTATTATTGGTCTCCTGGGCAAAGGGGTGGGTAAAGTGAGGAATGTCCTCAGGTACATGGAGAGAGGGAGGGGAACAGCTCCACTCTGAGACCCTCTGGATTTCTAGTAATGACCACTGGTGGGTGACCATAGATATGCCCACAGAGAGGGCTCTGCATTCCCTTTTTGGCATATGTACCATAGGTTCATCATCACTGCCTTATACCAAGATAAGTTCAAAATGGGCATATAATTTAAACATAAAGAAAGATATTATAAGTAAATTAGGGAGATTTTGAATACTTTACCTGTCAGATCTATGGAGAAGGGAAGAATGTATGACCAAATAAGAGATAGAGAACATTACAAGGCATAAAATGAATGTTTGATTATATTAAATTAAAAAGGTTTTGAATAAACAAAATCAATGCAGCCAAAATTAGAAGGAAAACAACGAAGTGAGGGAAAATTTTCATTACAAATTTCTCTGATTAAGATCTCACTCTTCAAATATATAAAGGACTAATTTAAATTTACAAGAATTCAAGTCATTCCCCATCTGATAAATGGTCAAAGGATATAATTAGGTAATTTTCAGATAAAGAAACAAAAAAAAACAATAATCATATGAAAAAATGTTCTAAATTCCTCTTGATTAGAGAAGTAGAAATTAAATCAACTGAGGTACAACCTCACACCTATCAGATTGGCTAATATAACAGTAAAGGAAAACAATAAAAGTTGGAGGGGATATGGCAAAATTGGGACACTAATGAATTTTGGGTTGAGTTGAGAACTGATCCAACCATTCTGGAGAGCAATTTGGAATTATGTCCAAAGGGCTATAAAAGAATACATATCTTTTGATCCATTAATACCACTACTGGGTCTGTATCCTAAAAATGGGAATGGACCTATTTGTACAAAAATATTTATAGCTGCTCTTTTTGTGGTGGCAAAGAACTGGAAACTAAAATGATGTTCCTCAGTTAGGGAATGACTGAACAAATGTTGGTAAATGATGGTGATGGAAAACTCTTGTGCTATTAGGAATGATGAACAGGATGATTTCAGAAGGAACAGGAAAGTCCTACATGAACTAATGCCGATTGAAATAAGGAGAACCATAAGTATAAATAAGTATATCATACACAGCAACTGTTACATTATGGAATGATCAAATGTGATAGACTTTGCTATGAATAGCAATATGATGATCCAGGAGAATTCTGAAGACTTTTGAAAAAGAATGCTATCCACCTCCAATGAAAGAACTATTAGAGCAGAAGTGCAGATGAAAACATAAGATTTATCACTTGTTTATTAAGGTTTATATTTTGAGACTTTGGTTCTATAAGATTATTTGCTTACAAAATGAATAATATGGAAATGTGTTTTGTGTGATAATACATGAATAACTTAGTTTGAATTGCTTGTCAGCTCTGGAAGGAAGGAATGGGAGGGAGACAATAAGGATTATATTACTTTGGAAAACTTTTATGGAAATTTGTTATTGAAATGAAAATTTTAATAATAAAAAAAGAAAATACCAAGATCTCTGAGATGTAACATCTTATTCAAGAAAAGTCAAGGAGGCCAGTGTCAGTGAAATATAGAATACGTGGTGGAAAGCATAAGGTACAAGATAATTGGAAAGGTGAGAGGAGGAAGGATTATAAAAGGCTTTGAATGCCAGATGATTTTATATTTTATTGTGAGCTGATAGGGAGCTACTAGAGTTTATTAAGATGGAAAACATGGCCATACCTATAGTTTAGGGAGATCATTTTGCTGTTTTATATCTTGTCACCAACTTAGGGTGTCACCCAGAACACTGAGAATTTAAGTGACTTGCACCATATGTTTCAGAAGTGCCATTTGTACCTGAGTCTTCCTGATTCTTCATGGTGTCAAATTGTGTATCTCTCTTATAAGCCTTTTTCAGTAGCTTAGTCATGTCTGATTCTTTATAACCCCATGAAATGTACTGTCCATGAGTGTTTGTTTTAGTAAAAACACTGCAGTGGTTTGCCACTTTCTTCTCCACATTTATAAATCTATGAATCCTAAAAATATTGAAAACAGAATTGATCGAAATGGCAACAAAAACTAAAGAAATCAAAATTGCTCTTTGCTAATGTTATGACTGGGCAAATCACATGCTGTATTTGGACCTCAGTTTCCTCATTTGGAAAATGAAGGAACTGGACTAGACTGAATAAAATTAAATACTTTTTCTGACTCAAATATCCTGATTCCTTATATTTTTCCCAAAGCCACCCCTCTTCAATACTTTATTACCATTGCTAATATTGTCACAATTTCAATCACCCCAACCCACAATCCCAGTGTCAGTTGAAACTCTTTACTTTCATTTACTCCACATATCTAATCTGTTGCCAAATTGTGATGATTTTATTATCTCTTATAGTCTTCTCCCCACTCCCATAGTTATAATGGTAATTTAGGCCCCCCTTTTCTTTTATCTAAACTATTGAAAAAGCCTTCTAAGCCATTCTTTGCCTCATTTCTCCCTACTCTAATAGATCAACCACCTAGCTATTAAAGGATATATTTCCATTGTATAGTTCTGGTCATGCCACTCTTTTCCTCTCCATTCATTAAATATAATCCCCTGGCTCTTTATCCCCTCCAGTATTAAAAAAACAAACAAAAAATCAATTTTGTTATTAAAACATTATTTATTTTTAACAATCTTTTCTTTCTATATTTTAAATTTCAAATTCTTCCCTCTCTCCCATCCATCCCAAATCCACTGAGAAGGCAAGTACATAATATTAATATTTACTGAGATCATGAAAAACATTTTCATAGTAGTAATATAACATAAAAGGCAAAAAAGCAAGAAAATTATAATTCAATTTGCACTGTCAAAATTCATCAGTTCTCCCTCTGGATCTGGACAGCATTTTTCATCAGGTGTACTTTGAAACTGTCCAGATCATTGATTAGAGTAGTGAAGTCTTTCACAATTGATCATCATTACAACACTGCTGATACTATGCATAATGATTTCCTCCTTCTTTTCATTTCACTTTACTTTAGTTCATATAACTCTTTCCATATTATTTTTTTCCAGAACCAATCCCCTCATTATTTCTCAATAGCATTCCCTCTCAATGATAGGCCACAATTTCTTTAGCCATTCCTGAATAGATGAGCAACCCCCAATTTTCAACTTTTTGTCAATGCCAAAAATGCTAATATAAAATATATTTTTGTATAGAGGTCCTTTTCCTTTTGTTTCTATACAATGTAATGGCATTTCCAGGTCAAAATTCACACAAAGTTTGATAGCCCTTTGGGCATAGTTAGAAATTATTTTCCACAGTGTTGGTTGGACCTGAAATAAGGTAGATAGTCTTGATGGTAGTTTGGTAGAAGTGAGATGTCAAGGTTTGATGGCTCTTGATAACCCACAGTGAAGATTGGCTTTCCCCCACAAGTGGGCTTTCCCCCACAAGCCCAGTGCACTTATGTGACTCTTAGACCAGTTAAAAAACAAAGACAGGATTTTATTTGAATCTCAGTAAGCTGAATGGGAGGATTAGGGAATAGGATGCCCTAAATCTAAATTTTCTAGCTAACCCAAACCCCTTCCTAAGACCCCTGCAAAGGGTATCGTCTGGTCTTGTGGCTGCCCAATTCACAATTCTGACTGTTAAGATTTACCCAGCTATTTTGCTACCTGACTAAAATCCTCCCAGATAAGTTTGGTAAGGTAAATAGTTCTTTAGATCAGGTAGGCTGACCCTTGATCTCAAGGACTAACCTTGGCCAGTTAGGCCTAAGATGATTGTACACCTTCTGGTTTTCCTTCACTGACTTGCTGGACACAGAACTCAGAGCAGCTATAAACACTCTCTAATGATACTGGAATCTTGAGTAGATGAAATAGTAGACGGTCTTATTCAAAGTGAACACCAGGATCGGTAGCTTCTGCCCCATTTTGCTCACACAGATGGCAAGCAGCAGGAAGTTGTAGCTCCAAACTACCAGAAACAAGAAACCAAAAGCCCAGAGTTTCCTCTGTGTCCACTTTTATAATGTCCCAGATTCCAGAACTGAGCCTATATCATCCAATGACATGCAGCAAGTTCCCTCTTTGTAAACTTTCCTCTCTGCTACCTGTTTGCAAACCATTTATTCCCTTTCCTCATTACAGACCAGATCGTAACTTCATCAGCAGTGCATTAGTGTATCTATTTTTCCACACAACCCCTAGCATTTGTCATTTTTGGAAGTGACAATATGAGACTTGTTATAATTTGAATTTTTAAGTCTATAGTGATTTAGAGTATTTTTTCTCATTATTATATATAACTTTGATTTTTTTCTGAAAACTTCTTGTTCATATCCTTTGACCATTTATAATTTGGAGTATGGCTTGTATTTTAAAATTTGACTCAGTCCCATATGTTTTTTGAGAAATTATGTGATTACACTATTAGTTCTGTATCCTGAAGAAATCAAAGGGGAAATCATAGTGGTGAAGGATTTGCTTCTGTACAAATATTTTTAGCAATTCTTTTTGTTGTGGCAAATAATTGGAAACTAACATCATGCCCATTAATTGGGGAATGGCTAAAGAAGTTGAATATGATTATAATTATTGTGCCATAAGAAATAACAACTAGGACCATCACAAAAAAATCCTATAATGATTTAAATGGAGTCATGTAAAGTGAAATGAACAGAACTAGGAGAATGTTGCACATAATTACAGTAATAATATATGATGATCAACTGGGAATGACATAACTATTATCAGAAATGTAAGGATCCAAGATAACTCCAAGGGAATCATGATGGAATAGGCTATCTCCAAATATTAAAATGAAAGTCAGAGCATTAATGAATATTGAAGTATAATATTTTTCATCTTACTTGCATTATTATTTTTTCTGGATTGTGTGATATCTTGTTTCACAACATGACGAATATGGAAATAAGCCTTGCAAGATAGCTCACCTACAACCTATATTGTATTACTTACTGTGTCAGGGAAGGGAGAAGATTAAGAGGAAAGGAGAGAGAATGGATCACAAAATGTCAGAAAATGATTATTAAAAATTGTATCTACATGTAAATGGAAAAATATATAAGAGAAATGAGGCCTTTATCAGAGAAATTTGCTGTAACTTCTTTTTTGCCATTATTTCATTATTTGTCATATATTTTTTAGCAAAATGTTTTTCTGATTATTTGTTTTAATTAGATATAAATTTAGTTTGCTTTGTTTGAAATCTCTTGTTGTGCCATTTTTTTTGGCTTCAATTGAGGCATAATAGTTTCTGCTTCAGCCCTTTAATTCTGTTTATGTGTTTCTGAGTCATGTCTGTAAAAAAAAAAAGTTGGCTTCTGGTTTCTAATTCACTTATTTTTATGGATGAGCTCATCTTATTCGCTTTCATAGTTATGATTACTATTTCCTTGCATACTTTTTTATTGTTTTATGCTTTGATTTATGTCATCCCCCTCAGAAGTCTGTTTTGTTTTTGACCATTGCCTCTGTCAATCAATTCTTCCTTTTTATCACCCCCCTCCATATCTTTTATCACTTTACCTTCCTTTTTCCCCATTGGGTAAAATAGATTTCTACATCAACTCTGTGTACATGTGTGTATTCCCTCTTTCAACTAATTCCAATGAGAGTGAGCTTCAAGCAATACCCATCATCCCAACATTTTCCCCTCTAATATAAAAGTTATTCCTTGTGCGGCCTCTCCATTACCCCTCATCCCAGTGCATTATCTTTCTAACAACTTCTTAAAATATTTTATATATGTATTTTTACCACTTTAAGTAATACATTTCTCCACAAGTTTTCCTAAGTTATATGATCAACTTATCTTCCTCTTTAATTTTCCTTCCCCCTCCTGGTGCTGGCTGGCCATTCAATCTCAGTTATAGAGGTATTATCATAACATCTTTAATAAATGTTTTTGCTTTAGAGCCTCTGCTGGTTTGTTTTCATTTATATCAAACTATCCACTCACAAAGATGATGTATAAATATCTTAAGAGAATCATTAATTTAATAAGTCAAAAGAAATAATATCATAAGTAATTATATATTACTGCAAATATGAAAATAATATATACATTTTAAACATACATTAACCTTAGTCATATTCTTTTGCCAATTAACTCATATCTCTGAAGGGGAATGGGCACACAGAGAAATCTGTAGGGACTGCTAAGGCCTAACTCCATCAAAGCTGTGGAGATTAGTTCACAGTAGTGAGAGGAGACCCCAATAAAAGCAAAGCCATAATCTAGCTAGAGTTAGTCACATAGTCCCATGACTTCACCTAAGATTTCTAACACCTGCCTGCTATACTTCATAGAAATTGCAAGTCCTTCCAACCTGGTTACACATTGTCATATTGATTTATCAGCCTATAAAAAACTTTCTAGATTCAACGAGATAAACTAAGTCTATTGTAAAAGAATGATAAATTATCTATATTCACTGTGTATGCAAAAATATTATCTAATTCCTTAGCTTATGTTACTTTTTCTATAAAATACAAACTGTGATCAATAAGCCTCACATTCTGAATGCTACCAGCTTCAGTGGTCCTCCTGATGCCCAAGTGTGTTTATGTTATCCTTCTCATGATGGTTCATTCTTCTCACCCCTTAAGGACCCCCCAAAATTTGTCAGTATTCCCTGACAGAAACTGATAAAGAAGGCACCTAAGATAGGAAAACTTATATGTTTAGAGTAACTTACAGTTTTATACTCCAGGCTTCTATGTCACTGATCCTTGTGGGAATATTTATACCACTCAAAGCAACTTCATCAAATGAGATAAAATTTCTGAAGCACTTAGCATAGTGCCTGGTACATAGTAGATGATTATCATGCTTATCCTTTTCCCTTCCCTCTTTGTCTAACTGTTTCCCTTAAAATTCTCATTAAAGAGTAATCTTCTACTTTCATGTTGAAAAAGAATTAATAAGCTCTTTCAATTTATAAGAACACTTAATAGGGCTCTAAAAAGTGTGGTGCTCTTATTTTGGTTTACTGTTCACTTTATCCCAGAGAATTGCAAAGCTAATGGAGAGGATCTTAGCCAAATAATTTGTTCACTGAAATGCTTCACACAGTAATCAGGTCATAACATAGAACTGTGAAGGCTAATTGCAGTAAAGTATAATTTTCCCCTATTCTTTCCACTCTTCAACTAGAAGTAGCAGCAGAGAATAGTATATACTTCCTCAAGGTTTCATTTTTTCTCAAAATCTAGGGAGGTGCAAAGTATAGTAGTGAACAATAAAGGCCTGATCCAAAGAGATGAGGTCTTTAACCAAACAATTTGGAATCTCTTGGCAGAAGCCATCTGCCAGTTGACTATTTTATCTATCAATTCTTCCTTCATCTAGAGAGACATACTTTCCATCCATCTCCTTTTTTCTTCATTTTTCAATCCTCATTTATCAGGTTCCCATTGTTATTCTTTCACAACTTCTAGTGGGTTAAATCAGAACTACTTCTATTCAATAATTCAGTTCTGACTTACCATGTTAACAATTCTTCAAATCTCCCCAATTAAATCTACAGTTCTTATTTAATCACTACATATTCTCCAATTATATAATTTTAATTTCATGTTTCAAATTGTTAACCTTTAAGAGAGCTACACAAAAGTGAATTTAATTACAGAAATACCCTGCCTTTATAGGTTTTAGTGTAGTTTGCTTAGCAATTCTTTGTCTAAAGTAATTTTTAACCCTTACCTTCTGTCTTAGAATTGATAGTGTCTATTCAAGGAAGAAGAATGGTAAGGGCTAGGCAATTGGAGCTAAGAAACTTGCCCAGAGTCATACAACTAGGGAGTGTCTGATGCCAGGTTTTAACCTAAGACCTCCCATTTCCAGGTCTGGCACTCTACCCACCAAGGCATTTAGCTGCCCTTATAGACATTTTAAATGAATAAAAGTACTTTCTGGCCCCATTTAAATCACCTAATTATTTCCATAAAGTGTCATCATTTTATAAAGCTTACAAGATGATTTAAGCATTCATATTTATGTAACATTTCTATAGTAAAATTGCTAATAATTTCTTTGAAAATAGATGTTAAGAGTTTTTAAGCCTTTTTTCCCTATTTCTTTTAAGCATTAAATTCTTTATCTATCACAAAAGTAATATCTTACATCTTTTAAAAGTTGAATATTTTTATGCAAAATCACTTAATTTTTTGGTGGGTAGGGTGTCATTTTACCACCAAACTGCACCAAATAAAATGGAAGTACCTTAAATGGATAATATCTTTAAAAAAAACAAAAAAAGATTGAATACTCATATACTTTTTGTAAAGGATTAAAATCAATATCATTTCAACAAAGAGTAGTAAAATAGTATAATAGTCTTGTATTTGACAAAAGCATTGATTCAGGTTTTAGGAATAAGAAATTACTCTTTGGTAAAAATTACTGGAAAAAGTGGAAAATAATTTGGCAGAAACTGGGAAAAGACCAGTATCTTACACTATTCACTGAGATAAAAATCTAGATATAAAAGGAAATGTCATAAGTAAATTAGAAGAATAGGGAACAAATTATCTATGAGATTTTTGGATAGCAGATGAATATATGAGCCATTAAAGAATCAACAACATTGTGAGATATAAAATGGAATATTTTCAGTAGAAAAAATTTTAAAAGTTTTTGTACAAATAAAACAAATGACATATTAGGAGAACAGATTACTACAATAAAAATTGAAAAAAATTGGACAATGAATGATCATAATTGACACTTTATGTTTAGTAACAAAGAGTGATTGGATATAGAGATATTGATTTATAAAATTATATAGTGGACAAAAAAACCTCCCTGGAAATAATATTCTTTAGTTCTTGTACTCTTTTATTAAGTATAAATGTGACTTTGAGCAAGTCAGTCTTAATCTCGTAAAATTAGGTTAGTTTAGATATTCTCTAAAGTCCCTGTAAGGTCTAATACTTTATAACTTTGACTTCTTTAATGGATGGGAGAATGAAGTCACCCCCTACATTTACTTTGAGACTGGAGTTAGAGAAAGTAGGATGGAGCCAGAAGATGGAGAGGGGTGATAGATTTGTCCTCCCCTCTCTTCCCCCAGTGAAGACAGCACAAATTGTCTTTTAGAGGGACAGAATATGTCTCTTCAGTGCCTGATTAGAGTCAAGGACTGAAGCTGACTCTCCTTCCTTGAGAGAGAGGGTAGAGCTTTCCTCCTCAAGTTTCAGATCTCTTCTTGGGTATTATGAGACAGGTAACTTGATCTATAAAGAATAATTCTTTCATTCTGAAGGAACACACAAATACAGGGAGAGTAGAGTTGTTGAGTATTGGAAGTGGGAAGTAGGAAATAAGAGATCCCTAAGAACTAACAACTGACCCTCCTCCCCAAATCCTGAGGTCCAGGCTGTTTGCCTGACCTTCCTTGATCAGTTGTAAACTCTGATCTGACTTTTATCTGCCCTAGTTATAGCATGAAGTTCACAGAACACCTTTAGGGAATAGAGAGAGAAGTCTTCTTTGGGTGGATGGCTTTATAATAAAATCCCATCCACTCCTGTCTCCAGCTGGATCCAAGGGGTTTGGGCTCACTGAGAAGTGGTTAATGCACTGGAGGTCTTCTGTCTCAGAGATTTCTCTTGGACCACCTATTTATGAGGAGCTCCCAAAGAGAAGTAAAGTAACTGCTTTGAATCTTCTCAGCAATTCTGTTCCTTCCTGGAATTCTGTGTCTTCCTTGCTCCTCCACTACTTGGGTTGCTCTTTTGCATGCTGAATCTGATTTTCCTCGCTTATACTTCTCTATGTATTTCTTGCAATATTCTAACCATTCTTATGAGAGAAAAAAAAGTTTAAACACAGTAAAGAGATTTGGATAAGCCAAATATATATTTTGTCTCCTTTCTTCATTCTCCTTCCCCACTGAAAGTTATTTCACTTTGTTCTGAAATATGGTTTGTTGAAATTATTTTTCAATCTATATTTAACTTATTCAGTGAACTTTACAGACTCTTGACATTAAACTCCCTAGACATTACAGGAATATTTAATGATTCAAAAGCAGCCCATAAAAAGCCTCAAGGCCAGGTAGACTCACAAATGAATTCTACCAAATATTTAGAAAATAACTAAATTTAATATGATATAAACTATTTGGAAAATATTTGAGGAAAGAACTCTGCCAATTAATTCCTGTTATGACATAAATATGGTGCTTATACCTAAACCAAGAGGAGCAAAAACAAAGAAAGAAAACTTTAGACCAGTCTTTCTAATGACTGTTGATGCTAACATTTTAAATGAAATACTAACAAGAAGATTATAACATGTATCATAAGGATCATACACTATGGCCAAGTAGGTAATATATAAGGAATGTAGGGATAGTTCAACATCAGGAAGAAAACATCAGCAAAACTGAGTATATCAATAAAAAATGACAACAGAAACCATATCTAAACAACATATCTCCACTAGTGTTCTATATTTTACTAGAAATGCTAGAAATAAACAATTTAAGAAATTAGAATAGACAATGAAGAAACCAAACTATTTCACTTTCCAAATGATATGATAATATACTTAGAGAATACTAGAGAATTAAGTAAAAATTGAAATAATTAACTTTATCAAAGGTGAAGTGTATAAAATAAACTCAGGCAAATTGTAAGTATTTCTATATATTACCAACAAAGTCTAGCATGAAGAGATAGGGGGAGAAATCCAGTTAAATTAATGGTAGATAATATAAAGTACTTGGTAATTTAAATGCCAAAACAACCCCAGGAATTATAATAATATTACTGTAAAACACCTTTCACACAAAGACAAACCTAAATAATTGAAAAATATTAATTGTTCCTGGGTAGGCTGAGCCAATATAATAAAAATGACAATTTGCCATAAATTAATTTACCTATGAAGTGTCATATCAATTAAACTATCCAAAATCATTTCATAGAGCTAGGAAAAATAATAATAATTTTAATTTGGAAAAACAAAAATCAAAGAATATCAAATGAATGAATGAAAAAATAGGTGGATTAATTGTACCAGATCTCAAACTGTATTAAGAAGCAGTAATTGTTAAAAACAATCTGATACTGGCTATTAAAAACATAGTGGATTAATGGACTAGATTAGGCACTCAAAAAGCAATATTAAATGATCTTAGTAACTTTGTGTCTGACAAACCCCCAAATCTAAATTTTTGGAAGAACTCTCCATTTGACAAATCCTGTTGGGAAACCTGGAAAACAATATGACAGATAGTAACCACAGAATGATACTTCATACCATATATTAAAGTAAAGCCAAAATAGATACAAGATTTAAAAATAAAGAGTGAAACCACAAACAAATTAGAGAAAGATAAAATAGTTTGCCTGTCAGATCTATGGATAAGGGGAGAATTTATATTCAAACAAGACCTAAAGAACATTATGAGATGTAAAATAGATAACTTTGACTACATTAAATTAAAATGATGATTTTTACAAACAAAACCCATGCAACCAAGATGAGAAAGGAAATAAACAAATTGAGAGAAAATTATAACAAATGTCTCTGACAAAAGCCTCATTTCTCAAATATATAGAGAACTGTGTCAAATTTATAAAAATCCAAAACATTCTCCAACTCACAAGTGGAGTGTATGGGTAATTCTCATATAGAGAAATTAAAATCATTTTAATCATATAAAAATGATCCAAATCTATATTTATTGGAGAAATGCAAATTAAAACAACTCTGAGGTACCACTTCACACCTCCCAGACTATTATAACAAAATAAGGAAAATGATAAAATTGGAGGGGACACTGAAACACTGTTGGTGGAGGTGTGAACCAATATGAACATTCTGGAGAGCAACTTGGAACCTTGCCCAAGGGGTTTACTTTTTGTGTATAACCTTTAACCCAGCAATATCATAACTAGATGTGCATTCCAAAGAGATCAAAGAAAGAGAGAAAGGACTTAGTTATATAAAAATATTTACAGCAAAAAGAAATGGAACCTGAGATGTCCATCACTTGAGGAATGACTGTGTCATAAAAATGACAAACAAGATGATAAAAGAAAAAAAATCTGGAAAGATGTGTATGAAGTGAATAGAACCAAGAGAATGTTGTATTCAGTGATAGCAATAAAGTATGATGATCAACTGAGAATAATTTAACTATCATCAGTAATGCAAGGATCCAGCACAACTCCAAGAGACTCATGACAAAAAAGTGTTGTCCATTGCCATGGAAGGAACTGATGAAAACTGAATATAGATTTGAAAAATGCTATTCACTTCATTTCCTTGAAATTTTCTCTAAAGGAAGCAGTATGTGACTTCATTCACAATATGATGAAAATGAAAATATCATTTTATCATAACATATATAGAATATATTATTTTTTTAATTCTTCCAGAAGACTAAGGACATAGAGAAAACTCAAAAATCTGAGTGAAAGCCATAAAGTCTATGACTTTCCAAATGTACAACCCACTTTCATGACCCCTGCAAAATTAATATAAGAGACTCCATTTAACCTTCTAGCATTTTTTCATCTGATCTTGAGAAAGATAGCCTCAGGATTAAGTTTGGACAGATGAGGGTGCTTAAAAACTAGTTGACCACTCTTATCCTAGACTAGATATCTGGTGAAGAAGGCTGGTAATGATCAAATTCATTTCTATACTATTGACTACAACTTGTTTTCCTATGCATCATTACCCTGTTCTCTCCTTTATCCTTTGCATTTTGTTAATCACATCTTTGTTTGAGTCTCTCCAGTTGCACATTAATTAAGTTCAATCTTTATTAAGAATTTTCACTAATCCTCTTTTCCTTTCCTCACAAAAAATACTGAAAAAATGCATATAGATCATTGCTGTTTATATACCTATGCTCAAAGGCAATCTTTTTTGGGAGGATTTGGAATAGGGCAAAATGTCACAACTTTATTAAAGCCAAAAATATAAGTAAATGAAAGTGACTTTCTGAATTTTACATATTTATTTGAATTTTTAAATATCTTTTTTTAAGTTCAGTGACCAAAGATAATCAAACAATTCCTTGTATTATTAGGAAGCTAACAAATTAATTTCTTTCATTATATTGGAATTAACTTTTTGGATATTAACTACACAAAAATGTATAGGCCTATATTTAGTGAGATTGTTGACAGAAACAGTTTTGCTATTCTCTGAGGTAGATTGTATTGGTTATTAAAAACTCAAAAAGAATGTATCTTAGCAGTTTACCCCTCACCTGTGAGGGGTGAGAGTGAGGGAGAAATATATCTGCATAAACAATTTCATTTAAAATGGTTTGCAAATTTGTGGGCCCATATGAGTAATACTGTTTCATCAATAAAGAATAATATTTTGGTGATGGGGTAAAAAAACAACACTTACATATTTGTTTAATCTATAACAAGTAAATGTGAGGATTCTTTGGCGTGTCTGGGCAGGGTGGGGTAAATGGGGCTTTAATTAGCTCTGAGGGGCTACAGGTCAGTCTCAGGAGGGTGATATGTGGAATGATTATATGTTTCTTGTTCTCAAGTGTGCTTTGAAGTCAGTTGAGGTGGGTGGCAACTGATATACTTGAGATCCTGGAGTCACCATAGGTATGTTGCAAGTATATCAGGAGTTCTGGTAGAGTCTTTTCCTCCAACTTCTCTGAGATTCACACCTAGGAGTATTTGGTGTAATTGGAGAACTCCCCAGAAATGGGTCCTAGAAATGGTGGTGGAAGCCTGTAAACATCCCTAGAGACTATTATAGAAGGCATCCTCTATGATCTGAGCCTAAATATCTAGAGATGATAGGGAGGGTACCTAGGGGTCCTCTTCTCAGCCACCCAATTATCACTGAGTTCCCAGCTATAATAAGAGCAGAACCAGTTCTAGTAAAGATGTCCTATTCTACAAGTGGGCATAAACATATAAGTAATGTAAGAGAGTAAGAAGGTATGCTTTTAGGTCACCAATGACCATTGGTGACTACATGAAGCTGCTGGAGGATGTGGGAATCCCCATGTCCAGGAGCCTTGGAGTATAGTGTGGAGTTCCATGTCAGCATTTGCGTGGATTTCTGGGAGGGCAATGGGAAAGTGGAGAGAGGAGTTATGGAGGGAAGGGGATGGAGTGTCATCATTTATGTTTAAGTCCTTTGGTTACTGTGATTATATGGGCATTACTCTTTATTACTATGTAGGGCTTAGATCTTTACACTAGGTGGCTAGGGTTTTGAACTTCTCTGAGTGGGCCTAAGTAGATTTCAGCAGAGAGTGAGATGTTAAGAATAGCTGCTGAGTATTCTCAGTTCTACCTAGATGAGTATGCAGTTCTCCTAAGTGCAGTTAGTTCTGGACTATCAGCAAATATCTGGACTGTCAGCAAATGTCTGGGTCACAAGAGTACTTTGTTAGATATTGGAGTCTGTGACCATAAATGGAGGGGTTTTCAGACAAGTTTTATGTCTCTATCCTTCCTTGCCTCATCTCACCCCCATCTCAGTGAGGAGTAGATATGGTGCAGCTTGGAGGGTCCTTTCCTTATCCCTTCTTGTAGCCTCCCCATTGCCCTACAAAACTGGTGGAAGCCAATGTGAGACAATTATAGAGAACATCTCCAGAGGCTAAGCCAGAAGCCAACCTAGTTCCTGACTAAGGTCAAGGTTACCATCAATTGTAAAATAAAGTTTTGGTGATGAATTTCTTGCCTCATATTTGATGTTCCAGAGTAACTGTAGTTCACACAGAAAAACCCTAAGGAACTGGTACAGTTATCCTCCAAAATGTGGGGCTTCCTGAGGCTGAGGCCCAGGGAATCTGACCTCATCTTGCCTAGCTCTACAAGTAATACTACATCTTGGGAAAAGGAAACTTTGGAGCAGAACAGAGGAAAAGCAAACCATAGGTATGGGAAAAGTAGAAATAATTAAGTGAGAAACTATGAAACAGAAGTCTTATGTGGATAGCACTCTTTAAGACAGCAATTAAATGAGGCTTTACATAATCTTCAGGGTTATTGAAGTCCTATCCCATGTACTTCTTACTTTTGTGAACCAAAAGAAGTACCCTAATCTGTGTACTCTCAACATTTTTTAGACTACATATTGCAAAGAATGTGCTGACTTATATTGAAAAAAATGGATTACTCACCCATGATTAACATAGACCAGTGATGGCAAACCTTTTAGAAATTAAGTGGCCAGACTGCAACCCTCACACCACATGTGAACCCCCTCCTTACCCCAGATAGAGAAGGGAGGAAGCATTCCCATTGGGATGCTAGGCAGAAAGGTGGGTGAAGTAAGAAATGTCTTCAGATATATGTAGAGATGGGGAGAAAAGAAGCCCCATCCTGCACACAGGTTTGCCAAACTAGACCCAGACCAATGAAATCACAAATATTGTATCTTTTACTCATTTATATAGAAATAATATTTACTTAGGTTTATATTTTATAAGTACCCAGAAGAACATTTCTTTCTTTTTTTTTAGCCCTTATTTTCCATTTTAGAATCAATGATGTGGATTGGTTCCAGGGCAGAAGAATGGTAAGGGCTAGGGAATGGGGGTTAGATGACTTTCATGTAAGTAGGAAGTAATGAAGCCACACTTGAACCTAGGGCCTCCCATTTCTAGGCTTTACTTTCCATCTACTGAGCCACATAGCTGCCATTGAAAGCTTATTTCTTTAAGATGTCTTTGAATCTCCATTTCCCAGCAATGTCTTATGCATGGTGTTTAGTTAATATTTGCTTTTCAAATTGAATTGAACAAACTCTAAGGGTTTTTGTTTCTTTGTTTTGTGTTTCTTTGTTTTCCAATTGAGACTAGATTATATCTTGGAGATTTACAATAATGAAAAGTTCTCTATGTGGGAAAGAATCCTGCTTTATAATTACACAGATTGTACAAAATCAAAAAAATTCCTTAAAGGACACTCCTATGACAAGGTTTCTAGAATCTTCATTTCCTTATCAACCTCCTTTCTGTGTCTTCCATTGTTTCAATATCCCTTTCAAAATATAGATCCTAGAATCCAGCTAAATATAGATATAACATTTTCCCCCACAATATTCTGGATATTTACTATATAGTAATACTATGGATTATTTTATTTTCTCAAGATATAAAACTTCTATTAATATAGCTTAAAATGGCATTCATTATTTCATTGATACAAAGCTTTCTATTGCAGAAGTTCCTTACAATACCTTACAGAAACTGTTCAATTTAGAGTTATAGAGAGTTAATCTGGAGGCAATAAAAGATGAATTGACCTTATACAATATTATATGACTTGTCTTTGTCAGAAGTAAGACTTAAAACTAGACTTTTATTTCTTTTTTTCACTTTTTCACTATTTTTTTATCTACTATGGTAGGGTGCCTGAAAATCTATGATACTAAAAGGAAATTAAGGAGAAAGAACTATTGAGATTTATAGGTAAATGACTTGGAAGGGAATTATGAGGAGCTTTAATCTGTCTCAGATAGATATAGTAATTCAGGGGAGGACCTAGAGAGAAAGGTAACATAGTTCATTTGTATATCATACATTTGAAGATAGACTATAACCATCCATTTTAGAATAATACAATTTCAAAATGGAAAGGAACTTTAAGAATATTTAGTCTAATATCCCTTCCAAAGTGAAAATGTCCTCTCTCCTATCTTTGAAAAATAATAATCTAGCCTTATCTTAGAGATGGCCTAAAATGAAAAGTTCACTAAGCTGAGAAGAATCCTATTTCATGATTGTATAATCCAGTTATCAAAAAGTTCTTTAACCTGTGCCCCTATAACAAGGTTACTAGGGTCTTCATTTCCTTATCAACCACTTCTCTGTTTATTCCAATTTTTCAATAACTCACTAAAAAGGCAGCGACTAATGTTATATTAGAAACTTCTAGATATAACGCTCTATTCACAATATTTCAGGGCATTAAGTATATAATAACATAATGGTCTATTTTATTTTGCTGAAGATATAAAACTCTCATTTATATAGCCTAAAATGGCATTCGTTATTTTAGAAGTTATATCTCATGCTGAGTTTGTGGTCAAGCATAATCCTTAAATCTTTTTCTTATAAAGTGCTGTCAAACCAGTTCTTCTTTATCCTGTACTTCTTGTGCAATTGATTTTTGAAACTCAAATGAAAGACATTACATTTATACACTTAAAAAAAAAAGAAATCCAAGAATCAAGAAAGGGTTTCACGAGAAAAATTTTAAAGGATTTGGAACATAGACAAATTCAAAAGGAGTAATAAAATACAAAAAAAAGTGACTAAAGGAAAAACATATTTTTAAAGTTTAGACAAAGAGAAGTAAACTATACATAGTCTCATAACTGAGAAGAGGAGAAGCTCATGTATAACGAATCCATTTTATCTTTGAGTCATTTTCAGTGGTTGATGGGGTAGGAATAAGAATCCTGTCTCTAAATTTCAAATTATTTTTTACCTAAAAATATCTAGCCATATTCTGATCTTAAGGCCCACTGATTGTCATTCCTTTTAGTTTTGTATTATCTAGCATCTGATAAATTCTATTTTCTATATATTCAAGTTGTTTTTTTTTAAAAGTAATAAACAGGGAACTGCTGCTAGAAAATACTTTTTTTTCAGATTTCTATCAATTCTTTAAATATAAGATTTTAGATTTGGAGATAGAAGGGATACATAAGATCATAGATAAAGAACTGGAAGGGAATTCAGAAACTATTTTAACTCCTCATATTAGATGAAGAAACAGTGAAATTATACAACCCTTTCATTTTATAGATGAGAAATTGATATCAAGAGAGGATAAAGTATTTGAATAAGGGTTTGAATGCAAACTTTTCTCACTCCACGTTCAGCATTCTATCTATTATTCAATGATGCCTCTTATAGTCTTTAAAAGTAGAACCATAAAATTATGGAATATCAGAATTGGTAGAAGTCTCAGAGGCTCTCTAGCTCAACCCAGACCTGAACAAGAATTCTATCTATGATAATCAACTAGATCTCTGTTCTCATCAACTTGGAAATTCTCATCAATGCCTGAACATGCTATTTGCCTTTAAAAAAAAAAACCCTTAGCTTTCTTAGAACAAATACCTTATTGCTTCTAAGGCAGAAGAGCAGTAAGATAGGCAACGGTTGTTAAGTGACTTGCCCAGGGTCACACAACTAGGAAGTGTCTGAGGCTAGAATTGAACCTTGGACCTCCCATCTCTAGGCCTGGCTCCCAATCCACTAAGCTAACCAGCTGACCACCATGCTATTTGACTTTTGCTAATGTTCACCTTGGTTTGAAGGACTTCAATGAGGGGAAAATTTATTGATTCCTGAAATAAATTTTGATCCATTCAATTTTTGTGTAACACGATTTGGTCTATTAATCCTCCAATCCACAATCACTGAAAAGAACGTGTCTTTCAGAAACTTCAACACATTCCCCAAGTTATGCCTTCTTGAACAAAAGAAATGTAGCTATCAGGAAAAGTCTAATCCTATTTCTCAAGTCACCTCTTCAAATACATAAAGACAATTTCTCTTCTCCAGACTAAATAACCTAATTTCACTTAATTAAACTTCCTATGACATTATTTTGGATTTTTTATGAGCCTGGTAGCGCTCTAATTTATCTCAATAAGCTAAGAATCTACTTATATACATTATCATTAGGCCTCATTTATCTATCTTGTTCATAAAGGAAATCTTACTTCAATCCAGAAATATACAATCTCTGAGCTTACCCCTCATATGCACTGGAATATGTTAGCTCCCTAAGAGGATGGCCAAGTATTATTTCTCTTATTGTCCTAGGTATAACACTAAAGGTCTGAGGGTAATTTTCTATTATTTTAATTTATAAAGAACCAATATGGATCTTCCTGGCTAAGATGATGGCAGAATAGAAGGAAGGGCCAGACTCTCCTCCTAACTGATCTTTAAAAAGCCTAACAAAAGGACAGCAATCAAAATCAGATGAGTGAAGGTGCTCTGCCAAGGGGTACAGCCTTCAAGGTAGGTAATTTTGGGGATTTCCACATTATAATGGGGTAAAACTAGTTCTACCAAAGCAAGAGCTGATCACTCCTATGGACACATACCACATACCATGCCAGAGTCAGAGCAAGGGCTGGAGCAATCTCTAAATTCTCAAGGACTGACTGAGGGCAGCACAGAGCCTTGACTGTGACACTTGTGGGCACAGAAACAGGGGAGACCAAGAACTGCCTGCCTGCCTCACTAAGACTTCTGGCTGAGAACACAAGGTAATACAGAGAAAAAAAATGAGCACGGCAATGACTACCAATGCAAAGGAACTGAAATCCACAAGAAAGTGATAAACAACAGAGAAAGCCTCTGACACTGGATAACTTCTATGGGAAAAAGGATCAGAGTTCAGAGGTAACAGCAGAGAGGGACAATCAAGAAAACATGTCCAAACTTAAAAAAAAAAAACATGGAAATTGGTCACAAGTGCTTGAGGAGCTCAAAATGGAGTTATAGAACTAAGTAAAAAAATAGAAGAAAAATGGGTAAAAAAGTGAGAAATAGAAATGCAAGTAATTCGAAAGGAAATAATAATTTAAGACAGAATCTCCCACTTGGAAAAAGAAACCCCAAAATCACATTAAGTAATAAGCAAATTGGAGACCAGAATTGGCTTGCTAGAAGCCATGAAAATCAGGATAGACCAAACCAAAAAGGAAAATCAAAAGATCATATATGAAAACCAATCTTTAAAGACTAGAAGTGGGCACTTAGAAGCTAATGATCTCACAAAACAGGAACAATTAATAAAGCAAAATCAAAAGAATAAAAAAATAGAAGGAAACATGAAATATCTCATTGAAAAAACAACTAACCAGTTTTTTAAACATTATTTTATTTGGTCATTTTCATATGAGAGACAATTTGAGAATCATTGGTCTCCCTAAAAAAAGAAGAAGAAAAAAACAGAAGCTTTGGCATCATAGTAAAAGAAATTATCCAAGAAAATTGTCCTGATGTTCTTGAACAAGAGGGCAAAATAGGCATTGAATGAGTCCATAGATGACCCTCTGCATTAAATCCTCAAAATGAAACCCCCAGAAATGTAACTGCCAAGTTCAAGAGCTTCCAAGCAAGGAGAAAATATTGCAAAAAGCCAGAAAGAGACAATTCAGATATCAAGGAATCCCAGTCAGTATTACACAGGATCTGGCAGCCTCCACCCTACAGGACTATAAGGCTTGGAATATGATATTCAGAAAGGGTCTACAGCAAAGGATGCCCTACCCATCAATACTGAATATATACTTCCAGGGGAAAGAATGGACATTTTTTAAAAAGAGAAGATTTCCAAATATTTCTAATGAAAAGACCACAACTAAATAGAAAAGCTGATGCCCAAATACAAAAATGAAGAGAAACCTTAATAGGTAAACAAGAAAGAAAAGGAAAAAAAAATTCACAGGCTTCAGCAAGGTCAAATTGTTTATATTCCTATATGGAAAAATGATACTTGTAACTCTCAAAAATTGTTTTCATTATCATAGTAGATATAAGAATTATTCATAGGTAGAGGCTGGGGTACAAAGTGATTTAAGATGATATGTAAACAAAAGGGGGGATAGAAGATGGCACCAAGGGATGCTTGAAGGAAGAAGAAAAATAGGATTAATTATACCACATAAAGAAGCACATGGGAGGGGGAAAGGAAGAATAGTACAATAAGGAGAGGAAGAGAGTGTAAGTAGGCAATACTTAAACTTACTCTCAGTGGAATCAATTCTGAGAGGGAAGAGCATCTAGATCCTTTGGGGAATAGAATTCTATCTTACCCTATAGGGAAGTTGAGAGGGAAATACCAAGGAGGGGAGTGGGGAGGGATGTACCAAAAAGAGGGTAACAGTAATTTAATAAACCTAAAAAAATAAGAGGGGAATAAGGAAGGGGGTGACAAGGAAAGTAAAATAAGGGTGGGGGAAAGGGGGTATACTGGTATAGAAGGAAATATTTAAAAAATGGGCAGGACTAAAAGCTGAAATCAAAATGATGAGGAATACACAGGTGGTAATCATAACTCTGAATGTGAATGGGATGAACTCACCCATAAAACAGAAGCAAATAGCAGAGTGGGTTAGAAGGCAAAATCCTAATATGTTGTCTACAAGAAACATACATGAAGCAGCTAGAAAAACAAAAGGTAAAGGTAAGAGGCTGGAGCAAAATTTATTTGGGCATCAACTGAGAAAAAGAAGGCAGGAGTCTCAATCATGATATCTGACAAAGCCAATGTAAAAAGAGATCTGATTAAAAGAGATGGGGAAGGTAATTACATCCTGATAAAAGACAGTATAGACAATGAAGAAATATCAGTATTTGACATTTTTCCACCAAATGATATAGCATCAACATTTTTAAAGGAGAAATTAATGGAGCTTAAGGAGGAAATACATAGTAAAACTATATTAGTGGGAGACCTGAACCTTCATCTATCAGATCTAGATAAATCAAACCAAAAGAGAAAAAAAAGAAAGAGATAATAGATGTGAATGAAATCTTTAAAAAAATTGAGCTAATAAAAATAGGGAGAGAAATTAATAGGGACAAAAAGAAATACACCTTTTCAGCTGCTCATGCTATATTCACAAAGACTGACTGTGTACTAGGTCATAAAAACATTGCAAACAAATGCAAAAAAGCAGAAATAATGAATGCAATCTTTTCAGATTATAATGTAATAAAAATAAAAATTAGTAAGAGTATATGGAGAGGCAAATCAAAAATTAATTGAAAGTTAAATTATATGATTCTCCAAAATTGGTTGGTTAAAGAACAAATCATAGAAACAATTAAAATTTCATTGAAGAGAATGACAATGAGGAGACATAAAAATCGATGGAATGCAGCAAAAGCAGTATTCAGGGGAAAATTCATATTCCTGAGTGCATATATAAACAAATCAGAGAGGGAAGAGTTCACTGAATTGGACATGCAACTTAAAAAAATAAACTTAAAAGAGAACAGAGTAAAATCCCCAAATAAAAACTAAATTGGAAATTTTAAAAATCAAAGGAGAAATTACTAAAACTGAAAGTAAAAGAACAATTGAACTAATAAATAAGACCAAATGCTGTTACTTTGAACAAACAGATAAAATAGATACAGTACTGGTTAATCAAATAAAAAAAAAGAAGAAAACCAAATTAACAATATCAAAGATGAAAAGGGAGACCCCCACCTCTAATGAAGAGGAAATTAAGGTAATTATAAAGAACTATTTTGTCCAATTACATGGCAATAAAAATGACAATCTAGGTGAAATGTATTAATGTTTATAGGAATATAAATTGCCTAGATTTGCAAAAGAGGAAATATAATACTTAAACAATCCCATTTCAGAAAAAGAAATTGAACAAGACATCAAGGAACTGCCTAAGAAAAAAATACCCAGGGCCAGATGGATTCACAAGTGAATTCTGTCAAACATTTAAAGAACAACTAATCCCAATATTATACAAACTATTTCACACAATAAGCCAAGAAGGAATTTTACCAAATTTATTTTATGACACAAATATGATTCAGATTCCAAAGCTAGCCAGACCACAAACAGGGAAAGGAAACTACAGATTAGTCTACTTAGTGAACATAGATGCAAAAATTTTAAATAGAATACTAAAAAAAAGACTACATCAAGTTATCATGAATATTATTCACTATGACCTGCTGGTATTCATACCAGGAATACAAGGATGGTTTTATATTAGGAAAACCATCCACATAATTGACCCTATAAATAACCAAACAAACATAAATCACATGATTATCACAATATATGCATAAAAAGCCTTCAACAAAATATAACACACATTCCTATTAAAACACTAGAAAGTATATGAATAGATGGGACTTTCCTAAAAATAATAAACAGTATACATTTTAAACCATCAGCAAGCATCATTTGCAATGGGGATAAATTAGAAGCCTTCCCAATGAGATTAGGGGCGAAGCAAGGATACCCATTACACCCCTATTGCTTAATATTGTTTGAAAAATGCTGGCAGTAGCAATTAGAGAAGGAAAAGAATTTTAAGGAATTAATTAAAGTAGGCAATGAGCAAACTAAACTATCACTCTTTGCAGATGATATGTTGGTATACTTAAAGAATCCTAGAAAATCATCTAAATGGCTAGTGGAAATAATCAACAACTTTAGCAAAGTTATAGGATATATAATAAAATCACATAAACCATCAGCATTTCTATATATTTCCAAAACAACTCAGCAGCAAGAGTTAGAAAGGCAAATTCCATTTAGAGTCACCCTAGACAATGTAAAATGTCTAGCAATCTATTTGCCAAGACAAACACAGGAATTATATGAACACAACTATAAAACACTTTCCACACAATTAAAACTATATCTAAAAAATTGGAAAAACATTAATTGTTCATGGGTTGGAAAAGCTAATATAATAAAAATGACAATCTTTCCCAAATTAATCAAATTATTCTGTGCCATACCTATCAAACTACCAAGATACTTTTTCATAGAATTCGAAAAAAACTATAACAAAGTTCATTTGGAACAACAAAAGATCAAGAATATCAAGGGAACTAATGAAAAAAAAATGTTAAGGGTTGGGTACAAGTAGTATCAGATCTCAAACTTTATTATAAAGCAATGGTCATCAAAACAATATGGTACTGCCTAAGAGACAAAAGGAAGGATCAATGGAATAGATTTGGGATAAATAACCTCAGCTAGATAGTGTATGATATACCCAAAGATCCTAGATTTATGGACGTTAACTCAGTATATGACAAAAAGTACTGGGAAAATTGGAAAACAATACTGGAGAGATTAGGTTTAGATCAGCACCTCACATCCTACATCAAGATAAATTCAAAATGGTTAAATGACTTAAATATAAAGAAGAAAATTATAAATTAATTAGAACATGGAATATAGAATAGTATACCTGTCAGATCTATAGTAAAGGAAAGAATTTAAGACCAAGCAAGAGATAGAGAATATTACAAAATGTAAAATGAATAATTTTGATTAAATTAAATTTAAAAAACATTTTTGTACAAACAAAACCAATATAATCAAAATTAGAAGGGAACCAACAAATTGAGAAAAATCTTGATAAAAACCTCTGATAAAGGTCTAATTTCTCAAATTTATAAGGAGCTAACTCAATTTTGTAAAAAATAGGCCATTTTCCAATTGATAAATTGACAAAGGTCATGAATAGGCAATTTTCAGATAAAGAAAACAAAATTATGAATGAACACATTAAAAAATGTTCTAAATCTCTCATAATTAGAGGAATACCAATCAAAACACCTCTGAGTTACCCCCTCTGATTGGTCAATATTACAGTAAAGGAGAATAATAAATGTTGGGGGGGTGGGGCAAAATTGGGACAGTAATACACTGCTAGCGGAGTTGTGAATTGATCCATCCATTCTCAAGGGTAATTTGATACTATTCCCAATGGGCTTTAAAAAAACTGCCTGCCCACTGATGCCACAATACCCTGCTTGGTTTGTATCCTGAAGAGACAATAGGGAAAAATACATGTACAAAAATATTTATAGCCTCACTCTTTGTAATGGCAAAAAATTGGAAAATTGAAAATGATGGGTTGTCTGATTGGGGAATGGCTAAACAAATTGTGGTATCTGATGATGATGGTATACTATTGTGCTGAAAGGAATGATTTCCTGGTGGAATTCCACATGAAGTGGAAAGACCTTCAGGAACTGATGCAGAGCAAAAGGAGGAAAACCAGGAGAACATTGCACACAGATATTTATACACTGTGGCACAATTGAATGTATAGACTTTTCTACTAGCAGCAATGCAATGATCCAGGACAGTACAGAGGGACTTATGAGAAAAAAATGTTATCCACATCCAGAAAAAGATCTGTGAGAACAAAAACAAAGAAATAAAAACATGATCAATCATGTGGTTCAATAGGTATATGATTGAGGATTTTGAATTTAAATGATCATTCTATTGCAAATATTAATAATATGGAAATAGGTTTTGAACAGTGAGAGATGTGTAACCCAATGGAATAATTTTCAGCTCAGGGAGGGGGGTGGAGAAAGGATAGGGGGAGAACATGAATCATGAAACCATGAAAAAATATTCTAAATTAATGAATTAATTGAAAAAGCTGCTCTGGGGGTGGGGGGGACACCTGATCTTTGGGTTTATCAATATCTAACTTTTGAGACAAAACCTACTTTTTAACAAAAACTGTTGGGAAAATTGGAAAATAGTATGGGAGAGATTAGTTTTAGATCAATATCTCATACATTATACCAAGTAGAAGTAAGAAAGGAGCATGCACTGGTAGGCATGGTGACTGGACCGTATGAGCTGTGGTCACTTACAGGAGAGTAGAGTCCCTGGTTGTTTGCTGCCACAGAGGAAAGTAAACTGGATACTTGGAGTAGCAGTGGCAGAATTGCCTGTCTGTTTGGGTCACAGATGGGGCTTGAATTGGAGATCCAGGATTACATCAGACCCTGCAATATAAAAACTAGAATAATTAAGTAGAACCTAGATGAAAACAAAACAAAAAAAAATCATGAAACCTGTGGAAACATCTAAGCACAATACAAATTCTGGGAGAATATTAAAAATGCCAGCAATTGAATATATTGGCCTGGTTGCTAAATTTTTAGAAATGAAAAAACAAATAAGGAAAAATAAAAATCAAAGGAAAAATACTCTAACTATTGATAGCTATCAAGAGGACAGAGAAGATCATTGTTCATACTCAGAGGACAGTGAAATAAAAATACCTACTTCAAAAGTAGCAAAGAAATACAGAAAATGACCACTAATTTAAAAAATCTTTTGAAGGTGCTTTAAAAAGACCTAAAAGATGAAATTAGGAGGAAAATAGCAATGTAAGAAAATCAGGAAAAGAATGAAAGAAAAATAATTCAAATGGAAAAAGAGGTCCAGAAATTCATGGAGGAAAATAATATATTAAGAACTGGAATTGGACAAAGGAAAGCTAATGATTTCGTAAGACAACAAGAATTAATGAAGCAAAATCAAATGAATGAAAGAATAGAAAAGATTTTGAACCATCTTAACAGAAAAACAATGGACTGTGAAAAGAGACTTAGAAGAGACAACATAAAATAGATTCCCAGAAAGTTAGAATGAGAAAAAGTTTAGATACCATACTCAAAGAAATCATCTAGAAAAACTGCCCATGAATTATAGAATCAGATGATAAAATAGAAAAGAAATTGAAAAAATCTACCAATCATCACATCAAAGAAAGCCAAAGTTGAAAATGTACAGGAATGTCATTACTAAGTTCCATAACTCCCAGTATAAGGAGAAAATTACAAGCAACAAGAAAAAAGAACTTTAAATACTGTAGTACTACAATGGGAATAACACAACACAGCAGCTGAAAGTTAAAGGGATGCAAGACATGTGACAAAGCATTTCAGAGAGCAAAATAACTGTACTTATAACAACAAATAATATATCCAGTAAAGATGAACATAATTATTAAAGAAAAAATGGAATTTTGATGAACTAAAGTAGACATATTGATGAAAGGAATTTGGATATCTGAGGTAGGCTTTGGCAGAAAAAAAAGTATGAGGGGTCAAATAGTGAGGAGGAACAGAAAAGATAGAAATGCTCAGCTAGTAATATGACATTGAGTAGAATGGGATAAATTCATCCATAGGAAGAAAATGGATAGCAGAAAGCATCTAAAACCAGAACCTGACACTTTGTTGTTTACAAGAAACACACTGAAAATTAGAGAAACAAATAGAGTGAAGATGAGGTGTTCAAGTAGAATATATTATGCTTCAGCTGATCCAGAGAAAGAAGAAGTAGCATTTATAGTCTCTGATAGAGTTGGGGCTAATATGGATATTTTTGGAAGGGACAAATAGGTAACTATGCTGGAGAGAGGTTACTATGAATAATGAAGTATTATCAATAATGGACCCATATGCACCAAGAACC
This sequence comes from Monodelphis domestica, assembly GCF_027887165.1. Classification (NCBI taxonomy): domain Eukaryota; kingdom Metazoa; phylum Chordata; class Mammalia; order Didelphimorphia; family Didelphidae; genus Monodelphis; species Monodelphis domestica. The sequence continues at coordinate 197,209,483 of NC_077231.1, forward strand.
AAGAATACAGATATTTATAGGGGAAAAAAACCAAAATGAAATACATATGGAAATAGATAACAAAATAATAATAGTAGCAGACCTTAGTTTTCCCTTCTCCAAACTGGATTAATACAAACAAAAATATAAGTAAGAAAGAAGTTAAGGGGATGAATGGAACCCTAGATAAGTTAAATAGGATAGATATCTGGATAGCCCCCCCCATACTTGCATAAGATTAGTAGATATATATCATATAATTCAAACATAGTTTCTGGTGGACAACAATGACATAGAACAAATATTCTGCAAAAGGCTTTAATACTCATCACACTTTAAAGGCAATCCTGTATTCCTGAGGGGTCGTTGCATTGTAACAGAAGTTCAACTGGGTATATAATCAAGCTAGAAAGATTTACTTCTGCAAAGACTATAGTCCTGGAATCAAATTATATCTACTGTCTGAGGACCAACCTAGCAAAGTTGGAAATATACATTAATATCTGTAAAATTGTTCAGGCTCATTGACCTAGTGATCCCACAATTAGAGGTGGAACCTAATGGCAAAATTGAGAGGATGAAAAACTGGGTAGGTACGAAAATATTAATGGAAGCTTTGTTATGAAATAAAATATTTTCTCCAAAAGAAGGTAGATTGTTTGAGAATGGCCTAGATGGATGGAAGATAAGAAACACCCACTTACAGACCTCCCCAGGGCCAGCAAAGCACAAAACCCTTGGGCTTTAGAAACCATGTTTATTTTGATAATTGTAGTAAAGGGAAAGGGTAGGAAGGGTCCTAAAACTACAAATCTAGACTCAAACCACCTTCTATGCACCTCACGAGAGGTACTTGCTTCTGTAGGCCTTGCCTATACCCTCCCTGCTCTTACTTAAAAACCCAAATGCTATCTGACCATCTGCTAATCTAACTACTCAGATTGTCTTTAAGACTAAGGAGATAGGACTCACTAGTAGCTGGAATCCCCTCTCCAGTCTGGAATTTGCTTCCTATGTAACCCAGAGTCTCAGGTGACAAGCCTGTGGGATTACCTTAGCCAAGTGGATCTTTGAACAGTAGCTCTTAGACAGATGAATCTCTGTACTCCAGGGAAAAGGCAGTCTACTCCAAGGCAAATTCTCCAATTCAGGAAACTCTAACTTTTCCACAAGATTAGTTCTTCCCAGGGGATGCCAGAGTAAAGATCTTCCTTCCAGCTAAGTGGAAATCCAGAATCAAGAGAGACAGTTAAAAACAGTCAAATCCCAAGATCCTCCTCTACTTCCAGAATCCCCCCCCCCACAGAGCTTATATCCAAATTTTCCTCCTTTCTTCTTAAAGACAATCCATATTTTCTCCTATCCCTTACTTACACTCTTACAGTTAAGACAAAATGAATGGAAATAACAAAAATACAATGAATGAGAGAAATGACTGAATATATTCTGAAATTAAAATATAATGACTAATATGTTATTAGACATTACAAATATTAGAAAAATAAAGAATATAAAGAAAACATATGGAGACGAAAAAGAAGAAAAGAAAATAAGAATAATAGCTAATTTGATCATATTTTTAAAAATAACCACAAAACCAAGAGAAAATATAACCAAGTAAAATAAATCTAAAGAGAACTCAAAAGCAGAGGATCTTTACATTAGTGTACATATGTGATTTATATATTTTAAACAAATCATAAACTATATATTTGTGGTCTTATACAGAATTTTTAAAATGCATTTGTTTAGTTAAATGTTTTTAGGGGTGGTAGTGATGGTTACTAAGTATGTAATAAAAACTGAAACATTCTTAACTCCCATTCTCATCTGAAATTCCCACTTAATTTAAAAAAAGCTAAAATCAGTTAATGTATTTGGTAAAATAAAGGGCTCTTTAGTTGTTATGGTGATAGCTATACTTATTATCATTGTGTCCTATTTCTCACATCTTGTATACACATTGATATCATTAAGATAAGTACATTAAGTAAATATGAAATCCTGGCATCTCATCTTCAGGATTTTGGCTATCATGAAGTTTATTTTGATTTCTTAGAAATGATCTTGTAAATAGAGTATTATTTTACTTGTTATTTTGATTTGGAATTCATTGCAATATACTTACCTTGAAAATATTCTCTCAAACTTTTGAGCAGAGCAAACAATTCGGTTAGATAATAGAGTGAACATATAAATTCATAACCATTTTAAAACTTGGAGCTATGATTTAATATAGTATGTATCTAATTTATATGCAATGCTGTTATGTTCAATCATGAGTTTGGTTATAGTAGAAAGAAGAGTCAGGTTCAAGTAGTTGTCCTGTTACCTATTAGCTGTGCCTTTTGTTACAAGCAGTTCTTGAGAATTTCTGTAAACTTCAAATGATTTAAGAATTTGGAAGTTAGAGGAAAAGGAGATAGAGGTTTGGAATATGGCAAAGGTCATCCTGTATTTTTTTTAAATAGTGTATAAAATATACGTCATTAAGTATGAATTCATTTTATGGCAAAATACTAAACTATTAATAGAAAGGTATTTGGCCATTTAGAAAGGGAAATAATGATAATTTAAAAACAACAGAACTTCATCAATAACAGGATATGCCTAAACAGTTTTATTCCTTTTTGTCTAATAGCTCAGAATAATGTAGTAGATATAGTATATTATGATAAAAACAAAGTATCTACCTTTCATGTGATGCTAGATTGATGTCCATACAAGTGGGATCTGTAATTGTAATAATTAAAACACCAAAAAAGTAGTCATTAAAACATTGATGTCATTTTGGAGGAAGAAATCTGATAGCATTCTCTTTGATCCTTGCTATTGTTCACAATTTTTGTAAAGATTATAAAAGTCATAATGGTTTATGTATAAAAATTGAATAACTTTAAGCTAGAAGGTAAAGAAGTTACCATGCTGATTGAAAATCAGGAGCCCAAAACCATAACTTTTGAAGGTAAGAGCCAGAGTATTGAATTAAGAAAGAGATAGTAATTCAGCTTGCTTGGAAAAGAGATCTGATTAAAAATAGTAAGAAATAAGGCTGTAAATTCAGATGAGATGATTAGATTTTAAAGAATAAGAATTTTGTATTTTACTGTGTAGGTAGAAAGAGCCACTGATGATTTCTATTTTTTTTTTTAAGTCAGAGAGTGACATAATGGAATCTGTAATTTAAGATTATATGGCAGCAATGTAGACCCGCCTTAGCTAAAAAATGAAAGGGTTTCCCACTAATGGTCTCTGTAGAGCTGACAGTATAGCATTGTATGATCCAAGATATGTCTCACAGAGCTATATCTTGGGTCTTCTTTTCCTGTATAATTTTGTTTAGTGATCCCATCAGCTAGCATGAATTCTGATTATCTCTACACTGATGATTCTCAATTCTACCTATCCTGTCCTAATTTGTCTGTTGACCTTTATTCTTATATTTTCTAAGGTATTTTCAGATGCTTTGAAATGGCTATCCAGTAGATGGTTTAAACTCAGTCTGTCAAAAATGGAATTCATTGTTTTTCTCTCTAAACACACCGATATTCTTTTAGTCCCCTAGAATCAAAACCTTTGAGTTTTCCTTGATTCCTCATTCTATCATCCCTTATAACCAATCTGTTTTCAAGTCCTATTTAGTTTGCCCTTGCATCACTTCATGAATATACCCATTTTCTCTTCTACTAGTGCTACCACACTGAGCCTTCCTCCCCAGCTCTTGATATTTTCCCAAAAAGAGCTCATTACAGTCAAGCTACTCTTTAGCTGTATACTAGGCAAGTAACCATTCCCAAGGTTTCTTCTTCCCCCAAGCCATATGACAATTTACCTGTCATATCTCTTAGAATTCTTCATTCTATAAACAAATATGTATATAGATGTAGACATATAAGTTTACTTTGTTTTGTGAAAGTTTATAAGTAGAAAAAGAAATAAGGGTTTTGATTAGTATGAATAATCACCTGATTTGGGAAGTCAAAATAGTGAGGTTCTTTGACCTATTTTGGATTCAATGCCACATTCTTGGATTTTTCCCTAAAATTTTTATATCAGAGTATATTTCTATAAGTTTTAAATACATATGTTTAAATATATATGTACATATATATATATATATGTATACATGCACACACACAAAGATAACCTCTATTATTTTAAACTAAATTAACTAGTTAGTTAAAAATTGGGATCAATTGTGTTAAAATATAAATCAAATCATCTGGTGTCACAGTAAGGTATCAGGGGATTCCTGAAAAAATTGTCCCACTATTACACTTTAAGTATTTACAACAAAATATTTTACTTATTTTGAATGAGTATGCTATTTTATTAATTCATACAAGAAACATCAATATTAATGAAATGTGCATGTTCACAGAAGAGAGCCTATAAAAGTATTGAAATTGCTTTAGAAAAAAGTTCATATAATCTCAAAGGAGATTTTTCTTGTCATATTCTCTCTACTGTAATAGCATGTAAATCTTTTATGTCAAATACAAGAATAAAAACAGAAAAATTACAGGCCATATTTTTCAAAGAACAAAGGATTAAAATATACTTTAAAAACAAAGATAAAGTATTTTCTCTGTTGTTGAACAATGATCAAGTCTTTCAGTCTTACATTATATTTAGACCAGTCTTTACATTTTGAGAATAAAGGTTTCTCTTGGATGACTTTAATATTCTAAGAGCTTGTATGATTTCCATTTTCTTTTCTCTTTAGTGATTTCTCATATGCACTTTAATTTAAATAACAAAAAAACAAAACAGGTTCTGGTCAAGATGGTGGCTTAGAGAGAGCTAAAGTTCAGATCTCTGGAAACCCCTTCCTTACAGATCTCAAAATGTATGCTCCAAGGACACCGAAATTCAAAACAAACAACAGGATACATCCAGGGAACCCTCTTCCTGCACCTGGACCTGGATCAAAAGGTACGGCCCCGCAAAAGCCAGAACCCAAGATCACTTGGATCTAAGGGATAGGCAGAAAGAAGGTCCCAGGACCCATTCCCCCCCCCCAACCCAGAGCCCTGAGTCCAAGGCAGCAGCAGGAACCTAAGAGCCAACAAAAGGACCCTAAGGCCAGCTATTCTGAAGGCCACACCCTGAAAACAACCTGAGCCAGTCGTGGGGGCACCCAGACAGCATGGAAACAGAGAGAGACAGAGGCGAGCCTGTAGCCCCCTGGCTGGATCCTTCTGTCCTAGTCTCAGGGAAGGTACCTGCTTTAAGACACACTCAATCCAACCCAGGGGAAGTTAATCATATCAGGAGCCTACGGATCTCTGGGAAGACATGGACCCTCCCTCCTCAGAGTGCAGGGTCTTCTGAGACAACAGTAACCTTCAGGGCCAGCTATTCAGAAGGCCACATCCTGAAAATAACCTGAGCCAGTCACAGGGACACCCAGACAGCCAGGAAACAGAGAGAGAGAGTGAAACCTGTAGCCCACTGGCTGGATCCTACAGTCCGAGTCTCAGGGTAGGTCCCTGCTTTAAGACACACTCAATCCAACCCAACTGAAGTTAATCCTGTCAGGAGCCCTCAGAGCTCCGGAAAACCTCAGCCCCTCCCCCCTCAGAATGCAGGCCTCTCTGGCCCACAAAGGCTCTGAGATACCTCGGGGACAGTGCAAAGCCAGGCTCAGAGCTTGGGAGTATGGCAATGAAGAAGCATCGGGAAGGAACTGAGAGCAGTAACACCCATGAACTGACAATTTGCCTGGGGCTAAAGCCTCTGAACACCAGACAGAGATAAGAAAAGCTAGACCTCCCCACTCAGATAGAGATGGCAAAGAGCATAGAAAAGCCTCAACACTCCAAGAAAAACAAGAAGAAGGGGGTGACTTTGGACACATTTTATGAAGGAAAAATACAAAATACAGAGGAGATAGAAGAGTAAACACAAGCAAATGCTCTGAAACTTTCCAAAGGAAAAGGAAACTCTCCACAAACCCATGAAGAATTTGAATCGAAAATGATCAAAAATATGGAAGCCTTCTGGGAGGAAAAGGGGGAAATAATGCAAAAGAAATTCATGAATCTATAAAACCAGTTTGGCCAAACTGAAAAGGAAAACCAGGCTTTAAAATTCAGAATCAGCCAACTGGACGAAAATGAGCAAGAATTAATAAAGCAAAGCTAAAAGACCAAGAAAATAGAAGAGAACATAAAATATCTCACCAACAAGGTCATAGACTTGGAAAAAGGAGGGAGAAGAGACAATTTAAGAATAATTGGACTACCAGAAAAGCCAGAAATAAACACCAAACTTGACATCATAATACAAGAGATAATCAAAGAAAATTGCCCAGAGATTCTAGAACAAGGGGGTAATACAGTCACTGACAGTGCTCATAGAACACCCTCTACACTAAATCCCCAAAAGACAACTCCCAGGAATGTAATTGCCAAATTCCAAAGCTTTCAAGCAAAAGAAAAAATCTTACAAGAATCCAGAAAAAGACAATTTAGATATAAAGGAATGCCAATCAGGGTCACTCAAGACCTTGCAGGTTCCACTCTGAATGACCGTAAGGCATGGAACATGATTTTCAGAAAGGAAAGAGAGCTGGGCCTTCAACCAAGAATTAGCTACCCATCAAAACTGACTACATAATTCCAAGGGAAAATATGGGCATTCAACAAAATAGAAGATTTCCAAGTTTTTGCAAAGAAAAGACCAGAGCTCTGTGGAAAGTTCGACACTTAGCGACCTCAACAAGACAGTATACAATAAACCCAAAGATCCCAGCTTTTGGGACAAAAATCGACTATTTGATTAATACTGCTGGGAAAATTGGAAGACAGTGTGGGAGAGATTAAAAATTGATCAACACCTCACACCATACACCAAGATAAATTCAAAATGGGTGAATGACGTAAACATAAAGAAGGAAATCATAAGTAATTTGGGTAAACACAGAATAGTATACATGTCAGAACTTTGGGAGGGGAAGACTTTAAAACCAAGCAAGACATAGAAAGAATCACAAAATGTAAAATGAATAATTTCCAGTACATCAAATTAAAAAGCTTTTGTACAAACAAAACCAACGTAACTCAAATCAGAAGGGAAACAACAAATTGGGAAAAAATCTTCATAGAAGCATCTGACTAAGCTTTAATTACTCAAATTTATAAAGAGCTAAATCAATTGTACAAAAAATCAATCCATTCTCCAATTGATAAATGGGCAAGGGACACAGATAGGCAGTTTTCAGATAAAGAAATCAAAACTATTAATAAGCACATGAAGAAGTGTTCTAAATCTCTTATAATCAGAGAAATGCAAATCAAAACAATTCTGAAGTATCACCTCACACCTAGCAGATTGGCTAACATGATAGCAAAGGAATGTAATGAATGCTGGAGGGATGTGGCAAAGTAGGGACATTAATTCATTGCTGGTGGAGTTGTGAACTAATCCAACCATTCTGGAGGGCAATTTGGAACTATGCCCAAAGGGCGATAAACCTTTGATCCAGCCTTAGCACTGCTGGGTTTGTACCCCTAAGAGATAATAAGGAAAAAGACTTGTACAAGAATATTCATAGCTGCACGCTTTGTGGTGGCCAAAAATTGGAAAATGAGGGGATGCCCATCAATTGGGGAATGGCTGAACAAATTGTGGTATCTGTTGGTGATGGAATACTATTGTGCAAAAAGGAATAATAAAGTGGAGGAATTCCATGGAGACTGGAATGACCTCCAGGAAGTGATGCAGAGCGAGAGGAGCAGAACCAGGAGAACATTGTACACAGAGACTAATACACTGTGGTATAATCGAACGTAATGTACTTCTACATTAGTGGCAGTGTAATGTCCCCGAACAATCTGCAGGGATCTAGGAGAAAAAACACTATCCATAAGTAGAGGATAAACTGGGAGTAGAAACACCAAGGAAAAACAACTGCCTGACTACAGAGGTTGAGGGGACATGACAGAGGTGAGACTCTAAATGAACACTCTAATGCAAATACTAACAACATGGCAATGGGTTCGAATCAAGAACACATGTGATACTCAGTGGAATCATGCATTGGCTATGGGCGGTGGGGAGGAGGAAAAGAAAATGATCTTTATCTTTAATGAATAATGCTTGGAAATGATCAAATAAAATATTATTTAAAAAAAAACAAAGCAACTTCTTAAGGGAAATTATTTTGGGTTAATAGGCAGCACTAATTCTTCACAGTAATTCAATGAATCTCCATCTTAGAATATATTCTTAACCAATATCCATCAGGATATGAATTAGATTATTGGGCCTAAAACTATCAGCTACTCAAAATATGAAATCCTTCTATGACAATTCCTCCATCTAGTAAAGACCTATGACTTTGTCAATTTGATTTCTTTCTTTTTCAATTTATATGATTATCCCATTCAGAACTTTATTATGAAGTCTTCATTAGTTAGGGTAGTTATTACTTAGCAGCTAATAATTGATAAGTCCCTCTAAACATTAGTAGGCAGGTATTTACATTATATATATGGTCCAATACCAGCCTCTGAGTGAAAATTTTGTGATTAAAATTAACTACCCCTATATTGTGAAGATTAAATTGTAACCCCTGACTATTTTTAGAACACCTTAATTAAACATTGTGTATGGAGATCTGTCCATTTTTAGATCTAATCACCAAAAGTGTAAACATTCCACTTAATGATTAAGTGGGAGGTCTGTGACCCATGTGTGTGATAGTGGGTGACAAATCAGAATTGAGTGAAGGCCTTCTTGGCCGTCCTAAAGGAGAGCATCAACTGTGATTGGTAGACATAAAATTAGGGGAAGACACAGAAAGTGACACAAGAGGAAATGTCTTTAAAAGGGAGTGACAACTTCCCGAAAGGGGTTCAATTCTTCATGCTTTTGAGTTGAGGCTGGTGAAGAGGGGCAGAAGTATTTGCTGACTAGACCTGAGACCCTGTTCTTTTAGACTGACACATGGTGAGTGAAAATCTGACTCTTAACTACTCGACAGATGAGAGTAACCTCAGGAGAGACCTATCCCTCTGAGAGAGATTCCCTGTATCCTCAGAGCCTTGGCTACAAGGGTGGAGGCTCCTTTGGTTAAGAACTAACTCTCCTTGCCCAGGGACCCAGAGATAAATTACTTAGTATTTAGGCTAGATATCTTACCTTATCCTCTCTCTGATTCCTTACTTCATTCTTTTTACAACTTGTAAATAAATTGTAAATACATTTCTTTGGAATTTATGAAATTCCTTGTGACCACACTCTGAAACAATCAAATCCAACCCTTCAAAAAATAACCCTCTTTCCCCCTTACACCTCATATTGGCAGGACTTATCACTACTGACTACGTGCTAAAATATGTTTTGAGGACCTATGGCCATCTCCACAACAAGATGAGTTATTGAAGTAGGACTTTAATGAAAGCCTATAAGAATATGGATTGTTTGTGTAGGAAAACTTTAAAAGAGATCTGAATAGAGTCTTCTCCTTCACCCAAATCCAATTATCAATCAACAAACATTCATGATATGGCCAGATCCACTGTGAGGCTTTTCAGACTATTATCATAAGTATCAGGTTAACTAGCAATGTTATATTCATAAAAGGGAAAAATGTAGATGAGTATATTCCATTTTATGGGAATCTGTCAGGGATTTTGTTGTTGTTGCTTAGTCATTTTGATTTGTATAAGACTCTTCAAGATGCCTTTTGTATCTTTATTTTTTTTTTGCAAATGTAAAGATTAAATGTAATTCTCCCCTGATTATAATAATGAAAATACTTAACTCTCCCTTGACAGTGAAGATTAAATTGTAATCCCTGACTATTTTTAGATTTAATTCCCTTAAGTGTAAACACCGTGGTGATCTGCCCATATTTTAGATTTAATAACCAAAAGTTATTAAGTGGAATGCAGACATTCCACTTAATCATGAAGTGGGAGTTCTGTGACCCATGTGTGTGATAGTGGGCAATGAATCAGAATCAACTGACTGCCTCCTGGGCAGTACTAGAGCAGGACGTTAACTATGATTGGTAGACGTGGAATTAGGGGAAGATATAGAAAGTGACATAAGAGAAAATGTCTTTAATAGGAGTTGTTACTTCCTGTAAAAAAGAGTTCTTCATTTTTTGGGTGTGGAGACTGAGGAATTCTTCATTCTTTGGAGTGCTGACTGGACCTGAGACCCTGTTCCTGACTGGACTGACACATGATGAGTGAAAAGCTGACTCTTAACTGCTGGTTTTTCTTTGAAGAGACTGGCCTCAGACTATCCTCTTGAGAGAGGGTCCCTGTATCCTCAGGGCCTTGGCTACAAAGGCAGAGGCCCCTCTGACTAAGAACTAACATTCCCTGCCCAGGGACAGGAGCAAATTAATTAGTGTGTAGGCTAGATTACCTTATCTTATCCTCTTATCTTACCTTACCTTATCCTCTCTCTGATTTCTTGCTTCACACTTACTACATTTAAAAAAATAAATTGCAAATAAAATCTCTTTGGAATTAATTAAATTCCTGGAGACTATACTCATAAATTATAAGTCCAACCCTTTTAAAATCAAGCCCCCTTTTCCCCTTACACAAAAAAATTGCAACAAGTCATACAAAGTAAGTTGGAGATAATCTCAGAGAGTAGGCACTGGCAATAAGAATAATCAGCAAAGACTTCTTACAGAAGATGAGATTTTAGCTGTGATATTGTACTAGTGGGGGATCAGGAACCTAAACATGAAAGGTCTAAGAGAGAGAGGATACAGATAAAAAGAATCACTACTTCCTCCCTTAGGTAGAACTATACAAGGGAAGGGGAGAAATTTAATCAAGGTCCAGAGCTGAAAGGTAAGGAGGAAATCCCCTTCAGTCTCTAGTTTCTGGCTTCTTCCCTTGATAGATATTATCCTAATCCCGTTAGTACATTAGATGAATGAGATGTTCAGTTTCTTCTGGATTAATGAGATCTATTTATTCTTTTTGATATTTCAGAATGGTAGATTTAGGGTAGAGGGAAAACTAAGAAATCCCTAATTTCTATTTTGTCCTAAATTCCCCTCAGGGGTTGAGGGCTCAGGTCTGAGGACTTGAGTCCCTAATGATATTGTGGAGTCAGGCCATTGTATTTTCCTGATATAGAGGGATGTACAGATTTTGAAGAGATCAATTGAAAATGTTCTGGGGTGGATAGTCTCTTATCTTCCCCAAAGGGAAAAAAGTCTCTATCCACCACTACTGATGGATGTCTAATCTGATTTCTTCAGATAGATGAGGGATCGCAACAGACTGAGATCAGCAAGATGTTCCTCTCCCTTGCAGTTCAAAAAGAGAAGAATCCCTCTCCAACTGCTGATCTGCTTTTCTTGACTAGAGGTTCTAATCCCATCCCCCATTGTCAGCAGAATTCCATTCTCTTTCTGCATGAGGTTTTCTTGCAAACCAAGTCCTTGCAATGCTGTCTGTAACTCTCTCATTCACAATATAAAGGAATCCAGAGGATCTAGGAACTAGAAGTGGGGAGAATATTCTGGGTATGGGAAACAGTAAATACATATATTTGGGAGAAGGTATGTCTTGTGAGAAGAACAACAAAGAGGTAAGTCAGTGGTTTGTAGAGTATGCCCAAGAAACTAAGGTATAAGAAGACTGGAAATATGGACATGGGATTGGTTATGAAAGGATTTAAAAGTCAAGCAAATGATTTTATTATATATTTAAAGGTGAGGATAAAAATGAGTCACTTGACTTCATTGAATAGGGGAGTTAAATGGTTATACCTGTACTTTACTAAGATCAGTTTGGTAGATTGAATGGGGGCTAAACTGGGGAGTGGAAAGAATTGAGGCCCAGAGACTATTGTAATATTCCAAGTAGAATTTGAATAGGACTTACACTAGTATGGTAGAAGTGTAAGATGAGAGACACAGGAGAAAAGGACATTTTATACATTCTTTTATGGGTAGCTATGTGAAAAAATCATCACTAAATAGCCAGGATACTAGAAATCAAACCCCTTTATGTAGCTAGACCTTCCTTTGGAGAGCAGGCTAAATATTTCACAAGGACAGTGTTCAAAGCCTTTCCAGTATGATAAAACATGACAGAAATGGGGTCACACTGGCATATTTTTTAAGAACTCATGATCACCTTCATGCAATAATGAGATTTATAAGTAAGTCATTGTGGAGGGCCCTACATTCCATTAAGAACTTAAACAATGCCAGTTGAATTGAAATATAGATAGATAGATAGATAGATAGATAGATAGATAGATAGATAGATAGACAGAAAGATTTATTCTGGTGACAATAGTTTATAATTAAAGATAAAATTCTTCAATAAAGCTTGGAAATGAATGAATCATTATCTACATTCTCTCATGTATTCATCTCCCTTGCCATAAAGTTATATTCTTATCTCCATACAGTGGTAGATGTGAATGTAAGAAGCATATGTATAGGAGCATATTGTGGCTACCTATGAAATTAATCTGGCAAATGTAAATTAAAGAAATGATGGAGAAGTTCATACAAGAGCCAAAACATAGATACCCTCTCTATTTGGACTTAATTCTTTGGATATGTCAGACATTTATGCCACATTATAAAACACTTTAAATAAAGACTACTGAACACAGGCTGAACTATACACTCAGGCTGACTAATCCCATAGTTCTAGGAAAATTAAAAAAAAAAACTAGAGGAGATAGTTGCCTAACTTCTCTAGTGAAAATTGCTGGTTATGACAATTCTTCACAATTTTTGAATTTGTAGAACCAAGATCTGAATCCCTTTTTTTTCCTTCAAAATCTTGGTGTAACTTGTAGACCATTTCTTAGAATAATTAAATTAAAGAAGGAACTAATAAATATTAGTGAGAGGTTTATGAAAATAAAAATGTATTTTTTTCTCATCCAAATCCATAAAGTTTACACAAATCCCAGGAAATTTCTCTATGGACTCCTTTGGATTCTATGATCACCAACTGAGGAACCCCCTGAATCATAGGAATGTAACCAAAGTGAGAACTCTTAAGAAGCAGATATCCAAAATCCTTGGGTTCTTAAAAATGTAGCAAGACTTATGACTATGTAAGTAGTATGACAGAGGCTGGCACATAAGAACAGTACCAGGCTGAAGAGTATGTGGATCTAATCACCTCATCGGAGGAGGGGCCTCAGGAGGTTGGAAACTGGAGGAAGCAGAAGGTTCCTTTTGAAGATCACTTGGTCTCTTGGTCTAGAGAAGGCAAAGAGAGAAGGTTGAATAAGACTTTCCCCTGAGGTTTATCCACTTTTTCCTGTTTGTGACTGGAAATACTTCCCCACAACATTTCCCAATTGAAAAAGACTATTGAAGAGAAAACTTGAGAAAAGGCACTTTGAATCCCTGTCAGACTTTACCTTAGCTCCTGTTACCCTGGGGATGAACTGTGGTGAAGGGGCTAAACCCAGGGTTAGTCAACCTGACTTTGTCTCCTCAAGTAAGGGAAAAGGGTTTTAGATGGAGAAAGGGATCCCCTTTTTCCCACTTTCCTTTCACATTCTTTCCCTGCCAGTTATTCATTTGATTTACCCTGATTGAGTTTACATTAAAGAAGTTATCTTTCCCCAAAACTGCGAATCAAATGTGAGTGAATAGATCAAGGGGAGAGACATCTTCCTAAGAAGAAACCCTTTCGTCTCTAGTTGTGGAGAGGGGACAAGAGGGACAAGAGCAAATCTGGGAGAGCAAACATAGTTAAGTAGGGAAGGTGGAAGGGGGGAAATCTTCAAATCCCCTCTCCTCTCTCTGAGCCAACCCTAAACATCAGCTGTCCTCTCCTAGATCCTGTTCCCTTTACCGTCTCCAAACCTTTTCTCTAGGCCTGGCTCTCAATCCACTGGGATACCCAGTTGTCTCCTGTTGAATATTTCTGTAGAAAAAAAACCCAAAGATTTTTAGGAGTAGGATAATAGTATGACAGGATGGCATTTTAAAGCAAAAGTTAATATTTATCTTAGAATACATAGTGTGATATACTGAAAAGTGTACTAGTTTTAGCATAAAAAATGATTTTGAGCATTAGCTCAATATCTTTCTATCTCATTGACCTTGGGTAAGTATATTAAGCTCTCTAAATCTGAATTTCATCATATGTCAAATGAAAGTTGATGAATTATATGATTTTAAAGTCCTTCACAATTCTAAAAAATAGTAAGTTTACGAACTTTCTCATCTGTAAAATGGAGACAATGCCTTTCCTATCTATGAGGTCATAGGATTGTTTTGAGGATCAAATAAGATAGCAAAAGAAAAAGGTCTTCATAAACTCTAATGAAGTGGAGGTAGCATTATTATCTTATTGTATAAGAAACCAGAACTCATGTGCCTATCTTATGTCTATAAGAATCTTCATCAAAATGATCTATGTATGCATTGAGAAGTTCCTTAATTAAATTTCTTTGAAATATGGAAAGATAAATGCTAGGTTTCAATATATCTTTTTTAATATAAGGCTACATGTTTATCTTCAATAATTGAGTATAAGACATAATGCATGCAAATCAGAGAATGTATTTAAAATTGGAAGGAACCATAGAGATAATCTAATCCAAGTCTCCTATTTTATAATTGAGAAATCTGGGACCCAGAAAAGAGCATATTTTCCCAGATCATATATGTATTTTGTGATTCAGCTGAAATTTTAACCTCATCACAATAATTGCAGATTCAATAGCCCATCTACTATATTTTACTGTTCCTTACAATCCAACTATATTCATTTTAGCAATAGTTTTTAGAACAAAATGCAGACTTATACTCTTTCAATTAAATGTAGCCCATGAAGATATTATAATCATACATAATTTAATTATTACTACAACAAAGAAAGTTATGAAGATATTTTGTCAGTACAAATTGTAAAAACAAGGAGCTTTCCCATTTTCACAAAAGATGTTTTATATGGGGTTCAAATGAAAGAGGGGTTCTATATAGATGATGATATATCCTAAATTATCTTGTTTATCTGCAACGTTGTATTGATTTTGTCATTACCTCATCAGTGGGATCTTCAGTCACTCAAAAGAGACAGCTCTAAAGGGCAAAAAGACAGTGGGCAAATAGCAACCATTATGTAAACTTTGGCCTTTAGTTGATTTGGCATACTTAGATGAAGAGATGTGCTTAATCTAACTCCATATAGTAGCATGGTATAGAGAATGAGGTGCTGTATTAGGAGTCAGGAAGACTCACCTTCCAATTTCACATCACAATTTCACTCTGTTATGCTCAATGAGCTATTCAACAACTCTAGGCTTCGATTTCTTCATCTAGAAAATAAGTCAGTTGAACTCAATGGTCTCTAAATCTCCGAGCTTTATATCTGTGATTCTATATCTTAGATAAACACTAGATCTAGAACTAGATTAACTAGAGGAAAGAGTAGGGTAGATGAAACTTAAAATTGTGAAATAGTTTCCATGATCTCAAGCTACTCAGATATATGTGCACATGCACACACATGAAGAAATACTGTTCCCCCTACATACCACCCATACATTTTAAGCCTGTATTTTCTTAGGAATGCTCTCTGGTTAAAAATTGTGGAAGTTCACAGTTTTAGCAGAATCAAAATTTGGGGGAATCTGGATAAGGTAGGAAAACATGTTTGGTATCAACAAGATATAATACAACCCTGAGGAGGTGTTATATAGTAGAAATGACATAAAACATGTCTAAGGAAAGTTTTGAACAGAAAAGAGAATAAATAAATCTTATAATTTCATTAAAGAAAAACAGATAGTACATATGTGCTGTGCTACTGCAAAATAGGTATAAAAGACCTAGAGGAATGCCTCTGATTGATTCAGCCAATCCTTTATGGAACATTGAGGATGTTGAACCTTGTTCATGACAGGAATATCACTGGCATCTGTACTGCTGGAGATAGTTCACTAAGCACAAGATCATGGATCAGTATAAATATTGTTTTAAAATCAAAATCCACAATGGTATGATCATACACACACACATATATATGCATATATATATACTTATTCATACTTTCTCATTGGTTACAATTGGTTACAATTCTCACTCATGTCTACTAAACAGTTTACCACAGGAAGAGCTTCTAGATCCATTGGGATATTGAATTCTATCTTATCCTACAGGGTAAGTGAGAAGAGAAAACTAAGGGGGATAGAGGGAGGGAGTACAAATAGGGAGGGAAGGATAGGGGAGAGGGAACTTAACAGATCCTTAAAAAAACAATAAGGGAACAAAAAGGGAGGGACCACAAAGGGAAGCATATCAAGGGAGGGGATTAGGGGGATTTATTAAAAGTAAACCACTGGTTTAAAAGGATATAGCAAAAGAAGAAAGGACAGAACTAGGAGAAGATATCAAAATGCTAGGGAATTCACAAGTGATAATCATAACTTTCAATGTGAATGGGATGAACTCACCCATAAAATGTAAACGAATAGGAGAGAGGATTAGAATCCAAAATTCTACCATATGTTGTCCACAAGAAACACACCTGAGGTGGGTAGATACTCATAAGGTCAGAGTTAATGGATGGAGTAAGACCTTTTGGGCCTCAACTGATAGAAAGAAGGCAGGAGTTGCAATCATGATATCTGACAAAGCCAAAGCAAAACTAGACCTGATTAAAAGCAATAGGGAAGGTAAACACATCCTGATAAAAGGGAGAATAGATAGTGAGGAAATATCACTGATAAACATGTATGCATCAAATGGTATAGCATCCAAATTTCTGAAGGAGAAACAAGGAGAATTGAAGAAAGAAGTAGATAGCAAAACTATACTAGTGGGAGACATGAAGCTACCACTATCAAAATTAAATAAATCAAATAAAAAAATGAATAAGAAAGAGGTAAAAGATGTAAATGAAATCTTAGAAAAATTGGAGTTAATAGATATATGGAGAAAAATAAATGGGAAAAAAAGAAATACACCTTATTTTTAGAAGCATATGTTAGATTTACAAAGAATGACCATAAAGTAGGTCATAAAAACATGGCAGACAAATACAGAAAAGCAGAAATAATAAATGCAATGTTTTCAGATCATAAGGCAATAAAAATAATGATCAGTAAGGGTACATTGAGAGCCAAATCAAAAATTAATTGCAAATTAAATTATATGATTCTCCAAAATCAGTTAGTTAGAGAACAAATCATATAAAAAATTAGTAATTTCATTGAAGAAAATGACAATGATGAGACATCCTTTCAAACTATGGGATGCAGACAAAGCAGTACTCAGGGGAAAATTTATATCCTTGAGTTCATATATTAACAAATTAGGGAGGGGAGTGGTCAATGAATTGGACTTACAAATTAAAAAACTTGAAAGAGAACAAATTAAAACCCCCAGAAGGAAAATAAATTAGAGATCCTAAAAATTAAGGGAGAAATTAATAAAATCAAAAGTGATAGAACTATTGAACTAATAAGTAAAAGTAGAATCTGGTATTTTGAAAAAAAGAAACAAAATAGACAAAGGACAGGTGAATCTAATAAAAAAAGAAAGGAAGAAAACCAAATTAACAGTATCATAGATGAAAAAGGAGAACTCACCTCCAATGAAGAGGAAATTAAGGCAATCATTAAAAACTACTTTGCCCAATTATATGGCAATAAATATGCCAATCTAGGTGATATTGATGAATATTTACAAAAATAGAAATTGTCTAGAATAGCAGAAGAAGAAATAGAATTCTTAATTAATCCCATATCAGAAAAAGAAAGTGAACAGGCCATCAAAGAACTCCCTAAGAAAAAAATCCCTAGGGCCTGATGGATGCATGAGTGAATTCTCTCAAACATTCAATGAACAGCTAACCCCAATACTATACAAATTATTTGACATAATAAGTAAAGAGGGAAATTCCTCTACCAAATTCCTTTTATGACACAAATATGGTACTAATCCCAAAGCCAGGCAGGTCAAAACTGGAGAAAGTAAACTAGAGACCAATCCTTTTATTGAACATTGATACAAAAATCTTAAATAGGATACTAGCAAAAAGACTCCAACAAGTGATTAGGAGGGTTATTCACTATGATCAGGTAGGATTTATACCAGGAGTGCAAGGATGTTTCAATATCAGGAAAACCATCCACATAATTGACCATATCAACAAGAAAATCAACAAAAATCACAAGATTTTCTCAATAGTCACAGAAAAAGCCTTTGAGAAAATACAACACTCATTCCTATTAAAAACACTAGAAAGTATAGGAATAGGATGGTCTTTCCTAAAAATAATAAACAGTACCTATCTAGAACCATCAGCCAAAATCATTTGCAATGGGGATAAACTAGATGCATTCCCAATAAGATCAGGTGTGAAAAAAGGATGCCCATTATCACCTTTATTATTTAACATGGTATTAGAAACACTAGCAGTAGCAATTAGAGAAGAAAAAGAAATTGAAAGTATTAAAATTGTCAGTGAGGAGACCAAGCTATCACTCTTTGTGAATGACATGATGGC
Source organism: Monodelphis domestica (assembly GCF_027887165.1). NCBI lineage: Eukaryota > Metazoa > Chordata > Mammalia > Didelphimorphia > Didelphidae > Monodelphis > Monodelphis domestica. The sequence continues at coordinate 197,227,947 of NC_077231.1, forward strand.
CTACTTAAAGAATCCTAGAGAATCAACTAAAAAGCTAGTGGAAATAATCAACAACTTTAGCAAAGTTGTAGGATACAAAATAAACCAGCATAAATCATCAGCATTTCTATATATTACCCACATATCTCAGCAGCAGTATTTAGAAAGAGAAATCCCATGTAAAATCACCCTAGACAATAAAAAATACTTCGGAATCTATCTGTAGAGACAAACACAGGAGCTATATGAACACAACTACACAACACTCTCCACACAACTAAAACTAGACCTGAACAATTGGAAAAACATTAACTGCTCATGGGTAGGACGAGTGTAAACCTTAAAATTTCTTAGACTTATAAATGTTGGAAATTTCACCATTGGGAAATTTCATACTTGAAAAATTTCCTATTGAGAGTGGGAACTCTATTGGAATGTGAACCCCATTGGCATAGGAGGTTCCTCCTCCTCCCTTTTTAAGATTACTTTAGGACAGAAACCTTTTGCTGAACAATGGAAAGGGCTTTGACCTATGCTTAAGCATAGAACAGGAATTTCTTTGAGTCATGATTGATTTTAGAATTGATACAATTGCAAAATACAATAGAGATACATGGAATGACAGAACCAGGTCTTGGAAAATACAATTTCCGCCCCACTCAGTCCTAACAGGATTTAGGAAGGGCTGCAGCATAGATCAAAATCTAATTATTCCAATCTCTACCCTACTCAGGGTAACAGGATTTAGTAAGGGCTGTAGCAAAAGATCAAGATTTAATTATTTGAGAATATGACCTTCAACAGACATGTGCAAAGCCACAGACCTCTGGGTGGTCCTGGGTTAAGCTAGAGCCACCATTGGCACAGGGAGACATGGACAGTGATTGGTAGATGTGAGAACTGAGGGGAGGGGACTTAGATGGTTTCCTTAAAGATAGAGGGGTCTGAGGACTGAGGGGGGTTGGAGAGTTTTGGCTCTGAGTGTTTGGAGAGGTGCTCTGAGAAGCTTGCTCTGAAGGAAGCTGGAGGAGGAGGCCCTTGAGACTGTTTCTCCATTTTGGTCATGTGAGTAATAGGGACTGATCTCCTTTCTTTGCCCCAGCTATCTCAGGGCTTGGGCCTTTTGGCCCAGCCTAAGCAGAAGGGGTATTTAAGCCCTATTCCCTTCTCTCCCCTTTCTCCCCCTCTCTCTCTATCTCTAATTCCTTTCTTCCTCCTGTTTGTAATTAAACTCTATAAAAGGTTGACGGCTGACTTGAGTTTTCATTTAGGAATTACATAGCTGAATTCCTTGGCGACCTTAAATTAATATATATCAGTCTTTTAAAGTGATTTCCTTGTCACATTGTGGCTGACCACACGGGAGTCTAAAGAATTCTCTCAATAAACTTCTGAAACTCCTTGCCTTTTTACTATACCCTCTCACCACTTAGTCCCTTTTAACAAAAAACTTGGCTTAAAGACACAGCTGCTAGAACACGTGAGTATAAAAAACTTTTTCTCTCTTCTCTTTTCTCCTTAAGTTAAATTGGAATCAGCAGTTTTTCTTTTTCTTCCCTTTAATCTTAAGGGACAGCTGGGTAGCTCAGCAGATTGATAGCCAGGCCTAGAGACAGAAGGTCCTGGGTTAAAATCGGACCTTGGATACTTCCCAGCTGTGTGACTCTCATAGGTAGAAAACAGCTGTTTTAAATCTCAGCAACAGGACCCTAAAGTCCTGGCTGGAAGAGCTGTTTCTAAATATCCTTTCCCTTAAGGAACAACTTCCTGGATTAGGAAAAAAAAAACCCTGTGGAAAGTGTGTTGCTTTGCCCTGCTCCTCACGTGTTTTGTGAAATTGCAAAATATATATATATATAAATGAGTACTACATTTTTTGACAATTATATGGTAGCTAAAGAATTAGGGGCATTGAGGAATGAAGGATACCTCCAAATTTTTATATTAATAGGTACTGTCATTTTTGTACTCCTCAATACTATATTTAGAGGTGCTAAAATAAAAATTATTGAGGATAAAATAGAAAAAATTGAGGATAAAATGCAAGCCCAATTAGAAGATCTAAAATTTTTCTTACAGGATCAATGGGCAAACACCCACTCTACCAGAAACAGACCTGTTTCTGAACCTTTGAATGAGGAATTTCCTTCCCTGAAATAGAGACGGAAAACACCTTCCCTATAGCCCAGTTAACAGACTGCTTCTCTCGTGTAGTGCAAATCTTGACTGTATTTAATCCCCAAAACCCTTCCCCTGCAATTCCAGTTTCTCATGTTCCCTCTCCTACAGAAAACCAAATTCCAACGCAAAGGAGATCTTGTCCTCCTAGAGAAACCTGTCCTTGTCAAACTGACCCACAGGTACAAAATTCAACTAGAGGCCTGTTTCCTCTAAGAGAAGTACCTGAAATAGGATGGAATGGGGATGTGGTGACTTTAAGACATAGGATACCATTTACTCCCCAAGAAATAAATGAATTTACATGAAATATCCCCACATATGAACAAGATCCTTTTCTAGTAACAAAAAAGATGGGAGACATATTTTTTCAGTATAATCCGTCTTACAAGGACATTGAGAACTTACTACAGGCTTTTTTAAGTGAACGTGAAAAAAATAAAATAATTGCTCATGTCAACAAAACCCGGGGGCATAATGCAGCACATTGGCCATCTCAGGATCCCGAATGGGACTATAACAATCCTGAGGATTATCTACAACTATACCACTGTAGAGAGGCCATCCTCACGGCAATGAAGGAATGTGCAGACAGTACAGATAAGTGGATGGAACTGGAAAAAGTTAAGCAAAAGGAAGAAGAATCACCGTCCAGATTTATGGATAGAATTATCGAGTTCAGGGACAGATACTTAGATTGGGACTTAACTAAAGAGAGTAGTTTAAGACAAGTTAGAAGAATCTTTGTAAATAACTCTTGCAAAGCAATTAAGAATTATTTTAGAACACAATGCCCAAGATGGTCAGATATGGACCTTGAAGAATTGCGAAAAACAGCTATATATGTTTTAAAGGGAAACAAGGAAAAGGAGGAAGAAAATAATGATGACATGGAGGAAATGAAGAAAAAATGAGATATTTAATAGATAGGATGACTAAATTAGAAAGTGGGCATGATTATGAAGCAACGACAATTGCCCCTCTCCAGAAATCCAATTATCAATCCATTACTTGCCACTTCTGTGAGCAGAAGGGCCACAAAATGATGGAATGTAGAACCTTTCTTAAGATGATTGGAAGGAATACACAGTTTAATAATAGCTTTAGAAATAATAACTATAGAAATGATGATAATGGTTATAGAAACCAGAATTCTAGAAATTATAATAATGACTATGGAAATAACTATAATGAATATAGAAATAAGAACTTTAGAAACCAGAATTATAGAAATAGGAATTGGGAAAATAATGACAATTCTCCAAATGAAGAAAATGATAATTCTCAACAACAATATATGAGAAATGGCGCTCGTCCAAAAATTACTCGAGATGCTAATGACCCTCAGAGGGGTGCCCTTCAGGAGGGTGCCCAGGGAACTTCCCAGTATAATAAAGATGATTCTTCTTTGTATTGTATTGATTTTGTTGATGTTAATTAACCTTTTTCAGTTTTCTTCTCCTCTCCAAATAGTAAGAAAGAATGAATAAAGAACTTAAGACTATGATTGGCAAATTATGCAGTGAGACCCATTTAAAATGGTCTGAAATTCTCCCTCTGGCCCTATTTTATCTTAGAAGCAGGCCTAGAGGAGACTTACATATTTCACCATTTGAGATGCTTTTTGGACATCCACCTATACAGGCTAAGCCTTTCTCCCCGGCTTGTACATCGCTATTAGGGGGAGATGTTACTATTGCTTCCTATATACAGGAGTTACAGCACAAACTATGTGAACTTCATGAATCCGGAGCTTCAGTACAAGCCGGACCATTAGACTTTTCTCTGCATGACCTGAACCCAGGAGATAAAGTTTATATCAAGAATTTCAAGCAAACTGGAGCAACTGAACCTTCATGGGAAGGACCATTCCAAATATTATTAACTACTCCAACATCTATAAAGATTGGAGAAAGAGACTCTTGGATTCACTGCTCACATGTGAAGAAAGCATCTTCTGCTGAGATGGATTGACTCTATCCTATCATATGAATTGTGACTCTATCTTATCATATGAATTGGAGAAAATAATCCATAGACAAATGGATGCTGTTTTTTTTCAAGAATATATTGAATTACTGATTTTTTCTTATTTTTTCTTATTTCTTTTCTTTTATTTTTTTATCAGAATATTTGATTTTTTTTCTCATTTTTTTGTACTGAAGGTACACGTAATTAATATTAATATTATTTTTCCCTGCAGTAATACAAGTTAATATATATACTCTTGCTATAATATCAATATATGCCTAAAAGCTTTAAACTATGGGAACCTGCCATTTATTGATAAAATATTATAGGACTGTGATTAATGTTTGTGTCTGATTCCAGGAAAAGAGATAAAAACAAGGAGCACAGACTAAACCTGAATAGTGCCAATAGAGCACACAAGAAATATTAAAGTGAGACTCGAGGTTGCGACCCTTAACTTATGTTTAAGTTGTAGGACTTCCTTGTATCTACACTCTTTTCGAAGTACTCAAACAAGTACAAAGCTTGACTATCATGCTTGCTCCCTATATCCCTGAGGAAAAAATCAGACAAGGGAATGACATTTCCCCATCAAAATAGAATTCTAATTCTTTTCTTCTTATATTATGGCAACTTGGCTACAAATGGCTAAGTGAAATATTACTGCATTCTGTCCTACATACTTGTGGGATAGAAATTACTTTAAACTGGACCTATACAAGAACTATTTTGAATTTTTCTCATGTTTTTATTATTTTTCTATTCTTTTGATAATTGACAAATACATCCCCATAACTGAACATTGCATTCTGAGCTAAACTTGATATTTTTTTTAAATACTTACTTCAGGGGGGATTGTATTTTAATTTAAAATCTAAGAATTTTTGAGTTTGTTTTTTGTTTGAGATTGTATTTTTATAAAAATCCAAGAATTTTGTTTAAGATTTTACTTTTATAAAAAAATTCAAAGATTTTGATTCTGTTTGAGAAAAGATCTTCAAGACAGAAGCTTGAAACTTTTATATCCAGAGAATGAACTGTTGCAGAAAGATGCCGAAAACCTACACTTCATCAAGAAGATCAAGAATGAACTTTGGATGTGATTGATTGGACTGAACTTTTGATTGAACATTTATTGTAACTGTACACATTTATGCCAAAAGGAACTGCCCCAATTTGGCTTTCTGTCAATGCGCCTAGCAAACATTCGTTTTACTTTCTTTTCTTTTCTATTTCCTCTCTCACTATTCTAATTTCTCTTAGAAAATTGAATATTGTGTATATCTTTAGTTAGAAGTGAATTTAGAAGTACAAAATGATTATGTTAAATGATCAATGGGGAGACTAGTCTCCCAATGATCATCAGGGGGGATTGTAAACCTTAAAATTTCTTAGACTTATAAATGTTGGAAATTTCACCATTGGGAAATTTCATACTTGAAAAATTTCCTATTGAGAGTGGGAACTCTATTGGAATGTGGACCCCATTGGCATGGGAGGTTCCTCCTCCTCCCTTCTTAAGATTACTTTAGGACAGAAACCTTTTGCTGAATAATGGAAAGGGCTTTGACCTATGCTTAAGCATAGAACAGGAATTTCTTTGAGTCATGATTGATTTTAGAATTGATACAATGGAGATACTTGGAATGACAGAACCAGGTCTTGGAAATTGCAATCTCCACCCTACTCAGTCCTAACAGGATTTAGGAAGGGCTGCAGCATAGATCAAAATCTAATTATTCCAATCTCTACCCTACTCAGGGTAACAGGATTTAGGAAGGGCTGTAGCAAAAGATCAAGATTTAATTATTTGAGAATATGTCCTTCAACAGACATGTGCAAAGCCACAGACCTCTGGGTGGTCCTGGGTTAAGCTAGAGCCACCATTGGCACAGGGGAAATGATGGACAGTGATTGGTAGATGTGAGAACTGAGGGGAGGGAACTTGGATGGTTTCCTTAAAGATAGGGGGGTCTGAGGACTGAGGGGGGGGGGGGTTGGAGAGTTTTGGCTCTGGTTGGTTGGAGAGTTTTTTGGCTCTGAGAGGTTGTGCTGCTCTGAAGGAAGTTGGGTTGGAGGCCCCGGAGACTGTTTCTCCATTTTGGTCACGTGAGTAATAGGGACTGATCTCCTTTCTTTGCCCCAGCTATCTAAGGGTTTGGGCCTTTTGGCCCAGCCTAAACAGAAGGGGTATTTAAGCCCTATTCCCTTCTCTCCCCTTTCTCTCTCCCTCTCTCTCTATATCTCTAATTCCTTTCTTCCTCCTGTTTGTAATTAAACTCTATAAAAGGTTAACGGCTGACTTGGAGTTTTCATTTAGGAATTACATAGCTGAATTCCTTGGCGACCTTAAATTAATTTATATCAGTCTTTTAAAGTGATTTCCTTGTCACACGAGCCAATATAATAAAAATGACCATCCTACCTAAACTCATGTATCTATTTAGTGCCATACCCATCGAACTTCCAAAATACTTTTTTACTGAATTGGAAAAAAAACTATAACAAAGTTGATTTGGAAGAACAAATGATCAAGGATATCCAGGGAAATAATGAAAAAAATTGCAAAGGAGGGTGGCCTTACAGTCTCAGATCTCAAACTGTACTATAAAGCAGTGGTCATCAAACCAGTTTGGTACTGGCTAAGAGACAGAAAGGAAGATCAGTGGAACAGACTTGGGGTAAGTGACCTCAGCAAGATAGTCTATGACAAACCCAAAGATCCCAGCTTTTGGGACAAAAATACAGTATTTGTTAAAAACTGCTGGGAAAATTGGAAGACAGTGTGGCAGAGATTAGGCTTGGGTCAACACCTCACACCTTACACCAAGATCAACTCAGAATGGGTGAATGACTTGAACATAAAGAAGAAAAGTATAAGTAAACCATTTGAACACAGAATAATATACATGTCAGACCTTTGGGAAGGGTTAGATTTTAAAACCAAGCAAGACTTAGAAAGAGTCCCAAAATGTAAAAAAAAATATTTTGACTATATCAAATTAAAAAGTTTTGTACAACCAAAACCAATGTAACCAAAATTACAAGGGAAATAATAAACTGGGAAACAATATTCATAAGAAAAACCTGTGACAAAGTCTAATTACTCAAATTTACAAAGAGGTAAATCAATCATACAAAAAAATCAAGCCATTCACCAATTGACAATTAGGCAAGGGACATGAATAGGCATTTTTCAGTCAAAGAAATCAAAACCATAAATAAGCACATTAAAAAGTGTTCTAAATCTCTTATAATCAGAGAGATGCAAATCAAAACAACTCTGAGGTGTCACCTCAAACCTAGCAGATTGGCTAACATGACAGCAAAGGAAAATAATGAATGCTACAGGGGATATGGCTAAGTTGGGACATTAATTCATTGTTGGTATAGTTGTGAATTGATCCAACCATTCTGGAGGGCAATTTGGAACTATGCCTAAAGGGCATTAAAAGACTGTCTGCCTTTTGACCCAGCCCTAGCACTGCTGTTTTTGTACCCCAGAGAGGTAATAAGGAAAAATACATTTATAAGAATATTCATAGCTGCACTCTTTGTGGTCGTAAAAATAAATCGGAAAATGAGGGGATGCCCTTCAACTGGGGAATGGATGAACAAATTGTGGTATATGTTGGTGATGGAATAGTATTGTGTTCAGAGGAATAATAAAATGGAGGAATTCCACTTCCGGTTAAGATGGCGGCTTAGAGAAAGCTGAAGTTCAGATCTCCGGAAAACCCTTCCCGACCGATCTCAAACTAGAAGCTCCTAAGGCGCCGAAATTCAAAACGATCAACAGCACAGACCCTGGGAACCCTCCTCCTGGACCTGGACCCGGTTCAAAAGGTACGGCTCCCCTTAAAAGCCAGAACCCGAGATCCCTCGGACCTCAGGGGTAGGAGCGCAGAGTCCAAGGCTCCCGGAAGCGGCAGCCGCGCCGGGCTCAGAGAGCAGGGTCTGAGGAACAACAACCCTCAGGGTCTTCTACCCAAGTCCTAGGCCGGGTGAAAGTTACTGCCTGGGGCTTCCGCTGCAGAGAGCCGGTCGGTCCGGGTGAAAGTTACTGCCTGGGGCCTCCGCTGCAGAGAGCTGGTCAAAACAACAGCAACCCTCAGGGCGGGCAAGACAGCCTCACGGGCTGGATCCTGCTATCCAAGTCTCAGTGAAAGTCTGTGCTCTCGGAGCTTGGGGAAGCGGCAGCCCATCCCCCCGCAGGCCGACGAAACAGCCTCACGGCCAGGGATTCTGAAGGCAACTTCCGGAAATCGAGCCAGGGGGAGAGTGTGGCCTCGTGGTCCGACCCTTCCATTCCAGTTCCAGTGAGGCATATTCAGTTTAACCCAGGGAACTCTCATAGAACCAACATCTGCCCAGGACTAAAGCCTCTGATCACCAGACAAAGACAAGAAAAGCCAATCCTCCACGTTCAGAGATGACAAACTCCACAGAAGCACAGAAGCCCCAAAATACCAAGAAAAATAAGAAGAAAGGGGCGACTCTGGACACATTCTATGGAGCCAAAATACAAAATACAGAGCAGATAGAAGAAGATATACAAGAAAATTCTCCAAAATCTTCCAAAGGAAATAGAAACTCTCCACAAACCCATGAAGAATTTGAATCAGAAAGGACCAAAAAGATGGAAGCCCTCTGGGAGGAAAAGTGGGAAATGATGCAAAAGAAATTCACGCATCTACAAAACCAGTTTGACCAAACTGTAAAAGAAAACCAGGCTTTAAAGCAAGAACTAATAAAGCAAAGCCAAAACACCAAGAAATTAGAAGAGAACATAAAATATCTCACCGACAAGGTGATAGATCTGGAAAACAGGGGGAGAAGAGAAAATTTAAGAATAATTGGACTCCCAGAAAAGCCAGAAATAAACACCAAACTGGACATGGTGATACAAGATATAATCAAAGAAAATTGCCCAGAGATTCTAGAACAAGGGGGCAATACATCCACTGACAGAGCTCACAGAACACCTTCTACACTAAACCCCCAAAAGACAACTCCCAGGAATGTAATTGCCAAATTCCAAAGCTATCAAACAAAAGAAAAAATCCTACAGGAAGCCAGAAAAAGACAATTTAGATATAAAGGAATGCCAATCAGGGTCACACAAGACCTTGCAAGTTCTATGCTGAATGATCGTAAGGCATGGAACATGATCTTCAGAAAGGCAAGAGAGCTGGGTCTCCAACCAAGAATCAGCTACCCAGCAAAACTGACTATATACTTCCAAGGGAAAGTATGGGCATTCAACAAAATAGAAGACTTCCAACTTTTTGCAAAGAAAAGACCAGAGCTCTGTGGAAAGTTTGATACCGAAAATCAAAGAGCAAGGAATACCTGAAAAGGTAAATATTAAGGAAAGGGGAAAAATGTTATCTTCTTTTACTCAAACTCTCTTCTATAAGGACTACATTTATATCAACCTATGTATACTAATATGTGGGGAAAATGTAATGTATAAATAGGGGGTAAAGAAAGACCAAATAGAATAATGGTTCTCACACAAAGATTCACAGGGGAAGGGGAGGGGAAGAAAACTCCTATAAGAAGGAGAGGAAGAGAGGGTGGGGGGGGTTTACTTAAACCTCAATCTCAGGGAAATCAACTCTGAGAGGGAAAAACATCCAGATCCATTGGGATCTTGAATTCTATCTTACCCAACAAGGGTAAGGAGAAGGGAAAACCAAGGGGGGGAGGGGGAGAGGGAGAACAAAAAGGGAGGGAAAGAGAGGGGGGAGGGGGAGGGAACAAAAAGGGAGGGACTAAAAAGGGAAACATCAAGGGAGGGGACAAGGGGGACTGATTCAAAGTAAATCACTGGACTAAAAGGTAGAGCCGAAGAAGAAAAGGTTAGAATTAGGGAAGGCAATCAAAATGCCAGGGAGTCCACAAATGACAATCATAACTTTGAACGTGAATGGGATGAACTCACCCATAAAACGTAGACGAATACCAGAATGGATTAGAATCCAAAACCCTACCATATGTTGTCTTCAAGAAACACACATGAGGCGGGTTGACACCCACAAGGTCAGAATTAAAGGATGGAGTAAGACCTTCTGGGCCTCAACTGATAGAAAGAAGGCAGGAGTGGTAATCATGATATCTGATAAAGCCAATGCAAAAATAGACCTGATCAAAAGGGATAGGGAAGGTAATTATATTTTGTTAAAAGGGACTCTAGACAATGAGGAAATAACATTAATCAACATGTATGCACCAAATAATATAGCACCCAAATTTCTAATGGAGAAACTAGGAGAATTGAAGGAAGAAATAGACAATAAAACCATACTAGTGGGAGACTTAAACCAACCATTATCAAATTTAGATAAATCAAATCAAAAAATAAATAAGAAAGAGGTAAAAGAAGTGAATGAAATCTTAGAAAAATTAGAATTAATAGACATATGGAGAAAAATAAATAGGGATAAAAAGGAATACACCTTCTTCTCAGCACCACATGGCACATTCACAAAAATTGACCATACATTAGGTCACAGAAACATAGCACACAAATGCAAAAAAGCAGAAATAATGAATGCAGCCTTCTCAGATCACAAGGCAATAAAAATAATGATTAGTAATGGTACATGGAAAACCAAATCTAAAACCAATTGGAAATTAAACAATATGATACTCCAAAACCGTTTAGCTAAAGAAGAAATCATAGAAACAATTAATAATTTCATCAAGGAAAATGACAATGGCGAAACATCCTTTCAAACCTTTTGGAATGCAGCCAAAGCGGTAATCACAGGCAAATTCATATCCCTGAAAGCTCATATTAACAAACAAGGGAGAGCAGAGATCAATCAATTGGAAATGCAATTGAAAAAACTCGAAAGCGATCAAATTAAAAACCCCCAGCAGAAAACCAAATTAGAAATCCTAAAAATTAAGGGAGAAATTAATAAAATCGAAAGTGATAGAACTATTGATTTAATAAATAAGACAAGAAGCTGGTACTTTGAAAAAACAAACAAAATAGAAAAAGTACTGGTCAATCTAATTAAAAAAAGGAAGGAAGGAAAGCAAATTCACAGCATCAAAGATGAAAAGGGGGACAGCACCTCCAATGAGGAGGAAATTAAGGCAATCATTAGAAATTACTTTGCCCAATTATATGGCAATAAATACACCAATTTAGGAGAAATGGATGAATATATACAAAAATACAAACTGCCTAGACTAACAGAAGAGGAAATAGAATTCTTAAATAATCCCATATCAGAAATTGAAATCCATCAAGCCATCAAAGAACTTCCTAAGAAAAAATCCCCAGGGCCTGATGGATTCACCTGTGAATTCTATCAAACATTCAGAGAACAGTTAACCCCAATACTATACAAACTATTTGACATAATAAGCAAAGAGGGAGTTCTACCAAACTCCTTTTACGACACAAACATGGTACTGATTCCAAAACCAGGCAGGTCAAAAACAGAGAAAGAAAACTATAGACCAATCTCCCTAATGAATATAGATGCAAAAATTTTAAATAGGATACTAGCAAAAAGACTCCAGCAAGTGATCAGAAGGATCATTCACCATGATCAAGTAGGATTCATACCAGGGATGCAGGGCTGGTTCAACATTAGGAAAACCATCCACATAATTGACCACATCAATAAGCAAACTAGCAAGAACCACATGATTATCTCAATAGATGCAGAAAAAGCCTTTGATAAAATACAACACCCATTCCTATTAAAAACACTAGAAAGCATAGGAATAGAAGGGTCATTCCTAAAAATAATAAACAGTATATATCTAAAACCAACAGCTAATATCATCTGCAATGGGGATAAACTAGATGCATTCCCAATAAGATCAGGAGTGAAACAAGGATGCCCATTATCACCTCTACTATTTGACATTGTACTAGAAACACTAGCAGTAGCAATTAGAGAAGATAAAGAAATTGAAGGCATCAGAATAGGCAAGGAGGAGACCAAGTTATCACTCTTTGCGGATGACATGATGGTCTACTTAAAGAATCCTAGAGATTCAACCAAAAAGCTAATTGAAATAATCAACAACTTTAGCAAAGTTGCAGGATACAAAATAAACCCACATAAATCATCAGCTTTTCTATATATCTCCAACACAGCTCAGCAGCAAGAACTAGAAAGAGAAATCCCATTCAAAATCACCTTAGACAAAATAAAATACCTAGGAATCTATCTCCCAAGACAAACACAGGAACTATATGAACACAACTACAAAACACTCGCCACACAACTAAAACTAGACTTGAACAATTGGAAAAACATTAACTGCTCATGGATAGGACGAGCCAATATAATAAAAATGACCATCCTACCCAAACTTATTTATCTATTTAGTGCCATACCCATTGAACTACCAAAATACTTCTTCACTGATTTAGAAAAAACCATAACAAAGTTCATTTGGAAGAACAAAAGATCAAGGATATCCAGGGAAATAATGAAAAAAAACACATATGATGGGGGCCTTGCAGTCCCAGACCTCAAACTATATTACAAAGCAGCAGTCATCAAAACAATTTGGTACTGGCTAAGAAACAGAAAGGAAGATCAGTGGAATAGACTGGGGGAAAACGACCTCAGCAAGACAGTATACGATAAACCCAAAGATCCCAGCTTTTGGGACAAAAATCCACTATTCTATAAAAACTGCTGGGAAAATTGGAAGACAGTGTGGGAGAGACTAGGAATAGATCAACACCTCACACCCTACACCAAGATAAATTCAAAATGGGTGAGTGACTTAAACATAAAGAAGGAAACCATAAATAAATTGGGTAAACACAGAATAGTATACATGTCAGACCTTTGGGAGGGGAAAGGCTTTAAAACCAAGCAAGATATAGAAAGAATCACAAAATGTAAAATAAATAATTTTGACTACATCAAACTAAAAAGCTTTTGTACAAACAAAACCAATATAACTAAAATCAGAAGGGAAACAACAAATTGGGAAAAAATCTTCATAGAAACCTCTGACAAAGGTTTAATTACTCATATTTATAATGAGCTAAATCAATTGTACAAAAAATCAAGCCATTCTCCAATTGATAAATGGGCAAGGGAAATGGATAGGCAGTTCTCAGATAAAGAAATCAAAACTATTAACAAGCACATGAAGAAGTGTTCTACATCTCTTATAATCAGAGAGATGCAAATCAAAACAACTCTGAGGTATCACCTCACACCTAGCAGATTGGCTAACATAACAGCAAAGGAAAGTAATGAATGCTGGAGGGGATGTGGCAAAGTAGGGACATTAATTCATTGCTGGTGGAGTTGTGAACTGATCCAACCATTCTGGAGGGCAATTTGGAACTATGCCCAAAGGGCGACAAAAGAATATCTACCCTTTGACCCAGCCATAGCACTGCTGGGTCTGTACCCCAAAGAGATAATGGACACAAAGACTTGTACAAAAATATTCATAGCTGCGCTCTTTGTGGTGGCCCAAAACTGGAAAACGAGGGGATGCCCATCAATTGGGGAATGGCTGAACAAACTGTGGTATATGTTGGTGATGGAATACTATTGTGCTCAAAGGAATAATAAAGTGGAGAAGTTCCATGGAGACTGGAACAACCTCCAGGAAGTGATGCAGAGCGAGAGGAGCAGAACCAGGAGAACATTGTACACAGAGACTAATACACTGTGGTATAATCGAACGTAATGGACTTCTCCATTAGGGGCGGTGTAATGTCCCTGAACAACTTTCAGGGATCCAGGAGAAAAAAAAACACCATTCATAAGCAAAGGATAAACTATGGGAGTGGAAACACCGAGAAAAAGCAACTGCCTGAATACAGAGGTTGAGGGGACATGACAGAGGATAGACTTTAAATGAACACTCTAATGCAAATACTATCAACAAAGCAATGGGTTCAAATCAAGAAAACATCTAATGCCCAGTGGACTTACGCGTCGGCTATGGGGGGTGGGGGGGAGGAAAAGAAAATGATCTATGTCTTTAACGAATAATGCTTGGAAATGATCAAATAAAATATATTTAAAAAAAAATAAAAAAAAAATAAAATGGAGGAATTCCATAGGAACTGGAACAACCTCCAGGAAGTGATGCAGAGCGAAAGGAGCAGAAACAGGAAAACTATGTACACAGAGTCTGATATACTGTGGTACAATTGAATGTAATGAACTTCTCCATTAGTGGCAATGCAGTGTTCCTGAACAACTTGGAGGAATCTATGAGAAAGAACAGTATCCACCTTCAGAGGAAAAATTGTGGGTGTAAAAGCACCAAAGAAAAACAATTGCTTGATTACACGGGTTGACAGGGATATGATTGGGAATGTAGACTCTAAATGAACATCCTAGTGCAAACACCAACAACATGGAAATGGGTTCTCATCAAGGACACATGTAATACCCAGTGGAATTGCACATCAGCTATGGGAGGGTAGGGGAGAGGGGAGGGAGGAATAGAAAATGATTTTTGTAACCAAGGAATAATGTTTGCAATTTACCAAATAAAAAATAATGTTAAAAGAAAAATAGAAAGTGAAGAAACTTATCTATTTCTTTTAAGGGTAACTTTAGGCTAGTTACATAACCTATCCAGGCCTCAGTTTAACCATCTGTAAAATGAGGGTATTGAATAAGTAGACCCCAATGTCCCTTTAAGTTCCAAATAAGTGATGTCAGATTTTTTATTTCAAGTAATTTTGGGGTTTGAAAAATTGGTGTTATTCCATGGGAAGCCAATTTACTTGATAGTTACCACAGAGTTCTTTTGTTCTTTGGAAGTATGTAAAATATTTCCACCACAATGAATGGTTATTTAAATAACTGTTAAAATTATGTTTAAAAGTTAATGGGGTTTTTTACATGCTTCTCTAATGTGCTTTATGATAATGTCATGTACATGCATCATTGCTTCCTCTTTACTGCCCCCAGGACTCTCTAGGAAATTAAGGTTTTAATTATTTTCATACTTCTTTCTGAGCTCCACAATGGACTTATTTTGGACATCAATTATTCTCTTGCAGGTAAGTGAGAGAAATAGGATTGTTCAGCTGCCAAAAATGACTCACATGCTTTTGTACACTCAAATAAATAGGTAGATTATCATGGCTTTTTAAACAATCAAGGAGTGGAATTTGTTTTCCTCCATCAAGATCCCAAGGCTTTGAAAAAGGAGGAAGGAGCTAAGGGAGTGGATGGGAGGGAGAAAAGGATGAGCCATCAATAATGGAACTGAAAATATGTGAAAATGGGTGACTAATTTTTTTTTTAATTTTAATATTATTTTATTTGGTCGTTTTCATACATTATTCACTGGAAACAAAGATCGTTTTCTTTTCCTCCCCTCCCCTCCCCCCCCCCCCCCCCCCCCCGCCTTTCCCTCTCCCATAGCCGACGCATGATTCCACTGGTTATCACATGTGTTCTTGACTCGAACCCATTTCCCTGTTGTTGGAGTTTGCATTATAGTGTTCATTTAGAGTCTCTCCTCAGTCTTATCTCCTCCAACCCTGTAGTCAAGCAGTTGCTTTTCAGCGGCGTTTTTACTCCCACAGTTTATCCTCTGCTTGTGGGTAGTATTTTTTTTTTAGATCCCTGCAGATTGTTCAGGGATTGCATTGATACTAATGGAGAAGTCCATCACCTTCGATTGTACCACAATGTATCAGTCTCTGTGTACAATGTTTTCCTGGTTCTGCTCCTCTCGCTCTGCATTACTTCCTGGAGGTTGTTCCAGTCTCCATGGAACTTCTCCACTTTATTATTCCTTTTAGCACAATAGTATTCCATCACCAACATATACCACAATTTGTTCAGCCATTCCCCAATTGAGGGGCATCCCCTCATTTTCCAATTTTTGGCCACCACAAAGAGCGCAGCTATGAATATTTTTGTACAAGTCTTTTTGTCCATTATCTCTTTGGGGTACAAGCCCAGCAGTGCTATGGCTGGATCAAAGGGCAGACAGTCTTTTATCGCCCTTTGGACATAGTTCCAAATTGCCCTCCAGAATGGTTGGATCAATTCACAACTCCACCAGCAATGAATTAATGTCCCCACTTTGCCACATCCCCTCCAGCATTCATTACTTTGCATAGTTGTCATGTTAGCCAATCTGCTAGGTGTGAGATGATACCTCAGAGTTGTTTTGATTTGCATCTCTCTGATTATAAGAGATGTAGAGCACTTTTTCATGTGCTTATTAATAGTTTTGATTTCTTTGGCTGAGAATTGCCTGTTCATGTCCCTTGCCCATTTGTCAATTGGAGAATGGCTTGATTTTTTGTACAATTGATTTAGTTCTTTATAAATTTTAGTAATTAAACCCTTGTCAGAGGTTTTTATGAAGATTGTTTCCCAATTTGTTGCTACCCTTCTGATTTTGGTTACATTGGTTTTGTTTGTACAAAAACTTTTTAATTTGATGTAATCCAGATTATTTATTTTGCATTTTGTAATTCTTTCTAATTCTTGCTTGGTTTTGAAGTATTTCCCTTCCCAAAGGTCTGACATGTATACTATTCTGTGTTCGCCTAATTTTCTTATAGTTTCCTTCATTATGTTCAAGTCATTCATCCATTTTGAATTTATCTTGGTGTAGGGTGTGAGGTGTTGATCTAAGCCTAATCTTTCCCACACTGTCCTCCAATTTTCCCAACAGTTTTTATGAAATAGTGGATTTTTGTCCCAAAAGCTGGGATCTTTGGGTTTGTCATATACTGTCTTGCTGAGGTTGCTTGCCCCCAGTCTATTCCACTGATCCTCCTTTCTGTCTCTTAGCCAGTACCAAATTGTTTTGATGACCGCTGCTTTATAATATAGTCTGAGATCTGGGACTGCAAGACCCCCTTCCTTTGTATTTTTTTTCATTAATTCCCTGGATATCCTTGATCTTTTGTTCTTCCAAATGAACTTTGTTATGTTTTTTTCTAAATCAGTAAAAAAAAATTTTGGAAGTTCCATGGGTATGGCACTAAATAGATAGATGAGTTTGGGTAGGATGGTCATTTTTATTATATTGGCTCGTCCTACCCATGGGTGACTAATTTAAGTGTATATCAAATAGTAATCCAGTTCTGAACACAAAGAAATGTACACTAGCGTCTTTTTTATTTGAATATTACTAATATGCCACTGAATGCATTAGCATGTCTTGTGTGTTTTGCAATCCTAGTGTCTTATAATATCATAATGAAGTAGTGACATATTTTCTCAAGGTTCTGGTACATTCCTTTGAATAATATAGACAGATAGTAGATTGCTACACATTCAGAGAAATGCACTATGTTGGCAACTCACTCTCTTTTTCTTTTAGTGGAATTTTTTAAAAAATACATCAGTCCTGGATTAACACCAGAATTTCAATCACAGACAAAATAAGGAAATTCAAAGGTACAGGTCTGACAGCACCCATGATTTAGGTGCTCTGTACATACACAGAGATTAAGGAAGCAAAGTAAACCATATGCAATGTGTTTCATTACATGCCTGAGAAGTTGCTGGGTAAACTATTATCAGTAGTATTATGACCTGATTATGATTAAATCTCAACATTAATTTTACATTCAAGTCAGACTCTTAAAATGATAACACAATGTATATGTTTTAAAATGACGTAAATGGATTTAAGATTAATCCTAGCTTAAGGCTGAGGAAGAAACATAAATCATTCTTTCTCCCTTCTCATGCTTTGATGCAATTCTTTCCATATAAATCATTATAGCTGGAATGTTCTCCTGCCTAGGGTCAGTGAGAATCCAAAAATCTGCAATGACTCAATGGTTCATTGAGGATCAACTTGCAGTTGTTGAGCACCATCATCTTAGTAAATGGCATGTTTGTTTTTCCAAATAAATATGTAACCGAGTGTAGTAACAGAAGCTTAAAAGTCAAGAAGAATCAGAGAACTACCTGTCAGTGTTCTTTTCAAAGTCTGGGCAATGAAACATACATTTTCCATATTCTTTGCTTATATATCATGTCACATTGTTTTGGCTTCCAATATTATTAGAGAAACATTCTTTTTTTTTAAATATATTTTATTTGATCATTTCCAAGCATTATTCATTAAAGACATAGATCATTTTCTTTTCCTCACCCCCCACCCCCATAGCCGATGCGTAGATCCACTGGGCATTACATGTTTTCTTGATTTGAACCCATTGCTTTGTTGATAATATTTGCATTAGAGTGTTCATTTAGAGTCTCTCCTCTGTCATGTCCCCTCAACCGCTGTATTCAGGCAGTTGCTTTTCCTCGGTGTTTCCACTCCCATAGTTTATCCTTTGCTTATGAATAGTGTTTTTTTCTCCTAGATCCCTGCAGATTGTTCAGGGACATTACACCGCCACTAATGGAGAAGTCCATTACGTTCGATTATACCACAGTGTATTAGTCTCTGTGTACAATGTTCTCCTGGTTCTGCTCCTCTCACTCTGCATCACTTCCTGGAGGTTGTTCCGAGAAACATTCTTTTTATACAATACTAATAACAATAATAATAAACACAACTTGCCAACCTTGGATTTATCTAAGCCAAATGAATGAAACTTTTTTCTATTTTATTAATTAAACCCAGAATAAAGACAAAGTTGTACTGTCTTGCTTCATTTTAGTTTGTGGTTCTCTAAAGAACTATAGAATATAAAGTCTACTATCCTACAATACCTCAAAAGCTTCAAGTATCATCTCAGAAGCAGAATATATCTCTTTTGAATAGTTAAAGATGGAAAGGATGGCAATTTTGTTTTAATGAAGAATTTTATGACTGTGGAAACTCAAAGCATAGATAAGTTAAAATCTGTATCATTTGAGAGAATCAACACATGTATCAGTTTACTCAGTCATGAAAATATTAGAGAAAGAATCCAAGACTGTTTATAAGTACCACTACATAACTTATATAGAAAAGTTAGGATGGTATCTTTCTGTTCCAACAATTTATATTGTTCCTTCTATTTGTTTATTAGGATTGGAGAATTCAAGGATTCAAGGTTTCTGCTTTTCCTGTGCCATAGGTATAGAAATTGGTTGTGTGATATTGATCAAAGAAATCATTTAGAAGTATTCTGTAATGATGCTGGATGGTATAGTCATAAAATTCCAAAAGTCCCCACATGAACAAGATTTGAAAGAGTACAATAGTTCATTATAAAAGAAATTTTAAAATATCAGTAGTCAAATCATTGACCCTTTGAATATATAATACATGTGTAGTATTAAATATTAAATGTTTATCCAAAATTCATGTTATAAATTATAAATATAAATAATTTATAATTCTGAATATTCCTAGGATATAGCTTTGTAAAAAAAAGTTACTTTATGATTTAGTTTAATGGTAAATAAATAAACTATTCCCTGGTGTCACCATTTTTTATTACTTAAATAAATACTTCAATTTTAGCCAAATTTTATATATGAGTATATTCACCCATTAATCAAATTCAATTTTAATGGTATAGAGTAATGTCTACATAGGTTGAGTTATAATATCCTGTTAGTCATTCCTCAACAGTCAGGCAAATTTGGGAATAAAAAAAACCCTCTTTTTGACATTTTGTTTGAATTGGATAGTTTTAGGTGAACTTAACCACTGGTCAATTCAGAGGAAAATTATCAGTTAAACCAGCTATTTGGTTAAATCAGTTACTCATATAACTGATTTAACTCATACAATTATAACCTCTATTTTCAATCTCATTGATATATATATATATAGTCAATAAAAGACAAAGCCATATGTAACTCATATTTCTTTATCTTCATATAATCCACTTGCCAGCTACCTAGAATCATGATGACCTTGATCCTAGGCAATAGATTGTAGTACTGAGTCAACAAACTTTTATCTCTTTATTTTCTACACCATCTTTATTGGCCCTAGGCCTGTTATGATGAGTTTGTTACCATTATGGCCGAAAAATAACTCATTCTTTCACTCAGTCCCTCTCAGACTGCTAATGGAAAGAACTTGTATTCTTCAGGGAGCACTGTTTGGAGGCTGAGATGTTGTAAATATTACACTGCAGTGCTCTTAGATGTCTGAGGTCCGCATCATATAGACCCCTAGGAATCCACAGACCAATGAGATGACCTCGAAGAAGATTTATTTGTAAATTCTGACATTTGTCCTTACTATAAACAGTTTTTACCCCCTTCAGCCATGAAAATAAAAACAAGCTGAATCTGTGAATAAGACAATAGCTGGTGCAGACAACCATATCCTGAAATAAAGGAAAATTCTCTTGGGACCTGAACACTGCAAAAACATCAGAAGATATAGAATGGTTAACTAAACCAAGCAGTTTTTTCTGCCTTGTTCCCTTTGACAAAAAATTATTTTTTTTTGTTGGATGTGTTAACTATTGGAATCATATAAGTTTTCATCAAACTATTTGAGTCACAGCTCATAAGCTCTCATGAATATTTTGGCCTATTGTGAGGGTTAAATAGCTTGTTCTAGCCTTTTTTACCATTAAACTTCCTATAATTATTACTCCAAACATACATTTTGCCTAAGAATGAACTACAACCTGATATGTTTGTACCTATTAGATTGTGGCACATACTATGGATTCAATAACTACAATATAGAATATAGACTCAAACTCGTGGAGGACTGGAATGATGTATCTTCAATCTAAGTAACCCCAGTGTCTAGTAAATCATAAGAACTTAAATGTTTCTTGAATTGAATTAAATTATTCTTATGATCTATTGTCAAATAGATAGATCTTTTTTTTTCCCCTGAGTGCTTCACCAGCCTCAACAACATTAGTTAAGAATGTACATTGCTTCCGCTGCCTTTGACATTTGACCATGATTCCATCTGTCATTACTACAGCCTCAACAACAATAGAAACTGTTACTATGTATTTATAATTATTAGGTGAAGACAGAGGAAGAGACGAATAATTTCAATGAGAGTGACTATAAAACCCTGAGAATCACCAATGGAGCTATATACATTTCTATAATCCTTGTTGCTCCCTACTGTTTTGGACTGAATGTTTGATATTTTTATTAACTGCTAAACTGAAGGAAATTTGACCATAGGGGGGAAATGCTATGAGATTAGAAAGTTAATAATTTTTAGGACATGAAAATCATAATTGGCAGATTTACAAAGCCCGATTAAATAACTAGCCTATTGTTTTAAGCTCAAAGATTCTGTAGATGGCATCTTAGTATTAACATAAAGTAATGAAATGAAAAGATATGGCTCAATAAGCCTTTCAGCTGGGAACCTATATGCTACTGAATCTGTCACCTCTAATTCTAACAATCTGACCTCTTATGAAGGGAGTTCAGCTCTGTAGAAACAAGGTCACCATCTTTCAATGTTGTGATATTTGCATTATGATATTGTGTCAACAGAGAAATCATTGTGTCAGGCCACATGAGGTGGAGAGAGACAGATGCTGCCTCAAGCTCAGAACAACAGTGATTGAACCAACAAGAGAATTCCTTGGACCAGGAAAAAGGACTGCCATATGAAAGCCAGCTGGGAGGCTGGTTTCAATATCCAGCTTTGTAAATTCACCAAACTCTAGGGAAATAAGAATAACATAAAACTTAGATTGAGTAGAGAGCCATCGAAAAGAAATGTTAAATGGCAGATATTTTTTTTTTTACAGAGCAATGGTTGATCTTTAGTGGGATTAATAGCTATGAACTAGAGGGCTTATTTTTAAAAGAACCTACATTGCTTCCATTGCCTTTGAAATTTGGCCATGATGTGGTCTAACAGTATTTCCCAGGGTGCTTTGCTTCTTTCTAATGGCTAGAAAAGATTTAGTCAGGTCTTACAGAGACATGGCAGAGGGAAGGATTGAGTATTTTCTAATCCTGTTGCCAAAAGTGGAGGAAAAATAAGTAAATAACTTGTCTGAAAATGTTCATTAATGATTTTTCACAGGATAATTGAGTGAGAATCCCTAATGAACAATATCTCTATATAAATTGGAATCCATTTACCAAATGTTAATGTCTCTGACTGAAAAATTCAACGAGTTGCCTTGTTCATATACTGCCTATCAACAAGCAGGATAGCTTCCCCTCCTCCCCAGGCCGTCTATTGAATGACTTAAAAAAGTGAAATCTGATATTATGTTATTAAGGTCACCTGTGAGGCACAGTGGATAAAGAAAGGCAGGCCTGGAGCCATGAAAGCATGAATTCAAATCTAGCCTCATATGCTTACTAGCTGTGTGACCCTGGGCAAATCATTGCCTTGCTTGCTCCGTTTTCTCATCTATGAAACAATCTGGAAAATGTCATGACAAACTGCAGTATATCTTAGGCAAGAAAACTTCAAATGGAATCACAGTCAGGCACAACTGAAATGACTAAAAAAAATAGGATATCAGGCAGGCAAGTTCATTGGGTAATCTCACCTTTTTTATTTTTATTTTTAGCACATTTCTTATAGTACATAAGACATTTTATTAAGGAACTATGAATTCATTAGTGTGAGAAGTCTTCCTAACAAGAGATCACAACTCAACTATGAGTTACTAGTCATATGTTAGACAACTTCATGAGACAGACAAATTACTTGCCCATGATAAAAAAGCAATAAATTTAAAAGAGAATATTTAAGCACACATACTCCTCTCTTATATTCTATGCAGAGTAACATATCGCTTTTCCCATATAGAATTATAGTGAATTATTATAGCATTTTCAGTTTTATTTTCATAAAAATATTTTTCTGGATTAGTTTCTTATAGTTTAGTCAAGGATATGTCTTCAGTCTTAATGTCTAAGTTAATTAAAACAAGTTTTTGAATAAAAAATAACAAGCTCTTTGTAAAAAAAATTAAGATCATTTTATTAGATCACATGTATATTACTTTAAGCATATTATCTTATGTGATCCTAATAATAACTCTGTGAAAATGGTGGAACAAAATTTACTTATGTAGATAGTGAAGCACAGAGGAGTTATTTAATTAACCAAATTTCCACAACAAGGGACAGATCTGGGATCTGGACCAAATTCATCTGACCTTCAATCTAATGTGTTTTTTTTTCTTTTTTTTCCCTGCTGTTCCATACTGTCCTTGCTATATTTAAATGTAAACTGCTATATTTAAATGAACCAAGAGGCAATCTGGAATTGGGAAAAGTTTTTCATGGGCTATTCTCCAAAACTAGTGACACAAAAAATGAACTCAAGATGGAAGGGAGCAAATTGATCATTTTTTGGTGAATATTGGAATATGAGACAATAGATTTTTAATATATGGTCTATTCCCTTTCAAAGGAAGCATACTTTATTTTTCTACAAATGTAACTGGAAAATGAAAACTAAAAAAAAAAAAGCTAATCAGTTCTGGAGTTTTAGGGAAAGTTCTGTTTAAATCAACCTAATTTTTTTTTTAAATGCAGGAAAATAGTACTACAAACACTGGATGGTTTAGCTTTGTTCTATTCTGTGATGTGAAAAGAGTGTCAGAACATATAAGAATGATGCCTGAATCATCATACACACATTTATTTTCTCTTCTATTCCATTATAATGGCTTACATACAGGGAGGGTGACAAATATTACTTTGGAGTGATCCATATCACTCATTGCTTCTTTTCTCAACCCCTCTTCCCTCATCTCTCCTTGAAGCTCATAATAGTTGTACCCACTTGCTACTTCAGCAACTCATGTTTTTTTTTGTTTGTTTGTTTGTTTCATCAGTGGGAATTTATTCTCTATGCCCTAAAAGAATACTACATAGAGAGAAGTATTGGCTTTATTTTAGAAATGAGTAGTTAATTTGCAGACTATGTCCACCAAGCTAAATTTCATTAAAAGATGGAGCAATTATCTGGTAAAGAGGTCAAGAACAAATGATTGAGGGCAAAGCATAAACTAAAATAAAGCTTTAAAATTGTTACTTACAAAAAAGTGTATGTTTTCTTTGGGGAGAGAAAACAGAAAAAAACAAGTTGCCTTTTATTTTTTAAATTCCCATAAAGTTTTTATTTTCTGAAGAGTTTCCCCATGGGGATTCCTTTTCTGTCTAGAGAATGGACAAAAGAAACAAATCCTGATCTCTGGTTCAGTGGGGCATTAAGGCTGTCAGTAAATAACACTTCAAATTCCTTGTCTCTTCAAATCTACTAAAATTATATATTCATTGGACAACGTTTTTAAAATTCTTTTAGAAATGAAGTTGATATAAATTTTAATATAGAGTAGATCACATCTGTTTCTCTTGATCTTGAAAGTGAAACAAAATATTATCTTTGAACTGACTGGCACATTGCTATACCAAAAACAAACAAACAAAAAAAGCTATTTAAAAATTCTCCTTAGTTTGCAATTCAAAATCCCTAATACTCTTATTTCAATCTATTTATATCAATAGTTGTATTTCAGCCTTATTCTGTATTACTGACCTTCTGGTCATTAGTACTCTATCCACATTTTACTAATAATTATTTTTCCTAATAGGAGTGTTTTTTTTTTAAATCTCCATTCTTTCCCACAGGTTGTTTTCTATGTCTGGAATTCAGTTCCTCCCCAATTCAAAATCACAGAGTCCTTATTTGTATTCAAGACCTCATTCATGTACTCACTTTTTCCTAAAGTCTTATGTCTTTCCAAGTTGTTAGTTCTTGCCTCTTCTCAATTTGAATTGTCTATATGCATGTTGTTTCACAGATCCAAGTAAATTGTAAGTTCTTTGTGAGGAGGAAATATCCAGGTTTTTTTTTCTTGGTCTGTTTTTGAACTATGAATTTACTGTCACTTCCTTTCTACTATCTGATTCCTTGCAGAAACTTTCTGAGTTATGATAGCATCACGTGTCACTCAGGTCCCCCAGCTGGCAATCCAGATGTGCTAACTCTCTCCTCTTGACTGCTTTGGAATATCTCCTTCACACAACAATATTCCCCAAAGTAGGTCCTGCCTACTGAATTATCTTCTAAAATCCCCAGGATATATCTCCTTTTACTTAAGCTATGATAAACTCCCTTGGGTTTCATAAAATATAGAAATGATACCTGTCTTGAATTTGGGTTGAACTTTTTTTAATTGACGTTATCCATTCAATTAACATTCATTTAAAACAAACTGAGTTCTAAATACTATCTCTTCATTGTGCCTCTCCTTGACCCATTGTTATGGGAAGCAGTATTATATAAATTATATGTGTGAAGTCCAGTAAAAAAAAAATCTCTTAGCCAGGTAGCAGAAAATAAGAAAAAAGAAAAAAACAGATGAAGAAAAGTTAAATGAAATTGAATAAACGAATGCTTCAATCTCTACACAGTTTATTTGAGCTCTGTCTTGAGGTGGATAGTATTTTTCATCACAAATGCCTTGATAATTGTCTTGAATCATGGTATTGATATGGGTAGCTCTCTTTCATAGCTGATCATCATTACAATACTACTATTACTGTGTACTACATACTACTGGTTCCACTAACTTCAATTTTCATCAGTTCTTGTAAGTATTCCCAGTTTGTTTCATTTTTTCTGAAACCATCTGCTCACAATTTCTTATATCACAATAGTATTCCAACACAATCATATACAGTAACTTGTTCAGCCATTCCCCAACTTGTACATCTCTGTAAATTCCATTTCTTTGTGACCACAAAAAGAGCTACTAAATTTTAAAACATAATTCCATTTCACCTTAATTTCTTTGACATATAGATCTAATAAGTGGTGTTACTGGGTCAAAGTAGATGAGTGCTTATAAAGCCCTTTAGGCATTATTCCAAATTGTTCTCCAGAATATTTGGACCAGTTTACAACTCTAATAAGAGTAACTTGTAACTATTTTTTTCTAAATCCCTTCCAACATTTTTCATTTTCCTTTTCTGTCATGTTAGTCAATCTGATACAGATAAGGAAGTACTTCAGATGTGTTTTCATTTGCATTTCTCCAAATCAATACTGATTTTGAACATTTTTTTTAATATTGACCATATCTGACTAAATCCTTTCCTTTGGTTTGCCCAAACAACTTTCTATTTTCCCTCTTCACATCTCAGTGATGCTAAACTTCAGACTATTAAAGAACAACCAATTGTTTAGCTCCCTTACTTCCATCTATCTCAACTTTAATGCACAATACCCTTCATGATCTAAATACCTATCTAAACTTTCCACTGTTCTGTGTTCCTTAATTAGCAAACTTCTTATCTAATACTTCTTCTTCAAACAATCAACAAATGTTTATTTGTAATTTGCCCAAAATTGGCATACTTCTTATAATGCAAAGGATGATTATAGATAAGGAGCTTACATCCTAATGGGAGAGAAAATATCACATATGTAAAACAAGGCCATATATTGAATTATATAAATATCAATTTAATATAATCATATATATACCAAATAGTCATATACAAATTACCTATTAAGGGGGCACACAAGTAGTTGAGGCTATCAGAAAGAATTATTGCAGAAGATGGTTCCTGAGCTACACCTTAAAGAAAAATTGGGGAGGTAGAGATGAGTGGAAAGTACATTTCAAGCATAGAAAAATCAATGTAAACACCTGTGATAGAGTATTGTATATGAGAAATGAAAAAGAGAGCCAAATTAACTGGATTATGCAGAATGCTATATGCAGAAGTATTTGATTTTTTTTCTGGGAAGAGAAATCAGAAGAGTCTGTGACACTTGAAAGACAGGACCAAGTTTTACAGGGTTTGAAAGTTAAAAGATAGGAAAATATATGTATATATATATATATATTTATTTATAATTATATTTTTTGGAAGCAACAGGAAACCCCTCACACTGAAGGAATAAGAATGTGGTAAGGCAGATCTTTAAGGAAATTTTGTTTTGGCAGCAGTGTGTAGGATGAGCTGAAAAATGGTTCCCTAGAAATGATATTCCATACCTACGTACCTTCATAACTTCTCCTAAACTTTACAGAATAAAATAGATAATTCATTGATAATTTAAACACTAGAAAGCTAAGTGAGTCACAGTTATCTAAATAACTTGTTCCTTGTCTTTGAGGTAATATATATTAAAAGTTATTGAACCCAGGTATTCCTCACTCCAAGAACCATACCATACTTTATATACTATATCAAACTAAGAAGATTTTACATGATGTAAAATTCCTATAACATAAACTGAAAGCAAGAAGAATTCACGCCATCAAATTCCAATAAAATACCTTTGTAAGATATTAAGTAACATTCCATATGAAGTATATTCAGAGTATCTTTTTTTTTCTTTTGGACAAAAGAGTGTTGACTTAATATTGTCATGGAAAGGAATATAAGGCAAAAAATGATGAAGCAATGTGCAAGCAGTCTAAACCCTTAATGGAAGACATTTCACAGCTATCATAGAAAGAACTGATTTGTAAAGTGTTTAGTGATAAAGGGTAGTGGCAACTTATCAACTCTGTAAATAACTCTCAAGTATTATCATTTTTAAAAGAGCATATCTAAATATGTTTGAGAAGGAATTATTCTAAGACTGGAACCATGGTAAACAAGCAAAGATTTATTTTCAATAAAATATTCTTTTTGAAAATGAAATTTTCTTATCAGAATATTTGTGTGCACATTTTCTATTTTCATTTTGGCTACAAAAAGAGTTGAATTACAAGCTGTGTTTGCACTTAAATTGACATTTCTAATTGGAGGAAAACTTGCAAACAGAAAATGGCACTACAAGAAGTCTCTTTCTCTACATAAAAAAATGGAATCTTAATTGTTTATTTTGGTTGTTTTAATTGGTGTTTTTATTTTAATTTTGAAAGCGTCAGAATGAATTTGTCACTTTATTCTAAAACTAAAATCATGTGTCAAGACAATACATTTTGTTTTAGTCAATAACCTGATTCCCTAGCATGTTATTTTGAAAAACAGAGCAAAACAAACAAAAAATTCATAAAAGCATAATTCAAATTGTTCTATTTTTTAATTCAAGATGAAATTCAGAGTCCCTCCTCGTTTATTTTTTTTTAAAATCTGGTCTTCCTGATTACAGATTCAATGTATCCACAACACTTTGAAACTAAGTAAGTAATTTTTCTAACTGCTTCTGATTGGGGGTTTAGAGTATTTCATTTACATTTATAGTTATGATAACTAATTCTATATTTCTATCTATCCCATTTTCTTCTCTTTCTTTTTCACTCTTTTAATTTTGTCCCTCTTCAAAAGTCTATTTTTTCTAACCACTCCTTCCCTTATTCTATCCACCATTTCATAATATACCCTTTCATCCCTTTCAATTATACCCATCCCCTCCTATTTCCCTATTAATTTTCTTACATTTATATACATAACTATGTTTATATATGGATATACTTTTGTAGGTGATTATCCTCCCCACCCCCACTGACCTCCAAAACTCATTGAAAATGGATTTGAAGGTAATCTAGACTTAAAATCTTTATTATGGAATTAAAGTTATGGCATCAAGTTAAAGAGACACAGAGATTCCATCATTGCCTGCACAAAATTGTAACTAGAGTAGAAAGAAATACAACATGTAAGAAGCTAAAATTTTGAATTGGTGACCAGTTGGACATATAAAGAGGTTTATAAACCTAACAAGAAGTTAGAGATGTGGGGAGAGGCCAAGAAGCTATTGTGATCAAGGATGAGAATTTTTTTTTAACAAAGTAAATAGCTGCCTTGTTCTTGAATTGAAAATTTATTTTAAGTAACTCTAAATTATCCATGTTCCTAGAACAAAATCTTAGTGAAGATCCTTCTTCTCATTCACCCTCTTCCCTCTCACAATTATCATAGAAGTTGTACTATAAGGTTGCTCCTTAGCAAGAGGTAATTGTGCCATTGGAGTAGAAAGTATGAGTAACTACTATCTATATCTTGGACAAAAGTTGGTGGCTTGTCTGGGAAATAGATAGAACAATTTAGGAATCGAGTGGCAAACCTATCCAAATCATGACTGTATTGCATTAGACCTATATTCAGTCTACTTTGGAAACAGAATTTTGGTTAAAAAAAGTGTAAAGGGCATTGGATTCAGGGGCCATGTTTTAAAGAACCTGCTTTATTGCTCACTAACTACATGTGTTTATTAGACCAATCATTTAATTTCTCTAGATTTCTGAGAGATGATATTAACTATCATATCTGATATATAACAGATGATATTACATTATATCATATCATAAGATATCATATCTGCATTAACTATCATTCGGTGTTGTAATAAGGACACTTTAGTATATTGAATATTTAGATACAATGATTCCCAAAGAGTTAAGCAACTCATTTTAACTCATAAAGTTGCAAAAGTTAAGGTTGGGATTTGAACCTAGAATCATTATTCCAAAGCCAGTACTCTTTCTACTATTTCAATTGGTGATCTTGAGATAGAAATGGAGGAGAGAGAGCAGTTAAATATGGGGATAATGTATAAAGCAACTACAAGAAGTAGCAGAAAACTAGAAAGGTAAAAGATTGATATAGTGTAAATAAAACATTTTTATTTGAAATTCACTAAATAAATGAAAGCTATTATGATATATAGTATCTTATTAATTAATAATAACTGGAATATATATATATATATATATATATATATATATATATATATATACTGCTTGATGGGTGGCAAAGTGATTTATTAATATATTATTTGATTCCTTTAGCAACCTGGGGAGATGTTATTGTTATCCTCATAACTTATTGATTTTAATTGTTTTTTACAAAACCAATTCCTAGTCTTATTTATTAGTTCAATAATTCCCTTACCTTCAATTTAATTAATTTCTCTTTTGATTTTTATTTCTAATTTAGTCTTTAATTAGGGATTTTAAATTTTTTCTACTTTTTTAATTGTATGCCAATTCATTGATCTTCCTTTTATCTATTTTATTTATGTAAGCATTTTGAGATATAAATTTTCCTCTAAATACTGCTTTGGCTATATCCCATGAATTTTGAACTGTTGATTCCTCATTCTTTTTACTGAAATTATTTATTCTTTTGGTAATTTTTTCTTTCATTGACTCCATTTATTAGAATTATATTACGTAGTTTCCAATTATTTTTATATTTTTTTCTGTACAACTGACAGAGGATGGGGTCCATTCCTACTCATGGCTCCAAGGGTTCTCAGGAGGTGAATAAATGGTTTAAAAAATTAAAAAATGGAAGACAGCTGTGTGTATAAATCAGTCAGGGGCAAACATTGCATCTGGTCACATCCTCACCATGCCCAGGCTAGGTGTTTATTCTTATACCCATTTTCTTGTCACATAGATACAATTTTCAGCACATATGTTCTATTAAAGATAATTGGAAAAGTGATATGTTAACTTTTTTTAAACATTATTTTATTTGGTCATTTCCAAACATTATTTCTTGGAAACAAAGATCATTTTCTTTTCCTCCCCCCTCCCCCGACCCCTCACATAGCCGCCACACAATTCCACTGTGTATTTGATTCAAACCCATTTCCATGTTGTTGGTATTTGCATTAGGGTATTCATTTAGAGTCTCTCCTCAATGATATCCCCTTGAACCTTGTAGTTAAGCAGTTGCTTTCCTTCGGTGTTTTTACTCGCACAATTTCTCCTCTGCTTGTGGATAGTGTTTTTTCTCCTAGATCCTTGCAGAATGTTCAGGGACATTGTATTGACACTAACGGAGAAGTCCATTAAGTTCGATTGTACCACAGTGTATCAGTCTCTGTGTACAATGTTTTCCTGGTTCTGCTCCTTTCACTCTGCATCACTTCCTGGAGGTTGTTACAGTCTCTATGGAATTCCTCCACTTTATTATTCCTTTTAGCAGGATAGTATTCCATCAACAATATATAGCACAATTTGTTCAGTCATTCCCCAACTGAAGGGCAACCGCTCATTTTCCAATTTTTGGCCACCACAAAGAGCGCGCTATGAATATTCTTGTACATGTCCTTTTCCTTATTATCTCTTTAGGGTACAAACCCAGCAGTACTATGGCTGGATCAAAGGGCAGATGGTCTTTTATTGTCCTTTGGGCATAGTTCCAAACTGCCCACCAGAATGGTTGGATTAATTCACAACTCCACCAGCAATGAATTACTGTCCCTACTTTGCCACATCCCTCCAGTATTCATTACTTTCCTTTGCTGTCATGATAGCCAATCTGCTAGGTGTGAGGTGATACCTCAGAGTTTTTTTGATTTACATCTCTCTGATTATAAGAGATTTAGAGCAATTTTTCATGTACTTATTAATAGTTTTGGTTCCTTTGTCTGAAAACTGCCCGGTCATGTCACTTGCCTATTTATCAATTGGAGAATGGCTTGATTTTTTGTACAATTGACTTAGCTCTTTATAAATTTGAGTAATTAGACCTTTGTCAGATGTTATGAAAATTGTTTCCCAATTTGTTTCTTCCCTTCTCATTTTGGTTTCATTGGTTTTGTTTGTACAAAAACTTTTTAATTTGATGTAAACAAAATTGTTTATTTTACATTTTGTGACTCTTTCTATGTCTTACTTGGTTTTAAAATCTTTCCCTTCCCACAGGTCTGACATGTATACTATTCTGTGTTCACCTAATTTACTTATAGTTTTCTTCTTTATGTTCAAGTCATTCACCCATTCTGAGTTTATCTTGCTGTGGGGTGTGAGGTGTTGATCCAAACCTAATCTGTCCCACACTGTCTTCCAGTTTTCCCAGGAGATTTTGTCAAATAGTGGATTTTTGTCCCAGAAGCTGGGGTCTTTGGGTTTGTCATATACTGTTTTGCTGAGGTCATTTACCCCAAGTTTTTTCCACTGATCCTACTTTCTGTCTCTTATCCACTAACAAATTGTTTTGATGACCACTGCTATAAATTTCGAGATCTGGGATTGCAAGGCCACCTTCCTTTGTATTTTTTTTTTCATTATTTCCCTGGATATCCTTGATCCTTTGTTCTTCCAAATAAACTTTGTTATGGTTTTTCTTAAATCAGTAAAAAAAAGTTTTGGAAGTTCAATGGTATAACACTAAATAGATGAATAAGTTTGGGTAGGATGGTCATTTTTATTATGTTGGCTCATCCTAACCATGAGCAGTTAATGCTTTTTCCCAATTGCTCAAGTCTAGTTTTAGTTATGTGGAGAGTGTTTTGTAGTTGTGTCCATATAGCTCCTGTGTTTGTCTCGGGAAATAGATTCCTAAGTATTTTATTTTGTCTAATGTGATTTTGAATGGGATTTCTATTTCAAATTTTTCCTGCACATCTCTGTTGGAAATATTTAGAAATGCTGATGACTTATGCGGGTTTATTTTGTATCCTGCAACTATGCTAAAGTTGTTGATTATTTTGACTAGCTTTTTGGTTGATTCTCTAGGATTCTTTAAGTAGACTATCATATCATCCATGAAGAACAATAATTTCATCTCCTCCTTGTCTATTTTGATGCCTTCAATTTCTTTTTATTCTCTAGTTGCTACTGCTAGTGTCTCTAGTACAATGTAAAGTAGTAGAGGTGATAATGGGCATCCTTGTTTCACTCCTGATCTTATTGGGAATGCATCTAATTTATCTGCATTGCAGATGATGTTGGCTGATGGTTTTAGATATATGCTGTTTATTATTTTTAGGAATGACCCTTCTATTCCCATGCTTTCTAGTGTTTTTAATAGGAATGGTTGTTGTATTATATCAAAGGCTTTTTCTGCATTTATTGAGATAACCATGTGATTTTTGTTGGTTTTCTTGTTGATATGGTCAATTATGTGGATGGTTTTCTTAATATTGAACCAGCCCTGTATTCCTGGTATGAATCCTACTTGATAATATTGTATGACCCTCCTGATCACCAGCTGAAGTCTTTTTGCTAGTATCCTATTTAATATTGTTGAATCTATATTCATTAGGGAGATTTGTCTATAGTTTTCTTTCTCTGTTTTTGACCTGCCTGGCTTTGGAATGAGTACCCTATTTGTGTCATGAAATAAATTTGGTAAAATTCCCTCTTTGCTTATTATGTCAAATAGTTTGTATAATATTGGGATTAGCTGTTCTTTGAATGTTTGATAGAATTCACTTGTGAATCCATCACATCCTGGGGTTTTTTTCTTAGGGAGTTCTTTGATGGCCTGTTGGATTTCTTTTTCTGATATGGTATTATTTAAGAATTCTACTCCTTCTGTTAGTCTAGGCAATTTATATGTTTGTAAATATTCATCCATATCACCTAGATTGGTATATTTATTGCCACATAATTGGGCAAAGTAGTTTTTAATGATTGCCTTATTTTCTTCTTCATTGGAGATGAGGTCCCCCTTTTCATTTTTGATGCTGCTAATTTGTTTTTCTTCTTTCCTTTTTTAAATTGGATTGACCAGTACTTTGTCTATTTTGTTTGTTTTTTCAAAGTACCAGCTTCTAGTCTCATTTATTAGTTCAATAGTTCTATCACTTTCAATTTTATTAATTTCTCCCTTAATTTTTAGGATCTCTAGTTTGGTTTTCTTCTGGGGTTTTTTAATTTGTTCACTTTCAAGTTTTTTTTATTTGCATTTCCAATTCATTAATCTCTGCCCTCCCTAATTTGTAAATATATGCACTCAGGAATATGAATTTTCCTCTGAATACTTCTTTGGCTGTATCCCATAAGGTTTGGAAGCATGTCTCACAATTGTCATTTTCCACAATTAAATTATTAATTGTTTCTATGATTTGTTCTGTAACTAACCAAGTTTGGAATATCATATTATTTAATTTCCAATTAATTTTTGATTTGGCTCTCCCTATACCCTTACTGCTCAACATTTTATTGCCTTATGATCTGAAAGGGTTTTATTTATTATTTTTGAATTTCTGCATTTTTATGCCATGTTTCTGTGACTTAGTATATGATCAATCTTTGTGAATGTGCCATGTGGTGCTAAGAAGAAGTTTTATTACTTTTTGTCCCTATTTATTTTTTTCCATATGTCTATTAACTCTAATTTTTCTAAGATTTCATTCACGTCTTTTACCTATTCCTTATTTATTTTTTTGACTTGATTTACCTAAATTTGATAGTGGTTGGTTCAGGTCTCCCACTAGTATGGTTTTACTGTCTACTTCCCCCTATAAGTCTCCTAGTTTCTCCATTAGAAATTTGGGTGCTGTACCATTTGGTGTATACATATTGATTAGTGATTTTTCCTCTTTGTCTATACTCCCTTTTAACAGAATATATTTATCTTCTCTATCCCTTTTAATGAGGTCTATTTTTGCTTTGGCTTTGTCAGATATCATGATTGCAACTCCTGCCTTCTTTCTATCAGTTGAGGCCCCAAAGTTCTTACTCCATCCTTTAATTCTGACCTTGTGAGGATCAACCTGCCTCATGTGTGTTTCTTGAAGACAATATATGGTAGGATTTTGGATTTTAATCCATTCTGCTATTTGTCTACATTTTATGGGTGAGTTCATCCCATTCACGTTCAATGTTATGATTGTCACTTGGGGATTCCCTGCCATTTTGATATCCTCCCCTAATTCTGACCTTTCTTCTTCAGCTATAACCTTTTAAACCAGTGATTTACTTTAGATCAGTCCACCTCGTCTGCTTCCTTGATATGCTTCCCTTTCTAGCCCCTCTCTTTTTGTTCCCTTGCTCTCCCACCTCTCCTTCCCTCCCTTTTTATACTCCCTCCCCTTCCCCTCCTTAATTTCCCCTTCTCTCTTACCCTGTTGTATAAGATAGAATTCAAGTTCCCAGTGGATCTAGATGTCCTTTCCTCTCAGAGTTTATTTCACTGAGAGTAAGGTTTAAGTAATACCAATTTACACTCTCTTCCTCTCCTTATTATAGGAGAATTCTTCCCCTCCCCTTCCCATGTGTATTATTGTGTGAGAAAGAGTATTCTATTTTGTTTTTTTCTATTTCTTGAAGTATATCTTAGTACCTTTGATGATTCACCCCCTCCCTTTTTCTTTTTCCCCCCTTTTCTCCATATCATCTTGATGCCCCAATCTTTCCCTATGCATAGTTCTTCTAACTACTGCAATGATGCATACAATTTTTGAGAGTTACACATTATATTTTCCCCACATTATAATAT
Source organism: Monodelphis domestica (assembly GCF_027887165.1). Classification (NCBI taxonomy): domain Eukaryota; kingdom Metazoa; phylum Chordata; class Mammalia; order Didelphimorphia; family Didelphidae; genus Monodelphis; species Monodelphis domestica. The sequence continues at coordinate 197,263,091 of NC_077231.1, forward strand.
ATATAATTTGATATAAATGTAGTCCTTATAGAAGAGAGTTTTAATAAAAGTAAAAGATAACATTTTTCTCCTTTTCCCCTTCTTTCATATTTAACTTTTCATGTTTCTCTTGCTATTTGTGTTTGGATGTCCAACTTTCCACTGAGTTCTGGTCTTTTCTTTGCAAATACTTGGAAATCTTCTATTTTGTTGAATGCCCATACTTTCCCCTGGAAGTATATAGTCAGTTTTGATGGGTAGCTGATTCTTGGTTGGAGACCCATTTCTCTTGCCTTTCTGCATATCGTGTTCCATGCTTTGTGGTCTCTTAGCGTGTTTGCTGCTAAGTCATGTGTGATCCTTATGGGGGCCCCTCTATATCTGAAGTTCCTCTTCTTGGCTTCTTGTAAGATTTTCTCCTTAGCTTGTAAGCTCTTGAATTTGGTGCTTACATTCCTGGGGATTGTCTTTTGGGGATTTAGTATAGAGGGTGTTCTATGAACCCTTTCTATTTCTATTTTGCCCCCTTGTTCGAGAACATTAGGGCAATTTTCTTCAATGATTTCTTGTAGTATGGCATCGAGATTTTTCTTTATCTCTGTTTTTTTGGGTAGACCAATGATTCTCATGTTGTCTCTCCTTCCTCTGTTTTCCTGGTCTGTCACTTTGTCAGCAAGATATTTTATGTTTTCTTCTGATTCATTAATTTTTTTTTTACTTTGCTTTATTAATTCTTGCTGTTTTGCAAGGTCATTGTCTTCCAGTTGCTTAATTCTGGTCTTTAAGGACTGATTTTGCTTTTCAGTTTGTTCTGCCCTTCTGTTTGTGGCCTCCAACTCTTACTCCAATTGTGATGTCTTGTCTGTCTGGCTGCTGACCTCTTTTTGAATTTTTTCCCTTTTTTTCTTGCCAGAAGGTTTCCATCTTTTGGATAAGCTCCATTTTGAGTTCTTTTAGAGCTTGTGGATAATTTCCATTTTGGGGGGCATGTTTTGATTTTGTTTGAATTTCATCCTCTTTCTCTTCTGTATCCTGAGTTTTCCCTCCATAAAAGTTATCAATAGTCACTTTTCCCCTTTCTTCTTGGAGGGTTGCTCTTCGGCAGTGTGAGCCATCCCTTCAGTGGTTTTCTGTTTCCTTTTTGGTCAGAGGTCTGGGTGATATGGGCAGTTTTAAGTTGCCTCAGACTGGTTCTTCCCAGCCTACATGGTTTGTTGGTGTGCCTCCTCTCCCCCCGGGCTCTTCTCTCCGGTGTGAAGGAATCTCCTATAAAACCACTCTGATGGGTAGATCTCTGGAAGTCCCTGTAAGTTTCCAAGGACCCTGGCGTGCCCCACCTCACTACAGCAAGGAGCGGAGCTTTGGCCTCAGGCAGTTTCTACAGTTTCTCGAGCCTCCACACTGTTCGCAGTTTTCAAGGGCCCCCGCAGACTGCGCACTCTCCAGTGAGCAGGGTTCTCCAGGGAAACCATCCTGAAAGGTATTTCCCTAGCCTTTCTCCTTAGATCCCAAGGACCCTGGTGTTCCCCCCCAAGACAGAAACATTCCTCACTCACTGACTGTCCCTGGTGAGCTCTCTGTGACCCTACTCTGGTTCTGTGGTGGAGGTATGTGTGGGGGAAGGGCAACTCAGTTCACTTTTTTGTGCAAGCTTTTCCTCCTTCTTATAGTGTAGAAATGTTCACTCCCCACTTACCTTAGTTACTGTCTTATACTGAAGAGTCCTTCCATTCTTCCAATGATGATTTTTATTCTCTTGTGGTAGTCTATTTCGTTTGGTGCCAGGGAGAGGAAGTGATTCGCGTCTAGATTGCAGCCTTGTTTACCCGGAAGTCCCAATATGTTAACTTTTAACAAATTACTTGATTAACATTCTGAGATCATTCTATATCCTTGTAATGTAATTATTGATTCTTTACAGAATAAAGATTCCACACAAGATAAATGAATTATTCACATGTGGCTTAATTTTCTCATTAACCTGTGAGGAGTCTAAGCTTACAAACAATCAAGGAAATTTACTTATTACTTTTAATAAAAATAGATAATCAATCAGAAGTTCTAGAAACAATTCAATAATCATAGAAGTGAGATTGAGATATCAGAGAGGCATTGAGAACACAATTCAGATTAATTATCAGGCTCATTATTTTTCAGGGTTAGCAGGGAGTTTCTACCAAGGAGAGTTTCTGGTTAGTGAAATTGAATCACTGAGACATGGTGAAGCTTGGTGTACTGGTACATTTTGTATGAGCGTTTAACCCATGATGGTCTTTTGGGTTTGGATTTTTGAGTCTGATTTTTTGGTGATATTTTTGGGAAATAGAGTACAAGTATTTTGCTCTTATATTATTCCTTCTGAGGTCAGGGAGAGGATATAAATCATGTCAATTCCCTTAATAAGGGATGTTTATGAGAGAAGTCATGAAGAGGGGGCTGAGTGGGCAAGTCCATCCTGCCAAAGAGCCACTTTGTGACCTCTTGGTTACTACAAGTGACTTTGTCAAGGCATTGTGGCCTGATGGCTCCCAGCACAGACCCTTATCAATTATTACTTTTGTTGAATTATTATATGAAAAGGAAGCATTTATTATTTCTTCTTTTCTGAATCTTTTTATGAAGGTTTTATGCCCAAATACATGGTTGCTTTTTGTGTATGTGCAATGTACTGCTGAAAAAAAATGTATTCCTTTCTTTTCTTACTCAATTTTCTCCAGAGATCTATTTGTTCTAAGTTAAAAAAAATCATACACTTCCTTCTTTCTTGCTTATTTTTATTTCAATTTATCTTTCAAATTCAATTTGTCCTTGATGCTATCTTTAGTTCTATTTTTAGGGTTCTCCAAGTTTTAGTTCTCATGATATGTTGGCCTATGGGCTAGGAGCTCTGAAAGCCACCTCCCACTGTTGATTCAATAACCCCCTGTGAATGCTAATGGCTTGCAGAGCTCAGAAAAATACACTGTGCTGGGAATCAGGGTCTAGCTCCAGGCTTGGAGAGTGGCTTTGGGCCTTACTCTGGTCTAGATCAGGTTTGGTACACTATATAATGCTTTGCTCTGAGGCTAGTAATCTAGTCTTAAGCTAGGGGAGGGTCTCTGATCTCTGCTCTGAGCTTATACAGAACAGGAGTTCTACATGTACTGCATTTAACTGGGGTTAAGGTCCTCAATAAAGGCTTGGTCTAGGGCTCCAGATATAACTTAGATTTATACACACCACACCTAGCACATATATTGGTTTGTGCTAGTATGCAAGACATTACTGCAGATTTAGGTGAAGGCTCTGGGTCTCCCCTTGGGCTTGTGTCTACTAGTCTCCTTGTATACTATCTCATGCCAGGGCTTGGAGCCTGGGCTTGAGTTGGGGCAGGGGCTCAGAGTTTCCTTCTGGGCCTGTACCAGTCAGGAACACCACAGACTGCTGAGTGGTACAGCTTGGGGCCTCATTGCAGACTTGGGCTAGAGCTTGAAATATTAAGTGGTGTGCATAGGGTTGCACTGCTATTAGCTTAGGTGATTACAACAATGGAAATGGAAAGAATAATAAAATTTAAAAGAATCATATAATTATGATGATCAAAAGGGATCTGACAGATATATTAAGAAAATATACCCTTTATTATAAAAGTAAAGTACTTTGGGTGTGGAGTATTGACGATATTATTATATGTGGTCATTGTATAAGTTGCTTTTGTTGAACTGATATTTTTCTTTTTATAAATCTTTTAAATAAGGAAAGGCTCATTAGGTAAAGGAATATGAAAATGCAATGAAAGCAAAATATATTAATATTCATTACTCTTAATAATTAATAATGACATAAGATTCAACCATGAACATTTTGACATAATGCATCATTGGGACTTCTTCCTTATTCACATTTCACTGAACTAAATATCTCAGCAAGATGCTGCAATGTCCATCAACCTACAATTAGCATGTTTCCAATAAGGATCAGCTCTCCTATAGATGGGAGTCACTGAACTTGCAAAGTGAATTATTCTCTTTGGAAATCCTAATACACCTCTCCATTTTTTTCTTTTGTAAGACTCAAAATCTATAATTACTTCATCATGTCTTAAAGGTCAGTTTTATCATCACTAAAGATGAATGTCAAATAGAAAGTGTGTTTGTTTCTCCAAACAGTTGTTAATATGACAAACTGAGATAATTCTTTTGGTAATTGTTTTTAAAAGATGTGTGCAAAACTGTTGGAGAAAGAACTGTTCATTAGAAAGGGATTATAATCTTAGCTTGATTCATTTGAAATAACATCTTTTAATAGCAATGGAGTTGTTTGGGTCCATTCTATGGGAACATCTCAAACATAGGTAAATGAAACTGCTTCAAAATGAGCTCCTTTGTTTATGGCATTAGTGAAATGCTTAGATGGTGTCTAAATTCTGATTTGTAATTAATGAAAGTATAAGGGTTTGGTTGCTCTTATATTTTTACTATAAATGTTAATATAAACATATTATCATCAATTATCAGATATTATTTACTTGATATTGTCTTAAAAGACTTCTAATAACTTTTAAGGAAAAACTGCATCCATATATAATATGATCGGAAAGAGAGAGGAAATGTTACTCTGCCTTTTAGTCTGGAGACTGTACAGAGAGAAAAGAAGGCAAGAAATTTGGGTAGGTAAGTAGGAGAGCAGATATAACATGCCTAGGTCAGGAAGAACTGAGTTTAAATCTGGTCTCAGGCATTTAATATATTTTAGCTCTGGTTAAATTAACATGTTTACTTCAATTTCCTTAGCTGCAAAATAGGGATAACTATAGTAACCATATAAGAGGGTTGTTATAAAAATCAAATGAGATAATATTTGTAAAATGCTGAGAATAATTCTTGTCACATACTAAATGCTATATAAAGTATACCTATTATTTATTAGAAGAACTATGAGGAAAGACTAATGTGTAAGAGAAAGGAAGTCCATAGAACCAGATTTTAACTGGTCAAAGAAATAAAAGTATAGAATTATAGGAACAGAATGTTGATCCGAACATATGATTTTTCACATTAGTTTATATATGTTTTTATTTGGGGATTTTGGTTTTATATGAGTATTCTTTTATAACAATTACCAATACAAAAGGATGTTTTGCATGATAATACATGTATAATGCAGATTAAATTGCTTACTGTCTCTGAGAGGGGAAGGGCAAGCAGGAAGGGAGACAATTTGGATCTTCTAACTTCAGAAAACACATTTTGAAAATTGATATTAACATGTAATTGAGAAAGTAATATATATATCTAAAAGGAATAAAAATAAAGAAGCCTAAAAAGAGTTATCAAAGTCCAATTGCAAGGCGAAAGTCGACTGATGATGGTTCTGGATGTAGTGGATGACTATGGTATTTCAACATCAGATGAATCTATAGGTAATCCACAACACCTGCTTTCACCACCTTCATAACCATTTGAACAAAAGCCATCCTTTCTGCCAGGAGACATCTTCACATGGTGGGGATAGACATCCCCCCTCACTCACCAATGGCTTTGAAGCCTCTCAGTTACTGTCAACCTAGTTTGGCCTGCCTGCTGAGATGGTTTACAATGTTGATGCCATGTTGTATGCTGCAGCTTCTTAGAGCCACAGGTTAAAGTTGGATGGCTGCTGGACACTAAAAGAAAAAAGTCCAGAAAATTCTCACACCAGATATTCTTGTCTTCTCTGAACATCCCACACATCCTATAATTATTATTATATCACTGTTAAATTCCACTGTAAAAATTACTAAATCTTGTTGTAACATGTCACAATATACTAAGTAGTGGTTAGCCTGAATTTGCAGATGGAAGGACATGAGTTTGAATCCAACTTCTTGGACTAGCTTTTTTTTTACTCTCTGGCAACCGATTTCCCTATCCATAAAATAGGGATAATACATGTAGTACTATTGTAAGTCTCCAATAAGATTATATAGATCAGGGGGGCAGCTGGGTGGCTCAATGGAATGAGAGCCAGACCCAGAGATGGGAGGTCGTGGGTTCAAATATGTCCTCAGACACTTCCTAGCTGTGTGACCCTGGGAAAGTCATTTGATCCCCATTGCCTGGCCCTTACCACTATTCTTCCTCAGAACCAATACACAGTATTGATTCTAAGGTGGAAGGTGAAGGCTTTCAATAAAAAACAAAAACATAAAAAATTATATAGATAAAAAACTTCGTAAGCCTTAAAGTTCTATGTAAATGTTAGCTATCACTATTATTTAGCTGATATAGTAAGAAAACAATTCTTGTGCAATTTAATGTTCCAGGATAACATGGTTAATTTAAACTATCCTGTATTTTTTTTAATACAGAACCAATCATGATGGGCAGGGCACACCTATGTCCTAGATGGCTAGACTCACTTATTCCATTGTTTTCATGAACCTTCAGGAACAAACAAGGCTAATGGAATGTGTGCAGTTATAGTTTTTCCTTTGCCAGTTTGCTTTAAAATAGAGTCTAATTAATTCTAAAGGCTGTAATTACTGAGCTCTGTACTTGGAAAAAAAAAACTATGAAAATCAGATACTGTTCTATAATCCCATTCTACTCCACAAATTAAGAAACTCAACTTTTACTAAAGAGAGTCATAATCACATGATATCTAATTTTAATTTAATATCCTTTAGAAATTATATGTTGCACACTATATTATAATAATAATAATAACTAAGATGGTTGTGATGATGATAGAAAGTAACTTTGACATAGTATTTTGAGGTTTCCAAAGCATTTTATATATCCTAGCACATTTGATCATCACAACAACCCAGTGATGTGCCTTATTTAAGAGTTTTATGTTATAGAATCTGATACTCCTTTTCACTATGAAATATGAATGAATTTAAGATTCAAGAAATGATTATCTCATTTTTATTTATTTCACTAAGTATTTTCAAGTTACATGTAAAAAAAATTAGTCATAATTTCTTTCAATTTTGGATTTCAAATTCTCTCACTTCTTCCTGTTCCTCCCCTTTCCTTGAGATAGAAGTGATTTTATATCTATTATATATGTGAAGTATTCAAAATATTTTTATATTAGTCGTGTTACAAAAGAAAACATGGACAGAATAAAACAACAAAAATATAGAAATTTTTAAAGAGTAGTTAGTTTAAAGTGAGAAACATATTGCTGAATGGACACAATTTGAATTTTAAAGTTTAAATACACACACCCACACACACACACACACACACACACACATACATATATATATATATATATATATATATATATATAGAGAGAGAGAGAGAGAGAGAGAGAGAGAGAGAGAGAGATGACATAATTTTTATTATAACATTACTTTTCACTTCCCTCTAAAACTGTTTCTAAAATAAAGTTGAATTTGATGGCCTCTAATGTATCTTCAGCTTTAAAACTTATGACACTATGGCAAGACTTAGGAAATAACAACTTAGGGGCTTTATTATTTGCATTAGAGCAATTTTTCAACATCCTGTTTGCAATTAAGATTCAATCCTGGATCATTCCTGTTGGATTCTGTTGTGGCTAACCCTTGTAGACATCCACTATGGCAAAACGTTGGCTATCAGTGCTGCTGAGCTGGAGGATTTAGTCATTGATGACTCCTAAATCTTTTTATTTATGGTTTGCATTGGGTCTTTTTGCAAGTTGTTATACTCAGTTGCTTTGATCGGTGTTAATATATCCCTGCTGAGTCCTTTTAGAAGTTTAAGCTTCTCACATTTCAAGAAGGAATTCAATTAACAGCAACATTTTGTCAATGAAATCTTCTTACTCCTCTTGTTCCTCTTCTTGAGGGAGTTCAGATCTAACATTCTTTTTGAAGTTGGGAGTGATATTTAATATTAATGATACCTTATTGATATGTTTTGAGCTAAAATTACCCAGGCAAAAATGGTAAGTTTCACATAACATGTAGTAGAAAAATAAAAGTATTTTGAGTCATGGGCCCTTGGTTCAAGTGCCACCTATGAAACTTACCATTATGTAACCTTGGGAAAGTTGCTTTCTCTTTTTTGACCCCAGATATTTCAAATCATATATGAGGTGTTTATAGAGTACATAAACTCTAGGTCCCTCCCAATTTGTGTCTTTGCTTCCTACAATCCTATGAAGACAAAAGTTAATAAGAATAAATAAAAAGTTTATTATACTTAAGTTGATTTTTAAATACATAAGTAAAAAAAGTTTCAAGAGAGTCATGATGAAAAAGGGTATGCACTTCCATAGAAGAAATTGATGGAGTCTGAAAGCAGATTGTAGCATACCACTTTCCATTTTATTTTGTTCATGATTTTTTTTTGTACAAACATCAGTCTTCTTTCACATGATGAATGTGGAAATATATATTGCAAAAAGCACATGTATAACCTAGATAATGTTACCTGCTTTCTCAAAGAGGCAGGAGGAGAAAGAGAAAAAGAGGAAAAGGGTTGCAACATGTAAGAAAATGATTATTAAAATTATATCTACAAAAGAAAATGTAATACAGAAGAGTCCCATAGCTAGACAATAGCTCATATGAAAAAGACCTGAGAATAGGTTGGAAGCTGTAACCTCAAAGCTTACTATGAATCAAATAAATGATATGGTAGATACACACAAAAAAAGCAACTGTGATTAAGAGAAGTATGGTACTGGATCTGAAATATTCTTTAATTCTTGGTAAAATGTAACAAGAAAAAAAAAACTCAAAAATGCCTAGAGGTGGTCCACCAGGATGTCGAAGGAATTGGAATGCCTAAAATGTAAAGAATAGTGTAGGAAATTGTTGATGTGTAGTCTAGAGGAAAGAAGACTTTAGTAACATAGAACGTTTGTATTTAAGAATTTGAAAAACCATCACATATCAAGGTGATAGTAGTCCTATATCCTAAGAGATGAGGCTTTGGACTCAGAGTCAGGAAGAATTAAGATCAAATACTGCTTTATACCAGTAAGGTAACTTAGGGCAAGTCACCTAGCAAGTAAAATTGTGATAATATAAGAATTTAACTCACAGTGTTGTGAGAATTATTTGAAATATCTAATTTCTAATAATATCTAATATATATCTAAATATATAATAATTTGAAATTATCTGAAAAGAGCTTTACAAAATTTAAGGTATTGTTATCAACAGAAAATTATTTTGTTTGCTAAGATTTTTCATTCCTGATATATGAGCAGCCCTATGAAATTACATTGATATTAAGACAATTCACATTTTGTTATGACATTCCTTATTTAGAATCTTATTTTCCTTTTTTATGAGTTTAAACATCCACAAGCAGCATATGGGAAATTGGTCAGCCTTTCTAATAAGAATTCCCTAATCTCTAATTGAGAACACTGAGCATATATTGTAGCATAGGGATTTTTTTGGACATTATCATCAGCACAGAAACAAAAAGGAAACTGGTTTGAATTAAGCTACAGGTTTCAGCTTCACAAAAATTGTCTGAATCTATTTTTACTTGATTCAGAAACTCTATCAATGAAGATTCAAATTCAAATAAAAACAAGGGACAGCAACAGTTTACATTTTTATTTCACATTTCAAAACACGGGGTTATAATTATGTCTTATTGACTCATATCAGACAGAGAATATAAATTGCTTTCTTTTGGTTTATGAATTAATGTTCCTGCTGATTCATAAGTGGACCAACCTCTTGGGATATAATGCTAGGATGATGCACAATAGTTAATATATTTCTAGCTAATGAGTCATTTAGTACTTTCTCAGTTATAGGGACAGAGAAATAGTTTTATAAGACCCAAGATGAAGTAATGGGAGGAACTTTTACATTCAAGGTTTCATGATCTTAAATGAAGAAATAAACAAGGTAACATGTAGACTTTAAGAACACAGTTATATCAAAGGCAAGGTATAGTGCAGTTACTTTGACTTCAGTATAAAAGAAGTTTTAAAAATATTTTCCTTCTTGCCTAGGGAATCTAGGGTTTGGAACTTGGATACTTGTATTGGCTGTGATTTAGTGTGCTGAGAAAACGTGTTATTTTTAAAAGTCAATTATTTTGCTAATGGTACACCAACATGTGTGAAACTTCCAGTTTGGGATGCAAAGATTTGGCTGGCAAGAATTCTTATCTGTAACTAGCATGGGGTCCACCTAAATAGATTTCAATATATATTTCCCACCAATCCCAGTCTTCTTTGGGGGGAAACATGATCTTTCTAGTTACTTATTTTTTATAACTTTAGTCTCCTTCCCAAAACTTCACTATCATGCACTTTAAATATCTAATCAGTTACCAATTTTATTCTATTCTATTTCTAAAACATCTCTCCCATATATCTCCTCTCTAATCATTCAGCCACTCCCCAATTTGAGTCCCTCATTCTCTCTCCCCCAAAATATTACTATAGTTTTCTATTTGGTCACATGACAAAATTTGTTCTTCCTACAATCCATTCTTCATATAACTATCAAAGTGATTTTTAATGCACAAATCCAATTATGTATCACCCACCCAGATACTCAGTAAAGTTCAATGGATCCCCTACAAACTCTCAAATATAAATCTTTCTGTTTGGCCTCTAAATTTCTTCAGAACCAGGCTTTTGGTAACCTTTTTAAACATTACTCCCCTCTATCAACATTGCATTCATTCACAGTAATCTACTTATTGCTACACAAGCACAGTGATTAATTCTTGTATCTGTACTTTGCAGTGGATGTCTCCAATGCCTAGAATGCCCTTCTTTTTCATTGCTACCTCTCTTGGAATACTTTTTATACTTCAAGAGTCAATTAAATTGCCACATTTGATTTGAAGCTTTTCCTTCATTATCCAAAAGGGATAATGCCTCCTTCTTGAAAAAGTATTGAAACTACATTGTGTCCAGTATTCATTTATATATTTTACATGTATATGTGTGTATGTGTGTGTTTATTTAATACCTACCTTCCTTCCCCTATATAATAAACATAGAATACATATTCTTACTAATTATCATATTATGAGTTTGATTGCATCTTTGGAGTCTCTACTTTATAGTCATCTAGGTCATTACTAACCATGAATATAACACAATGTTCTGTTGTAGGCATTTTTCTCTTCTGTTTCTCTAATATCTTTTCAATTTCCACGGATTCAATTATCTTTTCTAGGAAGATTATTCTCAAAGATAATTTATCTGGCTCTAACTTCTCTACAGGCATCTAATATTACATTTCCAACTGCTTCTTTGACATCCAAAACTGCATGTTTCACACATATTCAATCTCAAAATATTCAGAATTGAACTTATTATCCTCTCTCTCCAAACTCTCTTTTTACTAATTTCTCTAATTTCACAAAGGCATCACAATTCCCCTGACCACAAGTGCTCTCAATCTGGATGTTATCCTTAGTTCCCCACTTTCTTCAGTCTCCTCTCATCATCTCATAAGTGGACTGTTACAATAGATTCAAGATTGTCTTCTGAATCTCAAATCTCTTCCCATTCCAGTACATATGTAACTCAGCTATCAAATTAATAAACCTTAGTATCTTTATATTATTTTATGACCAAATATAATATTTTCTCTTAGACTTCCAAAATTCTTCATAACACAGACCCCTGCTAACTTTGTAGTCTTCTTATGTCTTTACTTCATGTATTCTGGGATCCAATGTCATTGGCCTCCTTTTTTATTTTTCCTACTAAATATTCCATCTTCCAACTCTATTAATTTTTGCTAGCTATCTTACCTGCCTAGGACACTGTCTGTCCTCATTTTCATCACATGATTTCTTTAAAATCTCAGCTAAGAGACTACATTTTTTGCAATCAATCCTTCACAATAATCTTTACTTTTACAGTCTTCCCTCTGAGATTTACCCCAATTTATCCTGTATATATTATATTTTTGGACAGTTGTTTTGTATATTATTCCTCTCATTAAATTGTGAAGTCCTTGAGAATGGAGAGTGATTTTTTTCTCATTCTTTCTATTCTCATTACTTAGTATAGTGCCTGACACATGGTAGATGTTTAATCAATACTTATTGACTTGAGCAAGCAAAAATGGTATGGCAATTTCATGAGATCCAGAAAATTTCTGTTCTTATATTACATATACTTCTATCTCAAATTTTACTACTAACTCTATTTCTTTGAGTGATTCATTTCCATTTATTCGGAGGCCATCTGTAAAAATGCAAAACCAAAATGAAATAAAGCCATTAAGACAAACAAAACCACTTTCTTAGATGGACAAATGAAATCCCCTAATTTATTAGTACTTATGAGTTTATTTACTTTTCCCCTAAGAGCAGGCAGTTCAAACACACTAATCCATATGTGTGTTTGGGGAAAATGAATGATTGTGATAATAATAGTTTAAAATAATGAATTAAAAATCCATACAATCACAGATAATATCTTAATAATTAAAGGAAAGAAAGGGCACAAGAGAAAAAAATGCCAAGGTCTGAACAAAAAATTCATTCATAGAAATTATATATATATATATAATTTTTTATTGTTACCAGTAGTTTAGTGTGGTATTGTCATTGAAACTGTTTTCTGAATACTAATACAGTGACAAAGGCATATTTATTTAAATTAAACCTTGTTTTTATTTTTTATATTTTTTTCACTACTGTATTCTAATCAGAAATCTGTTTCAGAAGAATGATTTCAAGGATAAGATTCTTCAGAGGTCCCTAATCCCATATCTATTTTTTAAGAATGATTTTAGTCATTTTTCTTTACAAAGTATGCCTTCTTCTGAGTATATCCTTTGAAATGTTCACTGCTCTTCAGGTCACAAAGGAACAAATCTTTCAAAGTAGCCATGCTAGCTTAGCCCTTGGAGAGCAGAGAGGGCAGAAAAGAAGGTCAATCGCTGTGAATTTAAAATAGAAAAAATGTGTTTCTCAAGACATATCCATGTTCAAGTAGTATATATTCACATCTCAAAAAAATAGCATGTTCCTGTTTTTAATGTAAAGTTGCTGCTCTCCTGCAGTCTCCTAGGATCCATGACAGTGCTACCAATTGAATTGCTCCATTCTACTGTGACCAAAAGAATTATGAACATTTTAGTCAGGATTCCATGAAGGTGAACAAGAGCTATGGCATTGGCAAAAAGAAGAAAACAAAAGTGACACAAAATTCTTCATGACAAAAATGAAAAGCAAAAAATTAGTTAAACTTTGTAATAAGTTTGAAAAGAAATATCTTGACAGAAAAAATACCTGTTTCCATTTGAAGACTCTTGAGGACACTAAAATAGCTTAGTATCTAATATAATAATAATAATATTAATAGCAGCTAACAATTTAGTAGCACTTACTACTTATCAGACATTTTAAAGAATATTATCATTATTATTCTATGAGATATTCACACTGGCCTTGTGAAGTAGATGCTATTAAGCCCCATTTTATAGCTGAGGAAACTAAGGCAAACAGGTTAAATGATTAGCTTAGGGTCACCCAGCTAATCAGTGTATATAAAGCAGCATTTAAACTCGGGTTTTCCTGACCCCAGACCTGGTGTTCTATTGATTAATAAATGCTTAATATTAGGGTGCTGAGCCTCCCGACCACATTTTATTTGTTACAATGCCATACCATGCATAAGTAAATAATTATGATAACTCAGTGCAGAATATGACCTAGATATATTAAGAATTGGAATTCATAGAGAGTAAGAATAGAAGTTTCAGAGGAAAAAGTTTTTAAATTGGTCAATCTCTTATTCCCTCCATTTTCATACCTACAAGAAGATATAGTAAGAGATAATACATTTAAATTAACAATGGACAGATTTAAATACCTAGGAGTATATCTTCAAGACAAATTTGGAAATTATATGAGCATAATTATGATACATTTTATGCTAATAAAATCAAATTTTAATAATTGGAAAAAGAAATTTTTCATTTGTGGGCAAAGATAATATAATAAAAATGAGTCTCATGTAAATTAATGTACTTATTTAATCCTATCACAACCAAATTACCAAAAAATTAATCTACTTAATATCCATAATGTTTGCCACATGAACAGTGCATTTGCTTTTTGTTTCACAAACTTCCATGATGACATTCTTCAAGCATAATCTCTTATTTTAGGTTCCTCATTTAGTGTGTTTGGAGTTTGCTTCTACCACTCTCATCATTTTCTTCTGAAAGTTTTATAGCACTTCATCATAAAATGCTTTATCATGGTAATGTGAACACCATGTCTTCAGTTCATAAATTCTAGTATATCCTACTTACTGAGAAGGTTTATAGTTCAAGCAACCTACCAAGTCTGCTTTCTGAGCATCAGACTCAAATTTCTTATGAGAAAATGAGAAAGGTCCTCATTAGCTGATTCATGACTTTGAGATCAATTCTTAGTTTATGTGAAGCAATTCTTAAAATAAAGAATATAAATACACAAATGAATATAATAGAAATTAATCTACTTAATATAAAATATAAATTAATTTTTAAAAATTCAAATCACCATCCAGAGATGTTTTTGATGATAAGTATGCTAATTTAAGCTATTATATCTTAATTATCAATAACATTTTATTTTTCATTTGGACATTTTAATCCTTTTCTTCTCAGTTTTTAAAGAGATGAATGTACATATAAGCAAGTTCTACCCAAATGAGAAAAATTCAGTGAAACTTTGAAAGAAGGGATTGTAAAAAATATTTATACAAGTTCTATAGCCATTAGATTAATAAATGCCTCATTTTTCATTCAATAAAATTCATTAGTGTTTTTTATAATTTTAGTTTAATGTCCTAAATTAATTTTTTAACAATGCCTTGGGACAGGAACCATTTATCAATCTGCAAATGGCTCCATTTATTATTTTGTACATTCTTCACATAACTGTCTATTCTATTCTCATATCATTCCAAAATTTAAAAAAAATTAAAAGGTATTTATTACAGATTTGAACAGTTTATTTGATTGGAACATATTATTATTCTTACACTATGTAGATTTAAATATTGCAAACAGACCAATTACATTTTGGATTGTGTTCAAGTGATGACCATCTTGTGAGAACTCATTGAGTATTTATGAGTAAGAAGGAAGCATATGATATTTTGTAAAAATCTCTAATACAGATCTATACTTCACAAAGAGGAAACTGGTGGACAGGCATTAGGAGAATCAAGGTTATAGATATTATTTTAATGAAACAGAGTTTGGAGAGTGATTTCAGTTCACCTGTTTAACTTAAAGGAAACATTATTTACAAATTAGAAATCTATTTGCTTTCAAAGGCTTTCATAACCTGGGCTTCTAATTTTGATTAATCATAACATAATAATTAAGAGACTAGTTCAAGTGAATATGTGGTTTTAAAATTGTGGCAATATAGGCGTGGCTTTTAGATTATCAAATGTGTTTGCTTTCCTTCTGAGAAGATCCAGTCAGGATTTCAGAGATTAGATAGTGCTCTCTATTCAAAACTAATTAATAATATAATTTATTATGTTTTTGTATATTGTCATTAACATCAAAAGTCCCATTATCAATACTTCCATTTCCACATGAATGATTGGATCTATGCTTAGGGTCTATATTGCATTTACCAGAAAATAGGTGCCAGCTTCGATTAAAGGGGGAAAGTATTATATTTGCTGTCTAAGGTCCTGAGTTGAAAATAATGTCATGAAAATTAACAAACAGATCTCTGAAAAAATATACAGAAGATAGTTAAGTTTAATTTGCATTACGAACATTTTTTCCATTACTTTTTTAAGATTAGACAAACAAAAGAATTATAAAAATAGGTCTTATTTGGTAGCATTTGCTGTTCTAAAAGGTTTCAATGCTTTCACAAAAAACTGAAGAATGGACTTTATAGAGAGAGCCAGTTCCAGTTAACTTCAGAATACCCTTGGTTCAAATACAGGCTCTGCAACCTATTTGTTATGCTATTTTGGGCACATTATTTCCCTCATTAACCCACAGTTTGTTCACACATAAAAGTGGGTTACTTTCTAAGGTGCCTTCTAACTTTAACATGTTTTCTCAACTTGGTATGATGATCTGCCTTGTATAATTAGGTAGTTAGTGCATATTAAAATAAAGAAGATGAGTTAAAACCACACTCCAAATGAATTTCAGTCTTTTCCATTCTCTCCTTGTACTTTGTGCTCCTGAACATTCCAGTGCTATTTCCTTGTTCCAAGCTCCCAACTAAGATCTTCATGAAACTAATGATGCCTGCTATATCTGCAATAGCCCCCATTCCATAGTTACCTTAGTTTGATCAATGAGACCGAGGACTGTGAGAACCAAAGAATCCTAGATCTTACATTGTAAAGGAGTTAGCCCAAATTACTCATTTTTCAAATGGCATTTTCTTATGGCAACAAAGGTAGAAAGCCAAACTCCAAAATCAAAGTTCTTTGCACTAAATCATATATGTAATCTACGAAAGAATTGATAAATGTTGTTAACAAGAATTTCCCATTATGATGCAGTGAGGATTCTCCTACTGACACAATTCCTTATAGGTCTCTGTTACTTTAGAAATTTGTAAAGGCATTTCTTTTGCTTTGAGACATTACAAATACATCTATTCAGAGTACCTTTAGGCATACAAAATTGGTCCTGGGAAGAATAATAAAATTCCCCACCAACATACATAAATAGAAAGACTGGTGTCAGAAGAAATATGACAGAATGAAGAGGGACAAATCTGATGTGAATTCATTATTTAACATTCATATTATTTGGATTCATTTAAGTTGTTTCATTATGATGGAATCATTCTGTTCAATCTCCTGGACATGTTTCTTTACATTTCTATTTTATGTTACCTAAGTGTGGAAAATTCTGAACAACTGTTCCTCAGATAGATTCAATTTAATATTACCATTTTGAAAAGTAAGGGTTTCACATTAGGAATAAATATTCCCTACAGAAATAATCAGTGGTATTGCATTTCATGTCCTAGTTAAGGATGGTGCCTACAATATCCTTTGAAAGTGGCTTATTTTGCACATGGGGGAATTGGGGCTTGGCAAAACTATGAAATAGAAAACTGTTTTAATGACTGTACTCTTATGTTCATTTCTCCTCTTCTCTTCTGTGGTGATTGCTCCACCCCCTCACATAACCAGGCCTTTAGTGCTTGTCCAATTGGATATATCCTTATCATGCAGAGCTGATTATAATCATGCATTATTTAAATTGATAATTGGTTAAGATAATAAACTAATAGAACACACATTGCTGTCCTCAGAAGATGGTTTAAAGATTAGATGGTTAATTTCAGAATCTTCCTTTCTGAATTCTCTCAAAAATAATTAATGTACATTTTAAGCACTTTAATCATTTTTCAATTTTTTTAAAAAATATTTTAATAACAAATTCCACATAAACTTCCCAAAGTTTTATGATTTATATCATCTCCCTCTTTTCTTTCCTCCCTCCTCCCTGAATTGACAAGCAATTCAGTCTGGGTTATACATATATTACCAAGCAAAACACATTTCCATATTACTCATTTTTATAGGTGAGTGATCTTATAAAACCAAAACCCTAAGTCATAATAAGTGACAAATCATTTTACTCCAAAAGTTCTTTCTGCAGAAGCAAATAGCATTCTTTTTCATAAGTCCCTCAAAATTGTCTTGCAACATTGTATTGCTCTTAGGAGGAAAGTCTTATCATATTTCATCATTCTACAACATTTCAGTTACTGTGTATAAAAATGTTCTCCTGGTTCTGCTCATTTCACTCTGCATTAGCTCAAATAGGAGTTTCCAGTTCTCTCTGAAATCATCCTGTTCCTCATACCTTATAGGTCAATATCACCATCATATACCAAATTTGGTTCAGTCATTTCCCAACTGAGGGACAACCCTTTAGTTTCCAATTTTTTGCCACTACAAAAAGAGAAGCTATAAATATTTTTGTACAAACAGGTCCTTTCCCACTTTTATTTTTATTTCTTTGTGATACAGACCTAGTAGTAATATTGCTTATCAAAAGGGATGTATTATTTTATAATCCTTTGGGCATAATTTCAAATTGGCCTCCAGAATGGTGAAATCAATTCACTACTCCACCAGAAATGCAATTAATGTCCCAATTTTGCCATATTTGCCTCAATATTTAGCATTTTCCTTTACTGTCATATTGGCCAATCTAATGGGTATAGGTGGGACCTAAGAGTCATTTTAATTTGCATTTCTCTAACCAAAGGGATTCAGAACAGTTTTTTTCTTATTATTATTGATAGTTTTGATTTCTTTATCTGAAAACTGCTTATTCTTAGCTTTTCACCATTTATATATTGGGGAATGACTTTGAATCTTAAATTTTTTACTTAATTCTTTATATATTGTAGAAATGGAACATTTATTAAAGAAATTTGTTATAAAAATTGTTTTCCCATTTTGTTGTTTCCCTTGCCTTCCAGAATATCACATTCCAAATCTTCTACTACTTCAATGTGAAAATTTTCAGATATGAAATGTCAGTGTTAAACTGTGTGAACCTGACTGGGGATCTATGATATCTTAATTGTTTGTTTCTGGCTGATTGCAGTATTTTCCCCTTGGCTTGGGAGCTCCTGAACTTGGCTGTGACATTCCCTGGAGTTGTCCTTTGGGGCCTTATTGCAAAAGGTAATCTGTGGATTCTTTCAATTTCTATTTTTTCCTCTTGATCATGAATATTAGGGCAGTTTTCTTGAACAATTTCTTGCAATATGATGTTTAGGCTTTTCTTTTTTTTTTTTTGTACATGACTTTTATGTAGTCAAATAATTCTTAAATGATCTGTCCTGGCTTTATTTCCCAAATCAGTTGATTTTTTCAATGAGATATGAAATATTTTCTTCTATTTTCATTCTTCTTATTGTTTCTTGATGTCTTGCAAAGTCATTAGCTTCTATCTGCCCAATTCTAATTATATACTGAATTTCATCCATGACCTTTTCATCCTCCTCTTCCATGTAGTCCATTCTACTTTTTATGTTATTCTTTTCTTCACTAGGTTTTTAGGCTCTTTTTTTCAGTAGGTCAATTCTGCTTTTTAAGAAAAACTTTTGTGCCTCTCTTTCCAGTTGACCAACTTTGCTTTTTAAGCTGTCACTTACTTTTCATACTACTTTCATTCCTTTTCCTCATTTTTCTTCAACATGTCTTATTTGATATTTTAAATTCCTTTTTGATTTCTTCTAATACTTAAGGCCAATTCCTGTTTTATTTTTTGAAGTTTTGTTTGTAGTTGCTTGGATCTCAACTTTCCTCTGTTGATT
The DNA here is from genome assembly GCF_027887165.1 of Monodelphis domestica. NCBI lineage: Eukaryota > Metazoa > Chordata > Mammalia > Didelphimorphia > Didelphidae > Monodelphis > Monodelphis domestica. Next base: position 197,282,305 of record NC_077231.1, read on the forward strand.
ATTCTCTTTTTTGTTCCCATAGAAGTTTTCAAGGGTTATGTGTTTTTTCTGTAGTTCACTCATTTTCTGAGGCCTTCCCCCCCCCCTTTTTTTGGCCTGTTGATATGGAGTTCTGCATGCTCTTTGTTGTTTCTGTCTCTTCTGTTTACTCGAGCAGTAGACACTTTAAAGGTCCCAGCCTAATGGACTTCTTGGCCTTACTGTGGGCTGGTGTCAGGGCCTGAGACTTCATTGAATGTGTCTGAGGTGTTCTTTTGCTGATGTAGCCCCTGTCCCAGGATAATGAAGTTAGCATATGATGATTGCAGAACCTAGCACAATAGGTGGTAGGGTGGTTAGCCAGTACTCCTCTGTATGAAGTTTCGATTATCCTGCAGCAGTACCCCCTTATCTTGTGAAAATCAACTTTTTCCATCTATATTTCAAGTTGTGTTCACCAGAATTGCCCCCTAACTCCATATTGGAGTTGGGTTTTGATTGCTGTCATTCTGATGTGCTTTTTAAAGATTGGTTTGGAACTATTATGAGTGATTTCAGTTCTTTCTGCTAATAAGCACCACTTGGCTCTGCTCCTGCATTGTGCCTATTAAAAGTGTCCTTTACAAAATTCTCTTATACAAAAAATAACTAGTGGCCTATCAAAATAGATCTTAGAAAAGCAGATAGATTAATATTTTGGGATAATGTGATCTTGTGAAAAGCCTCACATTCTAGAGTCATCATTTCTTCCCTACCCCTTCATAAAAATATGCACAGGAATTGTGGATGTTTTCCTCCTTACCCCTAAATTCTCCTGAGTCCTTAGTTTTAAGCTCTATCTGTATATACTACATCAACCTGTTTATTTTTCTTTACCTTTTTAGAATAACAGGATCATATGTCTAAAGTTGAGAGAAACTTCAGTGACCTAGTCTGCCTACCTTATTTGGCAAATTTAAGCAAATGGGTCTCAGAGAAATTATTTGTCCAAGATCATACTGGTAGTAATTCCAGAGTTAGACTTTGAATACAGGTTTTCTGATTTGAGAATCAGTGCTCTTTCTATTGCACAGACCCAGAAACAGCATACAAAATGCCAGAGATTTTTGCTAAGCAATAACACAAAGGATATATATAAAGCTCTCAATCTGTCATCTCCTTTTCACTCACTGTGCTCTGATCCCCAGTGACCCATAGCCTTCTTAGCTCTTACCTATATAGCCTTTCCACCAAGGGTACCTCAATTCATGGTCAGAAGAGCCTCTATGAAACAGGACATTTGGGCTCCTAAAGGAAGAAAAGGGAATAAGATCATGTTGGCTATTAGACCTAGCATCTAAATTAAACAAATCTTTAGCCCATGACCCTAATTTCCTACTGTTTTGAATGGAATCTTCTTGCTAAAGCTCTTCCTTTCCTATCCTTTCCATTAACTGGGGATGGTAAAACCTAGATTTCTTCTAAATACATAACATACCTCTTGGAACTTACTTTTCTGTTGACTTTTCTTCTCATAATTCCTGACACAGGGACAATGGAAGTGACTAATATAATGAAAATGACTGAGATGACACACACAATGAGGTGATACTTATTTTTCTAAGGAATTGAATTCATTTAATCTCCTCCATCTGAACTGTAGCATAGCCAAATTACTGGCACCTAGTATTAATTTAATAAATGCTTATTGTAGTCCCATTTTTACTTTTATATGCATTATATATAATTACTTCGCCCATTATAATTGGTTATCATCAGTATTTTTTATTCCAAATGTCATTAACCCTGAAATTCATTTATTGATGACTAATAAAATTATATAGTAGAAAACCTGTGTTCTTCAATAACTATAAGATGAAATGAAATTAGATTTATGGAGGTTTATTCCAATAGAATTTCAGATTTTAAGATCAAAGGAATATTAGAGATTTTTATTCTATTCAATAATTTTATAGATAACTAAACTGAGGTTTATATACATGAAATGATTTGAACAGTTGAGGGAAAGTTAGGATTTTTTAACACAAATGCATTTTTTAATAATAGAATAATCTTTAGTGAGTAATTAATGAGTTCTGAGAGATACATTATGAATTAAATAACTAAAAATAGTTCATATATACTATAATTTGCCATGTCATAAACACAATCATCCTTTCTGAAATTGTTATGAAACTACATAGTAACTGGACAATGACAGATAAATAGAAGGCTAACTAAAGTAGAAGAATTTCAAGATAACTTGATAAATTATTTCTCATAGTAGATTCCAATTATATTCCTGTTCAGACCAGACAAAGAAAATATCTTGTATCGTGTAACCAAATTTATGATTCAATAGATGTAAGAGGAATTTTGTGGTTTCCTCTAAAATATTCTGATTTTTTGTTAGAAAACATGGTGGGGGGAGATACAGGGCACTAAAATAATTTTCATTGGAAACAAAATCAAATGCACAAATGTTAGGTATTTTTGTCAAGAGTCTTAGAGAAAATCTAAGCATTTTTACTTGTGAATGAAAGGATGCCTTAAAATTATTATTGCACTGTGAATTGAAATAATTAGAGAATACACATAAACACACATGCATTTATAGTGGTAAAATCATGAAGAGTTTCTGTTGACTCAAAGTAAACTGCTGTTTGTAGGTATTTTTTTAAGCTACAGATTTTTTCCCCAAGTGTGTAATCTATTGAAAATTCTGAATTACAATTGAAAATTGAATTTTAAACTAATCTTTCACTTTTGTTGAACTTGCTCAAAAATGTGTTTTCAAAATGTATACTCAAAATATTTACTCAAAAAAGTATTCTTAAATATTTTAATAATTTTTATATTTTGCCCCCAAATCTTTAATTAGTTATTCCACAAAATAAAGAGAATAACTGAAATTATTTTTACATGTGATTATTTTTAGTATTTCACAGATTGGACTTAACTTTTTAAAGCATGGTATTCATCATGGGATTGAAAATTCTAGGTGAAGCATGAGGGAGGATTTACCACAAAAAATCTGAGAAGAAAAATAAGGGACAAAACATAATGCCATGAAAAAAATGGAAACCCAACCTTATCTGTATTGTCTAAGACATTATTTCATTCTCTCATATCTGTACATTTATTTTGTAAGTCAGAATCCATAATTCACTTAGATGTTTGAAGATTTTCCCCAACTCTGACACGAGTGATAATAAAATATTTAGTAGTACTTTTAAGACGATTTGCCAGCTTTTCTTGTAACATTACCTATCCATAGATGTTTATATTTTTAAAAAGTTTTATGAATCAAAATAATTATTATGCAATTTCTTTTCTTTTCAGAGAAACAATCAATAACTGTAAAAAATTGCAGTGATGAGACAACATACTGAAAATTGTGGTATGCAACCAAAGCATATTTTGGAGAAAATTCATATCATTATATGCTTAAATGAATGGAGCATGTAAAACTCCTACTTAAAGCTAAAATAACATCCTAAAAACCATAGGAAAGATTAAATAAATAGAAAGTTTTTTAATTTAATCTACTAAATAATATTAGGAGCTTTTTTTTTCTTTTTTAATTCAAAATATTTTTCCATGCTTACATGATTCATGATCCCTACCATCTCACTCTTTCCTCTTTTCTCCCAAATCCAACAAGTAGCTGCACTGGGTTATATATGTAACATTGTTCAAAACTTATTTCTGTGTCATTGATATCTGCAGTAGCACAATCCTTTAACATCAATACCCCAATAATATCCCTATCACATTATATGATCAATCACATATTTTTGAATGCATTTCCATTTCCACAGTTATTTCTCTGGATATGGATACTGTTCTTTCTCTAAAGTTCCTCTGAATTATCCTGGGTCATTTCATTGCTGCTATTAGAAAAGTCCATTACATTCGATTGTGCCACAGTGTGTCCATCTCTGTGTACAATGTTCTCTTGCTCCTTTAAATTCCTGGATGTCTTTCAAGTTCACATGGAATTCCTCCAGTTCATTATTCCTTTTAGCACAATAGTATTCCATGAACAACAGATAACACAATTCATTCAGCAATCATTCCCCAATCAATGGATATCCCCTCATTTTTCAGTTTTTTGCTACCACAAAGAGTGAGGCTATAAATATTTTTGTACAATTTTTTTTCTTTATTATATCTTGTGAATCTTAAAACTTCTCAGACGCTACCTTAGAACATTTGGTTAAGGCTATTCCCCATTTAAACAATGTAGGTACTTGATCAAGAATGTATTGGGAATGTTAACATTACTGCACCCATACTTAGGCATACTTTAGGGGAAGATAAAGTTATAAAACTCCTTATTGAAAAATGAAAAAGTCCCTAACTCATACTAATAGTGAGGCCAAAACCTTAATCTAGGTCTATTTTTAGATCTAATACAAAAGGATGCTAAGTACCTATGAATGTCAAATTAATCACTAAAAGGTCAAGCAACTTACAAAGGGCAAGCTTAGCAAGAGGTATAAAGTTTTAGTCTACTCAGGGAAGTTGATAACAAAAGAAGATGTGAAATAAGAATGGACAGTCCTGTGGGGAAAGTCTACTATGATTGGTAGATGTGAAATTTAGGGGAGGTGACATAAGAGAAATTTCTCTTTAAAAGGAGCTGGCTCTCTGAACTTAGAGTGAGTTCAGTCTAGTTGGAGTTCGGATTAGTTGGAGTCCACAGTCAGGGAGCTTGGAGTTATCGCTGAACTTAGTTGGAGGTGGAGGAGTTCGGAGCTGGATCTCTGAACTCAGTTCAGGAGTTGAGGATTTCAGAAAAGGACTAGAGTTTTGCTTGGGACAAATCTTGTGGTGAGTTGATAAAAGACTGACTAGTCTCTCTTAAGGCCCAGGCCAATTGGCCTAGGCCCTTCCTACTATAAACTCATCTCTCTACTCTTTTTCTTCCCTTAATTCTTTCATTTATATTAATTTAAAATCTCCATAATACCCAGCTGACTTGGGTATTTTTTTCATATTTGGGTGTTTTTCCCATGGCGACAACTTATTTTTTATTTAAATCAAGACACTAAAAATTATCTTTACCAATGTGGCCAAAACCTTAGTTTGGCCATTTACACATTTTCACGGTCACAATCTTTAGAGTACAAAACCAACAGTGGTATGACTGGATAAAAGAGCAGACATTCTTTTAAAGCCCTTTTCGCATAATTCCAAATTGCCCTCCAGAATGATTGGACCAATTCACAACTTCAACAGCAGTGTGTTGGTGTCCCAATTTTGTCACATCCCCTATTTTGCAATTTCTAAAGTGGTAAAGAAATAATAATTGATATGTTTAATATCATCTTCAATGAAATCACAACTAAACTCTTCTGGCACCTCACTGTGCTTACCATGGAGTGAGACATAAAGTATTTAGACAATTTGCATGTATGTGTGTGACAGAATCATCTGGAAATTTCATATATCTTTTCAGAATTTTCTTTGGCAAACATCAAGAAACTATTAAGTACATAGCTGGTGGAAGTATCTGCTATAATTTATGTAGAAACAGAAAATTTCCCTCAGCAAGTAAAAGAAAAAAAAAACACTCATGTATTCAGCTTTTATCAGAGGAACCAAATGCAAATTGCTCCTTAACTTCGGTAAAAACAGCCAAAGGAACAAGTCATTTCAAATATGATATTATGAAATAATAACATGAAGCTTACAAAAAGTTAAAAAACACTTATTTTGACATGAAAGGGCTTGTAACTTTATTGTACCCATGCTTAGATGGACCTCCAGTTAGATAGCCATATCAATTTTAAATTATCTTTTCTTTAAATGGTCTTCTTTTTGAAGAAGGCTGTGTGGGATGGGGTGGGGGAAGATGATCAGATCTTCTGTGTTTCAATAATACTCTAGTTTTTCTTAGTTTCTTATTTTAGTGGCTTCTGAGCCATAGTTTTTGGCATTATTGTATTTATAGTTACTACTTTATTTAACTCAAATGAAGATTGGAAATTGAGAATGGTAGCAAATAATCTTATTATATCAATAATAAAAATGGACAGCAAATAACATAGAACATATTTAGATCATATTGTATTTTAGTGTCCCTGAATTTTAGAACTAAGGAAACTGGGATACAGAAAGTTAAATAATATCCCCAAGGACTAACAGCTAGTTAATATCAGAGGTGGAATTTGAATCTAGCTCTTCCTGGGTTCCCAAGTTCAATGCTCACTCTACTAAGTTATGCTTATAATAAATAAGATGACAAATGCAGAGCTGGATGGGATCTCAAGGGACATGAAATCTAATCCTTTTTCAGGAAATTGAAGCTCAAAATAGTTAAATGATTTCTCCAAAATCATAGTAATCTTATCAAGAGCCTAGAAGACTTTTGACAGCTTCCAAATACTTAATAGAAAAATAAGATGGGCTAGTCTTGCAGCAAGAAAGATACCCAAGATATAAACAATGTTACTGTCTCATGTCCAGTAATCAAAATAAGGTTCCCAAACATAGTAGGAGGAGGTTTTGTGGAGGATTTATGGGAATAAATGGGTATAAGTAGTATTGAATAGGAAGAGATAAATGGCTTGGGAGAGGGACTGGAAAAAGAGAGTTTATATATTTAAGTACTAGAGGGATTGGTTTTATCTTGTTTTGTGGCATGATGATGATGGTGATGATGATGATGATAATGATTTGTATGATTTCAATGGTGTAGAAAATTTCTACTGAGGAAACAGTTACCAGTTCAGACTGACCATTGTTTTGCAATTTAAATGCTAGAAAGCTAAGCTACAGATATTGATGGGTTGACTTCCCAAGGGACATAGAACAAGTATGTGTCAGAGGCAGGATATAAATGCAAATCTTCCTGATTTGTCTGCCATCTATCATTATAAACCAAGCCTGTATATGAATTCTTTTGAACTTGGCATAACTCAACAGGCCTGAAATCCAGAGATGCATATTTCTTTTGAGAACGTCTTCCAAATGAATCCTCTAAGATGACTTCAGGCAGGGAAATCAACCAAAAGGCTATTGCAATAGCCCAGGCATATGCACTAGGGTAATTAACACCATTAAAAGAGAGAAGAGAGCACTAACATACTGTCAACATAGAATATACTGCACTTGGAAACTAATTAAAAATGGGGGAGCAAGTAAGAGACAGGAGTAGAGGATGAGGTTTTTATGTGTTAAGTATATTAAGAAAGGCAAAAAACATCCCCACAAAGTTAAGTCACTTAAATTCTCTTTATGTAGCTTTCTTCATTTGGAAAAAAATATTGCTTAGTACATCTCACTCATTTTGGAGAATCAAATGAGATATTATATGAAAAAAAACTATAAATGCTTAAAAGGTTATATAAAAGTATTATTATTCTATTAAAAGATTAATTTAAAACTCAATTGTATTTGAGAATTTTCCAACCTCTCATAGAAGGAATAATTACTCAATACAATATCAATCAAATGAAATGAGAATTTTTAGCCTAAAGAAGAGAAGATTCACTTTTAACAGGAGAGGTGACTTCGGGTATTGGACAGGGTGTTATGCAGAGGAAAAAATCAATTTCCTTTGCTGGCTCTAGAGGGCAGAGTTTCAATGAGATTTCTTTAGACTTAGTGTTAAGCAAGAGGAAAAAAAAAATAAAACAAAAAAAAACCAAAACAAAGAAAATAAAAACTTTCATATAATTAAAGCTGTCCAAAAGTGGAATGGGTAGCTTTAAAAGTGGTGGTTGGCTTTCTCACTCTAAAGGTATTTGAGGAGAGTCAGGATAATAAGTGGTCAGGCATGCTATAGAGGAGATTACTTTTATATATCAGTTGAACTTGGTGACTATTGTGATCTCCAATGCACAGTTTGTGATTTTCTTGTTCAAGTCATTATGCATTCAATACCAATGAGTAGGTGCCATTCATTTTGCTAGATGCTGGAAATTTGAAGACGTTATACTACTAATGGCTCAATTAGGAATACTTTTTAGAGTCCTCTGGTTATATAGGTCATAATTATTTGATGGCTGTGAACAAATAAATTCTTCAAATGAAGTCATATCTGTGAAAATTGATATTGAATTGTTATTCTTCACAGTAACTTAGTGCCTTGTAGCTATGCTGTACCAATAAGCTATAATGTAGCAGACCTAGTTTCAGATCCAGACTCTGTTACTTAATAACGGGTCCCATTTGAACTGGTTTATAATTTATACCTGTGAATCAGTCTGCCAATAATCATTTAACACTCACAAGATATAAATCATGGTGTTTGATGGATTCACCAAAAGGCAAAGACTGTACCCAGCTTCACTGAATACACAGGCTAATGGGACAAAGGACAAGAAACTGACTTTGCACATACATGATAGATAAATATTCAGTACAAGTAATCTGAAAATGGAGGCACTGGTATTGAGGGTCCTAGGAAAATTCTTCTATAGAATACAGGATCTGAACTGTTCTGAAGGAATATAGGAAAAATGCTGGATGTAGGGGGCAGAACATTTGAAGCTTGGTGAGTCAGGGCAAATTGAGACAGAATGAATATGGAAGAACATATTAAAAAAGAAATAAATAGCCTAGTTTAGCTAGATGGTAGAATGAAGGGAAAGGAGTAAAGTGTAAAGAATTGGGAAAGGTGGGAAAAGGCCAGGTTATGAATAACTTTAAATCAAACAAAGGAATTTATATTTTGATGCTAGTTCATTGTGTGTGAAACTAGAGAATATGGCTGGGATGTAGTCTAGACATGGTCAGATATATTTAATAAATCACCTTACTAGCTGAATAGAGGAATGACTAGAGTGGGGAAAACCTTGAATCAGAGAGCCTAGTGAGAAGGCAAGGTCAATATTCAAGCAGAGAGGTGATTAGAAATAGACCAAAACTAGTGCTTGTATGACTGGAGACGAAATAAAACAAACAAATGAGAGATGTTATAAGGGTTGCAGTGAAGAAATTTGGTAATTATATGTGTATAGTAAGTAAAGAATGTATTCATGATAACGAGGACTAAAGCTTCAGTAACTAGGAGTTTTCAGGTACCCTTGATATTAATAGGTAAGTTCGAGAAAGGGAGAGTTTTGGTAGAAATTCAATAAGTTCTATTTTAGACATGCTGACTTTGAGATGGTTATGGGGAATTCACTTCAAAATGAACAAGAGGCAGCTAAAAATGAGTGACAGTAACTCAGTAGAAAGACAATTCCTAGATTTATAGATCTGGGAATCATCTGCATAGAAATTGACATTGAACCAGTTGGAGCAAATGAGAACATCAAGTTTTAGACTGACAGGATGAACACTATGAGAAAATACTGTCAGAAAAACTTAGAGAGGTTTCAGAAGGAAAAGTAACAAACATTACCAAATGCTACAGACACAAAAGAGGATCATGAGTGAGAAAAGGTTATTAACATTAGCAATTAGGAGATGGCTTGTAATTTGGAGAGGGTAGTTTTAATGATCACATTAGAAGCTAGATTATACAGGGTTTATATAGTAAAGAATAGAGGAAGTGGAGGCAATAATTGCAGAGAGTTTTATCAAGTAGTTAAGTCATGAAAGTTAGGAAGAATGGAGGATGATAGCAGTGGGGGGCAGTTTGGATTAAGTGAAGATTTGTGTTTCTTTGTTTTTAAGGATGAGAAAGACATGGGGATATTTATAGGTAACATGGAAAGAGTCAGTTTACTAGAACTTTCCTCTCAACATTCTCATAAGTGAATAATGTAATTATCATTAACTATTTTATAGATGAAAAATGAGCTGCAAGGAAGTTAAGTGGCTTGCTTAAGGGTAACATGTTTAGTAGATATCAGCCCTGATTCTAACCTAAGACTCTTTAGTAAGTCAGTGTAGCTTTTTGATTAACTGCATGATCTTGGAAAATCCAGGTGATGGCTCTAACTTCCATTTGTTCATCTGTAAAATGGAATGGATAGATAGATAGATAGATAGATAGATAGATAGATAGATAGATAGATACATACATACATACATACATAGATACATACATAGATACATAGATAGATAGATTATATATAATATAATTACATAGTGTATACTATCTACCTCATAGTTCTGTTGAGAGTCAAGAGCTAAAATTTCTATACAAAGCATTCCATACAGAATCATCATTGATAATAAATGTAACAGCTGGCATTCCCATATTCATTTAAGTTTTGCCAAGAATTTTATAAATTTGAACATATTTCAGCCTTACAACAACTATATAAGATAAGCAACAAAACTGTCAGATGAGGAATTTGAGACTTAAAGTGTTTAAAGATTCATTAAAGATCAAATAATAAATTTATGACCAAACTAAACCCTCACTAAAAACCATCATCTTTCTATTATACATTGCCTTTAGCAGTGATCTTAAACAGAAGTGTCAAACTCATAGCTCTAGTGTCCTGACCCATATTAAAATATAGTTGTGAATTTTTAACGAAATAAATAAAGATGCCAGATGAAATAATGTTCATTTGTGGTTTTCCAAGTCAACGTGTGGCCCACAGGGATGTGATTCTATTTCAGTATGTCATTGCTAATAAGGTACCAAAGGTGTTTATTCTTCTGACAAAATTATTGTGCCAAGTCAACAATACATATTTTTGCAGGTGTTTGTGAAATGCCTACTATGTGTTCATTGCTTCAGTGTTCAGTGCTGAGTTTTGTTGCTATATTAATTAATTACTTGCCTTTTAGAAGCTCAAAATCCAGATGGAAGAAGAAAAGACCTGACTTAAACAGAAAAAAAAAACTGATGTCTAATCACAGAACTCAAGAGAATCATCAAAAGGTAATTAATAAAGGGAGAAAAGGCCCAATAAGTTCAAATTATTTGTATTCCTATAAGACAAGATGATATTGTGTGAACTTTAAAATTACTCCACCCTACTTAGATGTACTTTAGGCAAAGATAAAGTTGTAATCTCCTGATTGAACAATGAAGGTACTTAGTTCTCATAGTGAAGCTAGAATTTTTAAGCTAAGTCTATTTTTTAGGTGTTACTACAAAAAGTTGTTAAGTAACTATAAAGGTTAAATTAATCACAAAAGGTCAAGTATCTTAATGCAAAAAGATGTTAAGTAATTATAGAGGTTAAATTAATCACTAAAAGGTCAAGTAAATAACAAAAGGTGAACTTAACAAAGAAGTGTTAAGTAACTCAAAAGATATAGTCAAAGAAGATGAGAACTAAAAGTATGGGCAGCCCTGGAGAAAGCCTTTGCTGTGATTGGTAGATGTGAACATTTAGAGGAGGAGACACAAGGGTGAAAGGTCTATATATTTGGGATTTTTTGTCTCTCATCTTTCCCTGATTGGTGTATTTTATATATGGTTAAAAAAGAAGATAATGAGAAAAATGTGAAAAGAGTTAAAATGGGGTTAATTTTTTTTGCATAAAGAAGTACATGGGGTGAGCTGTAGAGAAAATCAATAGAATGAAAGGGTGAAAAAAATTGGAGACAGTCTCCAAGAAAATTTTAATCATTAAAGTGGGAAGGGTCAGAAAGGTTCAAATGGAAGGAAAACCCAGAACTCCAAATTCAATCATAATCATCATCATCAACATCAACAGCATCAACATCATCGCCAACAACAACTACATCATCATCATCATCAACATCAACAGGATCATAATAATTATTAACAGCATCACAATCATTGTCATCAACAACAATATCATCATAAACATCAACAATAACATCAACATCATTTTCATCAACAATAACATCAACATCATTGTCATCAACAAAAAAGGTTGGACTGAATTATATTTAAAATAGGGTCTCCAGGAATTTAATTTATTCCAAAGAGATTTATTTAAAATTTATTTACAAAATATAGAAAGAATGAAGTAGGAAAATCAGAGGATAGGGTAAGATATCTGTCCTAAGCACTAAGTAATTTACTCCTAGCCCCTGGCTCAACCTGGGCAGGGAAAGTTAGTCCTTAGCTGGAGAGGCTTCAGCAAAGCCAATGACCTTGGGAAGTTTCTCTCAAGAGAAAGGTCTCTCCTAAGGCTACTCTCTTCAGAAAATCCAGGAAAGGAGTCAACTTTTTTCTCTCACCACATATCAGTCCAAAGGGAGAGATTCAAGGACAGTCTCGCCAGGAAAGATCTCAGATTCAGTCAGCAGATTTTTCTTCAGTCTCCAACTCAAACTCAGTACTACAGAAGAAGATGAAGTACAAGATGAACTCCTCTGAAGATCTCAGACAATTCTCCCACAAATCTCAGACAATTCTGCTACACAGGAAGTTGTAACTTCCTTTTAAAGAAACTTTCTTTTGAGTCACTTCCTGTGCCTTCCCCTAATTTTATGCCTACAAATCACAGTTGAAGCTTTGCTTTAGGCCTGCCCAGGGGCAGTCAGTTTGATTCTGATTTGTCACCCATTCTTGCACACATGGGTCACAGAAATTGCCACTTAATGATTAAGTGGGATGTTTACACTTTTGGTGATTAAATCTAAAAATGGGAAGGAGAGTTAATTAATTTGATTTTTACAATCAGGGGAGAGATAAATTTAATCTTCACAACATCAAACTATCCATCTTTTCCTGGCCCAAGTAATATTTTTTCTGGATGACTTAACCTAACAGCATACTATGCAGAGTATTGAATGGGAGCCAGTGCCACTATGTATCCTTTGGGAGTAAAAAGAAAGCCTTTTTTTTCCTAGATTCAGTTTCCTCATTTATGTATGAATGAAGCTTACCTCAACTCTACATTAAATTAATCAATCAAATCAAAGAATAAACCAGGTGTAAACAAGAAAAAAAAAAGCTTTCTATAGTGTGGTACCAAAGTTCAGAAAATTAAAATGCCTGCTATAGCTTGGCCTCTTAAGACTCTGAATGACTAGGGCACTTTGTTCCTTTTTATGTTGGAGATATTGACTAGGTCAGAACCTTTTCATTTCTACACCTAAGAGCTTCTTGCCAATGTAGTTTATGCTTAACATTTTCAAATAAGACATTGATTCAATGCAAAGAGCACTTAATTAAAATGGAATAAAATATATTAACAAAGGAAAAGAAAAATGTAAATTTAAGCATCAGAACAAGAAAAAAATAAAGTTAATTATTTAAACTAGTTTTATTAGTTGATTCTGTGGAAAGGAAACAAGACTGACAGGTTGTGGGGGAAGGGCCCAACTGGGAGTGGCAGTTGGGTCTTGTGACTAGCACTTCCTTCCTGCCAGGAGTGGCAGTGGGGTCTTGTGACTAGCACTTCCTTCCTGCTGGGTGGGACTTGTTTCCTGGTGTTGGAGGAGAGAGGAGCTTGTTCAGCCCAGTCTGGAGTGGCACACTCTTCTTGGTTCAGCTGGAAGATTCAGGCCCAGTCACTTCTGAAGGTTAGACCTGTTCTTGTTTGCTTTATGTCTACTGCTAAGATTCTAAGAAGACAAAACTGGATTGATATAGAGTAGATGGGAGTGGGAGAACCCTCTGCCAGCCTTTGGGGCCTGGCCTCAGGTCTGAAGCTGAGAAAAAAAAAAAAACTCCAATCCCAACAGGTTATTAAATTTGATATTATTTGAATTCACAGTCAGATACGTGGACTATGTTTTCTGGTCATAGAGGGAGCTGAACTTCAATTCAGTCATTCCAGGACCAATAGTCCTTATTGGACCCCTGCTGTGTCCTCTCAGCAGGTGGCATCTCCCTCCCTTGCCTCACCAAGCTATATACCGTCTCTCCCCTTAACTCCTCCTCACCCCATACAAACCTCCCATTATCCCCCTCTTTTCCAATCTTCCTATTTCCTTTCCCAGTTTTTGGCAGAGCCAGCTAGGTTTTCCAACCTATTTTGTCAAGAATTTGGGAAAAAGAAGGCAATTGGAGTTTCAGAGAAATCAGGCCTGCATACATTTCAAAAGCCTGTGTGACTGTGAAAAGTAACCATTTTGAGAGCAGTGTTGAGTGCAACTAATCTGCTTAGTGATACCACGTCCAAAAGAAACCACTCCTCCTGAAGGGAGGAGGGGACTCTTAAAGGGCCAGACTTAAAAACATTTTTTCTGTTGCAAAAGGCTTTTCAAGATACAAGACGGCAACAAACTATTACTTGCCATGGGTTATCTAGCCTGGATTGCATATTTCTTGTATATGTCTTACAACTTACTTTTTGTCATGATTCCAGATTATATTTATTTTTTGCTTAGCATCTATGAAAGTTTGCAGTGGCTGAATATAAGTATGTATCACTTGATGTCATTCATTCCCACATATTCTGGAGTATTATTCTTAGTAACCAAATTATACTATGCCCTAAAAAAAGGTGTGTATCTAATTTTTGGGAAAAAAAGCAAAAGATAATTAAATAGCTGTGATGATTTTAGCCATAAAAGAGGAGATAATGCAACTAAAGGAAATGATAAAGCAACTGAGTGAAGAGATAAAATGTGGCAAAGGTATTTACACACAACAAGACACACCTAAAAATAACAATGTAGTTCAGCAAGAAAATACAGAAGGTGCTGAAGGTGGAATACCAATATTGCCACTAAGAGATCAAACAAGCCTATAACCAGATAGCGGCATAATTCATATTAAAACACATAAACCATTTACAACAGCTGACCTTGAAAGTCTGAAAAAACAGATGCCTTCCTGGTTTTCAGAAACAATGAGATGTTTAAAAGAATTTAAAACAGCAATTAGGCCTTATGATCCAGATTTCCAGGACACTGAAATTCTTCTCTCAGAATTATTTTCAAAAAGGGAAAAACAAAAATTCATTGATGAAACAAGAAAAAATCCAAATTTAACATCATGGCCAGAGGAAGGAACAGACTTAGAGTTATCTAATAATGAAAATCTACATTACCTAAGAAAGGCCAAAGAAGACTTACTAGAGGTAATGAAAAGTTTTTTCAAAAAGACCAGATACATGGGGAAAATTTGAGAAATTGAGACAGGAAAGTGGGGAACATCCATCTAAGTTCCTCGATAGAGTGATTGAAGTAGCAGAGGAAGTGGTTGGATTTGAAAATTTAACTGAACAAAATCTCCAACACATAAGGAGACAATTTGTGAAAGCAGTAACACACCTATTAGATCATATTTTAAACTTCAATGCCCAGATTGGGAAACACTAAGTCTGGAAGATTTAAGAAAAACTGCAACTTACATATTTTCAGGTCATAAAGAAATGCTAGAGGAAAAGGATGAAATAATAAAAGAGCTTAAAGCCAAGCTCAAGGAGGCAAATAGATCAAGTTAATATAAAGAAATTGAAGAAATAAAAAATCTAGCCACTCTTCAATCGTACAAACCCACAAGAAATTACACACAAATCAATCAAAGGAGAAATTTACCCAGATGTTTCCTCTGTGGAAAAATGGGTCACATGGTTTGAAGACTGCTATTTAAAGGCACAATTATTCTAAGCTAATAACAAGCAGAGGTCTTGGAAAAAGCAATGTAAAGTATAGCAGCAATAATACAGAAACAAATGCAACATGTTGTGATTGTAATTGCAAGAAATCATTACATGCACCAAATTTAGAAACCATGGCGAGGTACATCCAACAAGGAGCAAAACCACGTCATTCACGAGTAGTCTCAGGTGCTGCCAAACAAAGTCAGTTATGAAGCCAGGTACATGGGGTAACATCAAAAAGGAAAAATGGGAAAGGAAATAGGAAAAATGAAAAGGAAGGAGACTGCATGCAGATAGAATGTGGGGTTCCAAAAGCACAGAATAAAAATAAAGAACAAATAGAATAATAAATCCAATTAGATAATGATGTAACAGAGATTAAAGAGAAAATTTTTGGAACAGTAGAACAAGCTACAAAGAAAGAGGAAGAAACAAAACTGGCAACAGTCTGTAATACACAAACTGCAAATGAATTAATTGAAGCACATGAGGTAACAACAGAAGAGTCCAATGGGGAGGAAAATGCAATAACAGAGAACATTCAATTTAGCAGACCTCCTGGAGAAAATGACATGGAAATCAGGGATGATATTACAAAAGAAAATACTAATGACATAATAGAAAAGTCAACTTTAAATCCTTATGCAGAAGAAATCCAACCAATAGTAACTGCACAAGAAAAAGCAAACACAAACATTGTCTTGCCTTCCTTAAGTCTCCATGATAATGCAAATCCCTTGCAAACTGATGATGGATTGCAAAATGAATGTATAGAGCAACAAGAAATGTCTGTAGATGAAGAACAAGACTGGGATTTGAATAAAATAGAAATAGAGGTACCTATGGTCCAAGTGTGCCAACAAAATGAGAACACAGAACTAAGGGTCATAATAAAAGTGGGTAATGAGATCTACACAGCTCTTATTGATAGAGGAGCAACTAAATCTGTTTTAAAAACATCTCCTGAAGATAGCCAAATCACAAGTTACATACAAGTTAAAGAGCTTGCAAAAGACTTGGGGAATATAGAAACCACCAAGCAAGAGTCAATGCAAGATGCGAATCACACAGAATCACTATATTCAATAATGTTTGATTCAGAAAATGAAGAAGACCAAGAACCTTATGAATATATCAAACCTTATGATCAAAATTACAAAGCTTTACAAGAGGAAGAGACAGATAATTACATTAACAACTCAAATCAAGAACAAACAATCCAGTCAGAAGAGTTAGTTAAGGAAATAAACTACACAATCACATTAGAAGAAATGCTGGCAGCATTGGGAGTCAAGAATTATGAAGAACTTTGTGAAAAGTATGTGGAGGTGGATAAAGTGGATAGAGACACTAAATTTGCAGTACGAGAAAATTGTATACCTGATCCAAAACAAAAGGAAGAAGAAGCAAACAATGTAATTCTCCTGTCACATCTTCCTTTCTCTGACATAGAACTTCTCACAAACTAGACTGTCAATTAACAAAATATATACAAGCTTTACAGAAAAGAATAGCAGAATTGCATTAAATGGGTTTGATACAACAAACAGTACCCCTGGATTACAATTTGCACAACATCAAACCAGGAGACATAGTATACTTTAAAAATTTCAATAGAAAATTGGCTATAGACATAAAATTGCCTGGACCACATGAAGTATTACTTACTTCCCCAACAGCTATAAAAGTTGGAGGGAAAGACTCATGGTTTCACTGTTCCCAAGTGAAAACAGAAAAAGTTCAACACCACTGTAACAGACATCAAAGATAATTAGACAACAGATAGGACTGAGAAATGGAAACAAAAACTTATTAACATAAAAAATACAACACAAAGAAATAATAGTGACACATAATTTTAGAGATAACTTTCCAGCCCAGAGGAAAAGCAACCCAGAGCAAAAGCAACCCAGAGCAAAAGCATCCCCGAGGAAAAGATTTTAAACTAGCCCAGAGGAAAAGCATCAAGAAAAGATGCTAGAGACAAGAAACAAGGAGGAAAAGCTGAAATGGACAGCTAAGACTTTGAACTTTGTAAATGTGTTTACATAAGAAGAGAACAGATTGAAAAAACGAGACTTATATGTAAGACTGGGTGTGTTAAAATAATAAAACAAAAGTAATTTCACATATTAGGGAAATCGCATGCATCACTACATAACATGGAAGAAAGAAGAGATCCATCAGTCAACATGAGAAGTGGAAATCTGAAGAAACTTGATAAGTATATATTCAACACAACACTATTAGACACAAAACACAAAATCACTAACATATTGAGAGACCTTGTTTATATAAACAAGTGTCTGAAATTGTATTTATGCAAAATGTAAATATGTATATAGTTAGTTCCATAAGGTCTTAGGCAAATAGATCAATAGATATTTCTATTTGACTGACATCATGATGTGGAACAATGTATATTGTTGTATTATATTTAAATAATTTCTGTAAATAAGGTATTCGTTTTAGTTAACTTAGAGTAAGTAGTATTAGCACTAAGATTGAAATTTCTTGTAATACTTTGTTCAACATTTATTGTACTGAATTTATTGTAAAACCCCAAACTACCCTTGCCCAAACTTTCCTGCTAAGATTTCCTTAGAGTAGATTTAGTAAATTGGTAACTATAATATAAATATGTGACCTTGGGAAGATCACAACAAAAAAAGGGGACAATTGTGGAAAGGAAAGAAGACTGACAGTTTGTGGGGGAAGGGCCCAACTGGGAGTGGCAATTGGGACTTGTGACTAGCACTTCCTTCCTGCCAGGAGTGGCAGTGGGGTCTTGTGACTAGCACTTCCTTCCTGCTGGGTGGGACTTGTTTCCTGGTGTTGGAGGAGAGAGGAGCTTGTTCAGCCCAGTCTGGAGCGGCATGCTCTTCTTGGTTCAGCCTGAAGATTCAGGCCCAGTCACTTCTGAAGATTAGAACTGTTCTTGTTTGCTTTCTGACTACTGCCAAGATTCTAAGAAGACAAAACTGGATTGATATAGAGTAGACGGGAGTGGGAGAACCCTCCGCCAGCCTCTGGGGCCTGGCCTCAGGTCTGAAGCTGAGAAAAAAAAAACTCCCAATGGGTTATTAAATTTGATATTATTTGAATTTACAGTCAGATATGTGGACTATGTTTTCTGGTCTAGAGGGAGCTGAACTTCAATTCAGTCATTCCAGGACTAATAGTCTTTATTGGACCCCTGCTGTGTCCTCTCAGCAGGGGGCATCTCCCTCCCTTGCCTCACCAAGCTATATACCTTCTCTCCCCTTAACTCCTCCTCACCCCATACAAACCTCTCATTATCCCCCTGTTTTCCAATCTTCCTATTTCCTTTCCCAATAAATATTACAATTCATATTCCTCAAGTATATTATACCATCTTCAAAGAATGACAGTTTTGTTTCTACATTTTTATTCCATTTATTTCAATTTATTTCTCTTCTTGTTATAGCTAGAATTTCTAGTATAATATTAAATAAAAGTGATGATAATAGGCATCTTGATCTTATTGGAAAGGTTTCTTGTTTATTTACATTTTTATGGTATAAGAAATTGTTATCAGGATGTTTTCAGAAAAACCTTAAAAGATTTATGTGGACTGATACAAAGTTAAGTGAGTAGAACCAGGAGAACACTGTATAGATTAATAATATTGTATAATGATGAACTTTGAATGACAACTATACTCAATGCAAAGTTCCCTGACCATTCTTGGGAGTTATGATATAAAATTTAACATATATTCTGAGAAAGAACTATGGAGTCTGAAGGAAGATTGAAGCACATTATTTCTAAGTTTATTTGAAGAAATGGTCTGTGTTTTCTTTACATAACTATTATATAAATATTTTGCATGACCACATATTTTATCTATATGAAATTTCTTACATTATCAATCATAGAACAGGTGATGGAGAAAGGGAAAGAATTTGGATTGCATTAAAATTTTTTCAAAAGAATTTTATAAATTGTTTTTACATTTTATTGGAAAAAATAAAAAATAAGGAAGCTATCAGTGTGAATTTAGTGAACATAGATGGCTTGAAAGAGTGGTCAGTCAAAAAGTGAATAGTCAAAAGGAGATTAGATTTGTATTTCTGATTTAAAGGGAATCATAAGCCAGTCTTGTATTACCTAGGGATGATGAAGATGAGTAAATATATTAATGGCAGTCCTCTGAAAACACCTAAAATCAAGCAACCAATCTATCATTCACAAGAATGTAAATAAAGCTTTAAGATATCTTTTTCATTGGAAAATAAATTAAGTAACATTTCCCACAAAGCTCAAGTACATTTTTTTCTTTCCTGTTAAAGACAGTTAGAGAGTTTTTATTTAACCAAGCTCTTTATTCTTGAGAGCATACAGGAAAGTATTAGCTCTTCTCTATCTGGTGGATTTAATGAACTAGCTGGGCACTTATCATTATGGTTTCCTGAGCTCTAATATGTTATAAACAGAATGATTTTCTGTCACAAAGACCAGAACATGATCTGAAAAATCCATGAAATATGCCTAAGGACATTGACTGTGATGTGCTCATTGTGTCATCTGTTTCTCTCAAATATTAGAAAAACCTATGTGATTGATTTTCAGCTGAGCAAAATATAAAAATTTAAAGAAAAAATTTAAAGGATAAATGAAGAGGAAATGTCTAAAAGGGATTCCCATGCTCTGTAAAAGGAGGTAATATGTCTTTAAAGACATATTAGAAACTTTAAAGACAAGGTGCTTAGGGGACTGAAATCTTGTTTACTTCCCCTGACAACAGTCAGTCAAGAATTATCCAACCATTTCTTTCAGCTCCCATTTAAAGAAATTCATTGAATTGTGACTGATATATTTGGGTCTCTTCATATCCCCCCAATAAACATGATATATTCAGCAAATAACAGACTCACGCTGATTTCTGGGCCTTGGAAACAAAATACTTGACTGAATCATTCTTAAATGATACAGAAACTCTTTTTTTCTCCTCAAACCCCTAAGCCCTTGACACAGCCTCATTTGGTATTCTCTTCTGTATGTACTGTTCACAGCATGTAGCAGTTCCAAAAGACATTAGAGCTGTGAGACACTGGGAACCTATGGATCAAATAATTACCATTTCTTCCATAATATATTAATTCAGGATGGTTTCTCTTTTGTTTCCTCAAGTTAATAGTTCTGTATCCCCCCTACACCCACCCCCCCAAAACAGTTGGATTGCATTTCTGTTCAAGAGGATTTGCAGCTGCAATGTTTTTTGGTCTTTAAATAGTTGATAGCTCTTGTGATGGGAGGGTGGGAAGAGAAAAAGAAAGAAGGGAGATGGTTTATACAAATTTTAAAAATAGCTACAATTAAGTCAGGACTTCAATTTTTTGACACATTTGACATATATAATCTGAACCTCAAAATAAACTTGTGAAGTAGCTGCTATTAGTCATTCTAATTTTCTACATAAAGAAATGGAGGCAGAAAGAGGTTAAATAATTTGTCTTTGGTTATACAGTTAGTAATGTCTGAAACAGATTTCCAATTTGCGAATTGCTAACTTCATGTCATGGAATCTAGTTGCCTCAATTATTTTTAGGAGTAGTTCCAAAAATTTTTCTACGGCATACTTTCTGAGTCATTCTTTACCATCCTCTTATATTACTCCAATATAACTTATCCATGTTAGTATTTTCTGAAATGGTTCACAATCTAGGTTATCAATGCTTGACTATTCCATTGAATTCTTCCACATGTTTTCCCACAATTCTTTTGGATCCACCATCAGTGGAATGTTTTCATCCTTGTGGTAAAATCATCGGATACTTTTGAAAATGTCAAGGTCAAGATACAAGATGAGGAAAGTGTTTCTCCTGATCAACAAAAATTTATTTTTGCAGATAAGCAACTGAAAAATTAGTAAACTTTATCTGACTACAATCTTCGGGAGGGATCTATGCTTAAACTTGTTCTGAGGCTTTGGGGTGGTGCCAAGGAGAGAAAGAAGTCTTATATCCTCCTAAAAAAAACAACAAGAATAAGAGAATGTTAAGCTTGTTGTTCTGAAGGACTTACAGGTTCATGAGAATGGCAAAATAATCCACCTTCGAAGAGAGTGACCTTCTGGTGAAGAGTACTGGAACTTTTGTGGCTAGATGTTTTCACAGACATTATTGTGACAAGTGTTCTCTAACCTACTATTTCAACAAGCCAGAAGACAAATAAATGTATATGTTTCAAGAAAATAATCAACTATTTTAAAAAATCCTGCCTGAAGGTTTTTGCCCCATATGGTGGAGAATTTGGTTGGGCTTTTTAGACATTGTCTGGATGTCAAAGGAGTATCTGCTGTTCTTTGGTAACTCCTTGCTCTCAAGAGGTAACCAGTAACATTTTTACCTGTCATACATTTCTTTCATGATATCCTTTATACAATTGCTTTATAGGGTATCAACAAATATTGTTCTAGAGAAGAGCACTAGAAAAGGTACTCCTCTGACTCAAAGTGACCATATTTTGTGAGAAATTTATATATTTCATCAAGAATCTGAGTTAGCCCTGAGTTTAGGGATCTAGGAGGCAGACATTACTCGTGTTTTCATCCATGTGGGCAGAAGAATAAGGTAGAATGAGGACACAAAGCAGGGATGAGAAAGGTTATAAAAGGGACTAGAATCATGTAATATAATGAAGCTTTAAGGTCAGATAGAAAATGTATAACCATGCAGTTATCTCTAATTGGAATCAAATTTTAAATCTTATGAAGTTAGAACCATTCTCAAAATCAAGATAAAAAATGAAAGTGAGATGCTAAATCAGACCAGATATAAACTCTTAGAATCTTTGGTTTCAACTTTGTTGTTATTTTTCAGACATTCAATCATGTCCAACTCTTTATGACCTCATGGATATTAATATGTTAGGCCTTTCCATCTTTCACTGTGTCTTAAAGTCTGTCCAAGCTCATATTCATTGACTCCCTGATCCTATCTATCCATCTTTTTCTTTTTGTCTCCTGTTAACATTTATTTTCAAACTTTCTTAACATAAGGGACTTTCCAACGAGATTTGTCTTCTCATTTTTTTGCCAAAGTATTTAAGCTATAGCTTCAGTATTTGACCTTCCAGCAAATAGTCAGAGTTATTTTAAGTATTGATTGATTTAGTCTTCTTGCTGTCCAAGGGATTATAAAAAGTCTTCTTCAGCAACATAATTAGAAAGCATTGATTCCATGGTGCTCAGTTTTCAAGTCTAACTCTCATAGCCACACATTGATACAGGAAAAACCATTCCTTTGTGACAGTATGCACCTTTTGTAGCAAGGTGATATCTCTTTTTTAATATGCTATCCAAATTTGCCACAGATTTTCTTCCAACAAGCAAATGTACTTTAATTTCATGGCTATGATTGCCATCTTCAGTGAACTTTAAGCCCAATAATATAAAATCTGATACCATTATTCTCCCTCTATTTGGTAGGAAGTGTAAAGGTAAGAGGGAACTTTTGCAAAAGACTTTGAAGGTCAATCAGAGAACTTTGTATTTTATTATAGATGTGGAATCACTGGAGTTTATTAGGTATTGGAGTGACAAATTTGGACCTGAGCTCTTATAAAATGAGTTTAATAGTTGAAAAAACAATTAATTAGAGTGGGAAGAGATTTAAGGTGGCAGAACAACTAGTAAAATTACAACAGTGCTATTGTGAGGTAATAAGGAGTTGTATTAGTCTGGCAATGGTGTGAGAGCACAGAAGGAAATATATTTGAGGGATCATGAAAAAGTGAAACTGACAATTCTAGGCAATACATTTGGTATGAGGGAAAGGAGAAAGATAGTGAGGAGCCCAGGATGATTCCTAAGTTGTGAGGCTGAGGGACTGTGTGGTTGGCTTTGACATATAAAGTAATAGAGAAGCTATGAGGGGATAAAGTTTAGGTATAAATATAATGAGTTCTATTTTGGATATAATGAGTTTGAGATAGCTCCTAGACATCCAGGTGGAGATGTGTGGAATACAATTGGAGATGTAACATTGCAGGTCAGCAGATTCAGGGTAGGATAAGTGGATTTGAGACAAAATTTAGTGTTTCAGAACTATTGAGATCATTAAATTCATACTCTGTAGAAATATTTTAACACTTCAATGGTTCTGCAATTTTATAGGTAAGGAAGTGCTTCTCCCTTTAGAGATCAGAGCCCTTCTATATCCTCTTATAATGTGGAATTTGTACTCATGTGTTTCCATAAGTCATTCAGAAATGACTCACAGAGTTTTAGAAGGCTTTTGTTTGTTTTCTATTTTGTAAGCAAAATGAATTTTTCTTGATGATTTGATTTGTATATAATATTATACCAAGTGGCTAGCCAACTCTTGCTCTTGATTTATGAGTAGACCAATATCTTTTCCCATCCAATATTTTTAAAGATTTCATTCATCATTTCAACACATTATTGCTTACCATTGATTGCAGTTTCTACATATTCCTCAAAATGGAAAAAAAAATTTCCTTAACAGAAATATTGTGAGTTTTAAGAGTAGTTTAATTGATAAATATGCTGGCTGATCAATCTGCTTTACTAATCCATTTCCAGTGAATGTCACATTAATTAGAACATTTTTTCTCTCAGAGGCCTGGAAAACTAGAAATTACTTATACAACCTTTCACCTCAAAGATGTGTGGAGACAATTTCAGTCTCGTAAATAGTTAAAACAATTGGCCTTTGAAACTACAGGTAGTAGAGTTTAGAATAGTTTAGACTCTTTAAAGGAATAATGAGACAGGTCCTTATGCCAATCAAGCTTTGACAAAAGGATTGAATATTTAATGACTTCCTTTAAAACATAGTTTTAATACAATAAATTTTCAGGATGAATTGATTTTTCCCCTTCACTCAAATATTAACAATACAAAATTGTATTTAATTATTATGCTAAAGTTTTATTCTGACCAAGCATATCTCTACTAACTTCATTTACACAATATAAATCAGAGACAAATAGAGGGAGCACTGAGCTAATTACATAGAAGATCTTTAATAATAGGCAACATATAACTGTGGAACCTGTCAGATAAGAGAAGAGACATTCTACATCAAGGAGAGAACAGTCTCTGAGAGAGACTACCTGATAAGGGAGTGGGGGAGGAGCAAGAAAAAACTGAGAATTCTAAGTGAAAATCAGAAGCTTGAAGATCTGGCATCCTCAACTCCAGCTGGGAGCCAGAGGAGGGAGTGAATTCCCTAGGCTGAGAAGAAGCCTATTTCTTTGGAGATCTACTGTCCCTTCTGAATCCCTGAATACCTCCACACAAACTCTATGTGACAGCAGTCTAAAGTCTTCAGTGGGATTGTGGATTGGAATTTTTGAAGGGAGTCATCCACAGACATTTTCCTGGGATCTTTCTCTCTCTCTCTCTCTCTCTCTCTCTCTCTCTCTCTCTCTCTCTCTCTCTCTCTCTCTCTCTCTGTCTCTGTCTCTGTGTGTGTGTCTCTCTCTCTCTGTCTCTCTCTGTCTCTCTGTCTCTCTCTCTCTCTCTCTCTCTGTCTCTCTCTATTTCTCTCTCTCTCTGTCTCTCTGTTTCTCTCTGTTTCTCTCTGTCTCTCTCTGTCTCTCTATTTCTCCCCCTCCCCCTCCCCTATCTGTCCCTGGACTTATATTTTCAAGATTTGGTTAGCTTGAGAGTAGGGACTATAAGGCAGTTGGCAAGAAAGAGTGGTCGAGGCTGAGAAGCACTGAACCCCCAGACTTTGGAGGACCAATATGCTAAAGGGAACAATCTGTAGGGCTTCCCTGTTTACTCACTTTCCTAACTAATATCCTTGCCACCTCACCTCTTCCCTAATTGAATCCCAATAAATTATCTGACATTTAAGATTTAGATTTGGACCAGTCTCTAAACAACATAGTTAAGGGGATTGAGAATTTGAGAAGGGTCACTCCTCTCCCCAAAAGAGGGTTGACTCCTAGATCCCAGTGATTTAAGATTATCTGACCAAAGGAACTGACATCTTTCCTTGGCAGTTGAGTAGTCCTAAGAGCCTGAAAGGGACTGACAGTTAATGTCCCTGGGGTAAGCAGAGGCATAAGAAATCAACTTGCCTCTCAAGGCTAGATTGGACCTCATGAGCCCTGGGTTCCTCTGAGAGAGGCATCTTGCCATCTCACCAAGGCATTCCTTCTCCAGTCTCCTGTCCTCCATCTCCCAGAAAACATTCTCTGGGGAGACATACTCCCCTTTCAAGGAGATAGGACTTGGAGATGGTAGGGAGGAGAACTATGGCCCCTCCACTCTCTCAACCCTATTTCCTCTTTCTCCCCATCATCATCATCTCTTCTCCAAATCCCTCCATTACATACCACAATAAAAATCTCCACTTTAGTCTCTCAAATTAGGCAAGCCAATACCAGAAAGTTGAGAAATACCTTTACATAAGACACCCCAATGTTCCTTAAACTTCCTGGACTGTGAATAAAAGAAAACCCTATGCTAATATTATTTATTTGCTATAAGGATTGATATATTTCCTCATAATTTAAACAAGTACTTTGAAAATATCTATGTCCATAATTGAGAGAAGGGAGGAGGGATGACAAGTGACACTGACATATCATCACAAATATGAAGTTGTTCAGCCTTTTTGGAAAACATGTTTCATCATATTCTATATTCTGAGATTGAGATCTCTTTCATTAAGGTAACTAGTTCCAGATTGAATCATGCTTCTTAGCCACAGCAAGTTACAAGGTAGAGATCTACTTCCCTTAAAACAGAGATTATTTGTGGTAAATCTTAGATCATAGATTTTTAATTCTGGAAAGCAAAAATAACTCAAATAATATTTCCTCCCAAATGATTGGATTGTAATAGAAAAAAATGCAGTAAAGAGAAAAGACAAAGCTCTTTTTGTGTATGTATGTATTTTCTTCCCATGGTAAAGTGATGCTTATGCAATCATGGTTAAATCCTTCCTATAGAGATGTAGTATTGCCAACAACAACAACAAAAAAGAATAATATGAAACCTATTGTTTGAGTAATATAAATCTGTGTCACATTTATCACTATTGGATCAAATACTAATTAACAACTGTTTAGAATGTCTGTGGCTTGCTTCTACTGCATAAAACAAACCAATCATTCCTTTAAATTGGATACCACAAGAGGACTTAGGGCAATTTGGTTATAAACTCATTAACACACAAGTGAGTGTTTAGTATATGCAAAACTACCCTTTATCGTGTGAATAAGTCATATGCATGACAGTAAGAAATAATACAATAGACAAGGGAAAAATCTAGTTTAAATGGTGAATAAAAATGCCTGACAATAGCAATATAGGTGTATTTTCACTCTTCCTTAGGTGCTATTAGAATGATGCCATGTGATAAATTTCCTCAGGTTATCCTTCAAGTGTATCAATGACATGCTGCAACAATGGATAGTGGTAGAAGTTGGAAAAAAGAGAATAATGATATGAAAGACTTAAAGACAAGTGAGTAAACTGATTATATACCCTGTTTCTTGTTTCTCTTTGTCATTTTCCTAAAACTTAGTAAGTATTACTGCACGTATAAAGTAGCTTATACATGTTTAATGAATGTTGTTCAGTTTTTTCAGTTATATTGGACACTTCAGGATTCCATTTTTGGTTTTCTTGGCAAATATACTGGACTGGTTTGCCAGATTGTTAGGAACTGAGGCAAATATTGTCAAGTAACTTGCCCAGAGTCACATAGTTACTAAATATTTGAGGCCAGATTTAACCTCAGGTCTTCTTAAATAAAGGTCTAGCAGTCTATCTACTATACCATCTAATTGTCCTTAATGACCTATGATCAAGTTGGGTCCAGGTGACCAGTAGAAAATTGAAGGAAACGTACAAGTATCAGAGGTCAAAGAAAGCACAGGGGTCATTCACAAACAAGAAGTCAGGTCCCCAAACATATAAACCCTAGGAAATGTAGAGAGACTGGAAACAAAGTAGAAAGTCAGGAGAGGTATGTGGAATACCACAAATTACATAGAGGGAAATTCTATGAAATGTGGTTTGAAAAGAAAGATGGTATATGATTATGGAAGATATTAAATGTCAAGCTAGAACTTCATTCTTTGAGGTCTAGTGATTTACTGGGAATTTTAGTATTGAATAGTAGCATGTCTAGAATGATATAAAAACATGGACTATTATTGAATCTTAAGAACCTATAAGAGTCCATCTGGCTGCTTATTCCTATGATCCTGAAATCTCACTAAAAGTTTCTAGCAGTAAGTTTCCTTCCCTTCAATCCCAGAATATCCATTATTTGACATCCAACATCTTTACCTAGCATTGGCTGCCTGATTTCCTGTATATACAATGACTGATGTTTCTAAGTTCTTTTTTTTTCTACCTCCTTGAGACATATTGAGATATCTGTTCTACATCTTGGACTTAGTTTGAATTATTAGCTCATGTTACACATACCTATCTTACTTCTTCATCTTAAAATTTGTCAGTTTTCAAACTTATTTTTTATTAAGCAGCTGAATTACTAAAGAGGTCAGTCAGATCTATGAGAAAGGAAGGACTTTAAGAATAGCCAAGAGATAGAGAACATTACAAATTGAAAATTTGATGATTTTGATTATATCATATTATTTTGTTTTGTACTGACAAAACCAATGCAACCAAAATTAGAAGAAAAGCAACAAAGTGGGGGGAAAATTTATAACAAAACTCTCTGACAAAGGTTTAATTTCCCAAATATATAAGGAAGCAAGTCAAATTTACAGAAAAACAAGCCATTCCCAAATCGAAAAATGGTCAAGGGATATGAATAGGCAGTTTTCAGATAAAAAAATCAAAACTATCAATAAACACATGAATAAATATCCTAAATCCCTCTTGTTTAGAGAAATGCAAATTAAAACAAGACTGAGGTACCCCCTCACACCTAGCAGATTGGCCAATATGGATGCAAAGGAAAGTGATAAAGTTTTGAGAGGATGTGGCAAAATTTGGACACTAATACATTTCTGGTGGATTTGTTGGAGCACAATTTGGAATTATGTGCAAAGGGCTTTAAAAGAATGTCTGCCCTTTGATTCAGTCATACCACTGCTGGGTTTGTACCACAAAGAGCTAATAAGAAAAAATACATGAACAAAAATATTTATAGTCATGCTCTTTGTGGTGACAAAACATGGGGGAATGGCTGAACAAATTGTAGTATTTGATGGTGATGAAATAACAAATTGTAGTATTTGATGGTGATGAAATATTACTGTGCTGAAAGGAATGATGAACTGGAAAGACCTCAATGAATTGATGCAGAGTAAAATGAGCAGAAGAGGAGGACATTATACACAGAGACTGAAACATTGTTGCACAATCAAATGTAACAGACATTTCTACTAGTAGCAACACAATGATCCAGGATAATATCCAAGGAACTTTGAGAAAAAACACTATCCACATCCAGAGAAAGAAATGTCGGAGCAGAAATGCAGAAGAAAAACTTATGCTTGATCACATGATTCAATGGGGATATGTTTTGGGATTTTGGCATTAAAAGATCACTCTATTGCAAATATGAATAATATGGAAATAGGTTTTGAACAATGATACATGTATAACCTAGGGGAATTGCTTGTTAGCTCAGGGAGGGGGAATGGAAGAGGGCTGGGAAAAATCATGAATCATATAACCATGGAAAAATTTTTTCTAAATAATTGTGTAATTTTTAAAAAATTACAGCTACAAATGTCACTTCTCTATTTAATAATATTTAAGGAAAGAAAAAAACACATTTTTTTTCTTTCTAAGTAATTATTGTCAGTTTTTTTATTTCTTTCTAAAAGACGAAAGTTGATTTTCCTACAATTTTCAAATGTAATATTAGTCTTCACTACTGAATTATTTTGTCTTTCAATCTTCAAGGGGCATAGATATCAATTGATCAGTATTTTCCTTATTAAAATCCTTTTTCTGACTTAAAGATTTCAGAAAACTTGAAATCAGAAAAAAAGACATTGATTGATCTTAATTCTATTAAACAGAAACCTGCCTACTAAATAGGCATCACATAGTAGATGATGTTTTCTTCTTTCTAAAAAGCTACAAGTGATTATTTTCAATTTCTACTTCTATTTATCTCCTTCCATTTGAGATAAAGCAAAGACTAATCCTTCTTCCATATGACAGCCTTTTATAAAATGGATAGCTATAATATCATCTCCCTAGATAACTCCTTTCCAAGCTAAACATCCCTGATTCTATCAAGAAATCATTATATGATCTGAATGTGAAGATGTTAAATCATGCTATTTGTCTTCTGGAAGATAAGAGATTTCTTCTCATATAAGTAAGAGGCCCTATACTTAGTATCAGGAAGACCTGGGTTCAAATGATATCCCATATACTCACAGGTTATGGGTCTCTGGACAAGATAATTGGCTTATATGCATCTTAAATTCTTCAGTGTCTTCTTAGATTTTGTTCTGTTATAAATCTATTAAGATACTTCTGAAAAATAGAAATCATAATAGTAAGGCCACATCAGTAAGTAAATTTGCACAGGAAGATGAACAAGAGATGTGAAAGTAGGACAAAAATTTACAACCAGGGCAAATTCAAGTCTTTTTAATATCATTTTTTCATTGATCAGACTTGTAAAATATATTCCTTCTGGTTATATATCAAACTTCTTTGTTTTCCTAGATAAATATATTCTAAAGGAAAAATCCAGATTTTTAAAATTTATACGTTCTAAATACAAATTCTCAAACACTTCTTCAATAGAAAATATCTGGGTTTTCTTATCATGTCCAGCAGAGCTAACTAAAACTCTGGCTGGGGAAAACTTAACTGTATGTACTGGAAGGAAGTGAGGCAAATATAATTTAATGGAAAAAAGGAAAGAGAAGATAGTTGAAGAGATGGGTAGGACTATCAACTTCTTCCCACAAGAGACAGATATTAGTAACTGACTGACACATTAACATGTGGAGGATAGAAAACTTATCTCAGTACTAGAAAGATATGGTTCAAGAAACTTTTCTGAGCTTGAAAAAGTCACTTAACCTACTGGTGCTCTAGAGCTCCCTCTTAGAGACTATGAGTGTTAAAACATATGAATATGCTTTGGAAGATAGTGTTTCTTCATTCTGTAGTGTTCTACTTCAAAAAAGCATTCTCAAATTTACCCAAATACTTTCCTCAGATAAAAAATTGTAAATTACGGGGAAGTGACAAGACATGAAAAGAGGAGAATTAATAAAAGAAAAAATGCAGAAAGTTATCAGTGTTTCATTTACAGATCAAGGGACAGTTAGGTAAGCTAAACTATTTCTTAGTTGTGGTAAAGTGAAAGATGTAACTTGAACTCAGCTCTACTAATTTCAACACCAGTGCTCTTTCACTTACCCCATGCTATGTGCTCAATTTATTTCTCTCTACTATAAAGACTGTTGGTGCAATAGACAAAGCCTTAAACCTGGTGACAGGGAAACCTGAGTTTGAATCTGACTTTGGACAGTAATTAACTATGTGATCAGAAGTGTAACAAATAATTTAACAACTGTGTACTTCAGTTTATGGCTCTCTTATTAACATGCATCAAAAATTCTCAGAATATTGATGCATTTTTTATATATTAGAAAGAGGCATTTTAAAATATTTTAAATATGTATTTTATTTTCCCTAACCCTCTTACACTTATTTCTTGTCAATTTGATGATATTCTTGATTAGTGTAACATCAAGTCAAGAAAGAAATCTAATTATAAAAAAAAAGTAAAAGTACAGAACAATAAGGATTAATTGATAATATCTTTAGGGAATAAAGGTGAAATTATTGCTTCACAAAGAGTGAGCAACAACACAGATTTGTAACTGTACTAAAAGTTGGAGACAAGTCCAAAGTTGGAGGCAAAAATTCATTAAACAGTTTATATATGCACTCAGAATACAGTACAGTAATAATTAATGATATCACCTAAAATCAAGAAAAATAATTTCCTTCATTTATGACAAATAGTAATAAAAACTTTTTCTCCCATGGTTGTTATGAGAATCAAATTAGGTAATGTATGTAAAGATCTTTGCAATAAAGGGAAAATTCATGTAGGTATGTTGATAATCACTGAATAAATATTTAATATTGAATGTCTTCAGCAATACTTTTATATTCATTACTTTTAATATTAATTTTAGTTTTACTGATATTATTAGATTCTTATTCATTTTTATACTCTACAGAGCTTGAGTTGGCACAAGTTTCTTAAGCATGTATGCACAACAGTGGTCACTGTAGCTGTAGCTGTAACAAATTTCACATTAATTCTTAGATCAGGAATTTCTTCTCATACATTGCACATACTTTAAAAATAATTTTGGTATCCTAATCAAATACAATGCTGTTTAAATTCCCAATTTGTGATATACCAAATTCTTAATGCACCTATCATTTTTATATTGCCAATTTTGAAACCCTAATGTTAATAATATTTTACCTGTTGCTTAATATAATGGTACATGTTTTAGAGTAACAATTTCTATTCAAAATTTAGATCATGTAAGTCTTCTTCATATTCCATCACACCTTTTAGTAAGTTCATATTAAATTCCCATATGTTTTATACTCATTTTTTGCAATCCTCAAATTCAGTTTGACAAGCATTTTTGGTAAGTCTAATCATTCCAATCTGCAATCATTATACATTGCAAATCCTAATAGATAATTTTTCACCATAAGTTTTTGTACATTCCTAACTTTTGCTGAAATTCTATTTTTTCCCAGTGGTAACCAATTATCATAAATGAATGAATTTACACTGTACCATAGGTACCTATGCAAATCCTTAGCAAATATATATATATATATATATATATATATATAATTATATAAAGTTCTGATCTGTTCTCTCTCCCATTCCAAGGGGGCCATCCTGAGGAAAAAAAAGGGAAGAAAAAGTGCTGAACATATATTTTTGCTGTTGTTATCTCCTGGTATCTTGTAATTGTGGGATCAAATTATCCTTTTCTGGTCTTCATCATTTCTACTCTCTCCCCTTCATGGCCAGTAAGGAGGGGAGAAAATAGATGTCTGACAATTTTGTATATTTGTCCTTTATATGTAACCAATTAAGTTATCTTAGAGTTTAGGATATTCAAAGATCTATTAAAAACATTTTCATGAATTTCCCAAGTGGTTTTTGTCTGTCTTCTTTATTCCTCCAGAATGAATGGAATAAACAGAGATTCATTTTTTTTTCCCAAAAGGTAACCCTCCCATTGTGATCACATACAGATAACATATAGACCACACGGACACATCACAGAACCTAGAACACAGACCAATATTACAGACAATAACACAGACAACACAGACAATCCCAGGTATTTCATGCATACTCTGCCAACATAGAACACAAATTTTCAAATTAGATTCTTCTTTTCATCCTGGAATAATGATGAATTGTTATAAATCATAGCTGCATCTCTAAAGAAATCTGTGGGGGTGGGGGGAAGGAAGTTCATTAATAATGAAGGAAGAGAAAATAAAAGAATGAGTCAGAAAAGGGGTTAGCTTTTTGCAAGAAGTTGGACTGACATTTGACAAATTTTAGTTCTAAATTAATTTTCATCTTCCAATAGATTTCCTAAGACAAACACATTTCTTTGTAGAAGTTTTTTTAAAGTTTCAACTAACCTATGGTAAGATTTAAGGTGTGTTCTTAACTTTATTTCCTAGCAATTTTTTGAAAGGCATTAAAAATGCTCTGTGGTCATTACTAAGTGGCTGTGGGCAGGATGGGCTTTTCTGGATGAGAAAAACAATGTGGAGTAGCTAGCCACTTCTGGGAATGGGTGGGGTAGGGGGAGAAAAAAATTTTATTTTGAATTTTGTCATTTCTGAGAGACTGTCTTATTTATGAGTAGTTTACACTTTCTATTTTTCCCTGTGATCTCTTGAAGGGACTTTGTCTAAAGGTAGTGTTGGAAATATTTTAACAGATTCCTTAGTTTTACTCCTGACAGTAAAATGCTCTTCTTGCCTCCACTGTTATAAGTAAGAGAGCAGTTGAGATGGGTCTGCCGGGAGATGCAGATAGAGAGAGAAAAGATTCTAGAATATGAGTGTGTGTGGTGGGGGGGAGAAGTGTAAGACAGTTAACTGGGGTTGGAGCTGAGTCTTTCTCTGGTTTGACCAGGAGGGACTGGCTGCTTTCCCTTAGTGACTGCTTCTACCTTGTCTTTCCCATTCTACCTGTTTACCTGCTGGCTAGTTGTCATCTACTGAGCTTCCTGATGTGATCCTGAAAAATCTGGGCCATCTGTCTGCAAGATTATTTCTGGGGTCTTTCTGGACCCTGGACCTCTCCCCAGGGCATCCCCTAATTTTACATATTTTTTGCCACCACAAAATGTTTTGATTTCTTTATCTGAAAATTGCCTATTCATGTCCATTGCCTATTTATCATTGGAGAATAACTTGATTTTTGTACAATTGGTTTAGCTCTTTATAAATTGAATAATTAGACCTTTGTCAGAGGTTTTTGTTATAAAGATTTTTTCCTCAGTTTGTTGCTTCACTTCTAATTTTGGTTGCATGGATTTTGTTTATACAAAATCTTTTTAATTTAATGTAATCAAAATTATTTATTTTACATTTTGTAATTTTTTCTAACTCTTGTTTGATCTTAAAATATTTCCCTTCCCAAAGATCTGACATGTATATTATTCTGTGTTCACCTAATTTACTTATAGTTTCCTTCTTTATATTCAAGTCATTTACACATTCAGAGTTTATCTTGGTGTAGGGTGTGAGATATTAATACAAACCCAATCTCTCCCAATCTCCCAACTGTCTTCTGATTTTCCCAGGAGTTTTTATGATATAATGGATTTTTGTCCCAAAAGCTGGGATCTTTGGATTTATCATAGACTGTATTGATGAGGTCAGTTACCCCAAGTCTATTCCACTGATCCTCTTTTCTGTCTTTTAGCCAGTACCATATTGTTTTGATGACCACTGCTTTATAGTATAGTTTGAGATCTGGTACTGCTAGGCCATCTTTTACACATTTATTTTCATTATTTCCCTAGTTATTCTTGATCTTTTATTCTTCCAAATGAACTTGTTTTTCTAATTCAGTAAAAATGTTTCTTGGGTAGTTCAGTGGGTATGGCACTAAAGTAAATAAGTTTGGGTAGGATTTTCATTTTTATTATGATAGCTCATCCTACCCATGAGCAATCAATGTTTTTTCCAATCATTTAGATCTAGTTTTAATTCTGTGGAAAGTGTTTTGTAGTTGTGTTCATATAGTTCTTGTGTTTGTCTTGGCAGATAGATTCATAAGTATTTTATATTGTCTAGGGTAATTTTTAATGGAATTTCTCTTTCTAATTCTTGCTGCTGAAATGGGTTGGAGAGATATAGAAATGCTGATGACTTATATGGGTTTATTTTGTATCCTGCAACTTTGTTAAAGTTGTTGATTATTTTGACTAGCTTTTTGGTTGATTCTATAGGATTCTTTAAGTAGACCATCATATCATCTACAAAGAGTGATAGGTTGTGCTCCTCATTGCATATTTTAATATTTTTATTTTCTCTTTCTTCTCCCATTGCTACTGCTATAGTTTCTAGTACAATGTTCAATAAAAGAGGTGATAATGGGCATCCTTGTTTAACTCCTGATCTTATTAGGAAAACTTCTTGTTTATCCCCATTGCAGATGATATTTGCTGATGGTTTTAGATATATGCTGTTTATTATTCTTAGGAAAGGCTCTTTTATTCCTCTACTTTCTAGTGTTTTCAACAGGAATGTGTGTTTTTTGTCAAAGGTTTTTCTACATCTATTGAAATAATCATGTCATTTTTGTTGGTTTGCTTGTTCATATGGTCAATTATGTGGATGGTTTTCCTAATATTGAACCATCCTTGCATTCCTGGTATAAATCCCACCTAATCTTAATGAATAACCCTCCTGATCACTTGCTGGAGTCTTTTGGCTAGTTTTCTATTTAAGAATTTTGCATCTATGTTCTTTAAGGAGATTGGACTACAGTTTTCTTTCTCTGTTTCTGACCTGCCTGGTTTTGGGATCAGTTCCACATTTGTATCATAAAAAGAATTTGGTAGAACTCTTTTGATTATTCTGCCAATAGTTTGTATACTATTGGGATTAGTTGTTCTTTGAATGTTTGATAGAATTCATTTGTGAATCAATCTAGTCCTGGGGATTTTTTCTTAGGAAGTTCTTTGATGGCTTGTTCAATTTGTTTTTCTGATATGGGGTTATTTAGGTATTCTATTTCTTCTTCTGCTAATCTAGGCAATTTATATTTTGTAAATATTCATCCATATCACCTAGGTTGCTATATTTATTATCATATAATTGGGTATTATAGTTTTTAATGATTGCCATAATTTCCTTTTCATTACTGGTGACATCTCCTTTTTCATCTTTGATACTGTTAATTTGGTTTTCTTCTTTCCTTTTTAAAATTAGATTGACCAGTACTTTTTCTATTTTATTTTTTCAAAGTATCAGCTTCTGGTCTTATTTATTAATTCAATAACTTTTTCACTTTTTGATTTTATTATTTTCTTCTTTACTTTTTAGGATCTCTAATTAATTTACATCTGAGGATTTTTAATTAGTTCACTTTCTAGTTTTTTGATTTTCATGCCCAATTCATTGACCTCTGCCATCCCCAATTTATTAATATATGAACTCAAGGATATAAATTTCCCCCTAAGTATTTCTTTGACCTCATCACATATATTTTGAAAGGATGTCTCATCATTGTCATTTTCTTAGATTAAATTATTAAATGTTTCTATGATTTGTACTTTAAACAGTTTTAAGAATCATATTATTTAGTTTCCAGTTAATTTTTGATTTTCCTCTCCATGTACCCTTGCTAATTAATATTTTTATTTCATTATGATCTGAAAAGGTTGCATTTATTATTTCTTCTCTTTTGCAAATTTGCCCAATGTTTTATGTCCTAGTATATGGTCACTCTTTGTGAATGTACAATGTGCTGCTGAAAAGAAGGTATATTCCTTTTTGTATCTATTTGTTTTTCTCCACATATCTACTAACTCTAATTTTTCTAAGATTTCATTCACATCTCTTACCTCTTTCTTGTTTAGTTTTTGATTTGATTTATCTAGATTTGATAGAGGAAGGTTCAGGTTTCCCACTACTGCAGTTTTTCTATCTATTTCATCCTTGAACTCAACTAGTTTCTCCTTTAGAAATGTGGATGCTATGTCATTTGGTGCATACATGTTGAGTACTGATATTTCCTCATTGTCTATACTGTCTTTTATCAGAGTGTAATTACCTTCCCTATCTCTTTTAACTAGATCTATTTTTACTTAATGTCCACTGTCCTACTCTAAGCATATTCAATGTTCTTATAAATGATTCCTTTTCAAGTGATTGTTTTCTTATGATATTTTAAACTGATTTTGTAAGAAGAAGAATGCTACAATAGAAAAAAATGATGAATTTGGATTCATTTGGATATGGCCTAGGTTCAAATCCCTACCCTGTTACTTCCTACCCATATTACTTTGTGTAAGTCCCCTGACTTGACATTTATAGAATAAGGGGATTTGAATCAAAGAATATAAAGATCCTATTAGCTCTAAAATCCTGATCTAAAGAAAAGTACCTAACCAAAAAATTCCCAATTTATATATTTTTGATAGACTCTAATTATATGGCAATTATTTGTATCTCTGTGAGGTTTTTTTTTTTTAAATCAGTGATAAATATTCCTTAATCATACATTTTATTTCATTTTTCATGCAAAAATACCTCTATCCCTACTATATAGATATAATTAATAGAATAAAATAAAGTAATAAGGTCATAAGGCAAAATATTAAGGGAAAAAAGATAAGATTAAGTGGATTTTTCCAAGTGTATTTCCATCAATATACTAAATATTAAAACCAATCATTCTATCATAATTGCCATTCTGACTTTTCTGTAAATACTGAATGATCATTTAAAACCAAACTGCATGTGTAGCATGTATCAGTGAAACTGGCCATTTAGAAGAAGCTGGAGACTCTCCTTTTTAGGAGAATTTTAATTAAAGTGCCTTCAAGAGAATTCTGGCATATATAGATATTCTATAACTGATTACAGTTATTTCTCCATGAAGAGAATAGCAACATTTTTGATTGATAATCAGATCTGAATCAGAGAAAGTCTATGTGTTCTCTCCTCAGTCTCCCCATGGCACTTCCATTACACATTATTATATTACTTTGACATTTAGGAAAGGAAAGCCCCCAGTTCTTTTTCTCTGGGAAT
The DNA here is from genome assembly GCF_027887165.1 of Monodelphis domestica. Taxonomy (NCBI): domain Eukaryota; kingdom Metazoa; phylum Chordata; class Mammalia; order Didelphimorphia; family Didelphidae; genus Monodelphis; species Monodelphis domestica. Next base: position 197,319,964 of record NC_077231.1, read on the forward strand.
TTGCATCAGCCAAGTACACATATGGCTTGTAAGAATGGGGCAGATTCCTAATAACATGATATATTTAAATGAGAGTAAATGTTCCTTATATAAGGCCAAAAGATTGTATTTCACCATTAGTGAGTTTTAGTCTCCAGCATACCAGGCAGCAAGGCTTCTAAAACAGATTTTAAAATATAAATGATTAGAGCAACTTTAATATCTTAACTTAGTTGCAGACCATATTGAACATGTTAATAAATCACCAAATCACTGAATCCCCCTCCCTTGACCTTCTTTTGTGGAGATAAAAATTATATTAAAATGGCCTGACATAAAAGAAGGTATCAGGCCTCCCTTATATATCATATCAAAAGCATGATCTTAAAGAAGGGAACCAGCATAAAAGGTACTATCAAGGACACAGCACTTGCTGATCCTGTGACCTCGATTCATAGCTAATTCCCTCTGGGAGTGTTTGATATGTCTGAAGCTTTGGACTAAACACCAGGAAAAAAAAACAAAAAAAAAAACATGATTTCACTAAGGGTTATAGCTTTCAGAACAAACTTCCCTGGAAACTTCGCTAGAGGCAAAGAGCCTGGATAGAGCTCCAAAGAGACACAAAAGGAAAAGATGCTTGGTGAATTGGCAGAGCTTGAGGCTTCTCCAAAGAAAGGCACAAGACTTCTCCTGAATATTTTCCTACTCTCCAAACATTTCCTCATTCTATAATAATGGAAGAATTGTTGTTTCCTTAAAGATATGGAAGCAGTATGTTTAATTATTCCCTACAGATTAAATATGAAAACTGATTATAGTCAATGAAACAAAGTATAAATATCTAAGGAGCTCCAAGTACTCATTAGCACCCTGAAGTTTTTATTGCCATCTCACTTTGCCACCCAATCCAGATGTAGTTAACAGAATGCAACCAGTCATTCTAATTATACACACACATACTTCAAAAACAAGAGCTGCTATTTTTAAGCTAAGTTCTTTTTTTATTTTTATTTGGTCATTTCCAAATATTATTCATTGGAAATAAAGATCATTTTATTTTCTTCCCACCCCACCCCCTCCCACCACCTCTCCCATAGCCCACGCGCAATTCCACTGGGTATCACATGTGTTCTTGATTCAAACCCATTTCCATTTTGTTGGTATTTGCATTAGAGTGTTCATTTAGAGTCTCTCCTCATTCCTGTCCCCACCACCACTGTAGTCAAGCAGTTGCTTTTCATCGGTGTTTTTACTCCCAGTTTATCTTCTGCTTGTGGATAGTATGTTTTAGATCCCTGCAGATTGTTCAGGGACATTGCATTGCCACTAATGGAGAAGTCCATTACCTTCGATTGTACCACAGTGTATCAGTCTCTGTGTACAATGTTTTCCTGGTTCTGCTCCTTTAGCTCTGCATCACTTCCTGGAGGTTGTTCCAGTCTCCATGGAATTCCTCCACTTTATTATTCCTTTGAGCACAATAGTATTCCATCACCAACATATACCACAATTTGTTCAGCCATTCCCCAATTGAAGGGCATCCCCTCATTTTCCAATTTTTGGCCACCACAAAGAGCTCAGCTATGAATATTCTTGTACAAGTCTTTTTCCTTATTATCTCTTCGGGGTACAAGCCCAGCAGTGCTATGGCTAGATCAAAGGGCAGACAGTCTTTTATCACCCTTTGGGCATAGTTCCAAAAAGCCCTCCAGAATGGTTGGATTAATTCACAATTCCACCAGCAATGAATTAGTGTCCCTACTTTGTCACATCCCCTCCAGCATTCATTACTTTCCATAGCTGTCATGTTAGCCAATCTGCTAGGTGTGAGGTGATACCTCAGAGTTGTTTTGATTTGCATCTCTCTGATTATAAGAGATGTAGAACACTTTTTCATGTGCTTATTAATAGTTTTGATTTCTTTGGCTGAGAACTGCCTGTTTGTGTCCCTTGCCCATTTATCAATTGGAGAATGGCTTGATTTTTTTGTACAATTGATGTAGCTCTTTGTAAATTTGAGTAATTAAACCTTTGTCAGAGGTTTTTATGAAGATTGTTTCCCAATTTGTTGCTACCCTTCTGATTTTAGTTACATTGTGTTTTTTTTTTGTACAAAAACTTTTTAATTTGATGTATTCAAAATTATTTATTTTGCATTTTGTGACTCTTTCTAAGTCTTGCTTGGTTTTAAAATCTAACCCTTCCCAAAGGTCTGACATGTATACTATTCTGTGTTCACCTAATTTACTTATAGTTTCCTTCTTTATGTTCAAGTCATTCACCCATTCTGAATTTATCTTGGTGTGGGGTGTGAGGTGTTGATCCAAACCTAATCTCTCCCACACTGTCTTCCAATTTTCCCAGCAGTTTTTATCAAATAATGGATTTTTGTCCCAGAAGCTGGGGTCTTTGGGTTTGTCATAAACTGTCTTGCTGAGATAATTTATGCCGAGTCTATTCCACTGATCCTGCTTTCTGTCTCTTAGCCAGTACCAAATTGTTTTGATAACCACTGCTTTATAGTATAGTTTGAGATCTGGGACTGCAAGTCCTCCTTCCTTTGCATTTTTTTTCATTATTTCCCTGGATATCCTTGATCTTTTGTTCTTCCAAATTAACTTAGTTATGTTTTTTTCTAATTCAGTAAAGAAGTTTTTTGGTAGTTCAATGGGTATGGCACTAAATAAGTAAATTAATTTGGGTAGGATTGTCATTTTTATTATGTTAGCTCATCCCACCCATGAGTAATCAATGTTTTTCCAATTGTTTAGATCTAGTTTTAGCTGTGTGGAAAGTGTTTTGTACTTGAGTTCATATAGTTCCTGTGTTTGTCTCGGCAGATAGATTCCTAAGTATTTTATATTGTTTAGGGTGATTTTGAATGGTATTTTGCATTCTAATTCTTGCTGCTGAAATGGGTTAAAGATATATAGGAATGATGATGACTTATACGGGTTTATTTTGTAACCTGCAACTCTGCTAAAGTTTTTGATTATTTCATATAACTTTTTGGTTGATTCTCTAGGATTCCTTAAGTAAACCATCATATCATCTGCAAAGAGTGATAGCTTGGTCTCCTCATTGCCAATTTTAATACCTTCAACTTCTTTTTCTTCTCTAATTGCTACTGCTAGTGTTTCTAGTACAATGTTAAATAATAGAGGTGATAATGGGTATCCTTGTTTTACTCCTGATCTTATTGGAAAGGCTTCTAGTTTATCCCCATTGGAGATGATGTTTGCTGATGGTTTTAAATATATACTGTTCATTATTTTTAGGAAAGGCCCTTCTATTCCTATACTTTCTAGTGTTTTCAATAGGAATGGGTGTTGTATTTTATCAAAGGCTTTTTCTGCATCTATTGAGATAATCATGTGATTTTTGTCAGTTTGCTTGTTAATATGGTCAATTATGTGGATGGTTTTCCTAATATTGAACCATCCTTGCATTCCTGGTATGAATCCTTCCTGGTCATAGTGGATGACCCTTGTGATGACTTGCTGGTGTCTTTTTGCTACTATCCTATTTAAGATTTTTGCGTCTATATTCATTAGGGAGATTGGTCTATAGTTTTCTATCTCTGTTTTTGACCTGCCTGGCTTTGGGATCAGTACCATGTTTGTGTCGTAGAATGAATTTGGTAGAACTCCTTCTTGGCCTATTCTGTCAAATAGTTTGTTTAATATTGGGATTAGTTGTTCTTTGAATGTTTGATAGAATTAATTTGTGAATCCATCTGGACCTGGGGATTTTTTCTTAGGGAGTTCTTTGATGGCTTGTTCAATTTCTTTTTCTGAAATGGGGTTGTTAAGGTAATTTATTTTTTCCTCTTTTAGTCTAGGCAATTTATATTTTTTAAGTATTCTTCCATATCACCTAGATTGCCATATTTGTTGCCATATTTTAAGCTAAGTTCTGCAAAGAGTTTCTTAAGTTATGATCAGTGACTGTATTTATCACAGTTGTAAGTCTTTCAATGTTATTGTCTTTTATATCAATGTGTCCATTGTGTAAATTATTCTATAAGTTCTGCTCATTTCACTGTGCCTCAATTTATGAAGGTCTTGCAAGCTTCTCATCTTTGGTTTCATAATTTATTGCAATACAATAAAATTCCATTAAGTTAATACATGTTATCTGTTCAATGGGTGAAACAACTTCCTCAGTCACCTAACAGAGGAACTGAATTTCTTCCATGACCTTTTGATACTCCTTTTCCATTTGTTCCATTTTAATTTTCATGACACTCTTTTCTTCATTTTTTTGTTACCTCTATTTCCAGTAGGTAAATCCAGTAGGCTTTTAAAAAACACTTTTTCTTCATTGGAAGTTGTGCCTCTTTTTCCAGTAGACTTATTTCGCTTTTTAAACTGTTATTTTCTTTTTGTATTATTTTAATTTTTTTGTCATTTTTCTTCAACCTGTCTTATTTTTTAATTCTTTCAGAACTTAAGATCAATTCCTTTTTTTTTAATTTTTGAAGTTTTGCATATGGTTGCCTGGATATCATCACCCCCTGTTGGTTCTCTTCTTTCCTCTTTGTCTCTGTACAAGTTTTCAGGGGTTAAGTATTTCTTCTGCTGCTTGCTCATTGTTCTGGTCTTTTTTTTGCCTGTGCATTGGGAATTCTGAAACCAGCTTATTGATTCTGTCTCCCCTACTGATTTGCAGGGTTAGGCACTGTGAACTATTTTGGCCTGGTGCTAAGTCTTAAACCCAGTAGCAGAGGCATGAAAGTACCTAATGCTTTAGACTTCTGGACCTCTATGCAGGTTTGTGCCAGAACCTGGGCTTTCAAGGGGTGGGTCTGAAGTGCTCTTTTACTGGTGTAGGTCAGGTCCCAGGATACTGAAGTTGGCCTATAGCTAGCTTTGGATTCTGTTGCTCTAGGTGAGAAGAGTGAGGACGGTACTTGATCAACACTCCTCTGTGTATGTAGTTTTTCTTCCAGTTCCTCCTTATCCCATGAAAATTATCTTCCTCTGTCTATCTTTCAAGTTGTATTCAGTGGAAGAAACACCTCACTCCATCTTGCTATTGAGTTTTGATTCATGTCATTTTGAAGATTAGTTTGAAAGAATAGCAAGACTGGTTTTAGTTTTTGCTGCCTCTAAGCCTCCATCTTGGCTCTACTCCTCCTTAAATATTTCTCCCTAATTTGTTGACTTTGTCATTTCTCTTATTTGATTTAATTTTTTTCATATTCTTCCAAGGGCTCTTTTAGGGTACCCTTTCTTTCTTGCCTTAGTGGCTTATTATGGTTCCATGCTGGCATTGTTGTCCTCTTTAGAATTTATATTCTGATATTTAGTTTTGTTAAAATAAGTCTCTAAGGTTGAATTTTTCTTCTTTTAGTTTCTCTTTTTTGGTCTGTATTGTTACCTTCTGTATATGCTGATGTTTTTCCTTGCTCCTACTGTAGAGGGAGTAGTCTTCCAAATCTGCAAGATGTTTATGCTTTACTGTTTGAGCTAGGTCCAGTTGCCTTTGGGTCTCACAGTGTGCACATTGGGATGATGGCCTGGCTGGCTTACTGTGGGAATGCTTTTGCATCTGTTTTGTCCAACTGGATTCTGCTTTTACCATTTCCACTTTTCCTAATGTCTCAAGAGGTAAGTTAGTCCCAGGCTTTTAGTACATTTTCCTTAGGCCATGCTAGGCAGGCTGATGTGGCATGTACTTTTCTCCAGAGCTGTGTTCCATGAACTGGCCCTGTCTGCACCCTTTCTTGGGTTATACTTGGTAGACTGATCCTGCCTATTTCTTTTCATGGATTGCATTGGATGGGTCCCAATGGCACCTTTCCCCAAGTCACATGTGGTGTGCTGGTGTGCATTCTGCCTGCTTCCCAATATCCCTCACACCGGTTTACTCTCCCATTTCACATATTAAGATGGTCCTCTCTGGCCTTTCTTTGTTTTGAGGCATTATTTTATTTTTATATATGTATGTTTGTAGATGGGTTTCTTAGTTCCTGGAAGCAGAACCAGAGTCATGATTTTAGTCTGAATTTCCTTACTGACAGGAAAATATACTTCCCACAGTAACATATTAGATTTGAAGACTTTCTGACATTACCAATATGTGTAAGAAGACAATATTCCTAGCTAGAAAGATGCAGTCATGTATTTTTAGAGATGTTTTGGAATATAATTTATTGGAAAAATAAATCTTTCTCTTTAATCGATAGAAAACTAAGATATAAATAATATGAGTAAATAATTATTAATTTCACAATCTTACTATTAATGACTTAGGTATACCTAAGTGAATAATGATGGGCTTATAAGAGCCTATCTAGCATTTTATTCACCTTTATGCTAAAGACTATAGTTATTCTGAAATAAGTTGAATTGCATAAGTCCATATAACACAAGGGAAAAGAAAGACAGACAACGAAAGTAAAATACATAGGGAATTGAACCTCTACAAATAAATTTATTTTTTATGAAAAGGTTCCCCTTTATACTATAAGAGAGGAAAATCAGATTCAGCATGCAAGAAAAGCAACCCAAGCAGGGGAGGAGCAAGGGAAGAAAGAGAATTCTGGGAAAGAACAGAAGATAGGCTGAAAGAACTGGGAAGCCTAAGATTGAGGGTGCAAAGAGTACCATTAGACTTTGAACTATACAATATCAGCCCCAAAGATACGATGTATGTGAAAAACCTCACCAAAACCATAGCAACAAAGTCAAAGTGGAACGAACTATTTCAAGTCGCGATCACAATTCCTACTGCAATCAAAATGACAGGGAAAGAACCATGGTACCATGCTTCTCATGTCCAACACCACTTTGCTCCAACTAGCCCAGATGAAACTGAAACAGAAAATGCTCCAGATCACAGACAAGATGCTCAAACCCAAAGAGAAGGTGACCAGGATGAGGACATACAACATATATATAGCCCCAAAGAAAGTGATGCTGAAATATAAATAACAACTGCAAGAAAGACAGACCATAATCCAGAAAGAATAACATCTATCTCACTCTCCATCTCAACTCTCACTCATTCTAAATCACACTTCAAGAAGAACATGACATACACTCAAAATCATAAAACCAAACAAGAAAAACTTAGCACAAAGTCTTACTCACACTCACACGATCTGAATCTTACACACACTTACACAACAGCAACTATTCTTACACACATCACATGCATGCTCTTGTTAAAAGAAAAATCTACAATCAAAGTGAGGTGACAGTCAAGACCAGTTTTTGTGTACAGAGAAAGAGAGCTGGACCTGAGAAATCCTTCCAGAGCATCAAAGACCACAAATGGACAAAAAGAATACAAGGAAAGAACTGTAACCCATGAACTGTATAGAAAAAGAACTTCTAAAAAGCATGTCCTATAAGATGAATTACCCTACACATTAACTTCACACTAAGAACACACATGTAACATGCACATGAACCCTGCATGTGAAGTAAAGAAAATAGAATCAACAGTCAACATGTGAAGAGGAGCAATTGGCAAGGCATAAGTATATACATGCAACAGTACATATCTAGAACATGAACATAAAAACATACTGATTTAGTGACCTTTGTTGTAGATCAGCAAGGACCATAATAATGGAGAATGTATATATTTGTGAATAAGGTTCTTGTAGATCAGAAAAACAAAAGCTTTTTTCTGTCTGGTTGATTCCAAAGCAGAATTCTTGTATATATGTATTATGTATGTATCATATGTATTGATTGTACAATAGGTAGACACGTACATAATGTATATTTGGAGCACTAACACACTAACCTAGTGCAGGAATAAACTAACATCTTAACCCTTATTAAATTAGGGACAGAGATATTCAGGGTGGAAAAGGGAAGTCCATATAATTTAGAGAGCTAAACAGAGGGAAAGGAAAATACTAACCTAACATATACATGTAAAAATCTCATAAGGTAAAGAATTGTAATGGTTTGAAAATTTAAGGAAACACAAGATATGTAAGGAGTTTGGAAAATTTCACATTAGCTAGAATTCTTTAAGATATAGTTACTAGAGAGTTAACCAACATCGTTGCATATTGACCAGAGATATTGTTAATCCTGGAACCAAAATTATTTCATTGTATCAACTTTTGTGACCAACACACTTAACCTGAACCTCTTTCCTGAAGCCTGATCTTAGTTTAGGTTAAATTAGCCAGTAGAAATTAGGTTAAGAATAAAGACATAGGGGGCAGCTGGGTAGCTCAGTGGATTGAGAGCCAAGCCTAGATATGGGATGTTCTAGGTTCAAATCTGGCCTCAGACACTTCCCAGCTGTGTGACCCTGGGCAAGTCACTTGACCCCCATTGCCTAGCCCTTACCACTCTTCTGCCTCGGAGCCAATACACGGTATTGACTCCAAGATGGAAGGTAAGGGTTTAAAAAAAATAAAAACATAGTTAAGGATTAAGAGATTTTTTTTTATTTTGGGAGGGGAATAGAGGGGATAGCATGTAGATAGATTGAAGATTAGAGATAATAGGAAACATAAGGTTAGTAAACCATTCAATGTCAATGCAAATTGTCAAGGTGAAAAATAAGCAAAAACCAAAAGGGGAAATTGTAAGAGAGGAAAATCAGACATGCAAGAAAAGCAAGCCAAGTGTGGTATGAGCAAGGAAAGACAGAATTCTGGGAAAGAACAGAAGAGCTGAGGAGATTCAAAAGCAGTTACTTCACTTCTGTTTGGGAACTCCTCAAGGATGGTTGGTCTAAGAGAAATCTCTGAAGCAGAAACATCTTTTGAATATTGACCATCTCTCTGTGAACCTAAACCCCTTGGATACAGCTGATGAGAAATGGAGTGGATAGGACTTTTATTATAAAGCCATCCATCCAAAGAAGAGTTTGCTCTCTATCCCCTAAAGTTTGTCCTTGAACTTCATACTAAAACCCAGGAGAGATAGAAGTCAAGACAGCTCTCACAACTGACCCAGGAGGGTCAGGCAAGCAGCCTGATCTTTCAGGATTTGGGGAGGGAGTCAATTGTTAGCCCTTAGGGATCTCCTACTTCCCACTTCTGTACCCAACAATCCTATTTACCCTATCTTGTGTGTTTCACTTTAGAATAAAGAGTTATTTATTAGATCAAGTGCCTGCCTCATAATATCCAGGGAGAGAGACCTGAAGCTTAAGGAAGAGGGTTAGACTTTCTCTTCAAGGAAGGAGAATCAGGTTAAGTCCTTGACTTTACATTCAACCCAGTCTCTGAAAGGATATATTCTGTAATTCTGAAGACAATTAGTGCTGGTTTTACTAAGGAAAGAGAGGAAGGAACAATCATCCCCCCACACACACCTTCTTGTTCCATTCCATCTCTTTTACTCTCTAGTCTCAAAGTAAATGTAGTGGGTGGTTCCATTTCCCCATCTATTACAATACTATAGAATACACTTAATACTATGGAATAAAAAAATGTTATTCCTTAAGCATCTATTCATTTCATTCTATAGTGTTTCATGCAAATATTAAAAAGGTTTTTTATATGAAGAATAAAATGACCTTTTATGTTCTTTCTCTTTAAAATATTGATTGAGCAAGTATTGTAGAAAGGCTAGTCTAGGAAATTACAACCTAGATCTTGAGTCTCCTCTTTTATTCTACTTGGTTTAGATAATTTAAGAATGGGAAAAGAATTAAGTTATCCTGTCAGTTAGGGTGACACTAGGAGTTACTTATTTATTTCCTTTCTTCCCTCCATAGCATAATCTCTCTGACTCCCTTGATTTTGTATCAGTTACTATATGGGCATCATCAGAAATAAAAATAATTTGTTATGTGTGGACAAAGATCAACCATCATCTTTCTGAAATTGGTGGTGAATCTGCATTTGCCATTTAGTCATAGTTTTGTTAAGTTATTGCCAACTAAAATTGAGTCTCCACAATTCTGCTACAGAGAATTAGCCTGAAAGTATATTATCTGATATGCATGTGAATTTGTTCAGTCTTAGGAAATGTAATTTTATTTACTGAACCAATACTCAAAGGTGTTATTCAGTGGAACCTCATTTTGACATAAATCTTTATAACATGCATTTATATTGAATGAATCAAATGACAACAATGGGATGGTAAGGATATAAAATGCAACAGAATTACATATAATACTATACAATTATATGTTAACAGTCAAATAAGCGCCGTTCAGTGGTAAGAACTGAGAATCTTAGCCTGCCATAACCAAACCTAGAAAGTATTAGTTAATATTATATCTCCAATACCAGCATTATAATGAGGTTTTACTACTTTAGTTCATATATGTAAAATACTATGGAATAAACAACTTGTTGTTCCTTAAGCATCTGTTCATTTCATTCAATAGTGTTTCATACAAATATTTAAAAAGTTTTCTATATAAAAATTAAATGACCTTTTATACCATTTCTGCAAAGTTCAATTAATAACAGAAAAATATTCAATCTTAAGGGATGCAATTGTATTAATAGATAGATTTATAGCACACTTTTCTTATTACTACCCTGAGCAGAAGGTAGTAAATTAATAGCCAATTTCAGGTGAGATAAGTGAAGCCCAGAGAAATGGGAATTTTTGCAGGATCATAAAGTTCAGAGTTAGTACTCAAGTTCAGGTCTTCTGAGGAGCAAAATCAATCCTGTGTATCAACTTTACACTATAACACATTGCTTATGCTGAAATTATTCAGACTTCTATTAAGCTTTCAATTTTCTGGAAACAAAGAAAGAAATTACTCTAGACAATATAAATATCTAGGAATCTATTTGCCAAGACAAAAACAGGACTTATATGAACACAACTACAAAATATTTTCCACACAATTAAAACAAGATCTAAATAATTGGAAAAATATTAATTGGTTCTTAGTAGGATGAGCCAATATAATAAAAATAATAATCCTACCCAAATTAATTTACTTATTTAGTGCCATACCTATCAAAATACCAATAAAGTTTTTTTTATTTTTATGGAACTAGAAAAATTATAAGAAAGTTTATTTGGGAGAGCAAAAGATCAAGAATATCAAGGGAACTAATGAAAAAAAATATGGATGGGTGCATAGCAGTACCAGATCTTAAACTTTACTATAAAGCACTGATTGTCAAAACTATATGGTACTGACTAAGAGCCAGAAGGGAGGATCAAAGGAATAGACTTTGGGTAAACAACCTCAATAATATAGTGTACAATAAACTCAAAGATCCCAGCTCTTGGGATAAGAACCCACTATTTGACAAAAACTGCTGGAAAGCAGTATTGAAGAGATAATGTTTAGAACAATATCTCACACCCTATACTAAAATAAATTCAGAATGAGTAAATTATATAAAAATAAAGAAAGAAATTATAAGCAAATTAAGTGAACATAGACTTGTATACCTGTCAAATCTTTGTGAAAGGAAAGAATGTAAGACCAATCAACAGAGAATATTACAAAATGTAAAATGAACAATTTTAATTGCATTAAATTAAAAAGGGTTTGTACAAAGGAAACCAATACAACCAAAATTAGAAGGAAATCAACAAATTGAAAAAAAAAAACAACAAACAAACCTCTGACAAAGGTCTAATTCATCAAGTTTACAAAAAGCTAAATCAATTGTACAAATAAACAAGCCACTCCCCAATTGATAAATGGGTAGGGGTCATGAATAGGCAGTTTCCAGATAAAGAAATCAATTAACACATGAAAAAGTGTTCTAAATCTCTCATAATTAGAGAAATTGAAATCAAAACAACTATGAAGGACCATCTCAGGCCTAATAGATTGGTCAATTTGACAGCAAAGGAAAGTAATAAATGTTGTAGGGGATGTGACAAAATTGTGACACTAATGCATTGCTGGTGAAGTTCTGAATTTATCCAACCATTCTGGAGAGCAATTTGGAATCTTGTGTAAAGAACTGTCTGCCCTTTAACATAGCCATACCACTGCTGGGTTTGTACCCCAAAGAGATAATAGGGAAAATATGTGGACAAAATATTCATAGCTTCACTCTTTGTGATTACAAAAATTGGAAAATGAGGGGTGTCCATCAATTGTGGAATGGCTGAACAAATTGTGGTAACTGATGGTGATGGAATATTATTGTGGTGAAAGGAATGATGAACTGGAGGAATTTCATGTGAACTGGAAAGACCTCCAGGAACTGATGCAGCAGAACCAGGTGAATGTTGTACACAGAGACTCATACACTGTGGCACAATCAAAAGTAATGGACTTCTCTACTAGCAGCAATGCAATGATCCAGGGCAATTCTGAGAGACTTAGGAGAAAGAACACTATACACATCCAGAGAAATAACTGTGGAAGTAGAAACAAACAAAACATATGAATGATCACATGGTTTGATGGGGATATAAGTAGGGATTCATTTTTATTGATCACTTTATTGCAAATATTGACAATGTAGAAATAGCTTTTGGTAAAAGATACATGTAAAACCCAGTTGAATTGCTCATCAGATCCAGGATGAGGGACAAAGTAGGGGGAGGGTAGAACATGAATGATATAACCATGAAAAAATATTCTTAATTAAATTAAAACTTTTTCAAAAAAGAATGAAAAAAAGAAATAGGAGTCTTAAAATGAATATAAATCCTGTTGCTTTTCTTAATTTTTGAGTGTAATTAATGTTATTAGATCTAATTGTTTTAATTACTCTAATTACAACTTAATCATATTTAATCATAAAGCTTGATTTCTTGTGTTAGTTATTTCAATAAATCATATTTTGGTTGTTTTTTTTTATTTCTTACTCTTTTTGCATTCCAATTCATCTATTTCTCCAATTATTTTAAAGATTTCTATTTTGAACTTATTTTGAGACTGCTAATTAAGTTTCTAATTTTATAAAAACAATCATACTCAAATCATTAACCTTATTTTTTCCTGTCATGAATTTTTTAGGAATAATTGTTCCCTGAGTTAATTTTAGTTCTAGTAGAAAAGGATTTACTATGATATCCCATTGAATTTTTTTCATATTTTTATTGTTTTTATGATTTGATATTTGATTTATTTGCTACTTTTATAGAGTTTTGGTTTCTCTATAAATATTGTAAATAATTCTTAGTATTTTCCCCTATTTTAAAATATTTTTCAGTTACATATAGAAAAAATTGATGATTGTTTTCTGACATTTTAGTCTTAAGATTTTCTTCCTCCCTACCACTCTCCTCCCTCCCCAAGGCAATGAATAGATTGTTATGTCTGCATATTCATGTAATAATGCATTTCTATATTTCTTATTTTATGAAAAAAGACATATCCCATATTCAATAGAAAGTTCACGAAGGATATATAGTGAAAGATGGCATGCTTTGATTTGCCCTCATACTCAAACAGTTCCTTCATTGGTTATGCATATCATTTTCATTATGAGTCCCTAGTAGTTATCATGAAGACTGATAATGGTTTAGTCTTTCATAGTTTATCATCACATAACATTTCTGTTACTGTATATGTATCTCACTTCATTTTGCATCAGTTCATACAAATTTCTAGGTTTTTCTAAACTCATTCTCTGATTTCTGATTTCTGTTCACCCTTTCTTAAGATGTAATAGTCTTCCATTGAAATCAGATACCACTTGATCAAGTAGTTTGATGGGGATATGATTAGGGTTTTGATGTTAAAAGATCACTCTATTGCAAATATAAATAACATGGAAATAGGTTTTGAGCAATGATACATGTATAATCCAGTGGAACTGCTTGTCACCTCTGTGAAGGGAGAGAGAAAAGGGGTGGGAAAAATCATGAATCATGTAACCATGGAAAAATATTCTAAAAAAAAAAAACTCACCTGATTGTGGTGTATGATTCTTAAGATATAATGTTGTAATCTTTCTAGTATTTTATTTGAATTCTTTTTGGATCAATGTTCATTAGAGAGATTGATTGGTCTATAGTTTTCCTTCTCTGTTTTACTTCTTCTTTGTTTAGGTATTGTATGAGGTAAAGTTGTCCTGAAGACTTCTGAGTCTAGTCAAAGTCAATTGTCTAACACTGCTGCAATCTTCCCAGAAGGTATAATTTTGCATATGTTTGAAAGCCATTGGCTTATGATGGGGATGGGAGTAGCTATAGTTTTGAAAAACCAGCATGGGAAAGAGTAGAGCTCTCTTTCTCCAGACTAGTCTTCAAATTGTCTCTTAGATGACTCTCCTTGAGCTCTCTTATCTTATCTCTTGATCTTTCACAAGCCACTGCTTGAGCCCTGGTGCCAGTGGAGGACTAGATTTTTTCTTAAGGTTAGAAAGACTGAAAACCTTATTTTTTGTCTTTATTTCTCTTTACTGATAAATGCTTATAAATCTAATACCAAGTCTCCAGATTAATTTTATTTATAACAGTATTAACACCATATTTCTGGCACAAAAATTTTGGAAGGATTTCCTCTTCCCCTCTTATTCTAAATAATTTATGTACTATTAGTTTCAGGTGTTAATATTTGGGAGAATTCACTTGTGAATCCATCTAGCCCTGGGAACTTTTCCTTAAAGAGTGCTTTGATGGTATTTTTAATTGTTTGTTTGTTTGTTTTTCTTTGATGGGGTTGTGTAAGTATTCTATTTCCTCTTTTGTTAATCTGGATAGTTTATATTTTATACAAGTATTCATCTATATCACTTTTACATATTTTTCTAGTTATTTTATCCCTGCTACCCTGTCTATCTCCTGAGTTTCTATTGTTTTTCTGGGGCAGAGGACACACTGCTCTAAACATAAAGAATAGCCTTCTTTGGTACTTTGAGTCAGCCTAACTGCCTTTGTTCTCCACAGTTTTTCTGTTGAGGAGATGAACCTGCTGACTTATTCTGTAGAGGTCCATAGCTGTTTGATCCTACTATATTTAGCATCCCACGTTACCAGTTCACCTGTTGTTTTGAGGGTTGGGTTGGTTCCTACTCTGCTGGCTCCCTGCTAAGTGACTTGGGCTAGGCAAATCTTCTCTAGGCTCTGCTGCCACAGGCACTGTGTTGCTATGTAGGTGTGAGTAGGTTCCTGTATTTCTACTTCCCACTTATTCCTTTTTGCCTCAGATATTCTGCTGGCACATTGGACTGAGTAGTTTCGTATAGTTCCAGTCCTCCAGTCTTCTCTCTTCTAGCCTTACACATTCTGCTATTATGTGAGAGTTTGTAGGTTTCCCGAACTTTGTGTCTTCTATACCTGTGCCAAGTAACTCAAACTGGGCTGGTTCCTCTTGGGCCCTTGTATTGTCTCTGGATTAGTTGCATCATGTTCGACTGGTCCAAGTTATACCAGTTTTAGTATATACTGTGCTACCTAGGCCACTCACTCTTCTCACTACAGTGACCCATGTAACTCCTGTTGTCATTTGCTTTAAGTTGTTTGTGTGTGTGTGTGTGTGTGTGTGTGTGTGTGTGAGTGTGAACAGATTGGGATAACAGAACATCCTTTACTTTGTCATCTTAGCTTCCATCTTGCAATTCCATATCTTAATATTTTTGCTATATTTGGTCATGTTACCTTTTCCTTTGTTTTTAAAAGAATTTCCTATGGAAGAATAGATTTTAAATATTATAATGTTAAAATTTAGGTTTTTTCTAGCAGCAATATGTAAATTATTTTGAATGATTCTACATTTCTTATATTCAAAGTTTCTGGATAATTTTATTTTATTACTTATTACATTAGAAAATTAAAGTTTATTAACTGGTAGTGTTCTGGCATGATTATGTGATCATTAAAAGCTGCCTATTCAGTTTGTCTCCCATACCAATGACTTGATTAAATAGATGCCATGTATTTTAATACTTTATTTTTTTTCTAAAATCTATTTATTGTTAACATTGTTTTATTTTTTTTAATTTTGAATTCTGAAGTTCTCTCCCTTGTAAACCTTAAAATTTCTTAGACTTATGAATGTTGGAAATTTACCCATTTCCAACATTAGGTAGGGAGGGTCCTTCTCCTCCCTACCTAAGACTACTTTAGGACAGAAACCTTTTGCTAAACAATGGAAAGGGCTTTGACCTATGCTTAAGCATAGAACAGGAATTTCTTTGAGTCATGATTGATTTTAGAATTGATACAATAGAGATACTTGGAATGACAGAACCAGGTCTTGGAAAATACAATTTCCACCCTACTTAGAGTAACAGGATTTAGGAAGGGCTGCAACAAAGGATCAAGATTTAATTATTTGAGAATATGACCTTCAACAGACATATGCAAAGCCACAGACCTCTAGGCAGTCCTGGGTTAAACTAGAACCACCATTGGCACAGGGAAGACATCGACAGTGATTGGTAGATGTGAGAACTGAGGGGAGGGAACTTAGATGGTTCCCTTAGATAGCGAGGTCTGAGGAGAGAAGGAGGAAGTTTTGCTCTGAGTGAGGTGGTTCTGAGGGGTGGTTCTAGAGGTTTTGCTCTGAGAGGTTGTGCTCTGAGAAGTCTTGCTCTGAAGGAGGCTGGAAGTGGAGGCCCCTGAGACTGTTTCTCCATTTTGGTCACATGAGTAATAGGGACTGATCTCTTTTCTTTGCCTCAGCTATCTAAGGGCTTGGGCCTTTTGGCCCAGCCTAAACAGAACAGAGGGGGTATTTAAGCTCTATTCCCTTCTCTCCCCTTTGTCTCTCTCTCTCTCTCTCTCTCTCTCTCTCTCTCTCTCTCTCTCTCTCTCTCTCTCTCTCTCTCTCTCTCTCTCTCTCTCTCCTCTCTTCTCTCTAATACCTTTCTTTCTCCTGTTTGTAATTAAAAACTCCATAAAAGGTTGACTGCTGACTTGAGTTTTCATTTAGGAATTACATAGCTGAATTCCTTGGCGACCTTAAAATTAATATATATCAGTCTTTTAAGGTGATTTCCTTGTCACACCCTCCATTAAATGTCTTCTCCTACCCTAGTCAGAAGTAAAGCAATATATCAATTTTAAGCAAAATAATGAAGAAAATAATTTCTATTATTTCTATATTACCTATATTTCAAAAATAGCAAGAAAAATAAAATTGGAAAATTTTACTCCAATTTTCACTTACAGTTCATCTATTACTACTTATAATTCTCTATTTTAATAGTTAAAAGAATTAAAGAGGATTGAAGAGGTACAGAGGATAAGGAAGACTTTGTAATAGGTAATGGAGGAGTTGAAGGGATAGAGGGAATATGGATGCTGGTAAGGTAAAAGTAAAGAGATAACCTCTGCTGAAAGGCTATCTTTGAAAAATGGGATTCCTGAGAAATGGGCCAACTATGATAGCCTGAGGGGATGTCTTCTCTACTGAATGATGTTGAAGATATCCTATGGCAGGTAAGCATGAACCCTCCTGAGAGACAATCCCCCCCGGACCATGGTCACCTGGAAAGGGTCCAATAAGGACCTTTTATGGTTAAATGGCTGTCGTTATATTCTGCTCTATGTCCCTGATAGTCCTTCTCTTATCTGACTGCAGATTATTTAAATAAAGATGAATTTAATAGCAAGGTCAGGAGGTTATCAGGGTAGAGGGAAGAGGAATTTCCCCATACTTTTCAACAGATTGGGTTTGAGTATCTCTCAGCTTTTGGACTGAGGCTAGGCCTCACCGGCTGGTGGAGGTTTTCTTTATTCCTGTCTATGCTGATCTATGCTAGCTTTCTTAAGTTCAAAGTCTTAGCAGTAGTTTCTTATAAGAGAAAGAAAAGGTTCTGAGTTTCAGAGCTGGTTGGGCCTGTCTTTTCAGGCTGACACCCCTGAAGACCTGCCTTACAGTTCAAACTTCTCCCATTAAATCCTTTTGTCCAATGACAAGATCACAGGAATCCTGGTAGATAACACAGTTGGGAAAAATCCAGGAATAGAGTTACTTATTTCCAGAGACAGGGAGAGAGTGCTCCTTCTAGTCCAAGGGCCAGGAAAAAGTAACCATTCAAGAGCAACTATTACTCTCTAAGTCACCCTTCCCCCCACCAACTGTCATCTCTGTCCATCAATCTTTAGTCTAATATTCCAACTATTGCTTGCTCCACCACAGTGGCAGAAAATCTAAAGCTTGATTCTGTTTTCCTTTTCACACTCTGTGGAGGAGGACAGTATGTTTTTTTATCATGAGTCATTTTGAATTGACCATTCCCATAATTTCCAATTACTTGACATCACAAAAAGAGCTGTTATAAGAGTTTTTGTACATATAGATCCTTTTAAAAATCTTTGAGATACAGGGCCAGTAGTGATAATGCTGAGTTGAAGGGTATGCACAGTTTAATAGCAATATAATTCAAGTACAATTTGTTTTTCAGAATGGTTTTACTGGTTCTATAGTTTACCAACAGATCATTAGTATACCTATTTTCCCTTCATCTTCTTCAGAATAGGTCATTTTTGATAGGTGTGAGGTGGTACATCAGAATTCTTTAATTTGCCTTTCTCTAATCAATAATGATTTAGAGCATTTTTTCTTGTGACTATATATAATATCCATTTGTTATTCTGAAAACTGCCTGTTTTTATCCTTTGACTATTTATCAGGGGGAATGGGTATTATTTTTATAAATTTATAAATTTGAGTCATTTCTATACTCAGTATATATTTGTGAAATGAGTATTTTTTCAAAGAAATTTGCTGTAAAACTTTTTGATATATTTCACTGACTATGGTACATTTTAGTAAAATACATTTTCCCTCATGGTCCCTCTTAATATGTCTATTTTTTCTTTTGCTTTTTTTTTGAGATCATGATGGCTACCCCTGCCTTTTGTTTTTTGGTTCAACTAAAAAAAAATATATATATATATATGTGTATATATATATATATGTATATATATATATTAAATTGATCACTACTCTTTTATTTTAAAGTTGTTCATATGCTTTTGTTTCACTTATATCACTGGTAAACAATTTATTAATGAATCTTGTTTTCCAATTCATTTTGATTTATGATTTTGTTTTAGGAGTAAGTTCATCACATCCACATTTATGATTGCTGTGTATTTTACTCCATTCATTTTTTGTGGTTTATTTCTTGCCTGTTCCTCCTCATATGTTCATTTTTCTTCTATCTACTGTCTTTCTCACTCTATCCTCCCTATTATCATACCTCAATTTCGTAAACCTTTCACCTATTTCCTTACCCAATTGTATATGTATAAATAGACATATGTATGTGTGTGTACCTATTCTTCCATATATTGATTAATTCTGATTAGAATAGGGTTCTAGTATTCCTTGCCACCATCTCTAAATTTCCCTCTGAATATAAAATCTCTTTCTTGGCATGCCTCTTTTATGTGAGAAAATTTTCTCCATTCTATATCTACCTTCACAATTCTCCCACTGCCTTCTTATTTCTCACTAATTCATTCTTCTGGAGACAATTCTAACATAATTATATCAAATCCAAGGCTGCTAGATATGCAAACTAATTTTTACCTGCACCAATAATGATAAAATTCTTAGAAGGTACATGTATTCTTTTCTCTTATGTAAACAAAATACATTTATTGATACCCTTATGATTACTCTTTGATATTTAACTGTTTTTTATCTAGAATATTTTCCATGGTTACATAATTCCTGATTTTCCCCACCCCTATTCTGTCCTCTTGGAGCTGACAAGCAATTCCCCTAGGTTATAAACATAACATTGTTCAAAACCTATTTCCATAATATTCATATTTACAATAGAGTGATCTTTTAACATCAAAACCCTAATCATATTCCAAATGAACTATTTGATCAATTATATGTTTTCCTTCTGTTTTTATGTTCCCACAGTTCTTTCTCTAGATGTGAATAGTGTTCTTTCTCACAATTTCCTCTGGATTGTCCTGGATTATTGAATTGCTGCTAGTAGACAAGTCTATTGCATTTGATTGTGCCAGAGTGTATCAGTCTCTATGTTCTGCTCCATTTACTCTGCATCAATTCCTGGAGGTCTTTCCAGTTCACATAGAAATGTTTCAATTCATCATTCCTTTCAGCAGAATAGTATTCCATCATCATCAGATACCACAATTTATTCATCCATTCCCCTATTGATGGACACCCCGTCATTTTCCAATTTTTGCAATCACAAGCTATGAATATTTTTGTATAAGTACTTTTCCTAGTTTCTCTATGGGTATAAATCCACCAATTGTATGGCTGGATCAAAGGGAAAGCATTCTTTTGAAGCACTTTGTGCAAGATTCCAAATTGCTCTCCAGAATGTTTGGACCAATTCACAACTTCACCAGGAGTGTATTAGTGCCCCAATTTTACAACACCCTTTCCAATAAGTATCACTTTCCTTTGTTTCCATATTGTTCAGTCTGCTAGGTATAAGGTGGTACCTCAGAGTTGTTTTTTATTTGTATTTCTCTAATCAGGATGAATTTAGGACACTTTTTTCAATGCTTATTGATAGTTTTGATTTCTTCATGTAAAAACTGCCTATTCATGTCCCTTGACCATTTGTCAACTGAGGAATGTCTTGATTTTTTTGTAAATTTGCCCTAGTTCCTTATATATTTGGGAAAATAATCTTTGCCAGTGAGTTTTATTATAAAAATGTTCTCCCAGTTTGTTGCTTTTCTTCTAATTTTGGTTACTTTGGTTTTGTTAGTAGAAAACATGTTTAATTGCATGTAATCAAAGTAATTCATATTACATTTTGCAATGTTCTCTATCTCTTGCTTGAAATTAAATTCCTTCCTTTCCCTCAGATCTGACAGGTATACTATTCTGTGTTCACCTTATTTTTTTATTATTTCATTCTTTATATTTAAGATATTTACTCATTTTGAATTTATCTTGATTTGGGGTTGTTCTAAACTTATAGATGTTGGTGTAAACCTAATTTTCCCATACTGTTTTCCAATTTTTCCCCAGCTATTTTTGTCAAATAGTGAGTTCTTGTCCCCAAAACTGGGATTTTGGGGTTTACCAAACACTAGATTGCTGAGAGCATTTATTCTTGAGTGATTCCATTGTCTGTCTTTTAGTCAGTACCATATTGTTTTGATGACCACTGCTTTATAGTACAGTTTAAGATCTGGTACTGCTAGGTCCCCATCCTTCACATTTTTTTCATTACTTCCTCTGATATTTTTGATCTCTTGTTCTTCCAGATAAAATTTGTTATGATTTTTTTCTAATTCTATTGAAAAGTTTTTTGGTAGTTTGATAGATATGCCACTGAATAAGTATATTGATTTGGGTAGGATTGTCATTTTTATTATGTTAGCTCCTCCTCCCCATGAGTAATTAATTTTTTCCAGTTATTTAGACCTAGTTTTAAATGTGTGAAAAGTGTTTTGTAGTTGTGTTCATATAATTGCTGTGTTTTTCTTTGTAGATAGATTTCTAAATATTTTATAGGTATTTAACTGTTTATATTTATCTTGAGCCTAGTATTTGAATGTCAATTGATTGTACTGTTTGAATATTAGTTTTAATCCAATTTTGGTCTTTTAATAAAGAATGCTTGAAAGTCCTCAATTTTATATTAAATATCAATTTTTCCCTGATGAATTATTCAGTTTTGTTGGGTAAATGATTCTTTATTGTAATTCTAGCAAAGGCTAACTCTCCCTGACCTGGTTGAGCCAGAGGCCAGGAGTAAATTACTTAGTGTTTGGCCTAGATATCTTACCCTATCCTCTCTCTGATTTTCCTACTTCGTTCTTTCTATATATTTTTAAATAAATTGTAAATAAATCTCTTTGGAATACATTAAATTCCTGGTGACTCTATTTTAAAATATAATCCAGGCCATCCTTTTTTATAAAATTAACCTTTCCCCCCCTTTACACAATCATATCTAAGTTAATTTACTAATTCTGTGCCATACCAATAAAACTACCCAAAAACTATTTTACAAAACTAGAGAAAATAATTACAAAGTTCATCTGAAAAAACAAAAGATGAAAAATGTCAAAGAAAGTAATAAAAAATGTTAAAAATGGTGGTCTAACAGTACTAGATCTTAAACTATAGTATAAAGCAGTAATTGTTAAAATAATCTGGTATCCTATAAGAAATAGAAGGGCTGATAAATGGAACAGATATGGGGTAAATAACCTAAGCAATATAGTGTTTTATAAACTCAAGAATCCCAGCTTTTGGGATAAAAATTCACTATTTGACAAAACTACTTGGAAAATTGGGTAACTATGGCAAAAATTAGATTTTAGATTAATATCTTACAACCTATACCCAAATAAGGTCAAAATGGGTATGTTTTAAACATAAAGAGTGATATTAAAAGTAAATTAGGGGAATGTAGAATAGTTTACATATATGATGTATAGAGAAGGGGAGAATGTATGACCAAACAAGAGGTAGAGAATATTATGAGATGTAAAATGAATAATTTTGATTATATTAATTTTTTAAAGTTTTTTATCCAAACAAAACCATTGCAACCAAGATTAGAAGGGAAACAACATACCATGGAAAAAATACAACAAATTTCTCAAATATATAAGGACCAAGTCAAATTTATAAGAATCCAAGTCATTCTCCAATAGATTAATTAAAGGATATAAATAGGCAGTTTTCAGATTTAAAAAAAAAATCAAAACTACCAGTAATCATATGAAAGAATGTTCTAAATCCCTCTTTATTTGAAAAATGCAAATGAAAATAACTCTGAGGTAGCACCTTACACTTATAACATTGGCCAATATGACTATAAAGGAAATGACAAATGTTGGAGGTAATGTGGCAAAATTGGGACACTAATTAATTTCTGATGGAATTGTAAAGTGATTCAACCATTTTGGAGGGTGACTTGGAATTATGTTCAAATGGTTATAAAAGAATGCATACCTTTTGGTCCAATAATACCACTACTGGGTCTGAATCCCAAAGAGGAAAAAAATGGCAAATGACCTGTTTGTACAAAAATATTTATAGGCACTCTTTGAGGCAGCAAAGAATTTGAAACTAAAGGGATATCCCTCAGTTGAGGAATGGCTGGAAAAAGTTTGGTATACGATGGTGACCAAAGACTTTTGTGTTATAAAGAATGATGAATAGTATGATTTAAGAAAGCTGTGAAGACCTACATGAACTAATGCAGAGTGAAATAAACAGAACCACAAGAACATTATACACAGTAATTGTAATATTGTGGGATGATCAAATGTAAAAGACTTTGCTACTAACAGCAATACAATGGTCTACAACAATTCTGAAGAATTTATGAAAAAAAGATGATATCCATCTCCAGAGAAAGAACTATTGGAGTAGGAATGCTTATGAAAACACATAATGTATCAATTGTTTATTTGGGTATGTTTATGGTCTTTGGTTTTATAAAATTATTCACTGATAAAAATGAATAATATAGAAATGTTTTACATGATAATATATGTACAACCCAGAAGAATGAAATACTTTTAAATTATATAACACAACTTATTCAGCCACTCCCCAGTTGATGGATATCTCTTAAAATCTCCAGTACTTTGTTACCACAGAAAGAGGTGCTGTCAATACTTTAGAACTTATACAAAGCATTTTGTGCCTCTTTTAGCAAGCTCTTAATTCTCTTTTCATAATTATTCCCCAATTTAGGAAATATCCTATGCAGAGTGAAATATGAACCCTCCTTTTCACTGTTTCTTCCTTTCTACTTGTTTGAAGCAAGTTAATAGTCAATCCATCTTGGAAAATAAAATTGGTAAAATGACATTTGTGGGATGCACCAGAAGTCTCTGCAGCTCCAAAGAAATCACACAATAGGTCCTACAGCATTAGCTCATAAGGCATTATAGATTTGTGGTATCCATGGCTAGTTCATAAGTCTGTTTCCTTGTAGAGTTTATTATTTTCTCTCCAGTTGATTTATCTGTAATTGACTTCCAAATTTATTATGAAGGGAAAATATCAATTAATAGTTGTATAACTGTTTGAAAAATTTAAAGTGCTACATAAATGCTTATTATTAATAATAGCAATAATTATTATTAGTTAAATATAGACAAATTTCCTTTTTCTTTTTTTAGAGTAAGTTAATAATGGAGAAAATGTTTATTTACTCCATTTTGTTGGCTTTGTAATTCAAAACAAATGTATTTTTGATAAATGGTTCATATTATTTTCATTAATGCTAGTTCTTTTCATAGAACCATATTCCCCATTCACTGGCAAAATAATATCTGTTAAAAGTCAAGAAGTTTGGTGGTAAGCAACTATTATCATCCTTTACTATGGCTCTATGAAGTAAAATCTAATTGATAGAGGAATCATTCTCTAGGTTTTTATCATAAGATCCAAAAACATCAACCAATATTTTCTCCCTTTTAGTAAGAAAGTTATTATAAATAGATAATAATTTATATTATTACTATTATCATTTTTGCTATTGACATTTTCATGATATTTTGGTTTCATATTTGTAAAACCAATTTTCCCATTCCAACAATTCCAACATATGTTACAGGTTCCAAACAAATATATTTTTTTCTCCCTTATGGTTATACCAACCCTTCAAATTTGAGAAATTGAAACATTTTTGGGGGTTTGTGTTCCCTTCAATAACAGAGGATGTTTCAATCAGAGTCAAAGTAGATGGAGGGATAATAAAAGCTAGAGAAGGAAATTAAACAATGAATTTGAAGTCCAGACTTTGGTTCAAGTTTTGTCACATTAGAAACCGATTCTTCTTATTCTTCTCCAAAATTTAAAGATTGGTCTAGTGAATTTTTAAGTTCCCTTCCCACTCTAAGTCCTATGATAGTCCCTATGACATATACTTTTGCAATTTTATATGGAGAGATTTTGATTTAGACAACAATATGAACAACCCCCTGGATTTTTGGCCAAACAAAAGGGAAATAATTTACAGAAACAATGTGCTTTTTTTCCCATTATGCTTCATTGACATTCAAATTTTCTTTTCAGTTAAATTGTCAGGTTATTGAGGACAGAGAAATTTATGCTTTGCTATTTTATCTAACACAAATAAAATTGCAGAACACATAGTAAAATGTTATGATATATCTGTTCTTTCTTAACAGACTAGTACTATAGAGTGAACACTGGACTGGGAGTTAGAAATCCTGGGTCTGAATCCTAACTTCGTCAATTGTAACTGTATGACTATGGCCAACCCTCTAACCCCTCTGGGTTTCCTCATCTTTAAAATGAGCAAGTATAGTATTTGTTTATCCTGTTAAATCAGGTTGTTTTCAATAATTTCTTAGTATTAAAATGAAATCATGAAACTTCCTATAACTGCATTAATGAATTCTAGCTTCTCTTTCTTCCCCTGTACCTATTCTGCTTTCTCATTGCCACTTTTCAGAAAAAAATGTCCTTGATTAATATGAAAAAATACAGGAATGAAGTAAAGATGAATTAGACAAGCTGCCTTAGGCAGACCAACAGCTTGTGTCCTGTCAGGGTCTAAGTTTATCAGAGTTCACTGTATTCTGGTTATTTTTTAGAGATTGTTTTTCTCCTTGATATCTACAATATATTGTTGGGGAATTTTTAAGGAAATATTCAAGCAAAAATGCTACAAGAATGAACATCTGTATTTTATCATCGAGAATGACCATCTTTAAAAAAATGTGAAAAATATTGAGGGTAAGTGGCATTTCTGAGGTTCTAAATTATGCATCATGTTCTGTAGGGTTTTTTATGTCTTTAAGATTACTAAATGAAAGAGATACAAAACTAGCTTGAAAAAAATTGCTGGATGCACCATGCAAAACATTAATTAACATACCATCATGTGAATTTACCCTCTGTAAGTTAACTGCCCTGTATTGTTGCATTTTATCTAAGATTAAAGCAATATATGACAGATGGTTTAAGAAATAAAATTAAGGGGGCAGCTGGGTAGCTCAGTGGATTGAGAGCTAGCCCTAGAGATGGGAGGTCCTAGGTTCAAATCTGGCCTCAGACACTTCCCAGCTATGTGACCCTGGGCAAGTCACTTGACCCCCATTGCCTAGCCCTTACCACTCTTCTGCCTTGGAGCCAATACACAGTATTGACTCCAAGATGGAAGGTAAGGGTTTTAAAAAAATAAATAAATAAATTAAATTAAATTAAGAGGGCAGCTGGGTGGCTCAGTGCATTGAGAGCCAGGCCTAGAGATGGGAGGTCCTAGGTTCAAATCTGGCCTCAGACACTTCCCAGCTGTGTGGCCCTGGGCAAGTCACTTGACCCCCATTGCCTAGCCCTTACCACTCTTCTGCCTTGGAGCCAATACACAGTATTGACTCCAAGACGGAAGGTAAGGGTTTTTATTAAAAAAAAAAAAAAAGAAATAAAATTAAATCCAGGTTGTCACAGGTACTTGCATCTTTCGGTTTTAAAATATAGTAATAACAACCATCAGAATGCACCACAGTTCTTTTGGATGGATTTGTGCAACATTAGAAAAATAGTATAACTCAAGTATGCTTATATATATATATATATACATATATATACATATTTCATATATATGCACTTCAAAAATACCATATACAAATAGGGTCATTCATGCCTCAGACTATCAAAAGAACCCTTTATGTAAGACCCCAAGTGTCCTGAATTCTTATTCTTTTAACCACTGGCTGCCATACTATGGTTGTAGTTCTTCCTTCTCTGTATTCCTCTGATTAAAATTATTTTCTTAAGAAAGGATCCAATAAATTTATATATATCTTGGTTCAAATGACTGACAAATCTTATTGGATTATGCTTTCTATTTTGAAGGACTTATTTTAATGAAAAAAATTAATAAAATACATTTCAAGTTAACGAGTTTCTAATGATACAATTTATAGATTAATGAGTCAGGGGAATGGTATTTTTGTTTGTTTTTCTTTTGTCTTGTTTTTAAGGAAGGGAACATTTCTTATGCACCTGGAATTTTACTCCCAAGGAAGTCATATGATTACTGTTATCCCTTTGCATAAATTATATGTTAAAATTTATGAGACTATAGAATTCAAGCTAGGCTCAAATGAAATCAAAGACCAGAGAAATTTTTTAAATATGTGTTTTATTTTTATGTTTTATTTGTATTGTTTTTAAGTCTATTGAAAGGAAATATTTTTTAATTTTTAGAGTTTATGTCTTGTCAGTACCCAAACTCAAACCCTCAAAACTATAATCTCTGACTCTTCTATTCCTACATATGTCTTCCTGGAGAATGTTTAAGGAAGTTCCAAAATGATGCTGATGAATTTATTCCTGATTACATTATGCCAAGTCAAATAGATCCGCTATAGGACCATACTTTTACTCTTCCCTAAATGATTTTTTCCTAATTTTTTATCAGTACTATATTGTATTTTTAATATTTTTAATTTTTCTTCAATTATATAAAATTATTCTTGATTTTTAAAATTTGAGTCAACCTTTCCCTCTTCCTACCACATCCCATCCCTGAAAAAGCAATCTGATTTAAATTTTGTATGTGTAATACTATAAAACTTCTTTCCATAGTATTCATTCATAGTATTCAAATAAAGAAAATAAAATATAGTATGTCTCAGTCTGCATTCAGACTCCATCAGCTCTTTCTTTGGAGATAGATGAAAGTTTTCATTATAAATCCTTGAGAATTTTCTTGGATCTCTGTATTGTGGAGAATAGCTAAATTCATAATGTTCATCATACATGAACAAGTAAATTGTTCTCCTGGTTCTCCTCACTTCATTTTGCATTAGTTCATGTAGTGTTTTCAGGTTTTTTCTTAAATCATCCCTCTCATCATTTCTCATAGGGGAGTAGTATTCCATTACAATCATATACCAGAGTTTACTCAGTCATTCTCCAGTTGATAGATATACTGTTTTCAATTCTTTGCTACCATGAAAAGAGCTGCTATAAAAATTTTCTACAAGCAGATCTATTGACCATTTTTAATCTGATAGTGATATTGCTGGATCAAAAGGTCTATGTAGTTTTAAAGCCCTTTGGGCATAATTTCTAATCCATCTCCAAAAAGGTGGGATCAGTTCACAACTCCAACAGCAGTAATTAGTGTTCCAATTTTCCTATACCCCCTTCAGCATTTAGTATTTTCCTTTTCTGTCATATTAGGCAATATGATGGGTGTACACAGTATCTTGGGGTTGTTTTAACTAGCATTTTTCTAATTAAGAGCAATGTAGAGGATTTTTCCATGTAATTCTATATAGTCTTGATTTTCTTTATCTGAAAACTGCCTATTCATATCCTATGGCCATTTAACAATTGGGAAATAATTTTATAATCTTATAAAATTCACTTAGTTCTCTGTATATATAAGAAATAAAGCCTTTATCAAAGGAAGTTGCTATTTAAAATGTTTTTCTCTCCTTTCTACTTTTTTCTAATCTTGTTTGCATTGGTTTTGTCTGTGCAAAACCTTTTTTAGTTTAATAATCCAAATTATTCATTTTACGTTCTTTCCCTCTCGTTTGGTCATAAATTCTTTCTCCATAGATTGGATAAGTATTTTTGTTCCTCGGATTTGTTAATGGTAGTACCCTTTGCATCTAAATCATATCCCTTTTGACTTTAATATCTTTTTCCAATTTCCCCTGCAATTTGTGTTAAATAGTGATTTTTTTTCTCCTAAAAGCTTGGATCTTAAATGTTGGCCAGCATCCAGAGTCAAAATCTCTATTCTTGTAAGCCCTGGGGATGGAGTCTCCTGCTGGCCAGTCTCTGGAGTGGAGTCTTTCCTCTTGCTGGCCTCAGGAGTGTAGGCTGCAGGATGCTTGTGCCAAGTTGAGTCCTTACTGCTTAGAGGGCAAGGCCTTTTTTGAACCATTTGGTAATGTGGTCTGACTGTTTTGCTCTCTGGACTATGTTCTCCTCCTACCAAAATGAGACAGAACTCTTGTGCTGTGCCTCCAGGCTGCTCTGGTAAGCTGATTCTCTCCTCCTAAAACTTGATATAAAGTTTTTGTTTAGGATTGTTTGGAAGAGAATTTGGGATGGCTGCCTTACTTAGTCATATTGGCACTTGAAGTCCCTCAAATGACTTTCTATATCAAACCTTGGAGTAATGATTATAAACCTTTCCTTCTCCCCTTAAGCCTATTATAATTAGTAGCACATTTCATTCCATGAAAGAAAATTAAAGTATTCATTGTCTAAAAATGATCTTATCTACTGTTTATTTTGATCATTCCTCCCATATTTTTCTCCTTTACTCTGGTTTCTGATAAAGAGATTGCTATTTTCCTTATTGAAATCATTCCTACATATATGACCTGCTAATTTATGAATGTAACAAAAAATAGAAATTTACTATTCTAACATTATTCCAAGTACCATGGCATACAACAATATAGGTAGGTATAAGGTAGAATTAGAAGAAAGGCAATCTGAGTGCTAGGTTCCCTGCCTCAATGGCCCCGCTCAAGTGACACTTTAATTTACATTGTCCTCACTAGGATTCCTTGTCTAATTAAAATTATGAAAGGAGCAGACAATAATAGTTACTGGGTTGGCTTGATTTAAGTGCATATCCTTCTTATTTTTATTTGATGGCAGGTGAACTCTTAGCATATTGCATAGTGAAAGAAATATTCTGACCTATTGCCAGCTATTATGATTGGGGTTGTCACTTCAGGTGAACATGACTAGAGTGTGTATCCTGATTTGTACCTCATCCTACATACTGTTCAGTAAGAAACTCCCATCTTCTATCCATACATCTTCTTCATGGGTAATCCTTTCTGGAATCTTATAATTCAAACTGCAGTAATGACTGATAGCTTCATCATATTGATGGATAATTTATCAAAACACCTTGAAATGTATTTCCTAAATGATAGGGTACTTTGTTTGACTGTCAATAACACTCCCTTCTACCTTATACTTTCCTTTTTGTTTTCTTTCTTCTCTCTCCCTCCCTTCCTTCTTTTCTTCCTCCCTTCCTTCCTTCCTCCCTTCCTTCCTTCCTTCCTTCCTTCCTTCCTTCCTTCCTTCCTTCCTTCCTTCCTTCCTTCCTTCCTTCCTTCCTTCCTTCCTTCCTTCCTTTCTTTCTTCCTTTCTTTCTTTCTTTCTTTCTTTCTTTCTTTCTTTCTTTCTTTCTTTCTTTCTTTCTTTCTTTCTTTCTTTCTTTCTTTCTTTCTTTCTTTCTTTCTTTCTTTCTTTCTTTCTTTCTTTCTTTCTTTCTTTCTTTCTTTCTTTCTTTCTTTCTTTCTTTCTTTCTTTCTTTCTTTCTTTCTCAGAGCCAGGTACAATATGTTAGTAAGTGCTGAACAATGATATGAGTAATTTTTATTTATCAAAGTGATTTTTTGAGGGGAGTATGTACTTAGGAATCTAGGGTTATGATTGGTGTTACATTTCCTTGTACTTGTTTTGATATAGTTATGATGGGTCAAAGATAAATATCATGAGAGAATAATTATAGGGATTCTGCTAAAAAAAGGGAAAAAACTCCTTTCTTCCATATTTCAGTTTTTAACAATTTGCAATAGATGGCTGCCAGTAGATAGTCTGGGGAAATGCATAACTATAGTAGCAGCTCATTTGACTGATTTGAATGCACATTTCATTCTCTTTCATTCTGTTCTCTCAAGAAGCCCCAAGGGATGTTAATAAACAGAAGGTCTATCATACAATTGGTTGGAGGGTTGGGTCAAGCATAGAAGCAGACATGTTCTTGACCAGGGGAATTCTCACAAGGATGGATATATGGATAAAAAGAAAAAAAATGGTTTTTGGCAATGGAAAGGTAATATCTGAGCAAAATTCTGAGGTAGATGAAATTTCTCATTAGCAACTGTGTCCATTCTTATTTCTTTTTCAGTTACCAAAGGCCCACAAACTGGCTGGTCACTTCTTTAAAAAAAGAATCTGAGGAAGTAAACTAGTGAGTTCATATAAACATGGGCATATTATGTCCCCTTTCACTTTTTATTGCTTTGTATAAAGTCTGTGCTTTATACTCTCCCAGAAATACTTGAAATTTAGAGGAAGACTGTAGTAAATGGACAGATCTTAACATAAAGTAGGTTACTGCTTATAAAGAAATTTGAAGTGTCAAAAATGAGCTAATAAGGAGGACGTTCAATGAGGATTACATTTCAGAGACAATCAGATATGGCACTTGAATGATGGAATTTTCTGTCTGTCAATGCTAGACTTGGTGAGTGAAACTAAAGCATAGTGTGAAACTCATCATTGTCTCACCTTCTAACATGACCTTGAACATGCTCTGTTTACAATGTATTCTTTCTTTACTATAATGTGTGCATCTCTGCTTGAGGTAGGAGGGAGACAGAAGAACCAATTCTTTTTCATTTTTTTTTGTCAGTTGGGAGAAAAGGAAGAGCTTTGGGAAATGAAAGGAATTAAGGAAGAAAAAAGAATTTTTGGCTTGCTTGTTTATAATGAGACAGGTATAAGAAAGCAATACAATGAAAACATTTTGCTCTATGTATCCTTGTAATGTCCCAGAAAAAATATAGACGTTCAACTTCAAAAAATTAGTATTATTAAGCTAGATGATGCCCATGAATATTAACTATAAATATGTTTTGATGTGTAGTCTTTTACTGACTAGTCTTTTAAAGGAAACTGAAATTATGAAATTAGACATATTGTACTTCAATTTTATTATTGCAATGTCTAAAGCATTTGTCTGGAAATTACTCATTTTTCAAGATCTTTTTGAAAGGGACAAATTCATTCAGAGTCAAACAAAAAAATTAAAATCCTGGTGTAAGCTTACTAATAGTTCCATTCTTAGTTAAGAAAAATCTTGTGGCATTATGCCCTTTGAATTAAAATTAAGTATATTAGTACAATGCCAAATATTAAACTTTAGTCTTTTATTTTTATAATCATAGAGTATATTTTCTTATTATTAATTCTATTCCCTCTTTCAAATCCATCATCCATACTCTGCGGGAGAAGAGGCAATATAAAATGGTAGTAAAGGAGATATACAGCAAGGACTTTGATGTTGCAGGTCTTGTGACCATTAGAATAGCTCTGAAGAACAAAAGAACTTCCTTGAAATAATGTTCAATTATACTCTGGTTATTCCAATAAATACACTAGTACCCCAGAAATTATTATGAAGTTATACTTTAAAATCCAAGAAAAACACAAGCTTTTAAATATTTGCAAGCTAATCTTACCCTAATCCAGTATTGGTGAACCTTTTAGAGATCACATGCACCTTCAAGCTTGCATTACAATAGGAAGAGAGAGTAAATACTTGCTTTGGGCTGTGGGGTAGAGGGGTGGGGCATGAGAAGAACTTCCTCAGGTATTTGGGAGAAAGGGAATGGACCAGCCCCCTGAAGCACATGTGCCATGTCATCACCAACATGACCCTATGCTTATATCATAATTAACTTAACATAGGGTATAGCAGAGTGAATGCCATTCCTAGATGTTCTGGTATAACAAACAGACACAATATAGTGGGACAAATCAGATATGCAAACACAATACCTTATGTAAATGCTTAAGTATATATTGCTCCCTGATAATTAAATTGGGATAAGGACAAGTGTTCAAATTATTGAGTAAAGATATTGTTAGAATTAATTGTGGTTGGACTCTGAAATATATTATTAATTAGGTGGTTGCCAGGGATTTAATTTCTAAATCCCAGGATGAATTACTAAAATAAATGGAATTTATGGTAGTTTATTTACAATATTTACAATAGAAGGGAGATATTACTCTGGCTTCTTCTTATACCAGTTAGAATTTCTAATTCCAAGCCAGGGGAAGAGAGTCTTAAGAAGTTGAGCCTTTTCTGGAAGCTTCAGGCCTCCAGAAAGGTGGAGTCACTAAGTCAGCTTTTTACTCACCAACAGTAACAGTCTAAAAGAAGTCTGGGTGTTGGTCTTCCAGTTGCTCCTCCATCCTTCACTCCAAACCCAGGTGACTGACTCTCAAAATATCCATCTTCCCTTCAGCTCCAAGTGACTGATCCTTCACTCGAAGCTCAGGGTGACTCCTGTGTCTCTTCAGTCTTTTTTCCCTCTATTTAAAGACCTTTTTCTCTTGTGTCACCTCCCCTAAAATTTCACATCTACCAATCACAGCAGATGCTTTTCTCCAGGACTGCTCATTTTTTAGTTCTCATCTTCTTTGGTTAGATTTTCTTTTTGGGTTACTTAACACCTCTTTTGTTAAGTTCACCTTTTGTAGTTACTTAACACCTTTTTGTAGTTAAAATCTAAAAATAGATTGTAGCTTAAAATTCTAGCTTCACTATAAAATAAGAGCTAAGTATCTTCATTGTTAAAATCAGGAGATAGCTAAATCCAATCTTCACAATCCCACTGATGATCATTGTGAGACTGGTCTCCTCATTGATCATTTAATATAATCATCTTGTAGTCCTAAAACCTTTCTAACTACAGATGTATACAATATTTCACTTTCTAAGAGGAAATTACAATTGTTAGAGAGAAATAGAAAAGAGAGAAAGCAAAACCAATGTTTTCCTAGGCTCATTGACAAAAAGCCAAATTCAGGGGCAGTGCCCTTTGGCATAAAAGTGGACATTTACAATAGAAGTTCAATCCCCTTTTGTTCAATTGATTGCACCCAAAAGTTCATTCTGGATCTTCTGTGTAGGTTTCTGCAAGCATTTTCCTTTGAAGAGTTCATTCCCTGGGTTCAAAGAGTTAGCAAACTTCTTTTCCTGAAATTCTTTCTGAAACAAAATTTTAATTATTGGATTTTTTTTTTATAAAAATTCAATACAATCCCCCCTGAAGAGTTTATTTATCAGCACCTGGGTCAACTCAAAATGGTTGAGTTATGGGGTGTATGAGTCAATTATCAAAAGAAAAAGCCAAAAATTTAAAAGAAAAATAAATAAATAGAAGAAAAAAATTAAACTTTGAGAGAAAAACAATTCAAAATTCAGAATAAAAAATATCAAAAGCTATGTATATGAAATATCTGAATTAAAAATAAATTCATAAAATGCCCTTGTTATTAGGGTCCAATTAAAGTAAATTTATATCTTATCCCACAAGTTTGAAGGACAGATTACAGTAATATTTCACTTACCCATTACAGTCAAGACTATAGGAAGTTGCTATACTATAAGAGAGAAAAAGGAATAGAATTTTATTTAAGTGTCATTCCCTGGTCTGATCTTTTGTCATTCCTAAGGGATAGGGGAGCCAGAATAGCCAATTGTTAGGTACTTTCATAGAAAGTATTTTATAAAGAGTGTAGTTCAAATGTCCTACATATTAATATATGTTAAGTGCCACAACCTCAAGGATCACACTAGGTTCAAGCCCTTTCATATTGGTGTAGAAATTCATCAGTCCCACATGTATTGTTTTCATTTTGACCTGTGTGCTCTTTTGGCACTTTTCAGGTTAAATCTGTGCTTCTATAGCACTACACAGATAAAGTCTGTGCTCCTTTTTTGATCCCAATTTCTAGAATCAGACACCATCATTAATCACAGTCCCATAATGTTTATCAATAATGGTAGGTTTCCTTAGTCTAAAGCTTTCTGGGTATGCATTTTTATGCTAAGCAAATGGATATCTTAGCTTATTACAAAAATCAAAAATAGAAAGAAAATCTTTTGAATACAATTACATGTGCTTCAAATGAAAAAAGAAGAGGAAGAAAAAAATAAAATACTGTATAAATAAAATACTGAATTGAATAAAATGCAATAAAATAGTACAGATCCATCCATAAGGAAGTCTTATCATAATCAATAGTTAAATACAATCAATATAGTGAATTATTCATTATCAACAGAAGGTTGTCACAGAGTTACTGTATTCCAAAAATCCATTTCTTCTTCTTTGCTACTATTTGGAGAGGAGATGAAACTTAAGAGAGTTAATATAAAGAAAAACAATAGAGTCTAAGTTGTACCAGCTTCTGCCTCATGTGGAGGGATAGTAGCACCCTGAGTAATTTTTGGACAAGCTCCATTTTTTATATATTGTTTGATATTTTGTTTTGTATGTTCATTTGTCTCAGTTTGAGCATTGTCATTTTCTCAGTTTCTATTTCTATAATTT
Source organism: Monodelphis domestica (assembly GCF_027887165.1). Taxonomy (NCBI): domain Eukaryota; kingdom Metazoa; phylum Chordata; class Mammalia; order Didelphimorphia; family Didelphidae; genus Monodelphis; species Monodelphis domestica. The sequence continues at coordinate 197,354,844 of NC_077231.1, forward strand.
TGATTTCTATAGTCATTATAGTTATTTCTATCAATTCTAAAGTTGTGATTTCTGTGATCATTATCATAATCATTTCTATAGTTATTATTTCTAAAGTTATTATTTCTTTTCCCCATAGCCAGTTCATACAGACCATCATTACATAGAATCTTTTTCCACTGTAAAGGCATGTTATTGATTTATCTGTGGATTCCTGTCAAGGGGCTATGGTTTCTCCATGATTTTCCAATTTTCTTTTTAATATTTCAATTCCTTTCTATAAGTCTTCCACTGATTTACTGTTTTCCTTACATTTTTTGTATGGCCCTTATAAATGTAGACTCCTACTCTCTTCAAGTCTTCGAGTCCATAGAGTCCCAGTTTGGGCAACTAGTTTTAAAATATTATTTTACCACTGAACAACAATTCTTAACAAATTGTCTTTGTATTTGTCTAATGTCTCTTTCTCTGCATAGATCAAACTCCATATATATGTCCCCCACATCAATAAGTCTGTTCATAAAACGAGATGGATTCTCATCTATTTCTTGTTTGGTGCTTTTGAATTTCAACCACAAATCTGGTCTATCAGAGCATGCTCTCATGGCTGTCAGTAATGCTTCTCTGGCCTGGTTTAGTTTTGTATAATCTGCTTCAACATTGGGGTTCCAGTGTGGATCTTCATTTTGCCAATAATTTCCTCTCTTACCTCACTTCTGATTAGCCAAAGAGATGACTTTATTTTTCTCTCTAAAGTTTGTCAGAAATTTTTCTAATAATTTTTGACATCTATCCAAGTGTGGTCAAATGTTTTAAATATGTTCTCTAATCTTTTTATAATTAATATTGACTCATCCTCAAATGAGGGAAGGTCTTCCTTGAATTTATTTAAATCCTCAGGACTTGGATACTTCATTATCAAAAATAACTGGAATTATGTCTTTATATTGATTATATTATAATTGATTTTTCATTGACATCACAGGTCTAAAATTTGCCACATAAAAATCACTACATAAAAGAAAAAGAAAAAAAATAGACATTCTCTAGTACAAAGGAAAGGCCAAAAAATGTTATGTGGATTTTCCAGATTGCTGGGGCACTGTGTTCCTAACTTCTACAATGTGGAAGATATTAATTTGTGTGTATATGTATATATGTGCATATATACATATGCATATATGTATATACATGTGTGTACATTATATATGGTATTTTGTGCATATAGCATTAAAAAAAACTGTGTGAACTATGAAAGCATACCATATTGATCTTGAAGACTGGATGCATAGGGGCAATCCAAGGATTATAGGTCTTCCAGAAAAACACAAAAGAACAGAAAAACAATACACTACAATGTTGGAAATAATAAAAGAGTACTGTTCAGAACTTGAAAATATAGGAATGGAATATCAATTGAATGAACTTAAATATTCCCTTCAGAAAACCAACACCAAAACCATTAAGACAAAAAACACCAAAACACATAGTGGTAAAATTTAACAATTCTCTTCTGAAACAAGCTTTATAAATGATCAGGAAAAAAGACTTTCAAATATAAAGGAAAGGTAACTTGAATAATGCAAGGCTATTTTGCACACACTAGAAAAAGAATGAGGGAAAAAATAATGAATACTGACAAGCAAGAGAGCTCAGGATACAATTCAAGTTGATCAATACTGCAAATCAGAGCTAAATCATCAATGAAAAAACATAAATGTTTAATGATAAATAGGAATTTGAAATGTTTAGAGAGAAAACTAGAAATGAAGAGATTATTTGCTTCTCAAATACTCCAAACAACAGAAATGCAGGAAGATTGAATAAATGTATCAAATAAAGACAGTAATAGCAAAAGAGTGACAGTAGGGTGGCCAGGAAGATATTTTTCAATTGAGAAAACATTTTTTACAAGAGAAAACATTATAGACATAACTTGGTGATACCCTGTATCTTTTTAATTTTTTGTGGGACTATATCACATCGTAATATGAGGAAATATATGCAACGGAGGAAGGGGATGAGGGACACAGAGAGTAAGGTATGATGTGCTCTGCTCAAATCAAGTATTAGCAAAGAGGGGAAGGTAACTACTGTGGTTATAGAAAAAAAATAATATCCCTTAGAGTATGAATAAGAAGGAAGAAAGAATAATTTAAAAGGGCCGGTGGGGGGGGGGGACTTACTTTGGAAATAGAAGGCGGTTCAACTGATGAATGTTCAGTTGAGTGAATCAATATCATATGTGAAGGGAAAAGGGGACCTTAAAATTGGTATTGCCTGGGTTATTTTCTGCTTGAAAGCCCTCTCATTCTAAATTGAGAAGGGAGAGTTGGAACCCCTGGAGGAGTAGGAGAACATAAAATGAGTGAGGAAATTTTTTTTCAAATGGGGAAAATGGTAACCAATAGAAAGTATAGACTAGTAATGAGTTTTAAAATCATATACAGTAGAGAAGTTATACTTTTAGGCAGTATACTCGTTGGTCAACTACAATAATTGACATTGTTCTGGGAGTGTACCATAATAAATAAAAAAGGACCAACTCTAAAAGACAATGGCAGAAACTCCCTAGAATGAATACCCAGAAGCCTTTGATTTCACTAGGAATACAGAAAAAAAAAAAGCAGGGTGGTATGGGGTTGGGGGAGGCAGGTAGGTGGTTCAGTGAATTCAGAGCAATGTCCAGAGACAGGAGGTACTAGGTTCAAAATTGAACTCAGACATTTCCTACCTGGAATCAATTCTGAATATTCATTCTAAGAAAGAAGATGATTTTTTTCTAATGAAATAGAAATAAAAGAGATATTAGACAATTATAGGAGGTCATGAATCATAGAATGAGGGCCTATAGTAGACATAAAGATAGTTGGGATAAAAAAGTGTTGTTTAAGTATTTTTTGAAAAGGGGCATAAGAATAAATTGGAAATCAAAAACAGGATTACCAGAAAGACAGGAGAGGAAGAAGTGATATACTTGACTAATGAGATGGATAAAAAAGAGGGGAATTAAATAAATAGATAAAAACAGAAGAGAAAAAGGAAATAATAAGCTACTCCCAAAAGAAAGTAAAAGAAGTTTCTGGAGGAGACCAAGGATAATGGAAAGAAAGTCAGTGGAAACAGGGCCAACAAAAATAGATAAATTTACATGAACTAAAGGGATATATTACTATGTTCACAATAAAAATAGAAAAAATCATGACTTGGAAAATAGCAATATTAGATATATGCAGAAAAATATAAATCTATGATTTTAAATGATTGGAATATATATATGTGTGTGTGTGTATTGTGTGTGTTTGTGTGTATAAAACAAAAGTCTACAATCAGTTGCTTACAAAAGCTCATTTAAAAGCAATGTCACAAATAAAATAACACTGAAGGGATAAAAAAATAATTATATATTATATCAATGCAAAAAAGCAGGAGTTTCAATCACATAACAAATCAAAAACAAACATTTTTTTAAACCCTTATCTCCCATCTTGGGATCAATACTTTGTATTGGTTCCAAGGCAGAAGAATGGTAAGGTCTAGGCAATGGGGGTTATGTGACTTCCCCAGGTTCACACAAGTGGGAAATGCCTGAGTCCAGATTTGAACCTGGGACCTCCCATCTCTAGGTTTGCTTCTCAATCCACTGAACTACCCTGCTGCCCCATAAACATTTTTAAAGGGTTAAATAAGGAAAATCTATGATGCTGAAAGGAACCATAGACAACACTTTTATCAATATTGATCATATGATTTAAATATCTCAGCATCAAAATTCATAAAGGAAACATTACCTAAACTATAGGAAGCAATAGACTGTAACTCAAATATGGTAGCAAATTTCAGTATCTCCTTGTTTTAGATGTCTGAGAGAAAGTTAAACAAAAAGGATAATACAGAACTAAAAAATTAGCTAAAGAAACTAGTACTAAAGGATTTACAGTGCCTTTTACACGTGATAGCGAAAATAATATATATGATTCAGTACCCTTTTAAATTTTTATAAAAATTTATCATGTACTAGGAAACAGAGATATTGTAAGCAAATGTAAAGGGGCAGACAAAGCCAGTCTTTTAAACACTACAATGCAATAGAAATAGAAATTGATTCAGGAACTATGAAGAAAAGATACAGACCTAAATTGAAATATAACTATTAGAGCCTAAATATTGAATAGGTCAAAGAACATGCTATATTACCTGTTATTATATTGAATAATATATTACTATCTATTATAATATGTTATATAATTACATATTATAAATATTATATTACATATTCTAGCCAAATTCCACAAACCCCAGGATAAGGAGGAATTATAATGAGCCAGAAAAAAATCAAATATCATGCAGTCCTAGTTGGGTAGCACAAGATACATCATCTTCTTCATTAAAGGATGTGAGGACTTAGGGAAAAAATCCTTATATTTACAACCATAAGTCACCCACCCAACAAAACTGAACATAATCCTTCAGGGAAAAATGGATATTTAATGAAATACAGGACTTTGGAACAATTCTGATGAAGAGAACAGAGCTATATGGAAAAGGGCTTTTCAAATATAAAACTCAAAATAATTATTTAAAAGAACTTAAGAAAAATCATAATGGATTCAATGAGGTTAAACTGTTTTCATTCCTAAATAGGAAGGTGATTCTTGTAACTCTTTAGAACTTTGCCACTACTAGGGCAGTTAGAAGGCATATAAGCAGAGGGCATAGTTATGATTTGATTATAATGGGATGATGTCTACCCTCCCCCATTAAAAATATCAGGTGGGAAATAACATGTACTGGGAGAAGTGAACAAAGAGGTAGAATGGCTTAAATTACCCCACATGAAAAAAACCCCTCCTTTATAGGGGAGGAGAAGATGATGTGATGAGAAGTAATGGTTAAAATTTACTCTCGGACTTCCGGTCAAGATGGCGGCTTAGAGAAAGCTAAAGTTCAGATCTCTGGAAACCCTTCCCTACAGAACTCAAACTATATGCTCCTAGGGCACTGAAATTCAAAACAATCAACAGCATAGACTCCAGGAATCCTCCTCCTGGACCTGGATCAAAAGGTACGTTCCCCCCCCCCCCCAAAGCCAGAACCTGAGATCACTTGTACCTAAGGGGTAGGCAGAAGGAAGGTCCCAGGACCCATTCCCCCCCCAACCCAGAGTGCCGAGTCCAAGGCAGCAAAGGGAACCTTAGAGCCTCAGGGCCAGCTATTCTGAAGGCCGCTTCCTGAAAACAACCTGACTCAGACGAGGGGGCACCCAACACAGACAGCAGGGAAACAGAGAGAGACGGGGGGGGGAGCTTGTAACCCCCTGGCTGGATCCTTCCATCTGAGTCTCACTGAAGGTCCCTGCCTCAGGGCATACTCAGTTCAACCCAGGGAAAGCTCCTATCAGGAGCCCTCAGAGCTCCTGGAAGCTACAGCCCCTCCCCCCTCAGAGTGCTGGCTCTCCTGGCCAGCTAAGGCACAGAAACAAACACCTAGCGGAAAGGGCCAAGCCAGGCTCAGAGTGTGGAAGTAAGGCAACAGAGAAGCATTGGGAGGGAACCGAGGAGTGCAGTAACACGGAAACACCAGCAATTCCTGGCTTCCCCAGGAAGACAGAACAATAACTGCATAGAACGGACAATCTGCCTAGGGCTAAAACCTCTGAACACCAGACAGAGATAAGAAAAGCTAGTCCACCACACTCAGATAGAGATGGCAAACTACACAGAAGCACAAAAGCCCCAAAATTCCAAGAAAAACAAGAAGAAGAGGGCGACTTTGGACACATTTTATGGAGCAAAAATACAAAATTCAGAGGAGATAGAAGAGGAAACACAAGCAAATGCTTGAAACCTTCCAAAGGAAATGGAAACTCTCCACAAACCCATGAAGAATTTGAATCGGAAAGGATCAAAAAGATGGAAGCCCACTGGGAGGAAAAGTGGGAAATAATGCAAAAGAAATTCACGCATCTACAAAACCAGTTTGACCAAAGTGAAAAGGAAAACCAGGCTTTAAAAGTCAGAATCAGGCAACTCGAAGACAACGAGCAAGAATTAATAAAGCAAAACCAAAAGACCAAGAAATTAGAAGAGAACATAAAATATCTCACTGACAAGGTGACAGACTTGGAAAATAGAGGAAGAAGAGATAATTTAAGAATAATTGGACTTCCAGAAAAGCCAGAAATAAAATTTACTCTCATTAGAAATGGATCAAAGAGGGATTATTATACATAGTTAAGTATAAAATTGATCTTATAATATATAGTAATAAGACAGCAAGGGAACAAGAGAAAGTATGGTTGATGAAAGGGAGGGTAAACTGGGGAAGGTAGTAAGTAGCCAGAAGGCAAACAATTTTGAGGAGGGGCTGAGTGAATGTACAGAGAAAAGCATAATGGGAAAATGAGATAAAAGAAAAACATATTAATCAGATTTAAACAGATTAAACAGATTTAAAAATAAGAAAATTTCACTGATAAAGGCCTCATTTATCAGATATAAATGGAAATTAGTCAAATATATTAGTGTTGCAATAGAAATTTTTGGGAGACAATATTTCTTAATTTTAAATTAATTTATTAAATAAATTTAAAATGACCAGTAGACTCTCTCCACAATCTAAACAGGCACTAAGAGTAAGAAAGACAAAAGTGTGAGGATTCCTCAGGCACATGTCTTATATACCATTTGTGATTTCATCACTCAGTCCCTTCCTTAGATCTCTGATGCCATCTCTGATTAGTAATTTGCCACTGAAGACATAGACTTAGAGACTCCAACTCTTCACTTATTATTTCATCACAGGAAGAGGCAGGGCTTAAGAATGCTAACGTGCCCTCTCCTCCCCACCAAGTGGTTGGCCCACTGACATTCAACATGAAGGCTAGAGTTTGCTAATTTTTCTCACCTAAAGTTCTTGTTTGTCAATAAATAAGGAAGAAATCATCAGTTTGCTCTAACAAAGCTAGCTTAATTAGCTGTCCTAAGGCCTGGAAGAAAATTATGCTAGCTTGGAAGTTGGCTGATTCAAGAAAGGTTTCACAAAACAATCATTACAATTCTATGTTTATTTTACATATAGGAATACATATAATTCCTGAATTGATTAGTAGTCAAAGGGTATAAATAGATAGTTTTCAGGTGAATCTCTATATATACTCTAATCACTGTTGATTAAACAAAGAAAAGTTGATTAAACTACTCAGTGGTACCACTTCACACCTATCAGATTGGCTAATAAAACAGAAAAGGAAAATAGAAAATGTTGGGTGACATATGGAAAAATGAGGATCCAATGTAATATTGATAGAGTTGTAAAATTATTCAATCACTCTGGAGAATAATTTGAACTATGCCCAAAGGATTATAAAAATGTACATAACTTTTTATCTAGCAGGACCATTATCAGGTCTGTATCACAAAGAGATCACAAAAGAAAAAAAGGAAAAGAATGTATATGTTTAAAAATATTTTTAGCAGTTCTTTTTGTGGTAGGAAAGACTTGGAAATTGATTGAATCTCCATCAATTGGGGAATGGTCAAAAAACTATGATATAAAATTATGATGGAATATATATGTGATATATGTGATAGTTGTAATATGAAATGATTAGCAAGATGCTATCAGTTATGTGCTATAAAATGATTAGCAATATGCTATCAGAAAAAAATGGAAAGACATGAACTGATGCAAAATGAAGTGAGTAGAACAAGAAGAGCAGTATACACAGAAACAGTAATACTGTATAGTGATCAACTGTAACTGATTTAGTTATTCTTAATAATACAGTGATTAAAGATAATACTGAAAGATTTATGATGAAAATGCTATCTAAGTTTGGAGAAAAAATTAAAGAGGTATGAATGCAGATTGACATACTTTAAAAAAAATAACAATGTTTTTGGTGGTGGTATTTTCTTCTATAATATAAATAATATATAGTGCATTCCTGCTCATATATAATTTATGTGAAATTGCTACTCTTCTTAGGGAGGGGACGAGGAGAAGCACAGAGAGAGAATTTGGAACTAAAACTTTTTAAATGGATGTTAATGTTGCTGTTATAATTGGAATGAAATTAAATATATATAAAAATAAAAAATAAATCAGTACCACTATTTCAGAAATTATTCTCAATAACTAAAATACCTCCTTATTAGAATGCTTTTATGGGAGAAATATAGCCCTAATATAAAAACCATCAAAAGATAACAAAAATTGAAGGGAAACTATAGGCCAATATCATTATGAAAAATGAAAAAAATTTAAGCAAAATCTGATCAGATTTGAACCTATAAAAATGCAAATTATGACTAAATGGGATTTACACCAGAGATAAAAGGATATTTCAACCTGTTTATCCCCCCCAAAATTGTATTATTATCTCAATATAGGAAGATAAATAATTTTACAAAATAAAATACCCTTTGTTTAAAATCATGTAAAGTATAAGCAAAAGGATTACCTTTTCTGATATCACAATACGTAACTATAAATCCAAAAGCAAGAACATATACAAGGGATACAGATTAGAACATTTTAAAAAATAATTGAGTGAAGCAAGAATTTTTGTTCTCCACTATTATTTATTATACTTCTGTAAATGCCAGCAACATCAGGAAGAGAATGAAATTAAGTGAATAAAGATATGTAGAGATGAGATAAAACTACTCATGTCTTGCAGAAAATATAATAGTTTACTTTGAAAATGGTAGGGAATGAGCAAACATACTAATTGGGGGAAAACATCAGCAAATTATAAGATTATTTTAAGCAACAGCAGGGAAATCCAGACAATAACTATAAAATGAATGATATATATGGGTATCTATCTACCTGACAAAACATACAAAAGACTTGTATAGCCTAAATTACAATATAATCCTTAAACATTATTTTATTTTTTTAAATACCAGGAAAAATAGAATGCAGTCTGGCAGAAACAAGACAGAACAATACCTCATGTCATATCCCATAATACAGAATGTATTTAAATGAAAACACATTAAATATTATATATTAAGAAATTTAAAAGAGAAAGAGATCCTTTGCCTCTTATACCAATGGGTAGAAGATATATTTCTTAACCAAGAAAGCAATAGAAGGTATTTTGAGAAGATACAATAAATAACTTTGATTAATTGAAATGAAAAGCTTCTTCAGAGACAAAAATAATACATTTAAAATAAAAAGGGAAGCAATTGAATGGAAGAAAATATTTGTAACAAATCTATAAGACTAGGGTTTGGCATGTATCTCTCTCTCTGCATATATATATATATATATACACTCATACACATATATAACTATATATAACTATAGAGAGACAGATTAATTTACTTATATCTATTATTGTATAGTCATTGTATAGACTGTTATTTTATAAATATGTAGGCTATTCATTTTATAAATTTTTATTTAATGTTAATTTACATATATATTTTTTATAAATATATAAACTATAAGAATTAGATATACTTTCATTGATAATCAGATAGATTCAACCATCCTTTTTAAATGTTTTTGGATTCAGATCTATTAGTAGTATTTTTAGTTTGATTGTATGCAGTTTTTATTTCTCTGTGCCTAGTTACAAACTGACCTTCAGAATGGTCAGACTATTTCATAAGTCCAAAACAGTACATTAGTGTCCTGAATTTTTTCTGTATCTCCTCCAGTTTTTGTTATTCTTGTTTTGTTATGTCATAGCTTTAAAATATGACATTTTTCAGGGAGATAATTTAAGTGCATTATTGTTTTGTCTAGACATATCCATTATCACCTCTTCTAAACAAAAATCAGTATAGCTTTAAAATTAGAATGAGCCCAACTCTGGCATTTTATAAATCATTTGATATATACAGATGGCATCAAAGCTAAAGTTTCTACCAAAACTCATAATTCATGCTTCCTTCTTGTGGAATACAATGACATTAAAAAGTCACTTAAAATTTATACATATAAAATTCTTAATATGTACCAAGAGAAGATGGGGAGTGAAACATTGAATTTTGACAGTGGAGGTCAAGACAAAAGTGATACAAGTAATTTGATCTTATTAATCAAAACACATATAGCATAGAGGTACCAAGGAGAAATCTACAGCTTTCTATGTAATATATATTCCTAGTAAAACAAAAATCTTAGCTGAATATGAAGAATACTGCAGTTGTCCTAAAGACACTTTCAATGAGCCTACAATAGAACTTAAATCTTAATGCTTTTGTTTTCCTACTGTATTTATTTTCTTTTACCATACAATAGTTCACAGAACACTTTATAGGAAAATTAGTAACTGGAAAGCAATATGTTATAGAGCTATTTCTGTATTCACTCTAGCAAAAAAAGTTGGAAGAATGAGATAACTACAAAACTAACACTAGCAACTCCACCTTATTGGCTGAAATTAAAGGAAGATATTTTAAAAAATCATATCACTTAGTGATTCATCCAAGGTTACAGGAATATCTGAGATGGGATTTGAACACAGGTCTTCCTGATTCCAAGTTCAATATCTTTTGTATTACACCAGCCTGCTTCTCAAAAATAGTAACTATCATGTACATAGTTATTGCTTTTGGGATTATAATTCATTTTACATATATGATATCTTTAGATTCTCCAAATAACCCAGCACAGTAAATACTAGTATTACTTGAATTTTAGAGATTTGACATAACATTTAGAAATGATATGATGTGACTTTCCCGGGAGCACACAGTTAATATAGACATGAATTGAGTTTTCCTGATTCTATGTTACACAGTCTTAGTTTTTATTTACAAACAATTCATTATAACAACAATCTCAACTACTTAATCAACTATGTTATTGCCATTTAGGTAGAGCCATAGCTGTGTAACTGAAATTTGAAAAAAAAATTCATGATTCAAAAAGTTAAAAATACTAAAAGTATAAGCTTTGTGAACAGTCCATTTTAGAATTTTGGTTGCCTTATCCAGAGTGGTAGTTTTGTTTATATATTAACTTATATCAGTTTTCTTACTATAAATATAATAGTAAATGAATTCCATCAATGAATTGCAACTAGCAACTTATTTTCAAGTAATTAATAACTATGACCATGATGAATCACTAAATTCCTTCAGTTAAATTTATGTATTATTTTAGTCATGTTGCAAGCCCAAGAATGACACATATGAACAAGTTCTCTAACAAGAAGACATCTGATTCCCATCCTATAAAGCACTGTATATTTATTAATTTTATTTATAATCATTAATTCATGCTCATTATTGTGTGTAGATTAATTGTGTTAATTGTCAATATAATTATAATTCAGGATAGATAAAAAGAAGAGCAAAATCTTACTGAAAGCTACCTTAAGATATGTACTCAAGGGGGCAGCTGGGTGGCTCAGTGGATTGAGAGTCAGGCCATGAGATGGGAAGTCCTAGGTTCAAATTTGGCCTCAGACACTTCCCAGCTGTGTGACCCTGGGCAAGTCACTTGACCCCCATTGCCTAGCCCTTACCACTCTTCTGCCTTGGAGCCAATACACAGTGTTGACTCCAAGATGGAAGGTAAGGGTTTTTATAAAAAAAAAAAAAAGATATGTACTCAAAATTATTGTTTAATAAAAGTATAGTTAACATTATACTAGAATAAATCATAGAATTAATTACCAGTAAGATAAATTCATAAAGCCTGAATTATCCTCTCTACTGACTAGCAGAATCCCTAATAGACAATTAACCTATATATTTCAATTAAATCATAAATTTTAACATATGCATATAGATAAGGAAAAAGTACAAAAAATGCAAGTTCCTTATTTGTTATTTAATTTTAATTTTGCTATTTTTATTCAGACTGAAAGTTAATGATACTTGTCATTGTTAGGGTTGATACAGAGCATTGCTAAGGCACTTAGTTTAAATAGAAATTCCACTGCTAGATATATTTCCTCAGGGGAGAAATATTTCTTCTCTGAGTTTATATAGTACCTATACATTGCCACAATATATATACTACAACACAGAAATTACAGATGTAAAACATAAGTTTTTGTTGCTATGTCATAGGTTCAAATGGCAGAGAAAATCATAACTCTTATTTGGATTCTCACAAATCCTGTTAAAATCAAAATTACATCAGAGAGAGATGGAGAAAGAGAGAGGAAGAATTAATTTATAGGTTACTATCTTATATATTCTTCTTAAGTAATAAAATTCAAAGAGAAGATAGGTCCATAATCCCATACTTCCTTTGATGTTATAAAAGCTTAAGAAACTTGAAGTCATAATACTATACATCCCATAAGGAAAGAAATCATTTTTTTGGTCAATTAAATCAGGTTCTAAATTAAACTACATTTGGAGAATACACATATAGGATGACTAAACAAATTTTGGCATTTGATTGTAATGGAATATTATTGAGTCATAATAAATGAGAAATACGTTGACTATAGAGATGAATCTACATGAAATTATGATTAGTGAAACAAACAGAATCAAAAGAATATCATGTAGAACAAAAGATGTATTCTTTGAGGAATTACTTTTATATGTCTACCTCCAGATAACTAATAAATAGAAATAAAGAAAGACAGTCTTATACATATTTAGATATTCTTAACAAATGGGGATAGTGGTAGAAAGGAGGGTGGGAGTTAACTGAATATCTTAGTATTTTAGATGTTTCAAAACAATTTTTAATTAAAAATACCAAAAAGGTGATTGCATATAGTAATTTTCCTATTACCGAGGAGGAGGAGATTGTCAAATGTCTTTCTAGGGCTTTTTGTATAAGGAATTTTTTAAGATTTATGCAAATTTTCGTGTGACAGATTTTGGACCATTCAACAACATCTATCAACTTCCGGAAAGGGCTTTGATCTTCCCAAAATATTATTCTATGAATCAGGTTTTGATAGGGTGAGGTTAAATATGTAAAGACATATTTACTTAATTAGAATTTGTAAAGAGAATAACCCTGAATGCCAAATAATAAGAGGAAAAGCTCAATTACCATAGCAACCCAAAGGAAGTCATTGATAAAAAAGAAATACATGTACAGTATAAGAAGAAAAATACTTAAAAGAGCACTTCTTGTATAAAAAAGATGTCTGCAAATTAGAAAAATGCTAAACAAATACTACTATATGAATGTAATATGCTGTTATTTTATTTGCTAAAATGATTACTATGACCACATTGGGAACCCTGGAAAGGTTCATGTGAACAGATACAAAGTAGAGTCCAGAAAACTATATACCTAATGGCTAGAAAAATGTAAATGGAAAAAAGAGCCACCCTAAAATGCTACTAAATAATGAGGAAACTTGAACTCTTTCTTTGCAAAGACAGGGGTCCATAGATATGGGATCCTACATGTAATGTAAAATTTTAAACATATGTGTATATGTATACATATATATATATATATTTACATATATATACACACTTTCGCACTTATGTCCACACATACATTTGAAATATATATATATATATATATATATATATATATATATATATATATATATAAGTAATTTTGCTTTTTTTATCTTGGCAGTATATTTTTATTTTTCTTTACTTGGATTACAGGTCAATATAATTTTTAATAATTATTTTGTGACAGTTTGAAATCCATTTTTCTCCTTCCCTTCCATTCCTTACCTTTCTTGAAGAAGCTATAGGTTGTACATGTTACCATGTTTGTGTCTTATAAAATAAGAAACAGACTTCCAGGTAACCATGGCTGCAATTTACATGCAGGAATCTCTCTCTCCTCTTCACCTACCAATATAGACTACCTCAAAAGACAAAAATAAACAAATCCATATGAACAAATGGACCCCACAGTAGAGCACAGCATTTTAGGTACATGGGATTTGGGCATTACCACACTATAAGGGGGTGAAATAGCTTCCACCAAAACACAAGCTGATCTACCCTCCCCAAAACCTACCTATAGAACCAGTGCATTAAACTCAGAGCCAGTGCTCACTAGAATCAGTGAATAAGCAAGGGGCAACACTAGGTCCTTGACAGTTGACTAAGACTACCAAAGACCTACCCCTGAGAGCAGCTAGACATGAGACCCCAACAGGTGGAAGAGTGTAGACATTGGATATGGAGATAGCACAAAGAAGGGATGCAAACAGTGGAAGCTGAGGAGGCTCAAGAGGTGGCATCAGGCAAAATCCATGCTCTTTAACTCCATACACAGAGAGCATGTCCACCTCATTCAGATTTCTGACTGAAAAGGGAAGGGAAAACCATCTTAGCTTTGGCAAATAATGCCCAGAAAATACAAATTCCAACCACCAAGAAGATCAAGATAAATCTGTATAAATTTTATGGAGAAAAAATTCCAGACTACAGACGAAACAGTAGAGGACAATGAACAATTAAATGCATCCAAAACTTCTAAAAAACCCAGAAATTGGCCACAAATTCTTGAAGAATTCAAATCTGAAATTTTGAGAAAAATGGAGGAGTTTTGGCAAGAAAAGTTGGAAATAGTTCAAACAGAAAATAGTCTAAAAACCAGGAGTTCCCAATTGGAGAAAGAATCCCAGAAATCAAATGAAATGATAAATGAATTAGAGACAAAAATTAAACAGATGGAAGACATGAAAAGCAGGATAGACCAAGTTGAAAAGGAAAATCAAAAGATTATAGCACAAAACAAATTTTTAAAGACCAAATTGGGCAGTTGGATGCCAATGACCTCTCAAGAGAGCAAGAATTAAAAAGCAAAGTCAAAAACTGTCAAAATAGAAGGAAACATGAAATATCTCATTGATAAGATAACTGATCATGAAAACCCATCTAGAAGAGACAATTTGAGAATCATTGGTCTACCTGAAAAACCAGAAATAAACAGACATCTTGACATCATACTACAAGAAATTATCCAAGAAAACTGCCCTGATATTCTTGAACAACAGAGAAAAATAGATGTTGAAAGAGTTCATAGAGCACCCTCTACACTAAATCCTCAAACAATAACTGCCAGTAATGTAAATGCCAAATTCAAGAGCTTCCAAGCTAAGGAGAAAATTGTACAAAATGCCACAAAGAGACAATTCAGATATCAAGGAGCACCAATCAGGATTACACAATACCTGGAAATTTCCACACTAAAGGACATCAAGGCTTAAAAATATGATATTCAGAAAGGCAAGAGAGTTGGGTATTCAACCAAGGATCACCTACCCATCAAAACAGACTATATACTTCCAGGGGAAAAGCATGAGCATTCAACAAAATAGAAGATTTCCAAGAATTTGTAATGAAAAGATCAGAACTAAGTGGAAAGTTTGATATCTAAATGTAAAAATCAAGGGAAACATGATCAGAAAGGAAAAAAAAACTGTTTTTTATTTAAATTTTCCTCTTTAAGAGCTTCAAAAATATCAAATTGCTCATCTTAATATATGGAAAAATATTATTTGTAACTCTCAAAAATTATATGCACTATTATAGTAACATAAAAAATCATTAATAGGTAGAGATTGGGGTTATAAGTGGTCTAAGATGCTATGTAAAAAAAAGGGTGAGGAGGAGAATAGAAGATAGCACTAAGAGAAACTTGAAGGTATAAAATAAATATGAGAATCTATATCCTACCAAGAGGCACATGGGAAGAGGAAGGGAAGAATTCTATTATAAGAAGGAGAGGAAGAGAGGGCTAATAGGTAATACTTAAACCTTACTCCAGTGGAATCAATTCTGAGAGGAAAGAGCATCTAGATCCATCAGAGTATTGAATTTTATACCCTACAGGAAAATTGAGAAGGTAAAAACTAAGGGGGGGGTGATAGGGAGTAAAAAAATGGAGGAAAATAGAGGGAGGGAATTTAATAGACCCTAAAAATGATAATAAGGAGTTTAAAAACAGAGGTGGCAGAAAGGGAAATATAATAAGGGTAGGGATTAGGGAAACTGATTCAGATCAAACCAAAGGTTTAAAAGGAAATAGAAAAAGAAGAAAGGGCAGAACTAGGAGAGAATATCACAATGTTGGGGAATACAGAGGTGATAATCATAACTCTGAATGTGAATGGGATGAATGCATTCATAAAATGAAAAAACAGAGAAGAACGGATTAGAAACCAAAAACCTATCATATGTTGTCTACAAGAAACACACATGAGACAGATAGACACACACAGGATAAAGGCCTAAGGCTAGAGAAAAATCTATTGGGTTTCAAATGAGAATAAGAAGACAGGAGTTGCAATCATGATATTTGACAAAGCCAAAGTAATAATAAATCTGATTAAAAGAGATAGGGAAGGTAATTACATCCTGATGAAAGGTAGTATAGACAATGAAATATCAGTACTCAACATATATGCACCAAATGGTATATCATCCAAATTTCTAAAGAAGAAACTGGTGGCGTTGAAGGAAGAAATAGAGAGTAAAATTATTCTAATGGGATACCTGAAGTTTCCTCTATCAGATCCAGATAAATCAAACCAAAAATAAATAAGAAAGAGGTAAGAGATGTGAATGAAAAATCTTTGAAAAATTAGAGTTAATAGATATGTTGAAAAAAATAAATAGGGAAAAAAAGGAATACACCTTCTGTTTGGCAACAGATGATACATTCACAAAGATTGAGCATGTACAAGGATATAAATACATGGCAAACAAGTACAAAAGAGCCGAAATAATAAATGTGACCTTTTCAGATCATAATGCAATAAAATAATAATTAGTTAGGGTACCTGGAGAGCCAAATCAAAATTAAGTGGAAATTAATTAATATGATTCTCCAAAACTGGTTAAAGAATAAATCATAAAAAAATTAATAATTTCATTGAAGAAAATGACTATGAAGAGATATCTTTCCAAAATCTATGGGATGCACCCAAAGAAGTACTCAGGGGGAAATTTATATCCTTGAGTTTTTATATTAACAAATTAGGGAGGGCAGAGGTCAATGAGTTGGACTTGCAAATTAAAAAGAAAGTGAACAAATAAAAAATCCCGGGAGGAAAACTAAATTAGAGATCCTAAAAATTAAAGGAGAAAATAATAAAATCAAAAGTAAAAGAATTATTGAATTAATAAATAAGACTAGAAGCTAGTACTTTGAAAAAACAAATAAAATATACCAAGTACTGGTCAATCTAATAAAAAAAGGAAAGAAGAAAATGAAATTTACAGTAACCAAGATGAAAAGGGATACCTCACCTCTAATGAAGAGGAAATTAAGGCAATCATTAAAAACTACTTTGCTCAATTATATGGTAATAAATATGACAATCTAGGTTATACTGATGAATATTTACAAAAGTAAAAATTGCCTGGATTAACAGAAAAAATAGATTACTTAAATAATCCCATTTCAGAAAAATAAATTGAACAAACCATCAAAGAACTCCCTAAGAAAAAATTCCCAGGTCCTAATGGATTCACAAGTGAATTCTATCAAACATTCAAAGAACAACTAATCCCAATACAATACAAACTATTTGACATAATAAGCACAGGAGTTCTACAAAATTCCTTTTATGACACAAATATGGTACTGATTCCAAAACAAGGCAGGTCAAAAACAGAGAAAGAAAACTATAGACCAATCTCCCTAATGAACATAGATGCAAAAATGTCATTATGATAAGGTGGGATTTATACTAGGAATGTAAGGATAGTTTAATATTAGGAAAACCATCCACATAATTGACCATATCAACAACCAAACCAACAGAAATCACATGATTATCTAAATAGATGCAGAAAAAGCCTTTGACAAAATACAACAGTCCTTCCAATTGAAAACATTAGAAAGCATAGGAATAGAAGGGCCTTTTTAAAAAATAATAATCAGTATGTATCTAAAACCATGAGCAAGTATCATTTGCAATAGGGATAAACTAGAAGCTTTTCCAATAAAATCAGGAGTGAAATAAGGTTGCCCTTTATCACCTCTATTATTTATCATTGTACTAGAAATACTAACAGTAGCAATTAGAGAAGATAAAGAAGTTGAAGGTATTAAAATAGTCAAAGAGGAGAACAAGCTGTCACTCTTTGCAGAAGATATGATGGTCTACTTAAAGAATCCTAGAGAATCAATTAAAAAGCTAGTGGAAATAATAAAAAAACTCTAGCAAAGTTGCAGGTTACAAAATAAACCCACATAAGTCATCAGCATTTCTTTTTTTTTTAAATTTTTTTAAAAATATATTTTATTTGATCATTTCCAAGCATTATTCGTTAAAGACATAGATCATTTTCTTTTCCTCCCGCCCACCCCCCATAGCCGACGCGTAAGTCCACTGGGCATTAGATGTTTTCTTGATTTGAACCCATTGCTTTGTTGATAGTATTTGCATTAGAGTGTTCATTTAGAGTCTATCCTCTGTCATGTCCCCTCAACCTCTGTATTCAGGCAGTTGCTTTTCCTCGGTGTTTCCACTCCCATAGTTTATCCTTTGCTTATGAATGGTGTTTTTTTTCTCCTGGATCCCTGCAAGTTGTTCAGGGACATTACACCACTACTAATGGAGAAGTCCATTACGTTCGATTATACCACAGTGTATTAGTCTCTGTGTACAGTGTTCTCCTGGTTCTGCTCCTCTCACTCTGCATCACTTCCTGGAGGTTGTTCCAGTCTCCATGGAACTTCTCCACTTTATTATTCCTTTTAGCACAATAGTACTCCATCACCAACATATACCACAGTTTGTTCAGCCATTCCCCAATTGATGGGCATCCCTTCGTTTTCCAGTTTTGGGCCACCACAAAGAGCGCAGCTATGAATATTTTTATACAAGTCTTTGTGTCCATTATCTCTTTGGGGTACAGACCCAGCAGTGCTATGGCTGTGTCAAAGGGTAGATATTCTTTTGTCGCCCTTTGGGCATAGTTCCAAATTGCCCTCCAGAATGGTTGGATCAGTTCACAACTCCACCAGCAATGAATTAATGTCCCTGCTTTGCCACATCCCCTCCAGCATTCATTACTTTCCTTTGCTGTTATGTTAGCCAATCTGCTAGGTGTGAGGTGATACCTCAGAGTTGTTTTGATTTGCATCTCTCTGATTATAAGAGATGTAGAACACTTCTTCATGTGCTTGTTAATAGTTTTGAATTCTTTATCTGAGAACTGCCTATCCATTTCCCTTGCCCATTTATCAATTGGAGAATGGCTTGATTTTTTGTACAATTGATTTAGCTCATTATAAATATGAGTAATTAAACCTTTGTCAGAGGTTTCTATGAAGATTTTTTCCCAATTTGTTGTTTCCCTTCTGATTTTAGTTATATTGGTTTTGTTTGTACAAAAGCTTTTTACTTTGATGTAGTCAAAATTATTTATTTTACATTTTGTGATTCTTTCTATATCTTGCTTGGTTTTAAAGCCTTTCCCCTCCCAAAGGTCTGACATGTATACTATTCTGTGTTTACCCAATTTACTTATGGTTTCCTTCTTTATGTTTAAGTCACTCACCCATTTTGAATTTATCTTGGTGTAGGGTGTGAGGTGTTGATCTATTCCTAGTCTCTCCCACACTGTCTTCCAATTTTCCCAGCAGTTTTTATCGAATAGTGGATTTTTGTCCCAAAAGCTGGGATCTTTGGGTTTATCGTATACTGTCTTGCTGAGGTCGCTTTCCCCCAGTCTATTCCACTGATCTTCCTTTCTGTTTCTTAGCCAGTACCAAATTGTTTTGATGACTGCTGCTTTGTAATATAGTTTTAGGTCAGGGACTGCAAAGCCCCCATCATATGTGTTTTTTTTTCATTATTTCCCTGGATATCCTTGATCTTTTGTTCTTCCAAATGAACTTTGTTATGGTTTTTTCTAAATCAGTGAAGAAGTATTTTGGTAGTTCAATGGGTATGGCACTAAATAGATGAATAAGTTTGGGTAGGATGGTCATTTTTATTATATTGGCTCGTCCTATCCATGAGCAGTTAATGTTCTTCCAATTGTTCAAGTCTAGTTTTAGTTGTGTGGAAAGTGTTTTGTAGTTGTGTTCATATAGTTCCTGTGTTTGTCTTGGGAGGTAGATTCCTAGGTATTTTATTTTGTCTAAGGTGATTTTGAATGGGATTTCTCTTTCTAGTTCTTGCTGCTGAGCTGTGTTGGAGATATATAGACAGGCTGATGATTTATGTGGGTTTATTTTGTATCCTGCAACTTTGCTAAAGTTGTTGATTATTTCAATTAGCTTTTTGGTTGAATCTCTAGGATTCTTTAAGTAGACCATCATGTCATCTGCAAAGAGTGATAACTTGGTCTCCTCCTTGCCTATTTTGATGCCTTCAATTTCTTTTTCTTCTCTAATTGCTACTGCTAGTGTTTCTAGTACAATGTCAAATAGTAAAGGTGATAATGGGCATCCTTGTTTCACTCCTGATCTTATTGGGAATGCATCTAGTTTATCCCCATTGCAGATGATATTAGCTGTTGGTTTTAGATATATACTGTTTATTATTTTTAGGAATGACCCTTCTATTCCTATGCTTTCTAGTGTTTTTAATAGGAATGGGTGTTGTATTTTATCAAAGGCTTTTTCTGCATCTATTGAGATAATCATGTGGTTCTTGCTAGTTTGCTTGTTGATGTGGTCAATTGTGTGGATGGTTTTCCTAATTTTGAACCAGCCCTGCATCCCTGGTATGAATCCTACTTGATCATGGTGAATGATCCTTCTGATCACTTGCTGGAGTCTTTTTGCTAGTATCCTATTTAAGATTTTTGCATCTATATTCATTAGGGAGATTGGCCTATAGTTTTCTTTCTCTGTTTTTGACCTGCCCGGTTTTGGAATCAGTACCATGTTTGTGTCGTAAAAGGAGTTTGGTAGAACTCCCTCTTTGCTTATTATGTCAAATAGTTTGTATAGTATTGGGATTAACTGTTCTCTGAATGTTTGATAGAATTCACAGGTGAATCCATCAGGCCCTGGGGATTTTTTCTTAGGAAGTTCTTTGATGGCTTGATGGATTTCAATTTCTGATATGGGATTATTTAAGAATTCTATTTCCTTTTCTGTTAGTCTCGGCAGTTTGTATTTTTGTATATATTCATCCATTTCTCCTAAATTGGTGTATTTATTGCCATATAATTGGGCAAAGTAATTTCTAATGATTGCCTTAATTTCCTCCTCATTGGAGATGCTGTCCCCCTTTTCATCTTTAATGCTGTGAATTTGCTTTTCTTCCTTCCATTTTTTAATTAGATTGACCAGTACTTTGTCTATTTTGTTTGTTTTTTCAAAGTACCAGCTTCTTGTCTTATTTATTAAATCAATAGTTCTATCACTTTCGATTTTATTAATTTCTCCCTTAATTTTTAGGATTTCTAATTTGGTTTTCTGCTGGGGGTTTTTAATTTGATCGCTTTTGAGTTTTTTCAATTGCATTTCCAATTGATTGATCTCTGCTCTCCCTTGTTTGTTAATATAAGCATTCAGGGATATGAATTTGCCTCTGATTACCGCTTTGGCTGCATCCCAAAAGGTTTGAAAGGATGTTTCGCCATTGTTATTTTCCTCGATGAAATTATTAATTGTTTCTATGATTTCTTCTTTAACTAAAAGGTTTTGGAGTATCATATTGTTTAATTTCCAATTGGTTTTAGATTTGGTTTTCCATGTACCATTACTAATCATTATTTTTATTGCCTTGTGATCTGAGAAGGCTGCATTCATTATTTCTGCTTTTTTGCATTTGTATGCTATGTTTCTGTGACCTAATGTATGGTCAATTTTTGTGAATGTGCCATGTGGTGCAGAGAAGAAGGTGTATTCCTTTTTATCCCTATTTATTTTTCTCCATATGTCTATTAATTCTAATTTTTCTAAGATTTCATTCACTTCTTTTACCTCTTTCTTATTTATTTTTTGATTTGATTTATCTAAATTTGATAATGGTTGGTTTTATTGTCTATTTCTTCCTTCAATTCTCCTAGTTTCTCCATTAGAAATTTGGGTGCTATATTATTTGATGCATACATGTTGATTAATGATATTTCCTCATTGTCTAGAGTCCCTTTTAACAAAATATAATTACCTTCCCTATCCCTTTTGATCAGGTCTATTTTTACATTGGCTTTATCAGATATCATGATTACCACTCCTGCCTTCTTTCTATCAGTTGAGGCCCAGAAGGTCTTACTCCATCCTTTAATTCTGACCTTGTGGGAGTCAACCCGCCTCATGTGTGTTTCTTGAAGACAACATATGGTAGGGTTTTGGATTCTAATCCATTCTGCTATTCGTCTACGTTTTATGGGTGAGTTCATCCCATTCACGTTCAAAGTTATGATTGTCATTTGTGGACTCCCTGGCATTTTGTTAGCCTTCCCTAATTCTAACCTTTTCTTCTTCGGCTCTACCTTTTAGTCCAGTGATTTACTTTGAATCAGTCCACCTTGTCCCCTCCCTTGATGTTTCCCTTTTTAGTCCCTCCCTTTTTCTTCCCTCCCCCTCCCCCCTCTATTTCCCTCCCTTTTTGTTCTCCCTCTCCCCCTCCCCCCTTGGTTTTCCCTTCTCCTTACCCTTGTTGGGTAAGATAGAATTCAAGATCCCAATGGATCTGGATGTTTTTCCCTCTCAGAGTTGATTTCCCTGAGATTGAGGTTTAAGTAAAAAAAAAAACTCTCTCTTCCTCTCCTTCTTATAGGAGTTTTCTTCCCCTCCCCTTCCCATGTGAATCTTTGTGTGAGAAAGATTATTCTATTTGGTCTTTCTTTACCCCCTATTTATACATTACATTTTCCCCACATGTTAGTATACATAGATTGATATAAATGTAGTCCTTATAGAAGAGAATTTGAGTAAAAGAAGAAGATAACATTTTTCCCCTTTCCTTAATATTTACCTTTTCAGGTATTCCTTGCTCTTTGATTTTCGGTATCAAACTTTCCACAGAGCTCTGGTCTTTTCTTTGCAAAAAGTTGGAAGTCTTCTATTTTGTTGAATGCCCATACTTTCCCTTGGAAGTATATAGTCAGTTTTGCTGGGTAGCTGATTCTTGGTTGGAGACCCAGCTCTCTTGCCTTTCTGAAGATCATGTTCCATGCCTTACGATCATTCAGAGTAGAACTTGCAAGGTCTTGTGTGACCCTGATTGGCATTCCTTTATATCTAAATCGTCTTTTTCTGGCTTCCTGTAGGATTTTTTCTTTTGTTTGATAGGTTTGGAATTTGGCAATTACATTCCTGGGAGTTGTCTTTTGGGGGTTTAGTGTAGAAGGTGTTCTGTGAGCTCTGTCAGTGGCTGTATTGCCCCCTCGTTCTAGAATCTCTGGGCAATTTTCGTTGATTATATCTTGTATCACCATGTCCAGTTTGGTGTTTATTTCTGGCTTTTCTGGGAGTCCAATTATTCTTAAATTTTCTCTTCTCCCTCTATTTTCCAGATCTATCACCTTGTCGGTGAGATATTTTATGTTCTCTTCTAATTTCTTGGTGTTTTGGCTTTGCTTTATTAGTTCTTGCTTTAAAGCCTGGTTTTCTTTTACAGTTTGGTCAAACTGGTTTTTTAGATGCGTGAATTTCTTTTGCATTATTTCTCACTTTTCCTCCCAGAGGGCTTCCATCTTTTTGGTCATTTCTGATTCAAATTCTTCATGGGTTTGTGGAGAGTTTCTATTTCCTTTGGAAGATTTTGGAGCATTTTCTTGTATATCTTCTTCTATCTGCTCTGTATTTTGTATTTTGGCTCCATAGAATGTGTCTAAAGTCGCCCCTTTCTTCTTATTTTTCTTGTTATTTTGGGGCTTCTGTGCTTCTGTGGAGTTTGCCATCTCTGAATGTGGAGGATTAGCTTTTCTTATCTCTGTCTGGTGTTCAGAGGCTTTAGTCCTGGGCAGATGTTGGTTCTATGAGCTTTCCCTGGGTTAAACTGAATATGCCTCACTGGAACTGGAATGGAAGGGTCGGACCAGGAGGCCACACTCTTCCCCCCCCCTTCCCCCCCCCATGCTCGCTTTCTGGAAGTTGCCTTCAGAATCGCTGGCCGTGAGGCTGTTTCTTCGGTCTGCGGGGGGATGGGCTGCAGCTTCCCCAAGCTCAGAGGGCAAGGACTTTCACTGAGACTTGGATAGCAGGATCCAGCCCGTGAGGCTGTCTTGCCTGCCCTGAGGGTTGCTGTTGTTTCGACCAGCTCTCTGCAGCAGGAGCCCCAGGCAGTAACTTTCACTGGGACTCGGGTAGAAGGCCCTGAGGGTTGTTGTTCTGAGTACCCTGCTCTCTGAGCCCGGCCGGGCTGCGGCTTCCAGGAGCCTTGGACTCTGCGCTCCTACCCCTGAGGTCCAAGTGATCTCGGGTTCTGGCTTTTGAGGGGAGCTGTACCTTTTGAACAGGGTCCAGGTCCAGGAGGAGGGTTCCCAGGGTCTGTGCTGTTGATCGTTTTGAATTTCGGCGCCTTAGGAGCTTATAGTTTGAGTTCGGTCGGGAAGGGTTTTCCGGAGATCTGAACTTTAGCTTTCTCTAAGCCCCCATCTTAACTGAAACCCGTCATCAGCATTTCTAAATATTTCCAACACATCTCAGCAGCAAGAGTTAGAAAGAGAAATTCAATTTAAAACCACCCTAGACAATATTAAATACTTATGAATCTACCTGCTAAGACAAACACAGGGACTATATGAACACAACTACAAAACACTTTCCACACAATTAAAACTAAATCTAAATAATTGGGAAAAAACCATTAATTGCTCGTGGGTAGGATGAGCTAACAACATTAAATCACAATCATATCCAAACTAATTTACTTATTTAGTACCATATCCATCAAAGTACCAAGAAACCTTTTTACTGAATTCATGAAAAAAAAAACAGAAGTTCATTTTGAAGTACAAAAGATCAAGGATATCAAGGGAAATAATGAAATAATGTGAAGGAAGGTGACCTAGCAGTACCAGATTTCAAAATATACTATAAAGCAGGGGTCATCAAAGAAATATGATACTGGCTAAGAAATAGAAGGGAGGATCAGTAGAATAGACTTGGTATAAGTGACCTCAGCAAGGCAATCTATAATAAACCCAAAGATCCCGGCTTTGGGGACAAAAATCTATTATTTGACAATACTGGGAATATTGGAACACAGTGGGAGAGATTAGGTCTAGATCAACATCTGAAACACTACACCAAGATAAACTCAGAATGGGTTAATGACTTGAATATAAAGAAGGAAACTATAAGTAAATTAGGTGAACAGAGAATAATATACTTGTCAGATATTTGGGAAAGATAAGATTTTAAGACCAAGACAAAGTTAGATAAAATTACAAAATGTAAAATGAATAATTTCCATTACATTAAATTAAATTTTTTTGTAAAAACAAAACCAATGCAACCAAAATCAGAAGGGAAGCAACAAATTGGGAAAAATATCTTCCTAACAAAATCTCTGGCAAAGGTCTGATTACTCAAATTTATAAGGAGCTAAATCAATTCTACAAAAAATCAAGCCACTCCCCAATTGATAAATGGGCAAGGGACATTAATAGACAATTTTCAGATAAAGAAATTAAAACTATTAATAAAAACATGAAAAATGTCTAAATTTCTTATAATCAGAGAAATGAAAATCAAAACTCCTAATAGATTGGCTAACATGACAGCAAAAAAAAAAGTAACAAATGTTGGGGGGATATGGTAAAATTGGAACATCAATGCATTGCTGTTGGAATTGTGAACTGATCTAACCATTCTGGATGGCAATTTGGAACTATTGCCAAAGGGTGCTAAAAGACTACCTGTCCTTTGATCAAACCATAGAACTCCTGGGATTGTATGCCAAAGAGATAATAAGGAAAAAGATATGTACAAGGATATCCATAGCCACACTCTTTGGAGTAGTAAAAAAAAAAAATTATAAAATGAAGGGATGTCCACCAATTGGGGAGTGGCTGAACCAATTGTGGTTTGTTGGCAATGGAATACTATTGTGCTCAAAGAAATAATGAACTGGAGGAATTCCATGTGAACTGGAATAATCTCCAATAATTGATGCAGAGTGAAAGGAGCAGAGCCAGGAGAAAATTGTACACAGAGACTGACACACTGTGGTACAATTGAATGTAATGGACTTCTCTACTAGTAGCAATACAATGATCCAGGACAATTCTGAGGGACTTATGAAAAAGAATGCTATCCACATCCAGAGAAAGAATTGTGGGAACAGAAACACAGAAGAAAGGCAACTGCTTGATCACATGGATCAATGGGGATATGATTAGGGATGCAGACTCTAAAAGATCACCCTATTTCAAATATCAATAATATGGAAATAGTTCTCAATCAATGACACATATAAAACCCAGTGGAATCGTGTGTAAGCTACAGGAAGGGATTGGTGGGGGTGGAGGGAAAGAACATTGTAGTCATGGAAAAATATTCTAAATTAACTAATTAAATAAAATAAAAAAAATAAATAAAAAGAATCATATTGCTTATAGTGGAGAAAAATCACGGAGGAATTAAATTAAAGAAAGAAGAATAGTTTGCTTAAATTTGCATTTGGACTCTATCAGTTCCTTCAATGGGGATGGATAACATTTTTCATGATGAGTCCACTAGAGTTGTCCTAGATACTTGCCTTCTTAATAATAGTTGTTATTCATATTTGATCATATCACTCACTATTGTTTGTTTCTATGTATTTGGCAGTTTATTTCCAGGGATGTACACATAGATGATAAAACTGATGTATGCATTGCCAAAGATAGCTTAGTGTTTAGGGGCTCTGAAGGAAAGTGTGGGAGAGAAAAGAACACCCACAAAATTGAAGGTTTACAGATCCATAGTGCTGACCTCACTGTTGTATGTCTGTGAAATTTTGACAGTATATTAGGAAGATCCTGAAGATCACCCGGCAGGTAATATACACTGGACACTGAGGTTCTTTCTTGAGCTGAACTGCCAAGCATTCATATTCAACTGCAGAGAGTGAAATTCATATGGGTTTGACCTATTATTTGAATGACAAATGTACATTTACCTTACTATTTTAAGGAGAATTCACAAAGGCAAAATGCTCACGCAGAGGTCAAAAGAAGTAATACAAGTGCACTCTCAAGGTCTCACTGAAGGGATGTGGTATTGATTGAGTAACATTGGCACTGTCAAGATGTACTCATAGAAAAGAAGATGCTGTGCTCCATGAGGAACATAGAATTGTAGTAGCTCAAAAGAAACACAAGATGATGTACATTCTTTTAAAATTTATTCATTTTAAGAAATGACTTCCTGGGAAGAGGAGGGATAAAGGGAGAACCTTAAAAATGTAAAAGCAAACAAATAATCAATTCAAATATCTATTTTAAAAGAGGTTCAGATTTCTAGGAGAAAAGAAGGTGATAACTTATTATAATGAAATATGGACAAGATTCATTGCTTCCCAGACCATTACAGATAATTGTTATCTTGAAGCACAGAAAGTGAAGCATATCAACTCCTAAGGGACCAAGTAGGAAAATATTTGCATTTTAAATGTTAATTGAATCTAAGTTATATAAGAATGAAATGTTTTGAATGAACAGCTATTGAATGTAACTGCATCTCTCTACTATAGGAAAAGACTAAAATAGGTACCAAAAACCAAAGTAGTATTTTCCCAGGAACATGTTGGTGCTTACCATGTTTTGTTTTGTTTTTTTCAGTCACTTTAATTTTATCTTTGACCCGTATGCTTTTTTCATATAGACACTGAAGTGGTTTGCAATTTCCTTCTCCAGCTCATTGTATAGATAAAGAAACTGAGGTAAACAGGGTTAAGTGACTTGCCCATTCACAAAGATCATGAGTATCTGAGCCTGGATTTGAATTCAGGCCCAGCACTTTATTCACTGTACAACATAGAATATTTTCTATTTTTTATTTAGATTTTTTCCTGTCCATTAGATAACTGAATGTAGACCTGGAAGAAATGTAGAAATGTTTTAGCCTGACTTAATTTTAAAAATTAATGAACTGAAGACTAAAGGAGTTAGGTGACTTTCACAAAGACTCACAACAAGTAAATAGCGAAGGCAAAATTAGCACCTAACTCCTCTGATATCAAAAATATCATTTTGTAACCCCTATATACCTCAACTATTTCTTTTCTCTGTTGCAAAAGTTCAATCATGTTCAATTCATCCATCCAAATTGGAGGGAAAAAAATAAACTTGGTATGAACATTCAATTCCTGAAATAATGTATCTGTAAACTGACAGATTACTTTAAGAAACCTGAACACTGTGTCACCTAACACCTGCACTAGGTGTGAAAGACTGGAAAACACAGGGTTAAAGAAGCTGATGCCTTATATTTCTCATTCCTGCATTCTTTACCTCATTGCAGTCTCCTCCAAATTAGACTGCAACTGATTATTGGCAACAAATTTTGCTTTCAAGTTATTATTAACATAATTAAGCAGAGTAAGTGATTAAGTCTTTAGTTGACACAATTCACTATCTGGTATTTACTTTTTACTCACTTATGCAGCCTGAAGCCTATTAGGAGTCTTTTTAAACCAACATATATAATTATCTCCCTCATCCCAGAGAAGGGTGAAAGATATTATAGCTAAACATGACTGTATGCATCTGTTCAGTGGGGGGAGATGCTGTTTTTCCATCATCATGGAGAAAACAACAAGAACAGTTTTTGGATAGGTGGACTAGAGGAAGTAGGAAAAATTTCTAACACCTCTGGAAAAAGATCATTAAAAGTTAATTTTGGAATTTTAAAAGATCTATCTTTGTGGATGCCCCCCACCTATGCAGATTGTAATCCCCTTTGAATGTGCTGACATTGATTTATCTGAAAAAAATTTTCAGAATATTGAGGGTATTCATATATAAAACATAAGGAAAAATAAATCTAAAGTCAAACTAGGACATCACATTTATGATTTTTAGCTTACTTAGCTGAAAAAACTAAGCTTACTATTACTTATACTGTCTACATTACATACTCATGAGTATAATCCTTGTAAACCTATGTATTATATGAATAAGAGTTAAAATGCCTAGCATACATGCCTACTGTTTCTGAGACCTCAAACTGTGGAGCCACTTTTTCTTTCTCTTTTTCTCTACCTCTCTCTCTTGGTCCCACCCCTACCCCTTGTGAAGGATACGGGTTATGCCTGACTGGTATTCCCTCACCCTGGCCCTCCATTCCCCCTTGTAAGCTTGCTACCTATGCCCAGGTAGTATTCCTCACCCATGTTCCCTTGCCCCCCATTGTGAGCTTGCTACCTATGTCCAGGCAGTAGTGCCTCACTTATTTCACACACACACACACACACACACACACACACACACACACACACACACACACACACACTTTTGAATAAAGCCATATGAACTCTGCCAGAATCAAATCTCCTGTTCATTAGAATGATTTTGGATTGTGAGACCTCCCAAATTTCACTCCAAACATCTTGTTCTCCTTTTACTTTTCCAGTGGCTTGATCAAAAGAATTTGAGAACTTCTTTTTACTATCCATGCTTTTACCTTGATTCATATAAGTAATCCAGTATGTACTCATTCAATTCAAATTTGCTAAAAATTTTAAATCCCAAGCTCTGAGAAGTGGATCTCTCTGACACCAAAGTTATTATTGGGTTCTGATTCCTGTTCTGAAATATGTTGGCTTCCATTTCTAAAATATAAATTCTATGAAATAAAGTTGCTATTAACATTTCCTTTTGTACTACCAGTACTTATCACAGTCCTTGGTATTTTTGCTTAATATGGAGTTTTTCTTAATTCATTTATTCCTTTGTTTCATCAATCATTTAAATCAACTCTGACATTTTAAAGCAGATATTTAGACAGATTACATAACTTGTAGGTCAGAAGTCACTATAGATTCAAAACAGATAACAGATAGTCAGCAGACACTGTACGGTCAAAAATTTCCTGAGTAGAGAATATTCTATTCTGTCTTATCCAGGAGAAACAAATGGAGAATTTTCTCTTCCGCATGTCATTGATGGGTTCAATATGAATGTAATCCCTTTATAGTTGGAAATACATAGGTCTGAGCTGATTGTTCCATTTTGTTGTTGGTGGTGTTTTTTAACTAGTAGGAAATAGGCAGAGAAAATGTTTTCTGCTTGTTAAATTTCAAAGTCCACTTTGAGATATGACATTCTCATTCAATCATTTCAGTCATGTCCAACTTTGATAATACAATTTGGAGTTTTCTTAGCAGAGATACTGGAGGGGTTTACCATTTCCTTCTCCAACTTATTTTACAGATGGGAAATTTAGGAAAATAGAGTTAAGAGACTTCTCTAGGATCACAGAGCTAATTTCTGAATCAAATCCAGATTTGAATTCAGAAACATGAGTATTGCTGACTTCAGGTCCAGTACTATCTCCACTGTGAATTTACTCTTTTTTAAGAGAAGGAAACATTCCAGACTCACGATTTCTTCATTATAGGAAATAATTTGGGTATAAAAACTCCCTCTGTCAATTCAGATTAACATATCCTTTGTAATTTATAGTCTCAGTTGTCTAAGACATGCATTAATATACTGCAAGTCACACCATTCTATCTACTATGGCATGCTGCCTTTCTTTGTAATACTGAGACACCATTTTTTCACCAATTTGAGAACAAAAAGTAAATTTAAAAAATTGTTCTGTCTTTCCATAAAAAGCCATGTACAACACATCAACTCATATATAATTAATACTTATGCTAATATTTAGTCTGTCTAGTAAGGGTCTCTCTCAGTGATAACTAGAAAACCTGAGACTGACTGAAAAAATAGCTTTTTCATATTATATTTTCCATACAAGCCACAAAATGTTTTTGCTGGAAAAAGCAATTAAGATTGAAAGCAATTATATAAATGCCTTAGGAAAAAAAATAAAGTAGGGAGAAATCATATAAAGAAAAAAGACATTCAATTCTAATCAGAGCTCCATATCTCTAAATGATGATTGTTTTACATTAATATTTGGACCTGATTTTTATAATTTTTCTCAAATTCTATTATTTGCTAAATATAATAACTCTCAATACACAGATGTACTAAAATAATGAATTATGCTTTGACGAGAGTTTTCCCATTTTTTCCCTATGGGCAAATGGAGATCTTGAAAATTTTACTCACTGCAGATATATCTCACTTTATCAGACATGTGTTAATGAAAAGCTATGTGAATTAAATGCCAGTTTAAAACAGAGCATATTTTTAAACTAAAATTTATTTATTTAAGAGATCCTTAGTAATTTTTGAATAATCTTCAGTGATACCTTATAATACCTTTGAGCTTCTGAGACTTGCCCCATTCCTTTTCATAAACAATAAATTGTACTTAAAGAGAAAGAAATCATTAATGTGGAGGAAGTTAAGAACCTGCTCCAGGAGGTACCACACCTTATTGAATCATTGATCTCTTCCTATTTCATGTCATAAGCTAAAGATAAAAATGTCCACAATCTAGTCCCAGGGCATCCTGCCCTTCCAGAGAACACATGTGTTCCTGTTCACCGGGGGCTTATTATTCCATTTGACAAATATTTTTTAACTTCTATTATGCACAAGGCACTGTGATATGAATATATCTAGGAATCTCAATTTAAAGTCCCAAACCTCTTCTCAGTGAATTAAAATGATTCCATTAAAAATATCTATTCTTTAACCAAAGATTCTACATTGATAGACTCCAACAATAATTACTTCTGGGAGACACCTTTTAAGATTCAGAAAAAAGAACTAGTTCATATACATATATACATATATATGTATTTTTCCCTCCGTGACTTTTAGATTTACTCTACCCTACTTAGTCTTTAGAATTTTAGCAACCAGGGATGTATACACCCCAATTTAAGGATTAAGTGTGGGGGAGGGAGGTCTATGACTCATGTGTGCAAGCAGGTGACAAATCAGAAACAACTTACTGACCCCCTGGGCTGTCCAAAGCCAAGTTTAAGCCACCACTGGTACATTTAAGATGTAGGAAGTGATGTAAAGAACTACCTTCATATTTTTCATCACTTCCTGTGAGAGGGAGCTTGGCAGTGAAACTTGGAGGAGCTTCAGGATAAAACCACAGACTGTTTCTCTTTGACTGTCACATGGTGACTGCAAGGCTTAATCCCCTTTCCTTGGCTTTCTGGAGGCATTAACCTCCAAGGATGCCCTTCATCTTGGAGGAGGCCTCCTGGCTGGAAGCCAAACTAGATTTAATATTTTGAGTAGGCCCCTTAACTGAGGGCGCCTAACTCCCCCTAGCTCAGACCAGGCTGGAACAGATCTTCCCTTCTCCTTCTCTCTTTCATGCCTAATTTCTCCTTTCTACTGTAAATAAACCACCATAAAATTCAATCCTGACTTGAGTATTTCATTAGAATTTAGAATTTAATCCCTGGTGACCACTAAAAAATATATGCAGTCTCAACCATAAATTTATACTTAACATCTCCCAGTCACACAAAATCCATGGCTCTTCCTTCCAACAATATTTCCATCATCTGTGATTTTTTGCATTATTACTTTTGGAATTTTGCATTTATGGATAGTCTTTTTTTCCACAGGAATATTTAATAGATAAAACCTGCCTAATCTAAAATTATGCCTGGCCTCAGGGAAACATTCATACAAGAAATAAAAGGAACCATTTATTAGAAATAAGCACAACACAGACCCCCAAACACTTCTGACCACCTCATTAGAAAAAATAATAGTACACACAAACCAGGAATAAGTCTGGAATATTGATTTAGAGAAAGTTCTTAATAAAATTCAAGAAGTAGCCTCATAGATCATCTGTAATACAGATAAACACTAATCTTTCATATGAATATTGATTCAAGGTAATTCTGATTTATGGAAATTCTTTTGAAGAGAAATAAAAGCAAATAAATAGAAGAGATTGGCTATATTATAAAATATCATTTTACTTTGAAAAAGAGGGATCTTGAGAAGCCAACATGGAGAAGAGCTAACATCTCCATCATGATTGCTCATGATTCCCAAGATCTCTTTCTCTTTAGGGACAAGAAGAAAATCTGGATGGATGTATTTCTTCAGTTAAAACATTAAATTATGGATCCTGAGGAAGCAAGTCCTTTACAAATGGGCTTTAAGGACAGATTACACAAATTTCATTAGTAAGAAAAGATAAGGCGACTTCCGGTTAAGATGGCGGCTTAGAGAAAGCTGAAGTTCAGATCTCCGGAAAACCCTTCCCGACCGATCTCAAACTAGAAGCTCCTAAGGCGCCGAAATTCAAAACGATCAACAGCACAGACCCTGGGAACCCTCCTCCTGGACCTGGACCCGGTTCAAAAGGTACGGCTCCCCTTAAAAGCCAGAACCCGAGATCCCTCGGACCTCAGGGGTAGGAGCGCAGAGTCCAAGGCTCCCGGAAGCGGCAGCCGCGCCGGGCTCAGAGAGCAGGGTCTGAGGAACAACAACCCTCAGGGTCTTCTACCCAAGTCCCAGTCCGGGTGAAAGTTACTGCCTGGGGCTTCCGCTGCAGAGAGCCAGTAGGTCCGGGTGAAAGTTACTGCCTGGGGCCTCCGCTGCAAAGAGCTGGTCGGTCCTGGTGAAAGTTACTGCCTGGGGCTTCCGCTGCAGAGAGCCAGTAGGTCCGGGTGAAAGTTACTGCCTGGGGCTTCCGCTGCAAAGAGCCGGTCGGTCCGGGCGAAAGTTACTGCCTGGGGCCTCCGCTGCAAAGAGCCGGTCGGTCCGGGCGAAAGTTACTGCCTGGGGCCTCCGCTGCAGAGAGCTGGTCAAAACAACAGCAACCCTCAGGGCGGGCAAGACAGCCTCACGGGCTGGATCCTGCTATCCAAGTCTCAGTGAAAGTCTGTGCTCTCGGAGCTTGGGGAAGCGGCAGCCCATCCCCCCCGCAGGCCTACGAAACAGCCTCACGGCCAGGGATTCTGAAGGCAACTTCCGGAAATCGAGCCAGGAGGAGAGTGTGGCCTCGTGGTCCGACCCTTCCATTCCAGTTCCAGTGAGGCATATTCGGTTTAACCCAGGGAACGCTCATAGAACCAACATCTGCCCAGGACTAAAGCCTCTGATCACCAGACAAAGACAAGAAAAGCCAATCCTCCACGTTCAGAGATGACAAATTCCACAGAAGCACAGAAGCCCCAAAATACCAAGAAAAATAAGAAGAAAGGGGCGACTCTGGACACATTCTATGGAGCCAAAATACAAAATACAGAGCAGATAGAAGAAGATATACAAGAAAATTCTCCAAAATCTTCCAAAGGAAATAGAAACTCTCCACAAACCCATGAAGAATTTGAATCAGAAAGGACCAAAAAGATGGAAGCCCTCTGGGAGGAAAAGTGGGAAATGATGCAAAAGAAATTCACGCATCTACAAAACCAGTTTGACCAAACTGTAAAAGAAAACCAGGCTTTAAAGCAAGAACTAATAAAGCAAAGCCAAAACACCAAGAAATTAGAAGAGAACATAAAATATCTCACCGACAAGGTGATAGATCTGGAAAACAGGGGGAGAAGAGAAAATTTAAGAATAATTGGACTCCCAGAAAAGCCAGAAATAAACACCAAACTGGACATGGTGATACAAGATATAATCAAAGAAAATTGCCCAGAGATTCTAGAACAAGGGGGCAATACATCCACTGACAGAGCTCACAGAACACCTTCTACACTAAACCCCCAAAAGACAACTCCCAGGAATGTAATTGCCAAATTCCAAAGCTATCAAACAAAAGAAAAAATCCTACAGGAAGCCAGAAAAAGACAATTTAGATATAAAGGAATGCCAATCAGGATCACACAAGACCTTGCAAGTTCTACGCTGAATGATCGTAAGGCATGGAACATGATCTTCAGAAAGGCAAGAGAGCTGGGTCTCCAACCAAGAATCAGCTACCCAGCAAAACTGACTATATACTTCCAAGGGAGAGTATGGGCATTCAACAAAATAGAAGACTTCCAACTTTTTGCAAAGAAAAGACCAGAGCTCTGTGGAAAGTTTGATACCGAAAATCAAAGAGCAAGGAATACCTGAAAAGGTAAATATTAAGGAAAGGGGAAAAATGTTAACTTCTTTTACTCAAACTCTCTTCTATAAGGACTACATTTATATCAACCTATGTATACTAATATGTGGGGAAAATGTAATGTATAAATAGGGGGTAAAGAAAGACCAAATAGAATAATGGTTCTCACACAAAGATTCACAGGGGAAGGGGAGGGGAAGAAAACTCCTATAAGAAGGAGAGGAAGAGAGGGGGGGGGGGTTACTTAAACCTCAATCTCAGGGAAATCAACTCTGAGAGGGAAAAACATCCAGATCCATTGGGATCTTGAATTCTATCTTACCCAACAAGGGTAAGGAGAAGGGAAAACCAAGGGGGGGAGGGGGAGAGGGAGAACAAAAAGGGAGGGAAAGAGAGGGGGGAGGGGGAGGGAACAAAAAGGGAGGGACTAAAAAGGGAAACATCAAGGGAGGGGACAAGGGGGACTGATTCAAAGTAAATCACTGGACTAAAAGGTAGAGCCGAAGAAGAAAAGGTTAGAATTAGGGAAGGCAATCAAAATGCCAGGGAGTCCACAAATGACAATCATAACTTTGAACGTGAATGGGATGAACTCACCCATAAAACGTAGACGAATAGCTGAATGGATTAGAATCCAAAACCCTACCATATGTTGTCTTCAAGAAACACACATGAGGCGGGTTGACACCCACAAGGTCAGAATTAAAGGATGGAGTAAGACCTTCTGGGCCTCAACTGATAGAAAGAAGGCAGGAGTGGTAATCATGATATCTGATAAAGCCAATGCAAAAATAGACCTGATCAAAAGGGATAGGGAAGGTAATTATATTTTGTTAAAAGGGACTCTAGACAATGAGGAAATATCATTAATCAACATGTATGCACCAAATAATATAGCACCCAAATTTCTAATGGAGAAACTAGGAGAATTGAAGGAAGAAATAGACAATAAAACCATACTAGTGGGAGACTTAAACCAACCATTATCAAATTTAGATAAATCAAATCAAAAAATAAATAAGAAAGAGGTAAAAGAAGTGAATGAAATCTTAGAAAAATTAGAATTAATAGACATATGGAGAAAAATAAATAGGGATAAAAAGGAATACACCTTCTTCTCAGCACCACATGGCACATTCACAAAAATTGACCATACATTAGGTCACAGAAACATAGCACACAAATGCAAAAAAGCAGAAATAATGAATGCAGCCTTCTCAGATCACAAGGCAATAAAAATAATGATTAGTAATGGTACATGGAAAACCAAATCTAAAACCAATTGGAAATTAAACAATATGATACTCCAAAACCGTTTAGCTAAAGAAGAAATCATAGAAACAATTAATAATTTCATCAAGGAAAATGACAATGGCGAAACATCCTTTCAAACCTTTTGGGATGCAGCCAAAGCGGTAATCAGAGGCAAATTCATATCCCTGAAAGCTCATATTAACAAACAAGGGAGAGCAGAGATCAATCAATTGGAAATGCAATTGAAAAAACTCGAAAGCGATCAAATTAAAAACCCCCAGCAGAAAACCAAATTAGAAATCCTAAAAATTAAGGGAGAAATTAATAAAATCGAAAGTGATAGAACTATTGATTTAATAAATAAGACAAGAAGCTGGTACTTTGAAAAAACAAACAAAATAGACAAAGTACTGGTCAATCTAATTAAAAAAAGGAAGGAAGAAAAGCAAATTCACAGCATTAAAGATGAAAAGGGGGACAGCACCTCCAATGAGGAGGAAATTAAGGCAATCATTAGAAATTACTTTGCCCAATTATATGGCAATAAATACACCAATTTAGGAGAAATGGATGAATATATACAAAAATACAAACTGCCTAGACTAACAGAAGAGGAAATAGAATTCTTAAATAATCCCATATCAGAAATTGAAATCCATCAAGCCATCAAAGAACTTCCTAAGAAAAAATCCCCAGGGCCTGATGGATTCACCTGTGAATTCTATCAAACATTCAGAGAACAATTAACCCCAATACTATACAAACTATTTGACATAATAAGCAAAGAGGGAGTTCTACCAAACTCCTTTTACGACACAAACATGGTACTGATTCCAAAACCAGGCAGGTCAAAAACAGAGAAAGAAAACTATAGACCAATCTCCCTAATGAATATAGATGCAAAAATTTTAAATAGGATACTAGCAAAAAGACTCCAGCAAGTGATCAGAAGGATCATTCACCATGATCAAGTAGGATTCATACCAGGGATGCAGGGCTGGTTCAACATTAGGAAAACCATCCACATAATTGACCACATCAACAAGCAAACTAGCAAGAACCACATGATTATCTCAATAGATGCAGAAAAAGCCTTTGATAAAATACAACACCCATTCCTATTAAAAACACTAGAAAGCATAGGAATAGAAGGGTCATTCCTAAAAATAATAAACAGT
This sequence comes from Monodelphis domestica, assembly GCF_027887165.1. Taxonomy (NCBI): domain Eukaryota; kingdom Metazoa; phylum Chordata; class Mammalia; order Didelphimorphia; family Didelphidae; genus Monodelphis; species Monodelphis domestica. The sequence goes on from NC_077231.1 coordinate 197,392,211, forward strand.
ATATATCTAAAACCAACAGCTAATATCATCTGCAATGGGGATAAACTAGATGCATTCCCAATAAGATCAGGAGTGAAACAAGGATGCCCATTATCACCTCTACTATTTGACATTGTACTAGAAACACTAGCAGTAGCAATTAGAGAAGATAAAGAAATTGAAGGCATCAGAATAGGCAAGGAGGAGACCAAGTTATCACTCTTTGCGGATGACATGATGGTCTACTTAAAGAATCCTAGAGATTCAACCAAAAAGCTAATTGAAATAATCAACAACTTTAGCAAAGTTGCAGGATACAAAATAAACCCACATAAATCATCAGCTTTTCTATATATCTCCAACACAGCTCAGCAGCAAGAACTAGAAAGAGAAATCCCATTCAAAATCACCTTAGACAAAATAAAATACCTAGGAATCTATCTCCCAAGACAAACACAGGAACTATATGAACACAACTACAAAACACTCGCCACACAACTAAAACTAGACTTGAACAATTGGAAAAACATTAACTGCTCATGGATAGGACGAGCCAATATAATAAAAATGACCATCCTACCCAAACTTATTCATCTATTTAGTGCCATACCCATTGAACTACCAAAATACTTCTTCACTGATTTAGAAAAAACCATAACAAAGTTCATTTGGAAGAACAAAAGATCAAGGATATCCAGGGAAATAATGAAAAAAAACACATATGATGGGGGCCTTGCAGTCCCAGACCTCAAACTATATTACAAAGCAGCAGTCATCAAAACAATTTGGTACTGGCTAAGAAACAGAAAGGAAGATCAGTGGAATAGACTGGGGGAAAACGACCTCAGCAAGACAGTATACGATAAACCCAAAGATCCCAGCTTTTGGGACAAAAATCCACTATTCGATAAAAACTGCTGGGAAAATTGGAAGACAGTGTGGGAGAGACTAGGAATAGATCAACACCTCACACCCTACACCAAGATAAATTCAAAATGGGTGAGTGACTTAAACATAAAGAAGGAAACCATAAGTAAATTGGGTAAACACAGAATAGTATACATGTCAGACCTTTGGGAGGGGAAAGGCTTTAAAACCAAGCAAGATATAGAAAGAATCACAAAATGTAAAATAAATAATTTTGACTACATCAAACTAAAAAGCTTTTGTACAAACAAAACCAATATAACTAAAATCAGAAGGGAAACAACAAATTGGGAAAAAATCTTCATAGAAACCTCTGACAAAGGTTTAATTACTCATATTTATAATGAGCTAAATCAATTGTACAAAAAATCAAGCCATTCTCCAATTGATAAATGGGCAAGGGAAATGGATAGGCAGTTCTCAGATAAAGAAATCAAAACTATTAACAAGCACATGAAGAAGTGTTCCACATCTCTTATAATCAGAGAGATGCAAATCAAAACAACTCTGAGGTATCACCTCACACCTAGCAGATTGGCTAACATAACAGCAGAGGAAAGTAATGAATGCTGGAGGGGATGTGGCAAAGCAGGGACATTAATTCATTGCTGGTGGAGTTGTGAACTGATCCAACCATTCTGGAGGGCAATTTGGAACTATGCCCAAAGGGCGACAAAAGAATATCTACCCTTTGACACAGCCATAGCACTGCTGGGTCTGTATCCCAAAGAGATAATGGACACAAAGACTTGTACAAAAATATTCATAGCTGCGCTCTTTGTGGTGGCCCAAAACTGGAAAACGAGGGGATGCCCATCAATTGGGGAATGGCTGAACAAACTGTGGTATATGTTGGTGATGGAATACTATTGTGCTCAAAGGAATAATAAAGTAGAGAAGTTCCATGGAGACTGGAACAACCTCCAGGAAGTGATGCAGAGCGAGAGGAGCAGAACCAGGAGAACATTGTACACAGAGACTAATACACTGTGGTATAATCGAACGTAATGGACTTCTCCATTAGGGGCGGTGTAATGTCCCTGAACAACTTTCAGGGATCCAGGAGAAAAAAAAAAACACCATTCATAAGCAAAGGATAAACTATGGGAGTGGAAACACCGAGAAAAAGCAACTGCCTGAATACAGAGGTTGAGGGGACATGACAGAGGATAGACTTTAAATGAACACTCTAATGCAAATACTATCAACAAAGCAATGGGTTCAAATCAAGAAAACATCTAATGCCCAGTGGACTTACGCGTCGGCTATGGGGGGTGGGGGGGAGGAAAAGAAAATGATCTATGTCTTTAACGAATAATGCTTGGAAATGATCAAATAAAATATATTTAAAAAAAAAAAAAGAAAAGATAAGGCACCAGCAAGACTTTAATTTGACTCTCTATGTAATCACAACTTTTTGGTAGATAAATTAAAAAAGAATATAAACAGGGAATTTCTATTGTTCATAAATGTAGATGATAACAAATCAATATAAAACATTTACTAGACCATGTCTAATTTTTAAGCATTTAGTATTTGGGGATGGAGAGTAGAACCAGTGAAAGCCCAAACTGGTCAAATCTTTTCCAAACCTCATTCTGTCTGTTAGCCATTACCATATTGTTTTGATGACCACTATTTTATAGTGCATTTTATGATCTGGTAATGCTAGGTCCCATTCCTTCACATTTTTTTTCAATATTTCCCTTGATATTCTTGATCTCTTGTTCTTCCAGATGAACTTTGTTATAATTTTTTCCTAATTCCATAAAAAAGTATTTTGATAGTTTGATAGGTATGCCATTGAATAAGTAGATCAATTTGGGTAGGATTGTCATTTCTCCTCCTCCCTATGAGCAATTAATATTTTCTAGTTATTTAGATCTAGTTTTAATTGTATGGGAAGTGTTTTGTGGTTGTGTTCATATAATTCTTGTGTTGTCTTAAGATAAATTGTCTTAACATAAATTCCTAAATATTTTATATTGTCAATATTGATTTAAAATAGTTTCTAACTACTGCTGCTGAATTTTGTTGGAAATATATAGAAATGCTGATGACTTATGTGGGTTTATTTTGTATGCTTCAGTTTTGCTAAAGTTGTTGATTATTTCTACTAGCTTCTTAGTTGATTCTCTAGGATTCTTTAAGTAGACCATCATATCATCCATCTGCAAAGAGTAATAGCTTGTTCTCCTCATTGACTATTTTAATACCTTCAATTATTTTTCTTCTCTGATTGCTACTGATAGTGTTTCTAGTATGATGTTGAATAATAAAGGTGATAATGGGCATTGTTACTTCAGTCCTGATCTTATTAGGAAGGTTTCTAACTTGTCCCCATTGCAAGATGATACTCATGGTGGCACAGAGCTGATGAGGATTACTCTGCCATCTTGGTTCCATACCTGGAAGTAGTCTCCCAAATCTTTTTTTAAAATCAAGAAATAATAAGCATAGAGGGATCTTGTTTTTTTTTTAATAGTTTTCAAATCACTTGTGAAACTGTCAGTATATAGTCAGCAGTAAAAAAAAATCAAACAGAAAAAGCTGCTTGTTTTTTAATTTTTTTTTTTACTCAAGTATAAACTTGAAGTGCATGTAAATCAATTTTCCTAAATAATTTATAGAAATGAGAATAAAGGATTACAGGTTGTTAGTTGCTGTTGTCTTTCAAAACTTATTTTTAACCATTAACTTTTACCAAAAATTTAGTACCTTCTCTTTGTAATCTACCTTTAAATTCAATCTCTCAAGGCTTTTGAAGGGTAAATTAACAACTGTCTAAAATATATAGAATCTACACAGGTTAAAAAAAATGGAACAGATGAAGCAATTATCCCTGTGATTCAGAAAAAGAAAATTCTATTAGGAGAAAAATAGTGAAGCATTCTCAGCACTGATCCAGATTATTTTTCTTCATGCACCAATTTCATTAAATAATTGTAGTATTTTTCAGTTTGTTTTTATAAATGTAGCCTCTAACTTTCATTCCATTAATGAACTAAGCAGTAAACATTTCTGTCTTCTATTCATTATTTTTAAAAATAGATTTAAAGTTGAAAATGCCAATATTAGGAGCCTTTAAGTAAATACACATTAATATTAAGGTAATTCAATTCAGTACAACAAAGGTTAAATACCTATTATATGCATTTATACGAGAATGAAAGCTGATATATGTTTATGAAACACAAAGCAATCCCTACCTTCAAAGAACTTGTAATCTAATAGTTACAGAAAAAGTAAAAGGCTAATATGGATCCTGTAATAATAGGAGCATATATGTAATGAAAATGGTCCTAAAATCAGGACATCAAGGAAGATATATTTTGGAGGAAGATAGTAGCAGGTACTGTTATAAGACTTAGTAATGGTACCAGCCTCCCTCCCAGTCAAAGGCTATGGGCAGGCAGAAAATAAAAATAGAAGTTATCTGGTATTCTGGTTAATTTAATCAGTCACATAATATTGGGATGTTTAAACTATATGTTGTTGGTTTTTTTGTGGAAGGACAAAAAGAAACACAGGTAAGCTCTCTTTCTAAGAGTAGAGAAGCTCTGATGAGTGGTTACTTAGTATATTTACTTTTTTGTTGTGTTTTATTATGCATTTTTTATGTTTATGTTACATTGCTATTCATTTGTATTGTATATACTTCAAAATAAATCTTCCTACTCTGTACTGTAACTCAATCAAATTTTAGAGTACAGAATATTCCAAAAGACAGAAGAGTGATAACTATATCTCAAGGTGATATTATTAACAAAACTTTCTGAAGCCTCACTTCTCCTGTTCATACCTGGGTCAGACATATGAGACCTTTGCAATAAGTGACTGTAGGACCCCCTACAATACCTAACAAACAGATTTTTTTTTCTTTATTAAGCACTTATAGGGCAGGGAATTTGCGACATGCTAGGCATAGAAAGACAGGTGAAACAGATACTTTCCTAAAGGTACTTTTAATTGGCTTAAAAGAAGTATACTCACATGGACAGCATAGATACAAATAGATTCTGCAACATAGTTTTAGGAATGAGGGCATGAACTGTTAAGGAGAGTATGGCACATATCAAAAAATGGCCTCATTTAAAAAGTGGTGATTGATTTGAGTCTTTAAGTAAGAAAGGAATTCTAAGATTCTAATAGGGATTGAATAAGTGGAGGCTGATGTGTTCAGCAAAAACACAGAGAATGGACAGTTTAACGGAGTCAGATATTGAGGGAAAGGAAATAATGTACAACAAAATTCAACAGATAGACTAATGAACATTCTATGAAGGAATTTAAATGATAGTGTGGTTTATATTTAATCCTAGAAATTATAAACTGTTACTAAACTTTTTCAATAGGGGAAAGGCTTTGGATGCACTTTAAGAAAATCACTTTGAATACTGTGCAGAGGATAGGCTAAAGAAGGGAAATGATAATTTAGGAAGTTATTGTCCACAACAATCTGCAAAATTGGTATAATAATATGATTTACCTAAGAATTTTGATTGTTATGAGGATCAACTGACAAAGATTTATTCTTCTGAAAAATCTAAAAATAAAAATAAATCTAAAAAAGTCAAACATTATATTGTTAAAGAGCTATAAAGAAACCCTACTGACCAGATGTTTTTTAATAAGCTGTGCCACAGAAATAAATTCAACTTATGAAGAAATATATACCATAGCACATCATTCAGAGAAATGAGGATATCATGAAACTTTACGCATGATTAAATTTGATCTGAATGTTATCTAAGCACTATCAGCCAGTGAACCAACACCAACACTAACACGGTATAATAGTCTCTTCCTGTAAATTAGGTTCCAAACACTTACAAATGATGAGTAGCCTAAATAAACTGTTTTTTTTCTGCTTGCTCCTCCCAGTGGGTGGATGCCACACTTCCCACCTCCCCCCCTATTACACTTGGCTTGGCTCTCCTCCCTAAATGGCACTGCTTCTCCCTGACATAATCCACCCACTATAATCATGTTGACAATCATTATACACCATTGGCTTCTCTTACACTGCTTTCAAGTGGAAGCCTGTTATTGTCATTTCTTGCTGGGCTATTTTTTTTCAGGATTTTAAAATTCCCCACTGCTTTTATTGAAAGTCATTGAAGCATATAAGTAGAAAGATAATTTCCTTTTGAAAAAGTTTCTGCGACTGCTAGGTTTTTCAAATCCCTTCCTCTCTTCTTTTCTCCCTTCCCTCTGCCTTTCCCTACTAATCTCTGCCACTTATAACTAAATGCATACACAGTAGCTCTACTATTACAATAATGTTCAACAAGAGAACACATAAAGAACATCCATCCCCTGGGTGAAATGTGACCACTATTCAGAACTGCACAATTAAAACAATTAACATTTAAGGAATTGAAAAGCTAAAATAAGTTTTATGGCTTTTTTAAGAATGCAAAATTAAATATAGTTTGGATGAAAGACAAATTTATTCAGTTACTGATAGGGTTAAAAGAGCTATGGATTAGGAGTCAGGAGATTTAAGTTTCTACTTATAATAATGTATCAAGATGTTAATTTGGTCAAGTCATTTGACCATTCTATATTCCAGTTTTCTCATGTTTTTTTTAAAGAGCAGTGACTGATATAATTGAGTCAAAATTATACAAGATTATTTGAATAATAGTCCATCCAGTTCACACTTCTCTTTTTTTAAAAATTTTAAACATTATTTTATTTGGTCATTTCCAAACATTATTCACTGGAAACGAAGATCATTTTCTTTTCCTCCCTGCCCCCCCTCCCACCACCTTTCCCTCTCCCATAGTTGACACATGATTACACTGGTTATAACATGTATTCTTGACTCTAACCCATTTCCCTGTTGTTGGTATTTGCATTAGAGTGTTCATTTAGAGTCTCTCCTCAGTCATATCCCCTCAACCCCTGTAGTCAACCAGTTGCTTTCCATTGGTGTTTTTACTCCCACAGTTTATCCTCTGCTTGTGGAAACTATTTTTTAGATCCCTGCAGATTGTTCAGGGACATTGCATTGCCACTAATGGAGAAGTCCATCACCTTCGATTGTACCACAGTGTATCAGTCTCTGTGTACAATGTTTTCCTGGTTCTGCTCCTTTCGCTCTGTATAACTTCCTGGAGGTTGTTCCAGTCTCCATGGAATTCCTCTACTTTATTATTCCTTTTAGCACAATAGTATTCCATCACCAACATATACCACAATTTGTCCAGTGATTCCCCAATTGATGGGCATCCCCGCGTTTTCCAATTTTTGGCCACCACAAAAAGTGCAGCTATGAATATTATTGTACAAGTTATTTTTTTTCCTTATTATCTCTTTGAGGTACAAACCCAGCAGTGCTATAGCTATGGCAGACAGTCTTTTATCACCCTTTGGGCATAGTTCTAAATTGCCCTCCAGAATGGCTGGATCAATTAACAACTCCACCAGCAATGAATTAGTGTCCCCACTTTGCCACATCCCTTCCAGCATTCATTACTTTCCATAGCTGTCATGTTAGCCAATCTGCTAGGTGTGAGGTGATACTTCAGAGTTGTTTTGATTTGAGCATTTTTTCATGTGCTTATTAATAGTTTTGATTTCTTTGGCTGAGAACTGCCTGTTCATGTCCATTGCCCATTTATCAATTGGAGAATGGCTTGATTTTTTGTAAAATTGATTTAGCTCTTTGTAAATTTGAGTAATTAAACCTTTGTCAGAGGTTTTTATGGAGATTGTTGCCCAATTTGTTGCTACCCTTCTGATTTTGGTTACATTGGTTGTGTTTGTACAAAAACTTTTTAATTTGATGTAACTCTTTCTAATTCTTGCTTGGTTTTGAAGTCTTTCCCTTCCCAAAGGTCTGATATGTATGCTATTCTGTGTTCATCTAATTTTCTTATAGTTTCCTTCATTATGTTCAAGTCATTCACCCATTTTGAATTTATCTTGGTGTAGGGTGTGAGGTGTTGATACAAACCTAATCTTTCCCACACTGTCCTCCAATTTTCCCAGCAGTTTTTATGAAATAGTGGATTTTTGTCCCAAAAGCTGGAATCTTTGGGTTTATCGTATACTGTCTTGCTGAGGTCTCTTGCCCCCAGTCTATTCCACTGATCTCCTTTCTGTCTCTTATCCAGTACCAAATTGTTTTGATGACTGCTGCTTTGTAATATAGTTTAAGGTCTGGGACTGTAAGACCGCCTTCCTTTGTATTTTCTTTTTCATTATTTACCTGGATATCCTTGATCTTTTGTTCTTCCAAATGAACTTTGTTATGTTTTTTTCTAAATCAGTAAAAAAAAATTTTGGAAGTTCCATGGGTATGGCACTAAATAGATAGATGAGTTTGGGTAAGATGGTAATTTTTATTATATTGACTCATCCTACCCATGAGCAGTTAATGTTCTTCCAATTGTTCAAGTCTAGTTTTAGTTGGGTGGAAAGTGTTTTGTAGTTGTGTTCATATAGTTCCTATGTTTGTCTCGGGAGATAGATTCCTAAGTATTTTATTTTCTCTAAGGTAATTTTGAATGGAATTTCTCTTTCTAGTTCTTGCTGCTGAGCTGTGTTGGAAATATATAGAAGTGCTGATGACTTATGTGGGTTTATTGTGTATCCTACAAATTTGCTAAAGTTGTTGATTATTTCAATTAGCTTTTTGGTTGAATCTCTAGGATTCTTTAAGTAGACCATCATGTCATCTGCAAAGAGCGATAATTTGGTCTCCTCCTTGCCTATTTTAATGCCTTCAATTTCTTTTTCTTCTCTAATTGCTACTGCTAGTGTTTTTAATACAATGTCAAATAATAGAGGTGATAATGGGCATCCTTGTTTCACTCCTGATCTTAATGGGAATGGATTTAGTTTATCCCCATTGCAGATGACATTAGTTGATGGTTTTAGATATATACTGTTTATTATTTTTAGGAATGACCCTTCTATTCCTATGCTTTCTAGTGTTTTTAATAGGAATGGGTGTTGTATTTTAACAAAGGCTTTTTCTGTGTCTATTGAGATAATCATGTGATTCTTGTTGGTTTGCTTTTTGACGTGGTCAATTATGTGGATGGTTTTCCTAATATTGAACCAGCCCTGCATCCCTGGTATAAATCCTACTTGATCATGTTGGATGACCCTTCTGATCACTTGCTGGAGTCTTTTTGCTAATGTCCTATTTAAGATTTTTGCATCTATATTCATTAGGGAGATTGGTCTATAATTTTCTTTCTCTGTTTTTGGCCTGCCTGGCTTTGGAATTAGTACCATGTTTTTGCCATAAAAGGAGTTTGGTAGAACTCCCTCTCTGCTTATTATATCAAGTAGTTTGTATAGTATTGGAATTAGCTGTTCTTTGAATGTTTGATAGAATTCACTGGTGAATCCGTCAGGCCCAGGGGATTTTTTCTTAGGAATTTCTTTGATGGCCTGTTGGATTTCTTTTTCTGATATGGGATTATTTAAGAAATCTATTTCTTCTTCTGTTAGTCTAGGCAATTTATATTTTTGTATATATTCATCCATATCACGTAGGTTGGTATATTTATTGCCATATAGTTGGGCAAAGTAGTTTTTAATGATTGCCTTAATTTCCTCTTCATTGGAGGTGAGATCCCCCTTTTCATCCTTGATACTGTTAATTTGCCTTTCTTCTTTCCTTTTTTTTAATTAGATTGACCAGTACTTTGTCTTTTTTGTCTGTTTTTTCAAAGTACCAGCTTCTAGTCTTGTTTATTAGCTCAATAGTTCTGTCACTTTTGATTTTATTAATTTCTCCCTTAATTTTTAGGATCTCTAGTTTGGTTTTCTTATGGGGGGTTTTCATTTGTTCGTTCTCAAGTTTTTTTTATTTGCATTTCCAATTCCTTGATCTCTGTCCTCCCTAATTTGTTAATATATGCACTCAGGGATATGAATTTTCCTCTAAGTACTACCTTGGTTGCATCCCATAAGGTTTGAAAGGATGTCTCGCCTTTGTCATTTTCTTCAATGAAATTATTAATTGTTTCTATGATTTCTACCTAACTCTCCGATTTTGGAGTATCATATTATTTAATTTCCAATTAATTTTTGATTTGGCTCTCCATGTACCCTTACTGATCAATATTTTTATTGCCTTGTGATCTGAAAAGGCTGCATTTACTATTTCTGCTTTTCTGCATTTGAGTGCCATGTTTGTGTGACCTAGTGTATGATCTATTTTTGTGAATGTGCCATGTGGTGCTGAAAAGAAGGTGTATTCCTTTTTGTCCCTATTTATTTTTCTCCATATGTCTATTAACTATATTTTTTCTAAGATTTCATTCACCTCTTTTACCTCTTTCTTGTTTATTTTTTTGTTTGATTTATCTAAATTTGATAGTGGTTGGTTCAAGTCTCCCACTAATATGGTTTTACTGTCTATTTCCTCCTTCAATTCTCCTAGTATATTTATTAAAAATTTGGATGCTATACCATTTGGTGCATACATTTTGATTAGTGATATTTCCTCATTGTCAATACTCCCTTTTAACAGAATATATTTACCTTCCCTATCCCTTTTAATCAGGTCTATTTGAGCTTTGGCTTTGTCAGATATCATGATTGCAACTCCTGCCTTCTTTCTATCAGTTGAGGCCCAATAGGTCTTACTCCAACCTTTAATTCTAACCGTGTGAGTGTCAACCCGCCTCATATGTGTTTCTTGAAGACAACAAATGGTAGGGTTTTGGGTTCTAATCCAATCTGCTATTTGTCTATGTTTTATAGGTGAGTTCATCCCATTCACATTCAAAGTTATGATTGTCATTTGTGGATTCGCTGGCATTTTGATATCTTCCCCTAGTTCTGACCTTTCTTCTTTAGCTATCTCCTTTTGAACAAGTGATTTACTTTAGGTCAGTCCCCCTAGTCCCCTCCCTTAACCTCCCCCTTCTCCTTCCCTCCCTTTTTGTACTCCCTCCCCCCCCCTCCTTAATTTTCCTTTATTTCTTGCCCTAATGGATAAGATAGAATTCAGGATCCCACTGGATCTAGATGTTCTGCCCTCTCAGATTTGATTTCACTGAGAGTAAGGTTTAAGTAATTCCACTTCACGCTCTCTTCCTCTCCTTCTCATATGAGAGCTCTTCCCCTCCCCTTCCCATGTGTATCTTTATAAGGGAAAGATTATTCTATTAAGCCCCCCCCCATTTCTTGAAGTAAATCTTAGTGTTATCTACGGTTCCCCTCTCCCTTTTCCTTTCTTTGCCCCCACTTTCCCCAAATCTTCTTAATGCCCCAATATTTCCCTATGCATGTTTCTTCTAACTACTATTATGATGCTACAATTTTTGAGAGTTACACAAAACATTTTCCCCACATATTAATATATATATATATAATTTGATGTAAATGTAGTCCTCATAGAAGAGAGTTTGACTTAAAGAAAAAGATAAGATTCATCTCCTTTTCCCTTTCTTTCATATTTACCTTTTGAAGTTTCTCTTGCTTTCTGTGCTTGGATATCAAATTTTCCTCTAAGTTCTGGTCTTTTCTTAGCAAATGCTTGGAAATCTTCAATTTTTTTGAATGCCCATACTTTCCCCTGGAAGTATATAGTCAGTTTTGCTGGGTAGTTGATTCTTGGTTGGAGACCCAGCTCTCTTGCCTTTCTAAATATCATGTTCCATACTTTGCAGTCTCTTAGTGTGTTAGCCACTAGGTCGTGTGTGATCCTTATGGGAGCCCCCTTATATCTGAAGCTCCTCTTCTTGGCTTCTTGTAGGATTTTCTCCATTTCTTGGAAGCTCTTGACTTTGGCAATTACATTCCTAGGGGTTGTCTTTTGGGGATTTAGTATAGACGGTGTTCTATGAACCCTTTCTGTTTCTATTTTGCCCCCTTGCTCCAGAACATGTGGGCAATTTTCTTTTATAATCTCCTGTAGAATAATATCGAGTTTATTGTTTACCTCTGGTTTTTCTGGGAGACTGATAATTCGGAGGTTGTCTCTTCTCCCTCTGTTTTCCAAATCTGTGACCTTCTCAGTAAGATATTTTATGTTTTCTTCTAATTCACTAATTTTTTGCCTTTGCTTTATTGATTCTTGCTGTTTTATGGTCTCACTTTCTTTGAGATGCTTAATTCTGGTCGTTAGGGACTGGTTTTGCTTTTCAGCTTTGTATGCCCTTCTATTGGATGCTTTGAGCTCTTTTTCCAATTGAGCAGTCTTATCTGTCAGACTGCTGATCTCTTTCTCCCATTTTTCTTTCCAGGTTTCCATCTTTTGGATAAGTTCTAGTTTGAGATCTTCCACAGCTTGTTGATAGTTTCCATTTTGGGAGGCATGTTCTGATTTTTTTTTTTTTGGATTTCCTCCTCATTCTCTTATTTTCCTTGGGTACTTCCACCATAAAAGTTTTTAATAGTCACCTTTTTCCCTTTCTTCCTGGAGGCTTGATTTTGGGCCATGTGAGCCATCCCTTTGGTGGTTTTATTCCCCTTTCCCTTTTGGTCTGGGGTCTGGGTTATATGGACAGGTTTTCTGTGAATTTAGGTTGCCTCAGACTAGTTCTTTCAGCCTCCGAGTTTTCTTAGAGAGCTGGGCCCCTGATCAAATCCAAACTGCCCAGGTGTTCAGCTCCACGCAGATAATCAGCGTGTGGTCCACCCCTGGTGTTTAGCTCTGCCCAGATGTTCTGCGCAACCACCCCGAGTAAGGCTCCGCAGCCCCTGCTCAGAGCTGGGTTCTCCTGTGAAACCACTCTGAGACTTTGTTTCCTGGCAATCCCCAGATCCCGAGGACCCTGGAGTGCCCCCCCTCCAGACAGAGACATTCCCCACTCACTCGGTGTCTCAGTGAATGCTCCGGTAGCTTGCTCTGGTTTGGTGGGGGTTGTGGGGGGGGAGGAGGGCGGCTAAGTTCACATTTCTGTGCAAGCTTTTCTTCTGTCTTATTATAGTGTGGAAATATTCCATCCCCATGTACCTTCGCCTCTGTGGGGTACTAGGGAGTCCTGTTCTGCCAAAGGTGATTTTTATGCTCCTTTGATGTAGTCTATTTCATTTGGTGCCAGGGAGACGAAGCGTGTAGCTTCTAGATTGCAGCCATGATTACCCGAAAGTTTCTTTCTCATGTTTTAAGTGAAGCAAAAATACCTAGTTTGTCAGTTTCACAAAATAGAGAACTGACTATAAATACTGAAATACTTGTGTTTAAATCCTACTTCTGACACACAGATTATATGACTTTAAGAAAGTCACTTAACCTTTCAGTGGCCCAGACAACTTTCTATGAATATAACTTTCCTTATAGATTTCAATTTATATTGTTTGGTTGGGAGAGTTCCTTATATGGAACTCTTTAAACCAGCAGATCAGGTTTTAAAAAAAAAGTTTAAACTAAAAACAAATCTCTAAAAATAAACTTGATATCCAAGAGCAGTATTATAAAAGAGATAAGAGATAACAAAGACTTTTAAGAGTATTATATCATATAATGGTGATGTTTACTTTTCTATGACTTGTAATTACATTTTCAAGGGTTGCTTTAAAATAAAAAAGTGTCACAGCAAATAAGTGTCATAGGCAGGATTCAAACTTTCCTTTTCTTTAATTACTATTCACTATGTCAAGCTTCCACTATATTTGGAAGCATCAAGCCAAATTACAGATAAATCTACTTACCAGCATAAAATTTATAGACTTCATACTAACAATATTCTCTCTATTAGGAGTCAAGGAGTCAAGACAGGAGGCAAGATGAATAATACTAGATCAGGATTAACTTCCCTTTCTTTTCTTTGATTAATGACTGTATTGACTGAATGAAGGTTTTCAAGGTGAAGCTGGATGGTAATTGTCAGAGATGGTATAAGAAAAGGAAGGAAACACACATATATTAAGTAACTACTATGTGCTAAGTAATTTACCAAAATAATTTACTTGATAATATTTGTATAATATACTTTGGATAAGAGCTGTCTAAAATAATTATATAATTCTCTAGCTCTATAATTCTGGTTCTATGATAATATGAAAAATCTAGTTTGGTTGGAGTAAAGAACTTTTACAGGGATCTAGTGTATCAAGAAAGGTACTGTGTAGTAGAAAGGTAATTTGTGGATGAAAAAAAATGTTTTTTTTCTCTCCCAAATGAGTTGATTAAATTTTATCCTATAAGACAGTGAATAAGAAAATGCTCATTAGAAGGGAGTGGAGGAGATAAATACCAAAATTGATTTCAATGGTAATATGATTCATGATTTTTCCCTCCCGACTCCCAAAGCTAACAGTAAATTCCACTGGGTTATATTTCAAAACCTATTTCAATGTTATTTGTATTTGTAATTGAATGATCTTTTAATGCAAAAACCCTGGCTGCATCCACACATGGAAGGCATATAATATGATATTCCAAAAAGCAAAGGAACTAGGTCTACAACCAAGAATCAACTACCCAGGAAAATTGACTATATTCTTTCAGGGGAAAGTATGGTCATTTAATAAAAAAAGAAGACTTCCAAGCATTCCTAAAGAAAAGACCAGACCTGAACAGAAAATTTGATGCCCAAACACAGAACTCAAGAGAATCATTAAAAGGTAATTAAGAAAGGGGAAAAAAGCCCAAAACTTTTTTAAGGAATTCAAAAAATTCAAATGATTTGTATTCCTATAAGAAAATATGATTTGATTACTCTTAAAAATTGTTATCATCAGGGGATCTAGAAGAAGTATGCTTACAGGGAACAGGTACAAACTGTATAGGATGAAATGCAAAAAAAACATGTATATATGCATATTGTAGCAAGTAAACTAGTTGAGGGTCATAAACTGTAATAATTAAGATGGTTGATGTTGTAAACTGTAGTGAGTAAAATAGTGGAAGATATAAATTATAGTAGATATAAGAGTGGGTGAGTAAATTTGACGGAAGAAAATATGTTTCACTACAGTGTCTTGGTTTCTAAATTAAATATATAAGGTGGTTGCCAGGGAAATATTCCCAATTATTCAATATACCCAAGTCAACTGGGTTTTATAGAGATTTTAATTAATAGTTCAATGAGTAATTAAAGGAAAGAGAGAAAAAGAGAAAAAGGAAATAAGTATGAAGGGCTAAGCCAACATGGCCTAGACCTGAGTCTTAAGAGAGAGAGAATCAGTCAGTTTTTTTATCACTCACCACAAGATTTGTCTTAAGCAAGGGTGTCTGGGGAACAGAGTCTCCCCAGA
The DNA here is from genome assembly GCF_027887165.1 of Monodelphis domestica. Taxonomy (NCBI): domain Eukaryota; kingdom Metazoa; phylum Chordata; class Mammalia; order Didelphimorphia; family Didelphidae; genus Monodelphis; species Monodelphis domestica. The sequence goes on from NC_077231.1 coordinate 197,407,295, forward strand.
GGGAGTTCCAGCCAGAGTCAGCCTCCCAAGGGACTTCTTCTCAAGAGATCTTCAAAGGGCCTCCTCCAAAAAGATCTATCTCCAAGGACTCAAGGAACTATCTCCAAGAAAAATCCCTTGCTCAAGAGATTCCTTTTCTTATATAGGGGATTTTTTCCTATGTCTCCTCCCCTAAGTTCTTCCATCTACCAATCACCGTAGATGTTTTCTAAAAGACAGCCCATCTGAATTCCAGCTAAGTTGACTAATCTCATTAAGAGAATACCTGCCCGACCCTTTTAAGTACCTAGCATCCCATTGTATCAATTCTAAAAACAGGCATGGCTCAAAGAACTCCTTCCCTTATTATAAGCATGGGTCCAAGTACTTTCATTGTTTAGCAAGGAGTTTTCTCCCCTAAAGCAGTCTTAAGTATGGGTGGAGTAGAGGTCCTCCCATTTCTGATCCTGGCGAGTTCTCACATCAAAATGGGGAATGTTTCCCAGTAGGGAATTTGTTCCAATGGAGGATTCCTCAATGTGGAAATTTTTAACATTCACAAGTCTGAGAAATTTCAAGATTCACAATATATATGTATATATACATATATATGCATATGTATATATATATATATATATATATATATATATAACTAGGGGTAAAAAAGAGAATAACACTAAGAGAAAGGGGAAAAGAAATAAAATGGGTTAATTTTATATTTAATAAAAAAGTGCATGGGTGAGGGGGGAGAAGACCAGTACACTTGAAGGATGAAAGAGGTTAGAGACAGTCTCCAAGAAAATTTTAATCATTATGGTGGGAAGGATCAGAAAATGTTCAAATGGAAGGTAAAACTCCAAATCCAAATTTAATCATCATTATCATCAACAACATCATTAACATCAACATCATCACTGTTATCAACTTCATCATCAACATCTTCAATGTTAACATCTAACTATCCAGCCTTTCCTGGATCAGGTAAGATTTTTACTGGGTGGCCTAATCTAATAGCATACTATGCAAAGTACTGAATGAGAGCCAAAAGTCCTAAACTCTAGGCTTGAGTGCCACTATGTGTCCTTTATGGGTAAAAAGAAAGCCTTCTTTTTCCTAGACTCAGTCTTCTCATTTATGTATGAGTGAGGCTTACCTGGACTCTGCATTAAGTTAATCAATTAAATCAAAGAATAAGCCAGGTATAAACGAGAATAAAAATGAACATTTAAAAAAGAAATCATGGCTAAAAGAGGTTAAATGACTTGCTTATGGTAAAAAATTAAAGGCAAGGGTTGAACCTAGGTTTCTCCTAACATGATATTTTCTTACTCATTTTAATACTGTAAACCTCAAAATTTCTCAGACTTATGAATGTTAGGGGTTTCCCCCATTGGGGAATCTTCTACTTAAAAAAATTCCCTAGCAAATGGTGAGAACTCTACTTGAGTGTGGGGGCTCCTAGCTATGGGAGTGTCCCTGCTCCACCCTACTTAAGACTGCTTTAGGACAGAAAACGGCTTGCTAAACAATGAAAGTACTTTGATCCATGCTTATGGAAGGGACAGGAAGTTCTTTGAGTCATGACTGTTTTAGAATTGATACAACGGGGATACTAAGTACCTATAAAGGTGGGACAACTTGTAAACTACTTAAACCTAAAAGGGTGATAACTTATTCAGAGGCTTTTTTCTTAATGAAATTTGTTGACACAGCAGCATTTTTTCCTGAATTACTAAAGAGATTAAAACTACTCAGCTGTGAATTCAAAATGGGCAGTCCTTTAGAAACATCTACAGTGATTGGTAGATGTAAGGACTTAGGGGAAGTGACAGAGGAGATTTTGCCCTTAAAAATAAGAGCTCAGAGAAGAGCAGGGGATCTGAATTTCTGACTCTCATTCTGAAGGAGAGCTCCTTGAGGAGCTCCTCTGAGAGGCTCTGTCCCTCTGGGGTAGGAGCTCTGGAGGCTCTTGAGAGAGGCCCTTTGAAACAATCTCTGGCTGGAAGACTCTTTGAGGAAGGAAGCTGGCCTGGTGTCACTAGAATCCTTGTTTAGTTAGACCTTATGGTGAGTGTTAAAAAACTGACTGATTTCTCTCTTAAGACTCAGGTCTAGGCCATATTGGCTTGAGGCCCTTCATACTTATTCCTTTCTTACTCTCTCTCTCTTTCTTTGATTACTCATTGTATTGTTAATTAAAATCTCTATAAAACCCAATTGACTTGGGTATTTGAATAATTGGGAATATTTCCCTGGAGACCACCTTATATTTGATTTAAAAACCAAGACACTGTAGTGAAACATACTTTCTGTGGTCAAATTTTACTCACCCTCTCTTATATCTATCACAATTTATATCTTCCACTATTTTAATCACTACAGTTTAAGACCTCAACCATTTTTAAATCTCACAATACACTATATCTCTGTATCTGTGCCTAAAAAGAGCATTCTCTACCTAGTTTCCTCATATGCAAAATGGAAATAATAATACTTGTAGGGCCTATATATGGCTTATCTCAAAAGACTTTTGTGAATATCAGTGAGAAAACTGAAAAGGTGAGATAGAGTCAGATTTTTGGTGACTTTAAATGCCACTCAAGAGTTTGTACTTTATCCCAGAGGCAACAGGGAGCTGCTGATTCTTTTTAAGCAGGGAAATAACTTCATCAGGTCTGTGCCTTGTGAAGAAGGTTTTGGTAGAAGGGAAATGGACAGATTGTTAAACAGAGAAACTGGAAGCAGGGGAACCAATTAGGAGACTCTTATCACAGTGGTGTAAGACCAGAAGTGATGAAGGTTTTTTATCTTGGGTAATTTCCATGTAAATGGAAAGGAAAAATAATGAATATATTGTTATAGAAGGACTGCTATGCACTAAAAATAATAATCAATATGACAGGTTGAAATATAAAATATATAAATATTCAAACAAATATGTATTTTTAAAATTTAACCCTGATAGAGATAGCCATAGTTCATTCACTATATAAAGAAATCAAAGTTTTCTATCTTTTCTGTTTTATAAAATTTTAAATTTTGGGGTAGTCCTTTTTATTTATTATACTATAAAATATTTATAGGATCTCATTTAATTTATTTCACATGCAAGAAGCATCATGATTAAGTAGAAGAAGGCCTGGATTTGGCACTAGAACATCCAGATTTCCCAGTTCTCTTCTTACAATAGATAAGTCACTTAACATTTGTAGTTCTCAGTTTTTTTCTTCCTTAAAATGAGAATAATAATAATAATATTTACATGAATGTAAGTGATACATTTAGGAGTTAATGACTGACTATATTATACTAGAGGTAACAAGGAATTAATTCAATCCCAATAAAAATATTCAAGTCAGTTTGGGAATTTTATGGTGGTTTAATTACAATAGAGGGAAGAAATTAAGAAGAGAGAGAGAAAAGGGTATAAGATTTCTCTGGCCTAGCCTAAGCTAAGGGAAGTTCAGAGGACTCAACCACATGGCCTCCTCAGAAGATTAAAACTAGCTCGGTTTCCGGCCACAAAGTCTATTCAGAGATGAGGGGCCTCCTAAAAGGATAGTGCTTTTAGGAGGTAAAGGAAAAAGGAAACAGCCTAAATCACTCACCCAGGTCACTCAGGGAAGATGCCTCACCTAACCAACACTAACAAACTTCTCCAGTCCCTTACCAGCAAGCCACAAATGCCAATCACCAAGATGCCAAATGCTGCCCAGCACTCCCCACACTGCTGACCGAGACCAACGTCTCCAAGAGCAAGAGTGAGAGCGAGAGCCACATATCTGCAAGAGAGGCCAGAGAGAGGAAGTGACGTGAAATATATAAACCGTTTTTTACATTACTCCCTGCATCTCACATGTACCAATGGTAGCTTAAGCTTGACTTAGGACAGCCCATGGGGTCTGTCAGTTGTTTTCTTATTTGTCAGTTGCTAGCACATGTCTGTTATAGGCCATCCTCCTCAACACTTAATTCTTAAGTAAGGGTGTATACATTCCTTATTGCTAGACTAAGTGGGGTGTAGCAAATCTAAAATTCACACTACTCATTATATTTATAACGCTAATCATATTCAGAGTACTGATGATCCATATAATATTTATAATATCTCTAGTATTTACCTATAATATTTAATGGGGTTATTGTGAAGATCAAGTATAAAAAGTTTGCTTGGTTACTTTTAAGCAGTAAAGCACTAGCAAAAATCAGTGATTAGAACCATTCAACCATTGTCAAGAGAACTGCTTTTTAAACCTTATACAGTCCTCAGCTGAGGCTGGAATGAAGTGAAATGTGTTGGCTAACTTGTAAAAAGTGGTTTTAGTAGAAATAGAGGTTCAAAATTGATATACACCCTTTGCTTAAAGATAAAATATCAAATTCTAGTTTGATACCTGTGATATAGATCAGAAAATATATCAAAAAGATTAACTATACACATACCTCTGAGTTATTTTATTATAATGAGTGAATGTTATTCTTGTTCATATGAATTAACTGTCCTTTTATAATATTTCATACAGGCTCTGTAATAAAATAATATGAATTGTAAGACTCCTCCACAGGGCCAGCCAGTCCTGTGAAATCCTACTTAGGGTAACAAAAAAGGAAGAATAACAGGTAACAAAAAAAGAAAGAATGGACACTATATGAAAGAGAGAAATAATGCCAATTTTATTTGTCTCCCACAGAACTTATATAGGCAAAAAAGAAAAAAAAAACAAAAACCAACCACTAGGCAAAGCCCACAGGAGTTTATGACTTCACATTCCAGGAACCCTAATCTTGGTCCAGGGCTAGGCAGGTGTTCAAAGGTTAACCCACATTCTTCATTTAATACAAATCCAAACAAGGGGAAGAGGGGCAATCAAGGGGATAGGCGCCCACCTTATCACAATTTGCTTTTCATAAATGTTATCCTGCTTCCTTCATGTTTACTGTTCCATCCTTGGTCCCAGGATGGGTAAAGGTTAATCCACAACTTTGTCTTAAGCAAAGACAAACAAAGGAGAGAGGAGTCTCTGCCTCGACTACAATTCCCCCTTTTTGTTTTGCAACAGTAATCTGTGGAGGGCCAAAGTCCGGCCAATTTTGCCCAAGCTGGACAAAAAGGAGTTGGAACAGACAGGGAAGAAGGATCACTAAGATAACTATGAACAGTATGAAAGTCAATATGGTTATACTCATTTGAGCTAAAGGAGATAGCCAACTTTGGCCTGATTTAATCCAATTGTATAAGGAATCAGCAATATGTTTGGGATGAAGGTCATCAGCTAAAGAGCTATCCATCTCATCAATGATATGGTTCAGTTGTTGGATATCCTCTGAGATGTTACTTTTTAACCAAAGACCTTGTAAATCATTTCTAATTTCCTCAAATGCATCAGACGTGTTAGCTTTAACAGGAAGGAGACAAAAGGCTGACTAGCGATAATCACACCTTAATTTACCCTTGATAGCTAAAATTTCTACTTGATTGGTTAATAACAATACATCTTTAGATATTTGTTGCAAAGCATAAAAAACCCTTGTATTAATATCTTGCTGCAAGTGCAAAACCTGGGTTACATTCTGCGCTAGCCCGTGTAAGTATTCTGCATCATGTTCCAAGGTCCGTACATTAGCTACACTTTGTGCTAGAGAAACACTACTGACAGTTGTAGCTGTTATGGTGGTTATAAGAGCTACAATACCTAAAACTAAGCAAGAAATACATCTTCTTTTCCTAGAGCTGATTAGTTGAGACAATTTTTCCATTGCTCTATCTGCCGGTGAGTGATACCATCCCCCTGAGTGTTTACCTTGAATGTCTAATGTAACACTTCTATTTACTGGTTTTTGGACTTTTCCATTATAAGTAACATTAACAAAATGAGACATATTTGCTTTATCCAATGCCAGGGCTATCTTTCCATAATCAGTCAAAATCTGTGAAAAATTAGCAGAATGTAACCAATTAGCTCTGGGGGCATCACCCACAAAGGCGAGCTGTATCCTCCTATAAAACAATCATGCAATTTATAAGAATCCAGTTTCTTTCCAATACACCTTGTGTCGTTATGCCAATACACCCAAATCATATTTTTCCAATGAATACATGATGCCCTTTTAGATCTACATGACAGCAAGGGCAGAAACATATTAACAGTGTCTCTTTGTTCATATCCCATCACATATGGACAAATAGGTCTTTCTTGTCCCCAAATACTATCACAAGATTCCCCTAGCCAACCTAGATATTGCAGTTGGCTGTAATCTTCATATTTTTTCCTTTTATCTACACGATAAGGTCCTATCCAGAAAGAGTCTGACAGGTCAGGATGACCATAATAGTGCACCTGCAGAGATCTGAGGGGCAGGCATGCAGGATAGTCTTGTGCGAGGCCCACTGGGGGTGCCTCAACTAGTCCAGTCCAATTGAAAGGAACAAACAAATTGTTGGCCTGATTGTTGTCCTTAGCTTGTCTCTCAAAATAGTAAATGCCAGGAATATCAGTTAGTTTTTGTATATAAGATGACTTCTGGTAAAGCGTGTCCCATGCTGACATACTCTACCCAAGGTGGTTGTTCCCCAAAGACCATCTCTTTACTCCAGTAGCTGCACTTAAATTCTGGAATAGAAGCAGAAGAGTCAGTATTTTATGGAGACGTTGTCAAGTCTCCTTTTGAGGCTTCTTGCGCCCTCTCCTTGTCCTTCTCTTTATGGTCATTTTCTCAAACTCAGCGGGGAGGGAGCCATACTCTGTCTTTACCTGTGGAGACACAAATAAAACCTCGGCCTTGCAGGACCACTGGGTGGTCCTTGCCTCTTGCCAAGTTTGGTTATCATCTTTCCACATGCCAAGTTTTTGTTCTGGGGCAGGGAGCACAGGAGTGGTGCCTGAATTTCATTCATAAGAAAATGCAGAGAAAAATTTTTCAGCTCTGGATATATTATTGGAAGTAAAGATCAAATTATTGCCAATAATTTTGCTATTGCCAATTATCGATGTGTGATGCTGTCTCCCCCTTTTTGTTTTAAAAGAAATGTTTTTAAGATCTGATTACTGTGCTCCACAATAGTTTGTCCTTGTGGATTGTGTGGGATACCTGTGAGGTGAATAGCCCAAGTGTGGCAAAAAAGAAAAAATTGTTTGGAAGTATAAGCAGGTCCATTATCTGTTTTAAATGTTCTGGGGGGACCAGCCATCTCAAAAGTCATTAAGCAGTGATTAATAACATGAGAAGTTCTTTCTCCCATCAAGCAGGAAACCCATAAAAATCCTGAATAAGTATCCACAGTGACATGGATATATTTAAGTCGTCCAAAGGACCATTCATGGGTCACATCCATTTGCCATATCTCTGTACTATTTAAGCCTCTGGGATTCACAGCAATATGCATTGGGAGGGTGGTTTGGAACACAATTAGGACACTTTTTAACAATACTTCTGGCTTGATCTTTAGTGAGTTGGAACATTTGGCATAAAGCAGTACTATGTTGGTGAAATCTATGATGTGATTCCTCAGCTAATTGTATATCAGTTAGATAACATTGAGCAATCAAAGCTTGATCTATGATATCATTTCCTTTAAAAATAGGTCCAGGCAGATTGGTATGACTGTGTACATGCATGACATATACTGGATGTGTCCTTTGTCATATGACAGTTTGTAATTTACTTTGTACATTGCTTTGAGTAGATCTGATGATAGCTTGTTCTATACCCTGCAAAAACTGAAAAACATATTTAGAGTCCATTATAAGGTTGAAAGGTTCCTGAAATAACCAAAAGGCTAGTAAAACAGCTGTTAATTCATTTTGTTGAGTAGAAAAATAAGGAGTGGTAAAAATGACAGGTGAACTACCTTCCTTGTATATTCCTGTCTTGTAATTAGCATTTGCATCAACAAAAACATTAGGTCCTGATACCGGACAATCTCTTAGAATATTAGGAAAAACAATAGGATGTTGTGACAAAAAAGAAAATAAGCCTTGTGGAGTTTAGGTGGTAATAGCAATGGGGTATGCTAATAGTAAAGACTAAATATTTCTATAGTATATCTTTAGCAATGGGTACCTGGACTTCATGAGGATACCGTCCTAAACCTGAGACCACATGTTCTATGCCTTTCCATATTAATTGAGCCATAAGACAGTCATAACTCTGTAAAACCTTTCCTGTTTTGCTCTTTAGATGTAACCATTCAATGACTCTTTGTTTCTCAGTTAAGGCACCTGTTGGTAACATTAAAGTTGCAAAAATAGTCACTTCCACGGCTAATTGAAGCTGATAATGGTTAAGTGGAGCCTGATTCAATTTATCTTCTACTATCTCTAAAGCAAGAGAGGCCTCAGGTGTCAAAGTTCCAGGGGAATTCAAGTCAGAACTCCCTTCCAGTATTTTGAATAAAGGTTGTAATTCAATTGTAGTAAGAAATGAATATTGCCTAACACAACTGATATCACCTAACAATTTCTGATAATCATTAAAGCAGTCCTTTCTTAATTGTATTTTTGAGGCATAACAGATGTTGCATATAACTGAGCCCCTAGATAGGGTATGGGACTTGTTTTTTTTTAATCTTTTCTTGAGCAATAACTAAATGGTATTTTTGCAAGGTAATTTCCAATTGACTATAGCACTTGCTTATTTGAGATTCATCTTCAGCCGCTATAAGAATATCATCCATATAATGGATGATGTACAGAGCAGGAAAGTGTAGTCTCACAGAATGAAGGGCTGAAGCTACATATTGTTGGCTGAATAATCTTATCATTCTGGACATGGAATGTTTGCACTAAAATTCACAGCTTCAAACAAGCTACTTGGTCAGACAGGGCTGGCAAAGTTTGTTTGTTTGAGTGTCTTAAAACCTCTGAATCTACAATTAAAATACACTTATCTTAAGTTCTATCACACAGTGGTTGTTAACTCTTTGAGATCCCTATTTCAGTTCATAAGTATTAGTGTGGAACTTCTTTCTCCTTCCTGTGTGCAAGGAAGGGGTTAATAGCTTCTGAGCAATTTATCGTAAGGCTGCTTGGCTCAATTTAGATTTATTACTTAACAGCCTTGTCCCATCCTTCTTTAACAAGCGAGCTTACTTCAATTTAAAAATTTTAATTTATCAAACCTCTTTCATAATAGTTTACTCTCAGTGGATTTTAGTCTAAACTCCACAACTCACAAATAACTTTAAGTCCTTTAGCCATGTTTCAGTTTTAACCAAACTGAAGTACAAAGCATTTACATGCACTCCTCAAAACTTGTCTAAAGTAGAATAAAAACCTACAGTTTAGTTTTCGTTTAGCCCAAAATATTGCTATATTCCTGATTAAATTCCATCAACATTATTACAATTATATCTAATTCATACTAGAATTTAAGAATATCAGTTAGTATCTCTATTCATTACTCTTATTGCAGTGGAGCACTTCATAAAACGAATCTGGACACCCCCAAATTTAATTACAAACTTATATAGATAGGTTATAAGATATAAAGTTATTTCCCTTCACATAAAGATTCTTATTTGACAATCAAACAAATCTTATCACAAACATAGTTATGTGAGGTCAGAGATCCTTAGGTTTGTCCTCAGGGGCTGGTTACTTTCACAGTTACTTAATCACATCCCTAGTTAGCTATATGTTACCTGGCATTCCAGCGGGACCTCTTTGATATTCCTGAAGTTCCTTTTGTTTCCTGACCTTCCTAAGTCTTATCCTTCAGCTAATTAGAGTCTTTTTTGCAGCCTGCAAAAACTGTTTGACCTCCTGAGGGGGAGGGGGCTGGATCTGTTTCCTAAAGAAAACATAGGAAGGGATAGATCTGCTTTATCTACTTTAATTTGATTATTTTCTCTTATTGGAACTACTTCATTATTTCTCCTGGCTTCCCCACTTTACCATTATTGTAAGTAGAGGAAAGGCACTATATGGAATTGTATTCAATCTTCATGACAAGCCCTCTTGATTTCAGGGCTGGTTAAATTTGTCTTGTTAAGGACATACAGTTTGTATATCATATACCCTTAACCTATTTAGGCGGAAAACTTAATTCTCTTCATAATAAAAATGCATATATATTCTGTATTCACTCAGCATCACTAATTTCCAGCATTTGGTATCTGAATACATACATGTTCATCTCTAGATTACAAATTCCTTCCTATGCATTTTGTACATTCAAAAACAATTCATATAACCTTGATCAAAAACATCATTTAGAAATTCTCTCTTGCAAAATACCAAATTCTTAATACTAGTATTATAAAATTCCATGAACAGATTAATCACTTAAACTTCTTGAGTGTCATATGATTTCTTGTTACTATTCCTGACAGCACATGCATTAAAATAAATCTGATTTGAAAAAATCCCAAATTTAATTTCTTTGGTTTTTTGGGTAAGCAATATCAGTTTATTGATCATATCAGTTCATGGGTTAGACCAGCATCATAACTAAAAAAGTAACATAGGTTAGTGGCCTTCTTGAATGACCAGAGACACTGAAGCTTGATGAGACAGCTCAATAACTGGAGTTTTAGAAGCTTATTATTCAGTCCCTTCCTGGAACATCCCAAGATATTTCTAGTTGGTAGATGGCTAATTAAGAGGAAGTCCATCCCCCTCCATCTCAATATCATGGGAAACATGTACATAGGAAAAAGAACCCTTATCCCTTTAATTAATTAACCAAATTCTGTTAAAAAGGAAAACAAATGGGTGGCTAAGTGGGTTGAGAGTCAGGCCTAGACATGGGAGGTCTTGGGTTCAAGTCTGGCCTCAGACATTTCCTAGTTGTTTGATCCTGGGCAAGTCACTTAATCCCCAATGCTTAGCCCTTACAGCTCTTCTGCCTTTGAACCAATACATGGTATTGATTCTAAGATGGAAGATACGTTTCTTTTTTAATAATATTTTATTTGATTATTTCCAAGCATTATTCATTAAAGACAAAGATCATTTTCTTTTCCTCCCCCCCACCCCCCATAGCTAACGCATGATTCCACTGGGTATCACATGTGTTCTTGATTCGAACCCATTGTCATGTTGTTAGTATTTGCATTAGAGTGTTTGTTTAGAGTGTCTCCTCTGTCATATCCCCTCAACCGCTGTAGTCTGGCAGTTGCTTTTCCTCGGTCTTACTACTCCCACAGTCTGTCCTCTGCTTATGAATAGTGTTTTTTCTCCTAGATCCCTGCAGATTGTTCAGGGACATTATACCGCCACTTATGGAGAAGTCCATTACGTTTGATTACACCACAGTGTACTAGTCTCTGTGTACAACGTTCTCCTGGTTCTGCTCCTCTCGCTCTGCATCACTTCCTGGAGGTGTTCCAGTCTCCATGGAATTCCTCCACTTTATTATTCCTTTTAGCACAATAGTATTCCATCACCAACATATACCACAATTTGTTCAACTATTCCCCAATTGAAGGGCATCCCCTCGTTTTCAAATTTATGGCCACCACAAAGAGTGCAGCTATGAATATTTTTGCACAAGTCTTTTTGTCCATTATCTCTTTGGGGTACAGACCCAGCAGTGCTATGGCTGGATCAAAGGGTAGATATTCTTTTGTCGCCCTTTGGGCATAGTTCCAAATTGCCCTCCAGAATGGTTGGATCAGTTCACAACTGTACAAGCAATGAATTAATGTCCCTACTTTGCCACATCCCCTCCAGCATTCATTACTTTCCTTTGCTATAATGTTAGCCAATCTGCTAGGTATGCCGTGATACCTCAGAGTTGTTTTGATTTGCATCTGTCTGATTACAAGAGATTTAGAACACTTCTTCATGTGCTTATTAATAGTTTTGATTTCTTTATCTGAAAACTGCCTATCCATGTCCCTTGCCCATTTATCAATTGGAGAATGGCTTGGATTTTTGTACAATAGATTTAGCTCTTTATAAATTTGAGTAACTAAATCTTTGTCAGAGGTTTTTATGAAGATTTTTTCCCAAATTGTTGTTTCCCTTATGATTTTAGTAACATTGGTTTTGTTTGTACAAAAGCTTTTTAATTTGATGTAGTTGAAATTATTTATTTTACATTTTGTGACTCTTTCTATGTCTTGCTTGGTTTTAAAGTCTTTCCCCTCCCAAAGGTCTGATATATATACTATTCTGTGTTTACCCAATTTACCTATGGTTTCCTTCTTTATATTTAAGTCATTCACCCATTTTGAATTTATCTTGGTGTAGGGTGTGAGGTGTTGGTCAATTGCTAATCTCTCCCACACTGTCTTCCAATTTTCCCAGCAGTTTTTATCGAATAGTGGATTTTTGTCCCAAAAGCTGGGATCTTTAGGTTTATCATATACTGTCTTGCTGAGGTCTCTTGCCCCCAGTCTATTCCACTGATCCTCCTTTCTGTCTCTTAGTAGAGGTGATAATGGGCATCCTTGTTTCACTCCTGATCTTATTGGGAATGCATCTAGTTTATCCCCATTGCAGATGATATTAGCTGATGGTTTTAGATATATACTGTTTATTATTTTTAGGAACGACCCTTCTATTCCTATGCTTTCTAGTGTTTTTAATAGGAATGGGTGTTGTATTTTATCAAAGGCTTTTTCTGCGTCTATTGAGATAATCATGTGATTCTTGTTGGTTTGCTTGTTGATGTGGTCAATTATGTGGATGGTTTTCCTAATATTGAACCAGCCCTGCATCCCTGGTATTAATCCTACTTGATCATGGTGGATGACCCTTCTGATCACTTGCTGGAGTCTTTTTGCTAGTATCTTATTTAAGATTTTTGCATCTATATTCATTAGGGAGATTGGTCAATAGTTTTCTTTCTCTGTTTTTGACCTGCCTGGTTTTGGAATCAGTACCATGTTTGTGTCGTAAAAGGAGTTTGGTAGAACTCCCTCTTTGCTTATTATGTCAAATAGTTTATATAGTATTGAGATTAACTGTTCTCTGAATGTTTGATAGAATTCACTTGTGAATCCATCAGGCCCTGGGGATTTTTTCTTAGGAAGTTCTTTGATGGCCTGTTGGATTTCATTTTCTGATATGGGATTATTTAAGAACTCTATTTTTTCTTCTGTTAGTCTAGGCAGTTTGTATTTTTGTATATATTCATCCATATCACCTAAATTGGTGTATTTATTGCCATATAATTGAGCAAAGTAAATTTTAATGATTGCTTTAATTTCCTCTTCATTGGAGGTGATGTCCCCCTCTTCGTCTTTGATGCTGTTAACTTGCTTTTCTTCTTTCCTTTTTTTTAATTAGATTGACCAGTACTTTTTCTATTTTGTTTGTTTTTTCAAAGTACCAGCTTCTTGTCTTATTTATTAAATCAATAATTCTATCACGTTCAATTTTATTAATTTCTCCCTTAATTTTTAGGATTTCTAGTTTGGTTTTCTGCTCGGGGTTTTTAATTTGATCTCTTTCAAGTTTTTTTATTTGCATTTCTAATTGATTGATCTCTACTCTCCCTAGTTTGTTAATATATGCACTCAGGGATATGAATTTACCTCTGATTACCTCTTTGGCTGTATCCCAAAAGGTTTGAAAGGATGTCTCACCATTGTCATTTTCCTCGGTGAAATTATTAATTGTTTCTATGATTTCTTCTCTAACTAAATTATTTTGGAGTATCATATTGTTTAATTTCCAATTAGTTTTTGATTTGGTTTTCCATGTACCATTACTGATCATCATTTTTATTGCCTTGTGATCTAAAAAGGCTGCATTTATTATTTCTGCTTTTCTGCATTTGTGTGCCATGTTTCTGTGACCTAATGTATGGTCAATTTTTGTGAATGTGCCATGTGGTGATGAGAAGAAGGTGTATTCCTTTTTATCCCTATTTATTTTTTCTCCATATGTCTATTAATTCTAATTTTTCTAAGATTTCATTCACGTCTTTTACCTCTTTCTTATTTATTTTTTTGATTTGATTTATCTAAATTTCATAATGGTTGGTTTAAGTCTCCCACTAATATGGTTTTACTGTCTATTTCTTCCTTCAATTCTCCTAGCTTCTCCATTAAAAATTTGGGTGCTATATTATTTGGTGCATACATGTTGATTAATGATATTTCCTCATTGTCTAGAGTCCCTTTTAACAAAATATAATTACCTTCCCTATCACTTTTGATCAGGTCTATTTTTGCTTTGGTTTTATCAGATATCATGATTGCAACTCCTGCCTTCTTTCTGTCAGTTGAGGCCCAGACGGTCTTACTCCATCCTTTAATTCTGACCTTGTGGGTGTCTACCCGCCTCATGTGTGTTTCTTGAAGACAACATATGGTAGGGTTTTGGATTCTAATCCATTCTGCTATTTGTCTACATTTTATGGGTGAGTTCATCCCATTCACGTTCAAAGTTATGACTGTCACTTTTGGACTCCCTGGCATTTTGATATCCTTCCCTAATTCTAACCTTTCTTCTTCAGCTCTACCTTTTAGTCCAGTGATTTACTTTAAATCAGTCCCCCTTGTCCCCTCCCTTGATAGGTTTCCCTTTCTACTCCCTCCCTTTTTGTTCCCTCCCCCTCCCCCCTCTTTCCTCCCTTTTTTGTGTTCCCTCTCCCCTACCAACTTGGTTTTCCCTTCTCCCTTCCCTTGTTGGGTAAGATAGAATTCACGATCCCAATGGATCCGGATGTTTTTCCTTCTCAAAGTTGATTTCCCTGAGAGTAAGGTTTAAGTTAAAACTCTCTTCCCCCTTCTTATAGGAGTTTGCTCTCCCTCCCCTTCCTGTGTGAATCTTTGTGTGAGAACGATTATTCTATTTGGTCTTTCTTTACCCCCTATTTACACATTACATTTTCCCCACATGTTAGTATACACAGATTGATATAAATGTAGTCCTTATAGAAGAGAGTTTGGGTAAAAGAAAAAGGTAACATTTTTCTCCTTTTCCCTTTCCTTCATATTTACCTTTTTTGGTATTCCATGCTCTTTGTATTTTGATATCAAACTTTCCGCAGAACTGTGGTCTTTTCTTTGCAAAAACTTGGAAATCTTCTATTTTGTTGAAAGCCCATACTTTCCCTTGGAAGTATATAGTCAGTTTTGCTGGATAGCTGATTCTTGGTTGAAGACCCAGCTCCCTTGCCTTTCTGAAAATCATGTTCCATGCCTTACGATCATTCAGAGTAGAACTTGCAAGGTCTTGTGTGACCCTGATTGTCATTCCTTTATATCTAAATTGTCTTTTTCTGGCTTCTTGTAGGATTTTTTCTTTTGTTTGAAAGCTTTGGAATTTGGCAATTACATTCCTGGGAGTTGTCTTTTGGGGATTTAGTGTAGAGGGTGTTCTGTGAGCTCTGTCAGTGGCTGTATTGCCCCCTTGTTCTAGAATCTCTGGGCAATTTTCTTTGATTATATCTTGTATTATGATGTCAATTTTGCTGTTTATTTCTGGCTTTTCTGGAAGTCCAATTATTCTTAAATTATCTCTTCTTCCTCCATTTTCCAGGTCTGTCACCTTGTCAGTGAGATATTTTATGTTCTCTTCTAATTTCCTGATCTTTTGGCTTTGCTTTATTGATTCTTGCTCTTTTACCTACTCTTTGTCTTCAAGTTGCCTAATTCTGACCTTTAAAGCCTGGTTTTCCTTTACAGTTTGGTCAAACTGGTTTTGTAGATGCGTGAATTTCTTTTGCATTATTTCCCACTTTTCATCCCAGAAGGCTTCCATCTTTTTTATCCTTTCCGATTCAAATTCTTCATGGGTTTGTGGAGAGTTTCCATTTCCTTTGGAAGGTTTCTGAGCATTTGCTTGTGTTTCCTCTTCTATCTCCTCTGTATTTTGTATTTTTGCTCCATAAAATGTGTCCTAAGTCACCCCCTTCTTCTTGTTTTTCTTGGAATTTGGGGGCTTTTGTGCTTCTGTGGAGTTTGCCATGTCTATCTGAGTGGGGAGGACTAGTTTTTTTTTATCTCTGTCTGGTGTTCAGAGGTTTTAGCCCTAGGCAGATTGTCTGTTCTATGCAGTTGTTGTTTTCTTCCCCTGGAAGCCAGGAATTGCTGGTGTTTAGGTGTTACTGCCCTCCTCTGTTCCCTCCTGATGCTTCTCTGTTGCCTTACTTCCATGCTCTGAGCCTTGCTTTGCACTCTCCATGAGGTGTTTCAATGTCTTTGCTGGCCAGAAGACCCTGCACTCTGAGGGGGGAGGGGCCATGGCTTCCCAGAGCTCAGAGGGTTCCTGATAGGATTAACTTCCACTGGTTTGAAGTGAGTATGCCCTGAGGCAAGGACCTTCAGTGAGACTAGGATGGAAGGATTCAGCCAGGGGGCTACAGGCTTCCCCATCTCTCTCTGTTTCCCTGCTGTCTGTGTTAGGTGCCCCCGTGACTGAGTCAGGTTGTTTTCAGGAAGTGGCCTGCAGAATTGCTGGCCCTGAGGCTCTGAGGTTCCCTCTGCTGTCTCGAACTCAGTGCTCTGGTTTGGGGGGGAATGGGTCCTGGGACCTTCCTTCTGCCTACCACTTAGGTTTGAGTGATCTTGGGTTCTGGCTTTTGGAGCGGCCGTACCTTTTGATCCAGGTCCAGGAGGAGGATTCCCAGGGTCTATGCTGTTGTTTGTTTTGAATTTTGGTGCACTAGGAGCATATAGTTTGAGACCGGTAAAGAAGGGTTTCCGCAGATCTGAACTTTAGCTTTCTCTAAGCCACCATCTTGACCAGAAGTCAATTCTAATTTTTAAAACCAGATTTTTGTCCATGACTTTTTGATCCAAATGTAAAACCATTTGCCTAGCCCTTGCCTTTCTGTCTTATAATTGTTACAAGGACAGAAAGTCAGTGTTATAAAATATATATTTTTATACAGATGGCTTTACTTGTTCACTTGAAAAAAATTATCTGTTGGCTTGAATCAGACTCACCCCTCTCTATCTTCCTGGAACTTTGTGATTATAAGCTTATTTCTATTAGTTAAACAAAATCTATATGCTTTAACCTATCCTAACAAGAACATCCTCTCCTTGGGTTAAAAAAAAAAAGACAGCTGTGTAACTACACAATAGAAGAAGTATGACTGGGGAATAATTTGTTGGGGGAAAGTACTGTGATTTTTAGTGGACTGAAAACTCAAATATATGAACAAACTATGATGGATCATCCAAAAAGGCAATGAAAACTTAGGCTGAACTTGGGGAATAAGAATCAGAAACAAACAAAATATAATGAAATTTATATTTGATATGCTTTTCCCTGATTATACTGGAATATAATGTTTAATTTGGGCAGAAATATGTATATATATATATATGTATATGTATATATTAGAAAGATCTTTTATGGGATGAATCTTATGCAGAGCAAATGGTTAAGATTGAAAAGATCCTTATTTCTCAGGTTACATGAGACTAAGTTGAAGGAAATGTGCACTTTTAGTCTGCAGGAAATAAGGTTCAAAGAGAAAAGGCTAGGTATCATCTATAGCTGAAGTGGCATCTATGAAATGAGGCTAGATTTATTTTGCTGGTTTTCAGAAGGCTTTATGAAGAACAATTTATGAAAGTTTCAAAGAGGTAGGTTTAGGATTAATGTAAAGGAAAAAAGTCTTCCTAATAATCAAAGAAAACCAAAAGTGAAATGGGCTTCATTAGGTGCTGGTAAATTGACCACCAGTGGAGCTTTTGAAATGGAGAATGGATATTCACTCTTTGAGTAAAACTTAGCAGAGACTCTAGTTTGATATGAGCTAATCCATATGACCTCTCAATTCCCTTCCACATCTGAGACAAATAGATTCTATGGAATCTGAAGCAAAGACTTTAAAAGGAGTGGTAGGGTGGTATAAAATAAAAAGGACCCCGTGTACCTCCAAATTTACTTCTGTTCATAGTTGTCCTTAGTTCATTTTGATCCTTTCACGTCAGTATAAGTTCTCATTTTAAAAGATGGAACATAGATCATGCTGATGTCACCCAAGAGTATTAGAGTTTCACCTTCACCACTGATGTTGCACAGACTCTGTTGCATTTTTTTCCCCTAACCACAGGTACGCAAATGATAAGCAAAATATCCAAGCCATGAAGGAAGATGGGGTTTATTATGGGAGGGCTGGTCCCACAACAAAGCTGGACTCCTGGTCATAATCAGAGGACCTTGAGCACTGTGAGATATCTTCTTTTATACCCCAAAGAATTAGATAACTTCTTTGCCAGTACAAAAATAGTCCAGATCAATGACAAAAATAGATGTAGATTGGTTGAAGTAATCTCAAAATATTTCTCATATGTAGAAAAAGTCACTTGACAATGATTTAAGAGTCATTTTAGGGAAAGGGTGGAATGTATATGCCTGGGATGATGATGCATGAGATAAGGGTGGGTGATGTCAGGCAGTAGCCAGTTCTGAACTAAAGGTCAGGCATCCTGATGTATAATGGATCACAAGTTAGGGTGCCTGTTATAGCAAATTTGAAGGGTAGGGCTGACACTAAGGCCTAATTCAAAACCCTAATAATTATACCAGAATATTCACAAAAGTCTGCTAAAATCAGGAGTTATGCTAACTATCTTAGAATTACAATTATGATTATCTCAAGACTACTGATAACATTAAAATCTAATCTTCATATAAGGGGCTAGGGGAATATTTCTCTCACAACTCTGACATTGTAAAAGGTTCTCCAGATTCATTGGATTCCAGATTTGGAGAAGATTAAAATCAATCTTTATAAATTTAACTTGTTAAACTATATTTCCATTTATGTATACCTGCCTTAAAATTTGACTCTGATGAAAATAACTTTATCAAAATGACTTACCAAGTAGTAGAAAGAACATATTATAATTACATTTAGACATAAAAATTCATCTTCATTAGGTACATTGTATTATAAACCTAGGGACAACAAAAGACACCCTTAAAAAGTCAAAGTCATTGAAATAACCCAAGGTACAGTTTGATTAGAGCAAAAGAATAATAAAGAAAGAAAAGCCACAACTGTTTGCTTTGGAATTGTTCTTATCAGGTATTTACTTTAGCAACCCACAAATTCTCCTTGGTCTTATAATAATCTGAGATCTTAGACCCTGTTTAGACTAGCAACCAAATAAATAAAATCCTACATCTGTTATAATGAAAATCACAGTCATTATATAGACTAGGAAAGCTCTCTCTCTCTCTCTCTCTCTCTCTCTCTCTCTCTCTCTCTCTCTCTCTCTCTCTCTCTCTCTCTCTCTCTCTCTCTCTTTCTCTCTCTCTCTCTGGATATTTTCAGGTGTTATGGCTTGAGCTTTTTGTTTCTGTAGGTCTCTTTTTCTTTGACTCTAAATACCAAGGCTGTCTAAATCACACTCTGAGATGTGAGAAAAGTAAAACTCAAAGGAAAGAGAGCAGGGGAAACCCGAAGGTTCTTTAGAAAGTAGCATACACACCAAAAAAGCATCAGCTGATGCATAGGAGAGTCTTCACAATTGAATCTTTCAAATTCAGGCAAAAGTCACATAAGGTACATCATTGAGTTTTTCCTGAGGGGTTGCTGCTGATTGTCTGCTGACTATAACTGGATGCTGTTAGGCTATAGGGGAACCTGCCATTCGGTATTTCTATTAAGGCTAGCAGATACACTATAAGGCTTTTCTAGCATAACTGAAATTAGCTTCTGTAGACACTCCCAATAACACCTGAATGACTGAGTATTTTGAAGTCCTGTAAACTCTTCTCTTTCTTCCTCTTCCTTTCTCTCTCTGTTTCTCTCTGTCTCTGTCGCTCCTCTCCCTCTGTGTCTCCGTTGCATCTCTTTCCCTCTCCCTTCCTCCTTTCCTCCCTCCTCCTCTTCTTCTCTCCATTCCTCTCATTACTCCTCTTTCCTCTTTCTCTCTCATCCACCCTCTTCTCCCTCTTTGTTCTTCTTTCTTTTCTCTTTTCTTACTCTCTTTTTCCTTTTACCCAGAGACTTCCTGTTTCATGGTCCAGTGTTATATGACTTACACACTTGACTGTCATTGCTTTGCCATTTTCTTAGTAGAAAAGAATTCATCTTCTATATCCAAAGACACTTGCTGCCAGCAATAATGTTTTATTTAAAACAGACTGATCTCTTATAAATGCAGCACTGCAGAGAGCAGTTGAAAAAGTCTATCAGGAAGAACAGAGTCGGGGGTATCAAGAAACTAGAAACAGGTTGTGAAAAATGAGCTGCCCAAAGGATACACTTTTTCTTTAGTTATTGCTTTGGTTTTTATTCCTCTTAATGTCTCTATCCCAGAATGTGATACGTTTGCTCTCTTCCAGGAGTTTGGTAAGTGATTTCTCAGTATGGATCAGTTAGTCTCAAATCACTGTACTTCAAAGTATTGCTATTGTTTTATTGTAATAATGGTAATCACTGGGTTATTTTCAGTGTAGTCTGATCATTAGATAGCCCTTTGGAATTTACAGGGATGTTACCAAGTAGCACTTAGGATAAAATTGTAAGATGCTGCAATCTCATTCTGTATAGGAGTTTTGCATTTTTGAGGGATATCTTTAAGGTAAATTGATGAGCAAGGATACTTCTCACTGAAACATACTTTACTGGGAGAATCAAGAAAAAGTAAATGTTTTAAGAACTATGACAAGTGTCTAGGAAAAACTATACAAGCAATTCATAAATAAAACCCTCATTTGGTGTCCTCCTAACTCTAAAGAGGGAATGCAAATATATACTTTGCTACATGTGTATTTGTTTGTTTTCTTTTTGTTTCTTTTTTGTTCTTGCCTCTTTGGCCTATAATTATGAACACAATGATTTTTTACTATTATTCAGTAATAAAAAAATTTATATTTATTTAATTCCAGTCAATTTTTTTCTTAATCACATATGTAAAAGTCATAGTTTTAGGCAATAGACATACCAAAATAAAGGACAAAGTGTATATTTTCATGGGATTACCTAATATTCTAAGTATTCAACATGAAGAGAGAAAGGAACAAATAGAAAGGAAGAGAAAAAGTGAGGGAAGGAAAATAATATGAAAGAGACCAATAATAACTAGAGGAGGTATTGATCTTCAGGAACCCGGACTATATTTTAAAGTAATCTAAGTAAGGATTTCAATAGGGATCAATGGAAAAGCATAGAAGCAGAGGATGGAATGTCTTGTATGAGTAACAGCTAGCAAGCCACTTTGCCTTGAACAGATAGTGTATGAAAGGAGCTAATAAGAAATAAACCTAGAAAAGTGGCTAGGAAACTTATTGTTAAGGATCTTCAGTGCCAGACTGGAGATTTTGCATTTTATTGTAGATGTAAGAACAATCTACAGAGAATTTTTAAATGGGTTTTTTGGCTGGACTATGACTTGTTCAGGTCTATATGGAAGATTAATCTGACTACATGGTAGACAGATTGGAGAAGACAGATATTGGAATCTAGGAAATCAATTACAAGTGATTGCATTACCCCAGGAAAAGTATGATAAGGAACCACACCAGGGAAATGTGTTGTTTGAATAAAGAGAAAGGAATACATGGGAGAATTGTCAAGATATAATGCATTCAACATTTATTAAGTACCTAATATGTGTCATGTACTGGCTAAATTCTGAGGGTACAAAAATAGGCAAAAGATAGTCCCTGCCCTCAAAAAGCTTACATTCTAATGAGGGAGAAAACATTGAAATAAATTCAAACAAAATAAGCCATAGAAATTACAAAAAGAAAATAATTAAAAGAGGAAAATCACAAAAATTAATAAGAGTTAAGAAACACTTCTGGCAGGTATATTTTAATTGGATCTTAAATAGAAATAGAAATTTCAAAAGTCAATAATCAGAACTGAAGAGGGAGCACTTTCCAGTCATAGAGGAAAGCCAAAGACAATGTCTGGAGACAAGAGATATAATGTGTTTTTCATGCAACAGAGAAGGTCAGTGTTGTTGCATTGAAGAGTCCATTTTGGAGAATAAAGTATAAAAACTAGAAAGGTAGGAGGGGGTAGGTTTAACAGGGCTTTGAATGCAAAAAGATTTTGTATTTGCTCCTGGAGGCAATAGGAAGTCACTGGAATCTATTGAGTAGGCAAATGACACAATTAGATTTGAATTTTAGGAAAATTAGTTTAGTGACAGAATGGAGAATGGATTGGAGTTGGGAGAAACTTGAAGTCAACAGAAGAGATTATTGCAAAAATTTCAAAAATAAGGTGATGAGAGCTTATCCTAAAGTAGTAATAGTGTTAGAGGAAGTAAGGGGATATATTCAAAAGGCAATGCAAAGATGAAATCAACAGGTCTTGGGGATGAAAGGTACTGGGGAGTTCAGAATTACTCCTAGATTGCAAAACCCAAGGAGTAGGAGGATTGCACTGCCTCTACAGTAATAGGGAAGATAGGGAGGCAGATTAAGAAGGAAATATTAGTTTTGTTCTGAATATAATGAGTTTAAGATATCTCATGAAGATCCAATTCAAGATGCCTGAAAGGCAGTTGGAGGTCAGTACAGAGATTAGAGAAGGAAAAGTAGATTTTAGCATCATCAGCAAAGAGATGACAATTAAATCTATTGAAACTGATGAGATTACCAAGTTAAGTGTTATAAAGGAAGAAGAGCAGAAGGGCCCAAAACAGAACCCTAAGGGACATCTACTTTTAGAGGATATGATCTGGTAAAGGATTGAGAATGAAGAAAGTAAAGTGAATATATTCATGGGAGGAGAATCAGGAGACTCTGAGACCAAGAAAGAGTAAAGAATGATTTTAACCAAGTAGCAGAGTATAAAACAAATCCACATAAATCATCAGTATTTCCTTATATCACTAATAAAATCCTGCAAGAAAAGATAATAAGGGATAACCCACTAAAAATACATAGATTAAAATACCTAAGTATACCTTCCTCCAAATCCAGGAACTACACATAATTATTAAGCACTTTTTTTTACAAATAAAGTGAGATTTAAATAATTGGAAAAATAATAATTGTTCAGATATGGGCAGAGCCAGTAAAATTAAAATAATAATTCTTTCTAAAAAAATCTACTTATTCAATGCCATCTCAATTAAATTTAAAAATATTTTGAACTAGAAAAAATAATAACATAATTCAATGGGAAAAACAAAAGATTAAGAATATCAAAGGAATTAATGTAAAAAATGTAAAGGAAAGAAGTCTAGAAGTATTAAATTTTTAACTCTATTATAAAACAGTACTAATCAAGAATATATGGACCTGGCTAAGAAATAGAAAACTAAATAAATGGAATAAGATAAAAATATAACAAAACAGGAGTAAAAACATAATAGCCTTGTATTTAACAAGAATAAAGTTTTGGGGATAAATAATCCATATGTGGTAAAAATTATTGGGAAAAGAGAAAGGAGTGGAGAAAATGAATATAGTCCAACAACGTATACCATTTACCAATATGATATCAAAATGGATACATGACATAAATATAAAGGAAAATATTATAAGCAAATTAGAATAGGAAACATATTACCTATAATATTTATGAATAGGAGAAAAACATGAATAAAAAAGAGAGCTCGAGATGTAAAAAAATTTTGAATACAATAAATTAAAAGATTTTGCACAAACATCTGATTCATTTATCTCATGTAAATATGGGTACGTGATTTGGGGTTTAGGTCTTAAAAATAATTGCCCCATAGCAAAAATGAATAATATGGAAATAGGTATCAATTGACAATATTTGTACAACCCAGTAGAATTGCTTGTCAGCTCTGGGATGGGGGAAGGAAAGAAAATGAATCATATACACATGGAAAAATCTTTAAAAATAAATATATATATATATATATATATATATATATATATTTAAAAAATAGAAGGTTCTACACAAATAAAACTAATGTAGCCAGGATTAAAAGACAAGCAGGAAGTTGAGGAGAGGGCTATAGACTCTCTCATCTCAACTAGGTGTCTTATGTTTAAAATATACAAAGAACTTTGTCAAATTTAATAATATAAGCTATTCCCTAATTGAAAAAAATGATCAAAAGTAGGAAAAGATAGCTTTTTGGATAAAGGAATAGAATTTATATGTGACTATATGAAAAATTCTCTTGATCATTATTGATTCAAGAAATATAAATCAAAATAGCCCTGAGATATCATCTCATACATAGCAGATTAGTTAAAAGGAGAAGATGCCAAATTTTGAAGGGGATATGGAAAAATGGAAACATTAATAGAAAGTCCTTAGAACTGTGAACTTATTCAACCATTTTGGAAAGCAATTTGAAATTATGCCCAAACAGTTATAAAGCTATGTGTACTTTTTGATCCAGAAATTCTACAGTGGGGTTTATTTCCTAAGGTGATCAGAGAAAAAAGAAAAGAACCTATATGGCCTAAACTATTTATAAAAGTTTTCTTTGTAGTGGAAAAGAACTGGAAATTGAGGGTATTCCCATTATTTGGGGATTCTCATTAGTTGGGGAATGACTCAATAAGTTGTGACATATGATTGTGATGAGTACTTCCTTCAGTGCAAGAAATAATGATCAAATTAATGTAAGAGAGGAATTTGCAAAAGAGAGAAATCAGACCCAGTGGTGCAAGGAGCAGCCCACGTGGGGGAAGAGCAGAAGGAAAAAACTCAAGATTCCAGTGAGAGAACAGAAGTTGTGTGAACTCAGAAACTGCCAGTTCAACTCACTCTTCCAGCTGAGAGCTTGAGAAGAAGATCTCTGAAGTTGAAGGTCCCTCTGGACATCAATTGCTTCTCAGTGAACCCCTGAATCTCTTACTCAGATCAAATATTGTAGACTGAACTTTGAAAGATGCCATCATATGAATCCTGTCAAAAGATTATTCTCCACTTCTCTTTCCCCAACTTTTCTTAAACTTCATTTTCTAACTAGATTAGATCAGGAGCAGGGACAACCAGCAGCTAACTAGAAGAGGAGTCAAGGCTGAGAGCCTGAACCCCCAAGATTTTTGGGGGGTCAATCTGCCGGTTCCTAGGGATTCCTGCTACACACTTTCTTCACCAAATACCCTCATCTCTACTTTCTGCCTAGGTTCTGACACTGAGGAAGGGGACTGAAGATTGGGGGGAACTATACCTCTCCACAAAGAGGAGGATTATCTCAAACCCTAGAGATCCAACAGCTAGATCCAAAGAACAGTATTTGCCCCATGGACTGAGGAGTAACCTCAGGTCTTAAGGGGAAGAAGCTGCAATTGGGGTACTGGAAGGATCCAGAGGCAGGAAAATATATCCTGCCTCTCAACAATAGCTGAGACCAAGAAGGGAGGCAGTGAATTATTTCACTGAAGTTCTTGCCTCTAAAATAACCTCCACCTTCCAGACACACTCTCTGAGGAGACATACTCAGTTCCTCAAGGAGTCAAAACTTTTCCAAGGGAAAGAAAGGGGAAGATCAACCTCCTTCCCCTCTCATTCTCTCAACTCTTTCTCTTCCTTTCTCCATTTCCCCAGTGTAGTTAGGTGTGACCCTCCTTACTGGCCATATATTACATTAATTTGAGGAAAACATGGAAAGAGCTACATGAAATTATGAAGAATGAAATTAGCAGAATCGAGAACATTATATTCAGCAACAGAAATATTGTTTGAAGAATGATGTGTATTTCTACTACCAGAAAGAGAACTGATAAATAGAAACAAGCAACACACACATACATGTATACAGAGACAGACAGACACATGAACACATTTTTTTTTTGTTAAATGATGCCTTCTCGGAGAATAGGGAGGATGGGAGATAATTGGGAATTTCTATATAACAAACAAATTGAGACAAAAAAAAAAGAAGAAGAGGATTAAGGAGGACAGAGTGATCAGAAATGTTGGGGGTTTCAGAGAGGTCAAAGACAATGAGAATTGATAAAAGGACATTGGATTTGGCAACTAAAATTATTAGTAACTTTAGAGATAGTAATTTTGAAGAGATCATTAGTAACTTTACAGATAGTGGTTTTGATGGAATAATATAGTCAGAAGCTGAATTATGAGGGCTTCAGAGAGTGAGAAGAGAGGAAGTGGAGGCACCTATTATAAATTGCCTTTATAAAAAAACTTAGCTATAAATAGCAAAATATATATAGGAAAAAGATTAGCAGGGATAGAAAGGTCAAGTATTTTTTTCAAGATGGGGTAGATATGGACATATTTGTAGACAATATGAAGAAAGTAAGTAGAAATTAAAAAAAATAAAATTAATTGAAAGAATTGAAATAGCATAAGGCAGAGGGGGCAACCTTTTAAAGGAGAAAGTATGGAATAGGACAAGAAGAGGAATTTGCCTGATAAGTAGTTAGCCTTCTTCATCATGTGAGATGGGAGAAGGAGAAAGTGTCAGCACACACCTAAAGAATAGATGAGGAAGAGAGGCAAAGGGAGTTCATGGTGAATAGTCTCCATTTAAAAAAAAATAAAATGTGAGGTAAGGCTATTAACTGGGAGTGAGGGAGAGGGATTATGAGAGGTTTGAGGAGGGTTGGAAAGTTTTGGAAGACCTAATCTGCAGAGTTGGATGGTAAATTGATAAATGAGGTTGAATGGTAAATTGATAAAAGGACTCGCCTAGCAATAATAAAGACATAATTGATGTTATGTACTGTAAATTTATAGAATACCTTCTCAGAACAGTTGCATGATTTTCTCCAGTTTCCTTCAGAAGTATATATTGTGTAATTGAAAATATTTTACCCTAAAAACTCTATTTCCCAGGAGTCCACTGATTTCCTGTCATTATGTGCTTCCTGTAGACAGTGGAATATATTGGGTGGGGTTCCTGGTTTCACTTTTTGCTTCCTGTTGGAGGCTGGTGGAACTCAGGGATTTTTAACAGGTAGATTAGCCATGGGCACGTGGTTTTTATTTTGTTACCTTTCTATTTCTTTACTTCTAATGATCATTAATAAATATCTTAAAATATAATACTTTAATTATTATACATTAATTTTTATTCTTACAGTATGTAGGCCCAAAGGTAACAAATGATGGGAGTGACCCAAGGATAAGGGTTTGCTGGGCATAATCAGGCATATGATAAGGGGGCTAGGGATTCAAGAAAAAGGGATAGCATAGAGTTGAATTGGTGGAAACAAGAAGGGGGAAAGAGGAGAAAGTGATTCGTTCAATGGAGTTGGTCTTGTAGATTATTGAGGAGTCAAAGTATTGGTAGTCTCAAGAGGATGATGAATAGGGAATGTAAGAGAAGGCAGACACAAAGGTGAAAAACCAAAAGATTATGATTAAGGGGATTTCAGAATTGGATGATGACTATATTGAGGGTATGACTATGTGACTGAGGAGGCATGAAGTAGTAATTTATGAGTTGAATAGATTGGGGAACTGAAAAATGAGGGCATTATAGTTAAAATCAATATGTATAATATTAAGAGAACATAGATTTGGGGTTTTAATTAAGAGTTTGGTAAGTTAGTGACAGGAGTGTCAGACTGTCAGACTACTTTGGATGGAACCTTGAGCTAAGATCTTGCATAGGAATTCTGTGAGACGTAAGGAGTTGGAAGTTTTGTTAAGCCAACAGTCTCTCTGGTGTTCTCTGCCCAGAAAGGAAGCAAAAACTTTGGCTCCTTGGAATTCCTTGAACCAGAGTGACAGTTTTGGAAAGAGGAGAAAATTGGATGTTTTGGGGAGAGCTATTAAAGGAAGATCAACAGTTAGAAGAAGAAAATCTGTATTTTGTTCCTCTGTGGTTACAGAGTAGAGTCCAGAAGCCAACTGGAAGTTTGAAATTTGAACTGAACAACTACAAGGAGGCAGTAATTTTATAATATATAAATAGGCTTAGTTAGTTATGAATTAGCCTAAGGTAGTACTAAGGAGAGAGAGAAGGTCTTTTTTTTATTAAACAGAAATGGTTCTCATGAGAGACCTGGAGTTGGGTATGGTTTGAGTTAGTCCCCTTTTAGACTTAGGTACCCCTATCCTTATTTTCCTTCAACCTTTTAAATCCTTATAAACTTTAATGAATAGAGGATTGTTTTTTACCTATTGCTTCCACTGTTGTATCAGTCCCTATCCCTTCTCAGCCTGTAACAACTTCATTAAAAAGTTTGGCCAGCTGGCCCTTCTTACCAACAAATAGATATAGTCTCCAAAATATCCACAACAATAAAGTCCCCTACAATAATGACATGGATTGGGGAAGAGAAAAATAATTGTAAGCCAGCTATTGATCTTATTGAGGAAAGAATGCGAGTCACTTGGGGGAGGAGTATAGATAACATTTACTAGGATTTTGATTAGATGGTAGATATGAATAGCATGAACTTCAAAGGAAAAACAATTATTAAATAAACGAGGAAGAGTAAGAATCTACAAGTGACAATAGGAAGCAAGGAGTATTACAGTTCCCTCACCTCTACCAGTGATCCAAGGAAAATGTGTGATATGCTCCCACTTCTGAAAAGAGAGGCTGGGCTGGCAATGGCATTACGGAAAATTCAAGTTTCATTATGAATGAGCAGATGGAAGGAAAGAATAGAGGTAAGATGAAGGGACGCTTATTGCTTGAGGAACACATATTCTGCAATGCACAGTATAAGGGCTGAATGAAGTTAGGTGGAAATTTTATGGTGAAAGGGTTAAGGGATATGGGAATGAAATGATAAGGGATGTGGAATGGGGCTTAGATGATGATTTAGAAGAGATCAGAGTCGGGGATGTGATCGACATGACCAAGTTAGCCGTATTTTGAGGAATGGTAATGAGGGAGAAGGAAGAAACAAAGATGCCTTTATCATCATTAACTTAGTAAGTTGAAAAATTGCTATGCCTTTAAAAACCTACTAGCTTTGTGACCTTGCCTTAGCTGCTTATCCTTTGCCTCAGTTAATAACACCTACTTCCTAGGTTTGTTGTGAGTATAAATTAATGAGATAATTTAAAGCATTTAGTACATTTACTGGTATATATTAGGCACTTTATATATGCTTGTTCTCTTCATTCCCCTTCCCAAGTCAAAAATTAAGGCAGTTTGAAATATTGGGGAATATGAATTCAGTTTTACACATGCTAAGATTGAGTTACTTCCAGGACTTCTAGAAAATTTGCAGGGGGCAATTTGTGAGTCAGGATTAGAGTACATATGAGAGATTAGGGATGGTTATATATATATATATATATATGTATATATATATATATATAATTATCATCTTCGGAACCTGGCACAGTGCCCAACACATAGTAGGCATTTAAAAAGTTTTTGAATTATTATTAAAATATATATTAAAAAAGCAACTATGACTAGAAGAGAATAGACTTATTTCTCCATCCCTCACTATTTTACTTTCCCTCATCTATAAAATAAGGTGATTGATCTGTGACCTCTAATAATTTTTCAGATCTCAATCTATAATCTCACAACCATATAAAATAGGAATCACATTTGTAGAGCACAGAGTTCTGGATTATCTTTTTTTTTTTTAAGTTTTCATAACAACATTTCTGTTCACATGTTATAAGACCCATTTTATTGGTCAGGAAACTAACTTAGAGATGCTAAGTGACCCATAAAGAGTCTGGCAGTGGTTTAGTCATAATTGAAAAATAGTTCTGATGCTTCCAAGTTTACTATTTTAGATGTGATATTAATAGGTAATTTCAAGGATGTTGACTTACTTCTTTCCTTCACTTTTAACAACCATACTATCCCTAGTTGTGCCTCTTCATACTCTGCCAAGTCTCTTTCTTCTATATATTCAAATATATTTATAATTATAATATATCACTCTATGGATTCTTTATTTAAAAAAATTTCCTTTCACATTTCTGAAACATCTAGTCAGTTCATTATGTATATCATTTACAATTGCTTATTTATTTATTATATATGAAGAAATGTAGAATTATTTGAGGGGGTCTAGACAAATAACTTTTTAATAACTCTTTAAGAGTAGAAAATTACCTAAGATATTGAGAGGCAATTACTTCCCCAATGTCAAATATTTTAATGCACACCTTGCACGTAAATCTCCATGGTCCTGAGGATTCCCTTCTAACTTTATGTCCATTCAAATGATCAAATAAGGTAAAATATAGAGCACTTAACAAAACTTAAAGCAGTATATACATGCTAGTCAATATTACTGTTGTTGCTTTTCCTATAATCATTATAAAACTTTTTTTAAAATATTTCTGATGAAAGTTTCTATAAAATATGATACTCACAAAATTAACTTAGAATAAAATAATCTAATTCTTCAAAATTGGTGGGTCAAAAAAATCATAGAAACAATTATGAACATCATCAAATGGAATGAAAAGGAGGAGACTGAAATAAAAATCCTTCCTAGATGGATTAGCGATGATAAAACCCACCTAAGAACCTTCCCAGGGCCAGTAAAGCACAACCCTTAAAATTATTAAAATAAAAGTTTATTAAGGGTAGGGAAATGATATATACAGTACAAAATCTATCCAGCTATAGCACCTCCCACCAATCTACACTCCTCCTCATGGGGTTTGCTCTTCTGATCTTCTCAAGCCTTTCCTATAGCTCCCTGCTCTTACCTAAGACTCCAAAAGCTATCTGACAATAAACTAACCTAATTATTCTGGATTACCAAAAAGACAAAGAGGAAGGAAGGACTTACAGGTGTATTTGAGTACTTGCCTAAAGTCTGAGGTTAACTTCACTAGATAACCCAAAGTCTCAGTTGACGAACCCTTGGGATTACCTAGGCCAAGTGAATTTCTGTCAGATGGATCACAGGCAGATGGTCTCTGTACCTCAGGGAAAAGCAGTCCACTCCAAAGCAAATTTTCAAACCAAGGAATCACTAACCTCTCCACAAGATTAGGACTGCCAGGGGAAATTTGCCAGAACAAAGACCCCCTTCCAGCTCAGTCAAAAGCCGGAGAAAGAGTGACTGTTAATGCTAGTACAAACACCCACAATCCTTTTCTCCTTGTCAGAATCTTCTCCAAGGGCTTGATTACAAATTCTCCTCTTTTCCTCTTAAAGCTAATCCATGAAATTTACTCTATCCCTTTCCTACTTCTTACAAGAAAACAAAACAAAATCTATGGGATATAGCTAAAGTGGTACTCAGGAGAAAATTTATATCTCTGAGTGCCTATACCAACAAAATAAAGAGGGAGGAAATCAATGAATTGGGCTTCCAACTTTAAAAAAATTAGAAAAAGAACAAATTAAAAATACCCATATAAAAACTAAATTGGAAATCCTAAAAATTAAAGGAGAAATTAATAAAATTGAAAGTAAAAGAACATTTAAACTAACAAATAAGACTAAGAGCTGGTATTTTAAAAAAACAAATAAAATAGATAAAGTACTATTTAATTTAATAAAAAAGAAAAAAGAGAATCAAATTAACAGTATCAAAAATGAAATGGGTAATCTGACCTCTAATGAAGAGAAAATTAAGGTAATTATTAAGATTTATTTTGCTCAATTATGTGGCAATAAATATTACAATCTAGGTGAAATGGGGGAATAATTACAAAAATGTAAATTGCCTAGACTAACAAAAGAGGAAATGGAACACATAAATAATCGCATCTCAGAAAAAAAATAAAAATTGAACAAGCAATCAAGGAATTTCCTAAGAAAAAAATCCTTAGGGCCACATGGATTCACAAGTGAATTCTAACAAACATTTAAAGAACACCTAATCCCAGTACTAAGCAAATTATTTGACAAAATAAGCAAAGAAGGAGTCTTCCCAAATTCTTTTTTATGACACAAATATGGTACTGATTCAAAAGTCAGGCAGACCAAAAACAGAGAAAGAAAAATACAGTCCAATCTCCTTATTGAACATGGGTGCAAAAATCTTAAATAAAATACTAGCAAAAAGACTATAGCAAGTGATCACACAGGTTATTCACGATGATCAGGTGAGATTTTATAGCAGAAATGCAAGAATGGTTTAATATTAAGAAAAATATATAAATAATTGACTATATCAATAATCAAACCAACAGAAATCACACAATTATCTCAATAGATGCAGAAAAAAATGCTGACAAAATACAACACTCATACCTATTGAAAATACTAGCAAGTATAGGAATAGAAGGACCCTTCCTCAAAATAATAAACCATATGTATTTAAAACCATCAGCAAGTATCACTTGGATTGGGGATGTTAGAAGCTTTCACAATAAGATCAGTAATGAAGTAAGGATGCCCATTATCACCTCTATAATTTAATATTGTACTAGAAATGCTAGTGGTAGTAATTAAAAAAGAAAAAGAAATTGAAGGGATTAAAGTAGGAAATGAGGAAACTAAACAATCACTCTTTGCATATGATACAATGGTATACTTAAAGAATCCTAAAGAATCAACTAAAAAGAACTCATTATTTGACAAAAACATACTGGGAAAATTGTAAAATAGTATGGGAAAGATTAGATTTAGATCAATTATACCCTATGCCAAGATAAATGACTTTAATATAAAGAGTGAAATCACAAATAAATTAGGTGAACATAGAACAGTATACCTGTCATATCTATGGGAAATGAAGGAACTTCAGGCCAAAAAGAGATAGAGAGCATTATAAAATATAAAATGAATAATTTTGATTAAATCTAATTGTTTTGTTCTTGTTTTTGTTTTCTTACAAACAAAACCAATGCTACCAGTAATAGAAGAAAAACAACAAACTGGGGGAAAATTATCACAAAAATCTATGACAATATTTTAATTTCCCAAACATATGAGAAACTAAATAAAATTTATAAAAAATCAAGCCAATGTCCAATCGAGAAATGGACAAGGGATATGAATAGGCAATTCTCAGATAAAGAAATCAAAATTTTCAATAATCACATGAAAAAATGTTCTAAATCCCCCCCTCGATTAGAGAAATGCAAATGAAAACAACACTGAGGCACCACCTCACACCTAGCAGATTAGCCAATATTACTACAAAGGAAAATACTGTTGGAGGGGATGTGGCAAAATTGGGACACTAATTTCACTGCTTGCTAGTGGAGTTGTGAATTGGTCCAACGATAGTAGAGGGCAATTTGGAATTATGTTCAAAGATCTTTAAAAGAATGCCTTCCCTTTGATCCAGCCATACTACTTCTGGGTTTGTACCCCAAAGAGACAATAAGGAAACATATGTACAAAAATATTTATATCCATGCTCTTTGTAATGTCAAAAATTAGAAATGAGGGTGTGTCCATCAATTGGAAAATTGCTGAACCAATTGTGGTGCCTGATGATAATCAATACTATTGTGCTGAAAGGAATGATGAACTGGAGGATTTCTATATGAACTAAAAAGATCTTCATGCATTGATTCAGAGTGGAATTTACAGAACCAGGAGAACATTGTATATAGAAACAGATACACAGTGACACAATTGAATGTAATAGACTTTTATACTAGCAACTGTGATTTTTAGATTCTCTCCATCTTGTTTGGTCTAGCACCCAGGAATGTGCACACCCACATACACGGGCATGTGCTAGCAAATGACAAATCAGAAACAGCGGACAGATCCCTGGGCTGTCCTAAGTCAATCTAAGCTATCATTGGTACAGATGAAACACAGGAAAGTGGCACAAACCATCTATATAAGGCACATCACTTCCTCTCTCTGCCTCTTTCACTGGAGAGGTGACTCTGGTTGGCAGCATGCTAAGCATTCCAACATCTTGGCGTGGTGGCAGCTATTTGTCTGGGTTTGGTGGTGAGTTTGCCCTTGAGCTGATGCAGGTTCAGGTATTTTGGCTGAGCCCTTTAGGAATTTAGGCTGATTTCTTCTGTCTTACTTTCTAGAGCCTCTGGCCTTCCTTCTGGCACTAGCCAGGTGGGAGAAATCCTACTGTCATTCCTTCTTCCTTCTTCTTAATCTCTTTCCACGATATCAATTAAATCACTATAAATTTCAAGCTGATGGGTATTTTAATATTTGGGATTTTCCCTGGTGACCAGTTAAATTTAGATTTTAAGTCACAATGTTAAAATTATCTTTATACAGCAACGCAATGATCCAGGACAATCCAGAGGAATTTATGAGGAAGAATGCACTCCACATCCAGAGAAAAACTCTGGAGTAGAAACACAGAAGAAAAACATATGATCAATTATGTGGTATGATGGGGTTATGATTGGGTTGTTTTTTGTTTTTTTTTTTTACATTCATTGTAGTCGAGGCAGAGCCTCCTCTCTCCTTTGCTTGTTTTTGCTTCAGACAAAGTTGTGGATTAACCTTTATCCATCCTGGGACAAAGGATGGAACAGTAAATATGAAGGAAGCAGGATAACATTTAGGAAAAGCAAATTGTGATAAGATGGGTGCCTATCCCCTTGTTTACCCCCTCTTCCCTGTGTTTGGATTTGTATTAAACAAAGAATGTGGGTTAACGTTTAAACACCTGCCTATCCCTGGACCAAGATTAGGGTTCTTGGTGTAAGATTTAAAATAGTTGTCTGCCATAAACTGTTATAATTAAAATGGTTGATGTTGTAAACTGTAGAGAGTTAAAATGGTGGAAGATATAAATTATAATGGATATAAGAGAGGGTGAGTAAATTTGACCACAGAAAATATGTTTCACTACAGTGTCTCGGTTTTTAAATCAAATATAAGGTGATTGCCAAGGAATATATTCCCAAATTATGAATATGCCCAAGTCAATTGGGTTTTATAGAGAATTTAATTAATAATACAATGAGGAATTAAAGAAAAGAAGAAGGAGAGAGAAAAGGAATCAATGAGAAAAGAATAGGTTGGCCCAGGGCAGGCCTGGCCAACCCAGGCCTAAGTCTTAAGAGAGAAACCAGTCAGTTATCACTCACCACAAGATTTGTCTTAAGCAAGGATGTCTGGGGAACAGAGTCTCCCCAGAGGGAGTTCCAGCCAGAGTCAGCCTCCTAAGGGACTTCTTCTCAAGAGATCTTCAAAGGGCCTCCTCCAAAAGGATCTATCTCCAAGGATACCTTGCTCAAGAGATTCCTTTTCTTATATAGGGTTTTTTTTTCCTATGTCACCTCCCCTAAGTTCTTCCATCTACCAATCACCGTAGATGTTTTCTAAAAGACAGCTCATCTGAATTCCAGCTAAGTCGACTAATCCCCTCAGTAAGTCTGAACCAGAGAAAACACTGCTGTGTCAACCAATCCCCTCAGTAAGTCTGAACCAGAGAAAACACAGCTGAGTCGACTAATCCTATCAAGAGAAAACCTGCCCGACCTTTATAGGTACCTAGCATCTGTAAATCTTGAAATCTCTCAGACGTGTGAATGTTAAAATTTCCCCATTTGGGAATTCTTAATTGGAACAAATTCCCTACTGAGAAACATTCCCCATTTTGATGTGAGAACTTGCCAGGATCAGAAATGGGAGGACCTCTACTCCAACCGTACTTAAGACTGCTTTAGGGGAGAAAACTCCTTGCTATGGGAGGACCCCTACTCTACCCATACTTAAGACTGCTTTAGGAGAGAAAACTCCTTGCTAAACAATGAAAGTACTTGGAAACCATACTTATAAAGGAAAGGAGTTCTTTGAGCCATGCCTATTTTTGGAATTGATACAATGGGATGCTAAAGTGGGGCAACTTGTAAACTACTTAAACCTAAAAGGTGAAAACTTACTCAGAGGTTTTCTCTTAATGAAATTAGTCAACACAGCAGCATTTTTTTCTGACTTACTAAAGAGATTAATCTACTCAGCTGTGAATTCAAAATGGGCAGTCCTTTGGAAAACGTCTACCGTGATTGGTAGATTTAGGGACTTAGGGGAGGTGACATGAGAGAAAAACCCCTATATAAGAAAAGGCAGAATCTCTTGAGGAGATATCCTTTTGGAGAAATTCCTTTTGGAGGATCTCTGATGAGGATCACTTGGGAAGAATCTCTTGAGAGAGGCTCTGGAGAAAAGCCCTTTGGAACAGTCTCTGGCTGAAAGGCTCTCTGGTGAAGTCATCTGAGATGGAGCTGGCCTGGTGTCACTAGAATCCTTGTTTAGACAGACCTTGTGGTGAGTGTTAAAAAACTGACTGCTTTCTCTCTTAAGATTCAGGTCTAGGCCATATTGGCTTGAGGCCCTTCATACTTATTCCTTTCTTACTCTCTCTTTCTTTGATTACTCACTGTATTGTTAATTAAAATCTCTATAAAACCCAATTGACTTGGTTATTTGAATAATTGGGAATATTTCCCTGGCGACCACCTTGTATTTGATTTAAAACCCAAGACACTGTAATGAAACATATTTTCTGTGGTCAAATTTACTCACCCTCTCTTATATCTATCACAATTTATATCTTCCACTATTTTAATCACTACAGTTTAAGACCTCAATCATTTTAAATCTCACACATCGCATTGTATCAATTCTGAAAAACAGGCATGGCTCAAAGAACTCCCTGCCTTATTATAAGCATGGGTGCAACTACTTTCATTGTTTAGCAAGGAGTTTTCTCCCCTAAAGCAGTCTTAAGTACGTGTGGAGTAGAGGTCCTCCCAGAGCAAGGAGTTTTCTCCCCTAAAGCAGTCTTAAGTACGGGTGGAGTAGAGGTCCTCCCATTTCTGATCCTGGCGAGTTCTCACATCAAAATGGGGAATCTTTCCAGTAGGGAATTTATTCCAATGGAGGATTCCTCAATATGGAAATTTTTAATATTCACAAGTCTGAGAAATTTCAAGATTTACACTGGAATGTCAAGTCATAAACTCCTGTGGCCTTTGCCTAGTGGTTTCTTTTTGCCTCTATAAGTTCTGTGGGAGACAAATAAAATTGGCACTATTTCTCTCATATAGTGTCCGTTCTTTCTTTTTTCGTTACCTGTTATTCTTCCTTTTTCGTTACCCCAAGTAGGTTTTCACAGGACTGGCCAACCCTGTGGAGGAGTCTTACAATTGGAAGCTCGAATTGGGACTTGCATTAGTAACCCGATTCCTTTGCTGGTCTTAGGATGACGAAGAATAATGACTCCCTCTATGAGACTATAGCTCTTGTAAGCAGGGAGATTGAACAGAGTTAAAGAGAGTGCCACCTTTGCGGGCCTCCTCTGTTCCTCCACTTTCTTTGTCCTTCTGTCTTTCACTTTCTAGTTCATCTTTCAGTAAGTTATGGGAATTCAATCCCAGTCCTCTTAAAAGATACAGACAGGCAGGCACAGCATATCATACACGCTGCCTTAATGGCCCATGGAGTCAAAGTAAAGACAAAGGTGCTAAAAAAATGTGTGTTTTATATAAGAAAATTAGCACCATGGTTTCATGAAGGGGAGATCATATCTAGTTTAGAATGGGATCGTGTTGGATCAAAATTTGGTTCTGATGGGGAGATACTACCTCCCGATTTTAAAGTTATCTATAATGTTACAAAGCTATGTATTGAGGATCCAGAAGCTAATAAGAAAATGCAGGCTGTTTTAAAAATGGAGGTTGAGGAAGAAGATGAGGAAGGAGAAGAGAATGTGGAGAAAGGACACCAGAGACAAAATATCCCTTGTTCACCCTATGTCGTAGGGGCTCGATTGTACCCTTCCCTAAGGCAAGATTTTGTTCCCCCAGGGTCTGAGACTGAGGTGGTGCGTAAAGACAAGCCACCAGTGACATCTAGCGGTAAGATGAGACGAGGACATTTAGGGAGGATAGGTGGTGTCTCTGGAGAAGAGATTTAAATCTGGTGTTTTGCTTACATTAAAACTTTCATTATCCCTCTTTGATAATGTTCCAGTCTTTCTTTCTTGTGACTTCTTGGACAGCTCTAAGCTGTCCCCCAACAGTTTTAAACTGTCCCCTATTAGGGACCCCCTTCTCCCCCGGTTCTTTACTTTTCTTGGAACCCTCCCTTAGGTTCTCTTTGGAGAACCCCCGACGCTGTGTGCTGGTCATGCAAAGATTTGATGCTACGGAAATCCCATCGATGGTGAGTATATGAGATACTCTAAGGGTGAGAGGGAAATTATATTTTTTCTTTAGAATGGATCCTAAAACACTATTTTTTTTCTCAAAGCATGCTTGTCACAATGTTGTATGTTTCTGTTTTTTGTTGTCTTTGTCAAAGTCTCATTTCTATGTATTCTTAAATTGGACACTCACAAAAAAAAAGAATATAAAATGGGATAGTTGCAAGATTGAACTTGTCTGTCAAAAATCCTCAGCAGAGGGCAAAAGCAAATACCTGTTCAATGATTTTTTCCCTCTTTCTTCCTTTGGATGGGCCCCCAAAGGAGTGAAAAAGAGAAAAAATTCAGAGCAGAAAAAGGGAGATTTTTATTCCACAATTAGAGGCTATTTTTTACTTAAGATTAATTTTATGGTTTGATGTATGCAATTTGGGAGGATTGTTAATGATTTTAATATGATCTAAATATAATTTCATGTAACTATTTGTCAGTTAAATGTAAAATGTTATCCAGAATGTGTCTGATAGCCAGACTGACATAGAGAGGGAATATTTTATTCTATAAGGACAAAAAATTGCACTGGCTACTTTATAGATGTAAAAGTCATCCAGAAAAAGTTGTTATGTTGTTGAAAAGAACTTATTATAGAAATTAAATTTGGGAGACTTCCAGTCAAGATGGCGGCTTAGAGAAAGCTAAAGTTCAGATCTCCAGAAACCCTTCCCTACCAAACTCAAACTATATGCTCCTAAGGCAACGAAATTCAAAACAAACAACAGCATAGACCCCGGGAATCCTCCTCCTGGACCTGGACCTGGATCAAAAGGTACAGCCCCCCCAAAAGCCAGAAAACAAGATCACTCAGACCTAAGGGGTAGGCAGAAGGAAGGTCCCAGGACCCATCCCCTTAACCCAGAGCTCTGAGTCCGAGGCAGCAGAGGGAACCTGAGAGCCACAGGGCCGGCTATCCTGAAGGCCACTTCCTGAAAACAACCTGACTCAGTCACGGGGGCACCTAACACAGACAGCAGGGAAACAGAAAGAGAAGGGGAAGCCTGTAACCCCCTGACCAGATCCTTCCATCTGAGTCTCACCGAAGGTCTCAGCCTCAGGGAATACTCAGACTGAGATTAATCATATCAGGAGCACTCAGAGCTCCAGGAAACCACGCCCCCTCCCCTCCCCCCCCCCCCCCCCGAGAGCAGGGTCATCTGAAACAACAGTAACCCTCAGGGCTGGCAAAAGGGCCTCCAGAGCCGGCTATTCTGAAGGCCACATCCTGAAAACAACCTGACCCAGTCACGGGGGCACCCAGACAGCAGGGAAACATAAAGAGATGGGGAAGCCTGCAGCCCCCTGGCTGGATCCTTCCTTCCGAGTTTCAAGGTCCCTGTCTCAAAGCATACTCAGTTCAATCCAGAGAAATTTAATCTTATCAGGAGCCCTCTAAGCCCCAGGAATCCACGGTCCCTCACCCCTCAGTGTTCTGGCTCTCCTGGCCAGGTAAGGCACAAAAAGAAACACCCTGAGGAAAGGGCCAAGCCAGGCTCAGAGCATGGAAGTAAGGCAACAGAGAAGCATTGGGAAGGAACTGAGGAGGGGAGTAAAACGGAAACACCAACAATTCCTGGCTTCCAGGGGAAGAAAGAACAACAACTGCATAGAACAGACAATCTGCCTAGGGCTAAAACCTCTGAACACCAGACAGAGATAAAAAAAAAAAAAACTAGTCCTCCTCACTCAGATAGAGATGGCAAACTCCACAGAAGCACAAAAGCCCCAAAATTCCAAGAAAAACAAGAAGAAGGGGGTGACTTTGGACACATTTTATGGAGCAAAAATACAAAATACAGAGGAGATAGAAGAGGACACACAAGCAAATGCTCAGAAACCTTCCAAAGGAAATGGAAACTCTCCACAAACCCATGAAGAATTTGAATCGGAAAGGCTAAAAAAGATGGAAGCCTTCTGGGAGGAAAAGTAGGAAATAATGCAAAAGAAATTCATGCATCTACAAAACCAGTTTGACCAAACTGTAAAGGAAAACCAGGCTTTAAAGGTCAGAATTAGGCAACTTGAAGACAAAGAGTAGGTAAAAGAGCAAGAATTAATAAAGCAAAGCCAAAAGATCAGGAAATTAGAAGAGAACATAAAATATCTCACTGACAAGGTGACAGACTTGGAAAATAGAGGAAGAAGAGATAATTTAAGAATAATTGGACTTCCAGAAAAGCCACAAATAAACAACAAAATTGACATCGTAATACAAGATATAATCAAAGAAAATTGCCCAGAGATTCTAGAACAAGGGGGCAATACAGCCACTGACAGAGCTCACAGAACACTCTCTACACTAAATCCCCAAAAGATAACTTCCAGGAATGTAATTGCCAAATTCCAAAGCTTTTAAACAAAAGAAAAAATCCTACAAGAAGCCAGAAAAAGACAATTTAGATATAAAGGAATGCCAATCAGGGTCACACAAGACCTTGCAAGTTCTACTCTGAATGATCGTAAGGCATGGAACATGATTTTCAGAAAGGCAAGAGAGCTGGGTTTTCAACCAAGAATCAGCTATCCAGCAAAACTGACTATACACTTCCAAGGGAAAGTACAGGTATTCAAAAAAATAGAAGATTTCCAAGTTTTTGCAAAGAAAAGACCAGAGTTCTGTGGAAAGTTTGATATCAAAAAACAAAAAGCATGGACTACCTGAAAAGGTAAATATGAAGGAAAGGGAAAAGGAGAAAAATGTTATCTTTTTCTTTTACCCAAACTCTCTTCTATAAGGACTACATTTATATCAATCTGTGTATACTAACATGTAAGGAAAATGTAATGTGTAAATAGGAGGTAAAGAAAGATCAAAAAGAATAATCTTTCTCACACAAAGATTCACACGGGAAGGGGAGGGGAAGAAAAGTCCTATAAGAAGGAGAGGAAGAGAGTTTTAACTTAAACCTTACTCTCAGTGAAATCAACTCTGAGAGCGAAGAACATCCAGATGCATTGGGATCCTGAATTCTATCTTACCCAACAAGGGAAGGGAGAAGGGAAAACCAAGGTTGTAGGGTGGAGGGAACAAAAAAAAGGGAGGGAAGAGGGAGAAGGGGAAGGGAACAAAAAGGGAGGGACTAGAAAGGGAAACATATCAAGGGTGGGGACAAGGAGGACTGATTTAAAGTAAATCACTGGACTAAAAGGTAGATCTGAAGAAGAAAGGTTAGAATTAGGGAAGGATATCAAAATGCCAGGGAGTCCAAAAGTGACAGTCATAAATTTGAACGTGAATGGGATGAACTCACCCATAAAATGTAGACAAAGAGCAGAATGGATTAGAATCCAAAACCCTACCATACTTTGTCTTCAAGAAACACACATGAGGCAGATAGACACCCACAAGGTCAGAATTAAAAGATGGAGTAATACCTTCTGGACCTCAACTGATAGAAAGAAGGCAGGAGTGGCAATCATGATATCTGATA
This sequence comes from Monodelphis domestica, assembly GCF_027887165.1. Classification (NCBI taxonomy): domain Eukaryota; kingdom Metazoa; phylum Chordata; class Mammalia; order Didelphimorphia; family Didelphidae; genus Monodelphis; species Monodelphis domestica. The sequence continues at coordinate 197,448,528 of NC_077231.1, forward strand.
AAGCCAATGCAAAAATAGACCTGATCAAAAGGTATAGAGAAGGTAATTATATTTTGTTAAAAGGGACTCTAGACAATGAGAAAATATCATTAATCAACATGTATGCACCAAATAATATAGCACCCAAATTTTTAATGGAGAAGCTAGGAGAATTGAAGGAAGAAATAGACAGTAAAACCATATTAGTGGGAGACTTAAACCAACCATTATAAAATTTAGATAAATCAAATAAAAAAATAAATAAGAAAGAGGTAAAAGAAGTGAATGAAATCTTAGAAAAATTAGAATTAATAGATATATGGAGAAATATAAATAGGGATAAAAAGGAATACACCTTCTTCTCAGCACCACATGGCACATTCACAAAGATTGACCACGCATTCGGTCACAGAAACATGGCACACAAATGCAGAAAAGCAGAAATAATAAATGCAGCCTTTTCAGATCACAAGGCAATAAAAATAATGATCAGTAATGGTACATGGAAAACCAAATCAAAAACTAATTGGGAATTAAACAATATGTTTCTCCAAAGTCATTTAGTTAGAGAAGAAATCATAGAAACAATTAATAATTTCACCGAGGAAAATGACAATGGCGAGACATCCTTTCACACCTTTTGGGATGCAGCCAAAGCAGTAATCAGAGGTAAATTCATATCCCTGAGTGCATATATTAACAATTAGGGAGAGCAGAGATCAATCAATTGGAAATGCAAATAAAAAAACTCGAAAGCGATCAAATTAAAAATCCCCAGCAGAAAACCAAACTAGAAATCCTAAAAATTAAGGGAGAAATTAATAAAATTAAAGTGATAGAACTATTGATTTAATAAATAAGACAAGAAGCTGGTACTTTGAAAAAAAAACAAAATAGACAAAGTACTGGTCAATCTAATTAAAAAAAGGAAAGAAGAAAAACAAATTAACAGCATCAAAGATGAAGAGGGGGACATCACCTCCAATGAAGAGGAAATTAAGGCAATCATTAAAATTTACTTTGCCCAATTATATGGCAATAAATACACCAATTTAGGTGATATGGATGAATATATACAAAAATACAAACTGCCTAGACTAACAGAAGAAAAAATAGAATTCTTAAATAATCCGATATCAGAAAATGAAATCTAACAGGCCATCAAAGAACTTCCTAAGAAAAAATCCCCAGGGCCTGATGGATTCACCAGTGAATTCTATTGAACATTCAGAGAACAGTTAATCCCAATACAATACAAACTATTTGACATAATAAGCAAAGTGGGAGCTCTACCAAACTCCTTTTATGACACAAACATTGTACTGATTCCAAAACCAGGCAGGTCAAAAACAGAGAAAGAAAACTATAGACCAATTTCCCTAATGAATATAGATGCAAAAATCTTAAATAAGATACTAGCAAAAAGACTCCAGCAAGTGATCAGAAGGGTCATCCACCATGATCAAGTAGGATTTATATCAGGGATGCAGGGCTGGTTCAATATTAGGAAAACCATCCACATAATTGACCACATCAACAAGCAAACCAAGAAGAATCATATGATTATCTCAATAGAGGCAGAAAAAGCCTTTGATAAAATACAACACCCATTCCTATTAAAAACACTAGAAAGCATAGGAATAGAAGGGTCATTCCTAAAAATAATAAACAGTATATATCTCAAACCATCAGCTAATATCATCTGCAATGGGGATAAACTAGATGCATTCCCAATAAGATCAGGAGTGAAACAAGGATGCCCATTATCACCTCTACTATTTGATATTGTACTAGAAACACTAGCAGTAGCAATTAGAGAAGAAAAAGAAATTGAAGGCTTCAAAATAGGCCAGGAGGAGACCCAAGTTATAACTCTTTGCCGATGACATGATGGTCTACTTAATGAATCCTAGAGATTCAACCAAAAAGCTAATTGAAATAATCAACAACTTTAGCAAAGTTTCAGGATATAAAATAAACCCACAGAAGTCATCAGCATTTCTATATATATCTCCAACACAGATGAGCAGCAAAAACTAGAAAGAGAAATCCCATTCAAAATCACCTTAGATAAAATAAAATACCTAGGAATCTATCTCCCAAGACAAACACAGGAACTATATGAACACAACTACAAAACACTCCCCACACAACTAAAACTAGACTTGAGCAAATGGAAAAACATTAACTGCTCATGGATAGGACGAGCCAATATAATAAAAATGACCATCCTACCCAAACGTATTCATCTATTTAGTGCCATACCCATTGAACTACCAAAATACTTCTTCACTGATTTAGAAAAAACCATAACAAAGTTCATTTGGAATAAGAAAAGATCAAGGATATCCAGAGAAATAATGGAAAAAAAAACACAAACGATGGGGGCCTTGCAGTCCCAGACCTTAAACTATATTGCAAAGCAGCAGTCATCAAAACAATTTGGTACTGGATAAGAGACAGAAAGGTGGATCAGTGGAATAGACGTGGGGCAAGAGACCTCAGCAAGACAGTATACGATAAACCCAAAGATCCCAGCTTTTGGGACAAAAATCCACTATTCGATAAAAACTACTGGGAAAATTGGAAGACAGTATGGGAGAGATTAGGAATTGACCAACACCTCACACCCTACACCAAGATAAATTCAAAATGGGTGAGTGACTTAAACATAAAGAAGGAAACCATAAGTAAATTGGGTAAACACAGAATAGTATACATGTCAGACCTTTGGGAGGGGAAAGACTTTAAAACCAAGCAAGACATAGATTCACAAAATGTAAAATAAATAATTTCGACTACATCAAATTAAAAAGCTTTTGTACAAACAAAACCAATGTAACTAAAATCAGAAGGGAAACAACAAATTGGGAAAAAATCTTCATAGAAACCTCTGACAAAGGTTTAATTACTCAAATTTATAAAGAGCTAAATCTAATGTACAAAAATCCAAGCCATTCTCCAATTTATAAGTGGGCAAGGGATATGGACAGGCAATTTTCAGATAAAGAAATCAAAAGTATTAATAAGCACATGAAGAAGTGTTCTAAATCTCTTATAGTCAGAGAGATGCAAATAAAAACAATTCTGAGGTATCACCTCACACCTAGCAGATTGGCTAACATGATAGCAAAGGAAAATAATGAATGCTGGAGGGGATGTGGCAAAGTAGGGACATTAATTCATTGCTGGTGGAGTTGTGAACTGATCCAACCATTCTGGAGGGCAATTTGGAACTATGCCAAAAGGACGATAAAAGAATGTCTACCCTTTGACTCAGCCATAGCACTGCTGGTTTTGTACCCCAAAGAGATAATGGACAAAAAGACTTGTACAAAAATATTTATAGCTGCGCTCTTTGTGGTGGCCAAAAATTGGAAAACGAGGGGATGTCCTTCAATTGGGGAATGGCTGAACAAATTGTGGTATATGTTGGTGATGGAATATTATTGTGCTAAAAGGAATAATAAAGTGGAGGAATTCCATGGAGACTGGAACGACCTCCAGGAAGTGATGCAGAGTGAGAGGAGCAGAACCAGGAGAATATTGTACACAGAGACTAATACACTGTGGTATAATTGCACATAATGGACTTCTCCATTAGTAGAGGTGTAATGTCCCTGAACAATCTGCAAGGATCTAGGAGAAAAAACACTATTCATGAGCAGAGGACAAACTGTGGGGGTAGAAACACCGAGGAAATGCAACTGCCGGACTACAGGGGTTGAGGGGACATGACAGAGGAGAGACTCTAAATGAACACTCTAATGCAAATACTAACAACATGACAATGGGTTCAAATCAAGAACACATGTGATACCCAGTGGAATCATGCGTCAGCTATGGGGGATGGGGGGAAGGAAAAGAAAATGATCTTTGTCTTTAATGAATAATGCTTGGAAATTATTAATCTAAATATTATTTAAAAAATGACTAATACCAATACAAAACTCAAAATATTCCTGAATGTTTAACAAATGAACTATACAAGGACCAGAGCATTAACAGAGACTATATTGCACACAAACACTCAGATATTACTGACCTATATCACCACAAATACAATATTTTAAGATGTTACCATGATGAATACATATAACCTCCAAACAACAGAAAATTATAGGGGTTAAAATTAGGAACTTGACAAAGAGAGGAGAGCTGTTTAACAAATTTTTGTTTTAATTGACAAAAAAATAGTAAAGATGAAAAGATAGGAGAGAGTTATTGAACTATCTACCCTAGTACTACCTAAAACTTACCTAAATCTTCTTATATCAATCTATAAAATACCTAAAAACTATTCTTTGAGAGAGTCTCACTAATAACTCTTTAACCTAGCTAACCAGAACAAACCATATATATATATTCTAATTAACTCACTAAACAATGGACAGCTACTAACCCACACTCTCTCTTTCAATCAGATTTTACAGCAGCCAATTGTCACCAGCAACTTCCAGCAGCACCCTGCACTCAGAAAACCTTAGAGTGAAAGGCCCTCTCATACTTCCTGCTTGCCTTTCTCTCACTGTTCAACTGTCATTCTTTCATCACTTCCTCTCTGAGAACAGTTTCTATTCCCTTTAACTGTGGGTTGGTCTCCATGGTAAAAGAACCTCTTATTTTTGGGCCTGGCTCTCTGTTCACTGAACCAGACAGCTCTTTCCCCAGTTAAATTAGAGCAAGGGATTAGAATTCCCTTTTACAGAATTAAACACTCTCAAAATGTAGATACACAACACAATATTATATGGAAGTTATATGTGATACATATCATCATCCTCATTTTGCCTGATACTGAAATTGCCCTGAAGACATTTTCAGTGAACTTAAGGATGAGTTTACATTTCAACTCTTTTTTTTTTTAAACTCTTACCTTCCATCTTGGAGTCAATATTTTATAGTGGTTCCCAGGCAGAAGAGTGGTAAGAGCTAGGCAATGGGGGTCAAGTAACTTGCCCAGGGTCACACAGCTAGGAAGTGGCTGAGGCAGATTTGAACCTAGGACCTCCCATCTCTAGGACTGGCTCTCAATCCACTGAGCCACCCAGCTGCCCCGTCAACTCTTTTAATGAACTATAAGAAGAAACCATTTTATTTAAGTGAACAATAATGCAATGATCACTAAACACATCATAGTTTAGTGTCAAATCAAAGACAATTTCTATGTGAACCCCAAAGAATATGAACTGATAAGAAAAATAATTTTAAAAATAACAATTCAAGAGCTCTCTGATCTTGTCAGTGAAGATTGTGCCCCTCTGTAGTAATTTCTTTTTGCTTCAGTTTCTTCATTTATAAAATAGATATGATAATAGCATCAACTTTTCAATGTCTTTATAAGGATCTAATAAGTAAATGTAAAATTTTTATTGAATGTCTGCCACATAGTATTACATAAATGTAAATGTTAATTAACTTTAACTTTTTAGAAACTGTTTGATCCTATACCACTTACCTCCTTCTTTCCCTAAGTGTTATTGAAATAATTTATCCCTTGTACTTGGTACTTCTTATAGATCTGTACTGAGATTGAATTGATGACCAATGAATATATATACATATGTAGATATAGATATAGATATAATTTTACAATCCATACAATAATAAGACAATTATAGTGTGCCATAATTTTTCAAAGTAATTAATATTCATTTTCTTAGTCAAGTTCCTATTAAGCTGGGGCTATAAGTATATTTGTTCTAACAATAATGAAGTAGCAATATTTTGAAGTGAATGCAAAGCTATATAGATCATAATCAGTTAAGGAAATTGCATTTAATACATGTATATAAGGTGAGTAAACTTTCCTAAATACAATTTTTTCGTGTGTTTGATTTGCAGATGGGGGATCTCAATCCAGATTACCCAAATAATCATCCCTCCCAATCAGTTCCTGTGAATCATTAACCACAATAAAATATAAGGACTGATATCTGGGATCTCAGTTAGGGCATGCATCCCACTACACAGTTGTAACTACCATTTATGCTTGCTTATGAGACTATAAGGCTGGGGAATCCATATTTTTTTAGGTTTCTGAGTTACAAACTGCATAATTTGCAATCTTTTGAATGTATAAATTCCTCACTGGTACCTCATCTATGATATTCTCAAAATAAATAAGATAGTCTATACCAGGCATGTGAGGACAGTATGGGGAAAGGAATAAAGACTGTAGAAATCAGGATAACAACAAGAGATGTTGATGAATGCAGTTGGGTTGGAATATCAAGGATAGGATAATAGTGTGAGATATAGTTAGACTAGAAAACTGAGGGCCTTGAAGGAAAGGTTAAGAATTTGTATTTTATTCACTAATAAATGGGGTAACATTAGGAGAATAGAGACTGATATTAAAATTGTGCATTAGAAATATTAGTCAAGTATTTACTGGTAAAAAAAAAAGATGAATTGGAAAAGGTATAGATTAGAGGACGAAAGAAGATAAATAGTTTTTACTATAATTCAAGTGAGAGGAAATTGCCTAGATTATCTTTAATCAATTTACACTTGATCAAGTATTTATGCTAATATTGGAGAAAAATGAAGAAATGGCATGAAGGAACCAACTTGAAAATCACAGCATGAAGGTCTATGAATATTCAATGTTATGAGTAAAATGAGGAAGAAGAAACCACTTACATATATTCAATAGGGCATAGATAGTTTAAGGGAGTGAGCAAATATACATTATTCTATGAAAGATTCAAAACCTATGTTAACTATATTTAGGTCAATCATGCAAAGAGCAATGAATTTGAAGTTGGGTGCACTTGGATTCCAGGCCTAACTGTCATTTAACTACTTGTGTGCTGTTAGGTGAATCAATTAAAATTTTAGGATCTAAGGTACTTCATTTAAAAAATATAAGTTTTGAACTAATTGAAAATAATTTCCCTTCTAATTCTAAATCTATGGAGCTATGACAAGGTGACTATTTTCAGAAGTAGGCATAGTTTTAGAAGGAAAGTCATTCTAGACACGGGATTGCATGAGCAAAGAAACTGTGGTAAAGAGGGCAAGCTAACAAGAGAAAAATCACCTACTTATGAAATCAAACATTTCCTATTTCAAATGGGGCTGTTACTGAACAGGATCAGAGACTCCTTAAGGTGTATCCAACAGAGCATTAATGTTGAAATTCACTTTTAACTATTCCAAACCTATATACTTTGGCCACTTACTGAAAATAAGTTACTTAGCTTACTAAAGGGTTGAATCATCAAATCAATGGTTACTACAGGTGGAAGGAGCCTTTGGTAACTTATCTATCAGTGCTTTCATTTTATAGATAAGGAAACTGAATCTCAGGTCAATTATTTATGTGATTTTGCTTTATCAAAGAAAGTACAAAAATTATTCTTTTTTTCTTCCTAAAGAAGATAATTGTGTTCAAGTTAGCACTGTGAGGCCTTGTATATGAGATAAAGATGGGACTGGTTTGCAAATAACAAAAGATAATGGGGTTCTTTCTGAAATTTTTGCTTGGGGTCTGAATTTTTTAATCATATTTTTATGGTCCACAGTTGTGCAAAACACCAGCTACTAATGTAAGAATTGGCTCTCTAATCTACACTTCAGATAAAGATATGATTCCAACCTCTCCAAATAACTGATTTCATTTATTCAGCTCATTTAACTCCCAGTGTGCCCAGAGCATTGTGCTAGGAATTATAGAGTATACACAAGTATAAAGCAGTATCTTTGACCTAAAGGTACTCATGCTCTGCTTTAAAAATTCAGCTATATATGAGCAAGAAACACTGAACTAAGAGTATAAAGATAATATATATTTAAATGGCCAAATGACTGAACTTTGACTCAGAAGGGTGAAGTTAATGTACTCAGACACATAGGTAGGAAGTATTGTAGATAATATCCTAATACAAATTTTCTGACTTTTGTCTAAGTCTATCATGATTCTTCCTCTGATTTGTGTTCAAAGACTAGTTTATTGTCTTTCCTGATGATCCTATCTACCACTATCCATCATAAAACAAAATATTAATTTTCTGATATAGATAATGAGTGCTATATGAATACAAGGAATGAAGAAACATGGGGTATAACAAGGAGAATATAGTCATGGAACCTATGTGACAAAGATGAGATTTTATTTTTCAAATAAATGATGAGGAAACTTTGAATGTATAGCATTGGGTCTAGAGTCAAGAAGATGAATTCTAATGCACTCTCAAGCACTTATGAACTGTGTGATACTGGGCAAACAAGTCTCTTAACCTATGTTTTCCTCACCTTCCTTATCTATAAAATGACTCTAATAAGAGAACCTACCTGAAACAGTTGGTAGTGATGGGGATAAAATTAGATATTTGTAAAATGTTTTGTAAATATTAAAGTGCTGTATAGATGCGAAGTATAATGTTCATTGTCATTATAATCATTATTATTTTTTAAAGTCCTTAGAATTCATCTAAGGTAAACCTCTCTTTTTTTTTAGTTTCAAATATGAACTGGATCTAGTAGATGAAAAAGACATATAGAAAGAAATATGTGACAACATTTCTAGGAGGGAATATAATACAATCAAATATCCAAATAAGTTATAAATTATCATAGTATTTTCAGGTATGATGGGAATAATTGTAGAGCTGCATTTGGATACTTTATAATTGGAAATAGTAGATCAGGTTGGAAAGAGAGTCTGGACATTGAAAGACAACAGACCATGATCAATGATGTTACCAATTTTAACTTTAGAAGGCTAATGGTGTAATATGTTTTCCTTAGAAGAAAAGTGGTGGACAAGAAGGGGAAAAGATGCATATATTGTCAGATGTGATTAGTGTTGATTTGTTTCATTTAAAGGTACTTGGTTATAGGGAATATGGTGATAGGATGGAGAGTAGTTGGGAAGTAAGAACACTTTTGAATCAATAAAACAATTTTAAAGGTAAGTTGGAGTCAAACTATTATGATCTATGAATGACAGATAGAGTGGGGAATTTAGAAATTACTCTGTACACAATGGGAAGTCACTGCCTATTTTTGAACAGGGAAATAATATAAAACAAAGAGAACCTTAGGGAGTTTTATCCAATAAATTGGATTGGAGGTTAGAAAGATTAAATGGATGAAAATGATTTATATTTATGAAGGTATTAAAACAACTAGGCATGAAGTGATGGGAACTTGGTATATATGGCAGGAATTGAAAGTAAGTCTAAATCAAAGATATAATTATAGTAAATATCAAATTGGAAGGAAATACTGGATACAGAAAACGAGTTATAAAATTGACTACTATGAATAGCTAAGTGATCTAGAATAAGTTACTTCCTTCTATATGCCTCAGTTTACATATTTGTAAATAAATAATTTGGATTATATTTAATGCTTTCAGCTATCATATTCTGGGATTCTATAGTTTTCTGTTTGCTTACTGTATAAAGAGATGGATGAATTGAAAGTGATTCCCTAGATTCCAAGTATGGGTGACTAAAGGGAAGTCCATACCATTAATGCCTAGACAAATTAGAAAGCACTTTGTCAATAACTCTTGCAAAGTGATCAGGGATTAGTTTAGAACTCATTGTCCAAGGTAGCCTGAAATGGATCTTGATGAATTAAGAAAAAACTGCTCTATATATTTCAAAGGTAAACAAAGAGAAAATGGAGAAACAATTGAAATATTTAACAGATAAGATTGCTAAACTGGGAAAAGGGCATGATACTCAACCATGGCACTTGCCCTTCTCCAAAAATCTAACTATCGATACATTACCTGCCAAATCTGTGATAATAAGGACCACAGAATGATGGAGTATAGAAATTTATTCAAGGCAACCAGAAATAACTTGCAGTTTAATAACAACTACAGAAATAATAATATTTATAATAATAACTATAATAATAATAATAGAAACCACAACTTTAGGAATGATAACTATAGGAATAGAAATTGGGAAAATGATAACTCAAACCAAATGACTCCACAACAATATAACTTAAGTGGAGTTTGTGCAAAAAATACTCAGGGTGCTAATGCACCTCAGGGGGGTTCCAAGGCGTTTCCCAAGTACTATGAAGGTGTCGAGGAGGGGGGAACCAGGGCACAGAAATCAGAGGATATAACCTTTGATTTTCCATACCCTGATGTATTACTACCCATTGTCCCTATCCACTGCCCCCCTATACTGATGACCCCATGTTACCTTAAAGGTGGGTAACACCTATTATGATTATCTTCTAGATACTGGAGCTTCCAGATCTGTATTAAAGAGTAAACCTGATTTATGTTGCTGTTACATTGGGCCAGAGAATGTAATGGGAGTATCAGGGATACTCCAAAGAGTTAAAAAGCTTTCCCCTAGGATGATTTCTGTAGCACCCCTAGAAGTATAATATTCTTTCCTCTTGATGCCTGACTCCCCTTTAAATTTGCTGGGGAGGGACCTTTTATGCAAACTCAGAGCCACAATAACTTACTACCCAGATGGTTCCTTATCATTGGAAGTATCTGAGGAACCTTTAAGTTTACTCCCTACCCTTCTCTCAGAGAGCCAGGAGGGGGAAAAGCATCCAACCTTTGCAATACCTGCAGATATACCAGAGTCTCTTTGGGGCACATCTTCTTCAGATGTAGGCTTACTTAAGTCAACTATTCCTGTGCAGATAAAAGCTAAATCTAGCCTACCTCTTTCCATTCCTCAGTACCCTTCCACAAAGGAGGCAATAGAGGACATTACCCCGGTAATAAACTCGTTAATCAATCAGGGCATCATAACTTCCTATAAATCTGAATATAATTCACCCATGCTGACCATTAAAAAACCAAAAATAGGGCCCGATGGCAAGCACCTCTATAGATTCATATAGGATTTAAGGGCTGTGAACAATCACATTATAAAAAGACACTCTAGACTTCCTGTTAAGATGGCGGCTTAGAGAAAGCTAAAGTTCAGATCTCAGGAAAACCCTTCCCGACCGATCTCAAACTATAAGCTCCTAAGGCGCCAAAATTCAAAACGATCAACAGCACAGACCCTGGGAACCCTCCTCCTGGACCTGGACCTGGATCAAAAGGTATGGCCCCACTCAAAAGCCAGAACCCGAAATCACTTGGACCTAAGGGGTAGGAGCGCAGAGTCCAAGGCTCCAGGAAGCAGCAGTCCGGCCCAGCTCACAGAGTAGGGTCCTCGGAACAACAACCCTCAGGGCCTTCTATCCGAGTCCCAGTGAAAATCACTGCCCTCGGAGCACCCCCGGCAGAGAGCAGGGTTGAAACAACAGCAACCCTCAGGGCGGGCAAGACAGCCTCACAGGCTGGATCCTGCTATCCAAGTCTCAGTGAAAGTCCCTGCCCTCGGAGCTCCAGGAAGCCGCAGCCCATCCCCCCCCCCCCCCCCCCCCCGCAGGCCGACGAAACAGCCTCATGGCCAGCTATTCTGAAGGCAACTTCCGGAAAGTAACCCGACGCAGAGAGCCAGGGGAGAGTATGGCCTCGTGGTCCAACCCTTCCATTCCAGTTCCAGTGAGGCATATTCAGTTTAACCCAGGGAAAGCTCATAGAACCGACAATCTGCCCATGACTAAAGCCTCTGAACACCAGACAGAGATAAGAAAAGCTAATCCTCCACATTCAGAGATGGAAAACTCCACAGAAGCACAAAAGCCCCAAAATACCAAGAAAAATAAGAAGAAAGGGGTGACTTTGGACACATTCTATGGAGCCAAAATACAAAATACAGAGCAGATAGAAGATGATATACAAGAAAATGCTCAGAAACCTTCCAAAGGAAATGGAAACTCTCCACAAACCTATGAAGAATTTGAATCAGAAATGACCAAAAAGATGGAAGCCTTCTGGGAGGAAAAGTGGGAAATAATGCAAAAGAAATTCACGCATCTACAAAACCGGTATGATGAAACTGAAAAGGAAAACCAGGCTTTAAAGGCCAGAATCAGGCAGCTGGAAGACAACGATCATGTAAAAGAGCAAGAATTAATAAAGCAAAGCCAAAATACCAAGAAATTAGAAGAGAACATAAAATATCTCACCGACAAGATGACAGATCTGGAAAATAGAGGGAGAAGAGATAATTTAAGAATAATTGGACTCCCAGAAAAGCCAGAAATAAACACCAAACTGGACATGGTGATACAAGATATAATCAAAGAAAATTGCCCAGAGATTCTAGAACAAGGGGGCAATACAGCCACTGACAGAGCTCACAGAACACTCTCTACACTAAATCCCCAAAAGACAACTCCCAGGAATGTAATTGCCAAATTCCAAAGCTACCAAACAAAAAAAAATTCTACAGGAAGCCAGAAAAAGAAAATTTAGATATAAAGGAATGCCAATCAGGGTCACACAAGACCTTGCAAGTTCAACTCTGAATGATCGTAAGGCATGGAACATGATCGTCAGAAAGGCAAGAGAGCTGGGTCTCCAACCAAGAATCAGCTACCCAGCAAAACTGACTATATACTTCCAAGGGAAAGTATGGGCATTCAACAAAATAGAAGACTTCCAACTTTTTGCAAAGAAAAGACCAGAGCTCTGTGGAAAGTTTGATACCGAAAATCAAAGAGCAAGGAATACCTGAAAAGGTAAATATTAAGGAAAGGGGAAAAATGTTATCTTCTTCTTTTACTCAAACTCTCTTCTATAAGGACTACATTTATATCAATCTATGTATATTAATATGTGGGGAAAATGTAATGTATGAATAGGGGGTAAAGAAAGACCAAATAGAATAATCGTTCTCACACAAAGATTCACATGGGAAGGGGAGGGGAAGAAAACTCCTATAAGAAGGAGAGGAAGAGGGGGGGTACTTAAACCTCAATCTCAGGGAAATCAACTCTGAGAGGGAAAAACATCCAGATCCATTGGGATCTTGAATTCTATCTTACACAACAAGGGTAGGGAGAAGGGAAAACCAAGGGGGGGAGGGGGAGAGGGAGAACAAAAAGAGAGGGGGGAGGGGGAGGGAACAAAAAGGGAGGGACTAAAAAGGGAAAAATCAAGGGAGGGGACAAGGGGGACTGATTCAAAGTAAATCACTGGACTAAAAGGTAGAGCCGAAGAAGAAAAGGTTAGAATTAGGGAAGGCTATCAAAATGCCAGGGAGTCCACAAATGACAATCATAACTTTGAATGTGAATGGGATGAACTCACCCATAAAACATAGATGAATAGCAGAATGGATTAGAATCCAAAACCCTACCATATGTTGTCTTCAAGAAACACACATGAGGCGGGTTGACACCCACAAGGTCAGAATTAAAGGATGGAGTAAGACCTTCTGGGCCTCAACTGATAGAAAGAAGGCAGGAGTGGTAATCATGATATCTGATAAAGCCAATGCAAAAATAGACCTGATCAAAAGGGATAGGGAAGGTAATTATATTTTGTTAAAAGGGACTTTAGACAATGAGGAAACATCATTAATCAACATGTATGCACCAAATAATATAGCACCCAAATTTCTAATGGAGAAACTAGGAGAATTGAAGGAAGAAATAGACAATAAAACCATACTAGTGGGAGACTTAAACCAACCATTATCAAATTTAGATAAATCAAATCAAAAAATAAATAAGAAAGAGGTAAAAGAAGTGAATCAAATCTTAGAAAAATTAGAATTAATAGACATATGGAGAAAAATAAATAGGGATAAAAAGGAATACACCTTCGTCTCAGCACCACATGGCACATTCACAAAAATTGACCATACATTAGGTCACAGAAACATAGCACACAAATGCAGAAAAGCAGAAATAATGAATGCAGCCTTCTCAGATTACAAGCAATGAAAATAATGATTAGTAATGGTACATGGAAAAACAAATCTAAAACCAATTGGAAATTAAACAATATGATACTCCAAAACCATTTAGTTAAACCAGAAATCATAGAAACAATTAATAATTTCATCGAGGAAAACGACAATGGTGAAACATCCTTTCAAATCTTTTGGGATGCAGCCAAAGCGGTAATCAGAGGTAAATTCATATCCCTGAATGCTTATATTAACAAACAAAAGAGAGCAGAGATCAATCAATTGGAAATGCAAATGAAAAAACTCGAAAGCAATCAAATTAAAACCCCCCAGCAGAAAACCAAACTAGAAATCCTAAAAATTAAGGGAGAAAATAATAAAATCGAAAGTGATAGAACTATTGATTTAATAAATAAGACAAGAAGCTGGTACTTTGAAAAAACCAACAAAATAGACAAAGTACTGGTCAATCTAATTAAAAAAAGGAAGAAAGAAAAGCAAATTCACAGCATTAAAGATGAAAAGGGGGACAGCACCTCCGATGAAGATGAAATTAAGGCAATCATTAGAAATTACTTTGCCCAATTATATGGCAATAAATACACCAATTTAGGAGAAATGGATGAATATATACAAAAATACAAACTGCCTAGACTAACAGAAGAGGAAATAGAATTCATAAATAATCCCATATCAGAAATTGAAATCCAACAAGCCATCAAAGAACTTCCTAAGAAAAAATCCCCAGGGCCTGATGGATTCACCTGTGAATTCTATCAAACATTCAGAGAACAATTAATCCCAATACTATACAAACTATTTGACATAATAAGGAAAGAGGGAGTTCTACCAAACTCCTTTTACGACACAAACATGGTACTGATTCCAAAACCAGGCAGGTCAAAAACAGAGAAAGAAAACTATAGACCAATCTCCCTAATGAATATAGATGCAAAAATATTAAATAGGATACTAGCAAAAAGACTCCAGCAAGTGATCAGAAGGATCATTCACCATGATCAAGTAGGATTCATACCAGGGATGCAGGGCTGGTTCAACATTAGGAAAACCATCCACATAATTGACCACATCAACAAGCAAACTAGCAAGAACCACATGATTATCTCAATAGATGCAGAAAAAGCCTTTGATAAAATACAACACCCATTCCTATTAAAAACAATAGAAAGCATAGGAATAGAAGGGTCATTCCTAAAAATAATAAACAGTATATATCTAAAACCAACAGCTAATATCATCTGCAATGGGGATAAACTAGATGCATTCCCAATAAGATCAGGAGTGAAACAAGGATGCCCATTATCACCTCTACTATTTGACATTGTACTAGAAACACTAGCAGTAGCAATTAGAGAAGATAAAGGAATTGAAGGCATCAAAATAGGCAAGGAGGAGACCAAGTTATCACTCTTTGCGGATGACATGATGGTCTACTTAAAGAATCCTAGAGATTCAACCAAAAAGCTAATTGAAATAATCAACAACTTTAGCAAAGATGCAGGATACAAAATAAACCCACATAAATCATCAGCTTTTCTATATATCTCCAACACAGCTCAGAAGCAAGAACTAGAAAGAGAAATCCCATTCAAAATCACCTTAGACAAAATAAAATACCTAGGAATCTACCTCCCGAGACAAACACAGGAACTATATGAACACAACTACAAAACACTCGCCACACAACTAAAACTAGACTTGAGCAAATGGAAAAAACATTAACTGCTAATGGATAGGACGAGCCAATATAATAAAAATGACCATCCTACCCAAACTTATTTATCTATTTAGTGCCATACCCATTGAACTACCAAAATACTTCTTCACTGATTTAGAAAAAAACATAACAAAGTTCATTTGGAAGAACAAAAGATCAAGGATATCCATGGAAATCATGAAAAAAAAAAACACAGAAGATGGGGGCCTTGCAGTCCCTGACCTAAAACTGTATTACAAAGCAGCAGTCATCAAAACAATTTGGTACTGGCTAGGATACAGAACGGAAGATCAGTGGAATAGACTGGGGGAAAGCGACCTCAGCAAGACAGTATACGATAAACCCAAAGATCCCAGCTTTTGGGACAAAAATCCACTATTTGATAAAAACTGTTGGGAAAATTGGAAAACAGTGTGGGAGAGACTAGGAATAGATCAACACCTCACACCCTACACCAAGATAAATTCAAAATGGGTGAGTGACTTAAACATAAAGAAGGAAACCATAAGTAAATTGGGTAAACACAGAATAGTATACATGTCAGACCTTTGGGAGGGGAAAGGCTTTAAAACCAAGCAAGATATAGAAAGAATCACAAAATGTAAAATAAATAATTTTGACTACATCAAACTAAAAAGCTTTTGTACAAACAAAACCAATGTAACTAAAATCAGAAGGGAAACAACAAATTGGGAAAAAAATCTTCATAGAAACCTCTGACAAAGGTTTAATTACTCATATTTATAATGAGCTAAATCAATTGTACAAAAAATCAAGCCATTCTCCAATTTATAAGTGGGCAAGGGACATGGATAGGCAGTTTTCAGATAAAGAAATCAAAACTATTAACAGGCACATGAAGAAGTGTTCTAAATCTCTTATAATCAGAGAGATGCAAATCAAAACAACTCTGAGGTATCACCTCACACCTAGCAGATTGGCTAACATAACAGCAAAGGAAAGTAATGAATGCTGGAGGGGATGTGGCAAAGTAGGGGACATTAATTCATTGCTGGTGGAGTTGTGAACTGATCCAACCATTCTGGAGGGCAATTTGGAACTATGCCCAAAGGGCGACAAAAGAATATCTACCCTTTGACACAGCCATAGCACTGCTGGGTCTGTACCCCAAAGTGATAATGGACAAAAAGACTTGTACAAAATTATTCATAGCTGCGCTCTTTGTGGTGGCCAAAAACTGGAAAACGAGGGGATGTCCATCAATTGGGGAATGGCTGAACAAACTGTGGTATATGTTGGTGATGGAATACTATTGTGCTAAAAGGAATAATAAAGTGGAGGAGTTCCATGGAAACTGGAACAACCTCCATGAAGTGATGCAGAGCGAGAGGAGCAGAACCAGGAGAACATTGTACACAGAGACTAATACACTGTGGTATAATTGAACATAATGGACTTCTCCATTAGTGGCGGTGTAATGTCCCTGAACAACTTGCAGGGATCCAGGAGAAAAAAACACCATTCATAAGCAAAGGATAAACTATGGGTGTGGAAACACCGAAGAAAAGCAACTGCCTGAATACAGAGGTTGAGGGGACATGACAGAGGAGAGACTCTAAGTGAACACTCTAATGCAAATACTATCAACAAAGCAATGGGTTCAAATCAAGAAAACATCTAATGCCCAGTGGACTTACACGCCGGCTATGGGGGGTGGGGGGAGGAAAAGAAAATGATCTATGTCTTTAACGAATAATGCTTGGAAATGATCAAATAAAATATATTAAAAAAAATAAAAAAATAAAAAGACACTCTATAGTTTCCAACATGAATACAATCATTTGTTCTATTCTTAGAACAGCTACATACTTTATAATAGTAGGCTTTTGCTCAGCCTTCTTTTCCATACACATTCATGAGGATTCCAAGCATATCTTTGCTTTCACCTAGATGAGCTCTCAGAATACATGGAGTCATCTGCCCCAGGGTTACATGGAAAGCATGAATTTATTCACACAAATTTTGAGCCAAGACACAGAAAATATAAAATTTTAAAACAGTAAATAAATCAAACATGTAGATGATCTACTCTTGGCTTCAACAGATACAGAAGCATGCCAGGAAGATAGTAAACACCTTCTTTTGGAACTACACAAAAGAGGGCATATGATCTCAAAGAGGATAGTTCATTGGTATCTCCCCAAAGTAGAATATTTGGGGTTCATCCTGACTGTGGGTACCCATTCTATTTCTCCCAAACAAATTGAAAATATTCAAAAATTAAGCACTCCTACCACTAAGAAACAGTTGAGAACAATTTTAGGAGCAACATGGTTTTGTAGACAATGAATTCCTTGTCATGGGTAAATTACACTTATAGCACTAACAAGGGATTCTATCTCTGAACCCCTCAAATTAGAGCCAGAACACTTTTCAGCTCTGTCAGATCTAAAACAGGCTATCCTGTCTGCACCTGCTCTAGGCATCCCAGATTATAACAAACCATTTACTTTGTATGTACATGAGCAAAGACGGGTAGCTTCATGTGTTTTAACTCAGACTTTTGGACCTTCTCAGGATCCAATTGCTTATTATTTGGCCCAACCGAACCCATTAGCTTCAGGAGCAACACCATGGCTTAGAGGTGTAGCTGCTACAGCCTTACTAGTAACAAAAACTCTTGATCTAGTATTGGGATGCCCATTAACAATTATGTGCCCACATGAGGTAGAAGCATTTTATGGTAAGGCAAAGAACAGGCTTTTTCTTATCAGTGAATCACAAGGTATGAAATAACCCTGTTAAACAATGAAAATATTACTCTAAAACACTGTGCAACCTTTAACCCTGCCACCTTGCTTCCAAATTTACCAACTACAGGAAAACCATTACACAGTTGTGAAACACTAGTGTCCATGGCAGATAAACCTCAAGACAATCTCTTGAACAGTCCCTTAGACAATGCAGATCTGATCTTATTTACTAATTGTTCTTCTTTCATGAGGGATTGCGTATGCTACACTGGAGCTGCTGTAGTCACAGACTTTGACACTGAGTGATCAGCTTCACTGTCCTCTAATATTAGTGCTCAAGGTTCAGAACTCATAGCCTGAAACATGCCTGTATAAATGCCAAGGATAAAAAGACAACAATTTATATGGATTCTAGATATGCTTTTGACATTTGTCACTTAGTCGGGATGCTATGGCTCCAGAGAGTCTTTTTTAACTCAGCTGGAAAATCTATAGATAATGAGGAAATTATTAATGAAGTTCTTTCTGCTTTACAGCTGCCTGAAATCCTAGCTGTAGTCCATTGTTCTGCCCATACAGGTAGCATTGACCCTGTCTCTAGGGGAAATGACCGAGCAGATACTACTGCAAAGCTAGCAGCCATAGAAGGACCTGAATTAATTTTTAACATTGACAACCACTGAGGACTTAAATTTATCACTTTCCTATAATGAAAAGGAAGTGAAAAATGGAAGCAAAAGTTCAAAGCAAAACAGATTACTGGAGTATGGATGTCATTTGAAGGAAAACCCCTGGTCTCTAGAAGTTTCTATCACCAAATTTGCCAATCTGCTCATAAACATAATGACTTTGGTACCCAGGGCATCATGGACTCTGTTAAAAGATTATGGATAGCCCCTGTTATAACTACTATAGCCTCTAAAATGTGCACAGCCTGTTCTACCTGCCAAGCATATAACCAACATGCCTTTTGTGGCAAAGCCTTTGGTGAGCATCCTCTGGCTTTCACACCTTTTGAGCACCTACATATAGATTTCATAACAATGCGAAAAGCTGGACATTATAAATTTTCTCTAGTCATAGTAGATCAACTGACCAGATGGCTGGAAGCATTTCCTACAGCCTAAGCCACAATGGCTTTTGTTGCTAAAGTGCTCTTAAAAGAGATTATTCCTCGCTTTGGCCTGCCAGCACATATTGATTGAGTAGAGGAAGTCATTTTACTGATACTGTCCTAAATCAGATATATTCTTGCTTGGGGATAACTCCAAAATTTCATACACCATATCATCCCCAGAGCTTGGGTCAAGTTGAAAGAATGAACAGAGAATTTAAAACTATGGGGGGGGGGGGCAGCTGGGTAGCTCAGTGGATTGAGAACCAGGCCTAGAGATGGGAGGTCCTAGGTTCAAATCTGGCCTCAGCCACTTCCTAGCTGTGTGACCATGAGCAAGTCAATTGACCCCCATTGCCTAGCCCTTACCACTCTTCTGCCTTGGAGCCAATACACAGTATTGACTCCAAGATGGAAGGTAAGGGTTTAAAAAAAACTATGAATGGAAAATTATGCACTGACAGGTTTAAAATGGCCTGAAATTCTCCCTCTGGCATTATTTTATCTTAGAAGCAGACCCAGAGGAGACCTACACATCTCACCATTTGAAATGCTTTTTGGATCTCACCTATCCACCTATACAGGCTAAGCCTTTCTTCCCTGCATATACGTCACTATTAAGGGGAGATACTACTATTGCTTCCTACATACAGGGATTACAGTACAAACTGCATAAACTCCATGAATCTGGAACTGCAGTACAAGCCGTACCACTAGACTTTATATTTCATGGCCTGAACCCAGGAGACAAGGTGTACATAAAGAATTTCCAGCCTACTGGAGCAACTCAGCCTTCGTGGTAAGGGCCATTCCAAATATTGTTAACTACTCCAACATCTATAAAGTTTGGAGAGAAGGACTCTTGGATTCATTGCTCACATGTAAAGAGAGCATCTTCTATTGAGACTGATTGACTGTATCCTATCAAGTGCATTGGAGATAATAATCCATAGACAAGTAGATACTGTTTTTGGGAACACATTGAATTCCTGAATTTTTCCCTTATTTTTATTATTGCTTTTCTTTTATTTTGATTAGAATATTTTTTTTCCTTTTTCTCATTTCTTGTACTTAAAGTACATACAATCAATTTTTTATTCTGCAGTAATATAAGTTTAATATGTATGGGTGTGTGTGTGTGCTATAATATCAATGCATACCCAAAAAACTTTAAACCGTGGGAACCTGCCATTTTTTGATAAATGTTATGGGATTGTGATTAATGTTTGTTTCTGATTCTAGGAAATGGGATTTAAAAAAAAAGGAGCTCAGACTTTATCTATACAGTGCCATAGAAGCACAGACTTAATCTGAATAGTGCCAGAAAGAGCACACAGGTCAAAAAGAAAGAAACCAATCCAGGTAGAATTGATGCACTTCTAAGATAATACGAAAGGAATTGAGCCTAGTGTGAGACTCGAGGTTGAGATGCTTGACATGTGTTAAGACATAGGACTTCCTTGTATCCACATTTTTTGTGAAAAACTTACAGACAAGTACCAAAGTTTGGCTATCATCCTCTCTCCCCTATCCCTGAGAATGAAGGTAGAATCAGACCAGGGAATGACATTTCCCTATCACATACAAAAATCTGGTCATTTTTCTCTCTTATAGTATGGCAACTTCTTGTAGTCTTGGCTGCAAATGGGTAAGTGAAATATTACTGCATTCTGTCCTAAAGAGTAGTGGAATGGAAATTACTTTAATTGTACCCTAATACAAGGGCCTGTTAAAAATTTACTGAACCCTAAAACAAGAGCCTATTATGAATTTATTCTTATTTACTCAAAATTTTACATACATAGATTTTGGTATTTTTATTCTGATTTTGAATTTTTTTTTCTTTTCTCCCAAAAAGTTAACTTTGTTCCATTTTTTCCCTTTATGTTTTTGGTTTTTCTTTTTTTTTTTAAATAATTGACTCATATACCCGTGTAACTCAACCATGCATCCTGAGTTGAACTGGGTGTTTCTTAACACCCATTTTGGGGGGGAGGAGGATTGTATTTAATAAAAATCCAAGATTTAAAAATTTTGTTTAAGAAAGATCTTCTAGGAAATAAGCTTGCTAATTCCTAAATCCAGAGACTGAACTGTTGCAGAAAAATGCCTGAAAACCTACACTACATCAAGAATATTGTGAATTTCAAAACTACTCCACCCTATTCAGACCATTCTTTAGAAGATCAGATTTTGCTATTTCCTGATCAATAACAATAGAGATACTTGGAATGACAAATTCAGGTCTTGGAAACTACAATCTACTACCCTACTCAGGGTAACAAGATTAGGAAGGGCTGCAACAAATCTCAAGATTTAATTATTTGAGAATATGACCTTCAGCAGACATGTGCAAAAAGGACAGACCTCTGGGTGGTCCTAGGTCAAGCTAGAGCCACCATTGGCACATGTGAGATGCAGGAAGTGAGGTAGAGAACAGCCTCTGCAGTTCTACTGACTTCCTGTGAGGAGGGCTAGAGGCAGTTGGAGGCTGGTGCTTGGAGTTGGAGGAGCCCATGGACTGTTTTTCTCCAGATTGGTCACATGAGTGATAAGGACTGATCTCTTTCCTTGCCTTGGCTTTCCAGGGCCTTAAAGCCTGCTTTGGCTCAACCTGAGCAGAGTGGGTACTTAAAACCTCTTTCCTTCTCTCCCTTTCCTTCTCTCTCTCTCTCTCTCTCTCTCTCTCTCTCTCTCTCTCTCTCTCTCTCTCTCTCTCTCTCTCTCTCTTTCTGCCTCTCATACCTTCTTCCTCCTGTTTGTAATTAAAACACCATAAAAAAAAGTTGGCAGCTGACTTGAGTATATCATTTAGGAATTACAGAGCTGAATTCCTTGGAGACCTTAAATTAATATATATCATTCTAGACTGATTATTTTATTTATTATTATTATTATATTATATAATATTATTATATAATATTATAATATTATCAGACTAGACTGATAAATTAATATATTATCAGTCAGTTTTAAAGACTGATATATATTATTATAATATCACAAGATCCAGAATGAACCTTGGTTGTGGTTGAACATTTATTTTGAATGTATACTCTTATGCCCAAAAGGGACTACTCCCTAAATGGTTTTTTGTCAATGGGCCCAGCAAACATTGGTTTTGCTGTCTTTCTCTCTTCTATTCTCCTCTTCTTTCTAACTATTGTAGTTTCCTCTTAGAAGGTAAAATTTTGTATGCACCTAGAGTTAGAATTTAGAGGTATAAGATGATTATGTTTAGTGATCGATTGGGGATACTAGTCCCCCAGCCATCATCAGGGGAAGTGTGAATTTTAGATTTTCTACACCCTGATTAGTCTTTAAAATCCTAGCAACCAGAAATGTATACATCTCTACTTAAGGAATAATTTTGGGGAGGATGGCCTATGACAGACATGTGCTAACAAGTGACAAATAAGAAAACAACTGACAAACCCCCTGGGGTGTCCCAAGTCAAGCTTAAGCTACCATTGGTACATGTGAGATGCAGGAAGTGATGTAAAAAGTGGTCTATATATTTCATGCCACTTCCTCTCTCTGGCCTCTCTCTCATGGAGATGTGGCTCTCTCTCTGGCTTGTGTGGCTCATGGAAGTGTGCTGAGCATCTTGGCAGTTTGAGGGTTGCAGCTTACTGGTGAGGTGACTGGAGAAATTCTGTAGCATGGGTTAGGTGAGGCATTTTCCTTGAGAGACCCGGGTGAGTGGTTAAGCTGATTCTTCCTTTCCTTTACCTCCTAAAGCACTATCCTCTTAGGAGCCCCTCATCTGAGAGTAGACCTCATGGCTGGAAGCTGAGCTATTTTAATCTTCTTGGAGGCCATGTGGCTGAGTACTCTGAACTTCCCTTGGCTTAGGCTAGGCCAGAGAAATCTTATCGCCCTCTCTCTCTCTCTCTCTCTCTCTCTCTCTCTCTCTCTCTCTCTCTCTCTCTCTCTCTCTCTCCTTAATTTCTTCTCTCTATTATAATTAAACCACCATAAAAATCCCAAACTCACTTTAGTATTTTATTGGGATTGAATAGTCACCAGTCAATAACCCCTAATTTTACCCCTTACAAAAGGGTCTATTTCCCCTCATTTATTTTATTGGGGGTGGGAGGAATAGAAGATTATGATGAGGCTTATTTTTTAACATGCTGTGTCTGGGTGACTTCTAATAGAAATCACCTGTATTCTGTTTCAGGTATGGAACAGAATGCATGATTCTCTTCTCTAATCACTGGTAAATTACTTAGTTTTCAAATTTATCCTAATGTATGCTAGCCCACATTCTGGTATTGCGTATATCTTTTATTTTGTGATATCTGTAATAATAAATTGTCCAAATTTATTTTAAACGTGTTTCTCTTCTTGATGTTACCACACCTCCTAATTTTAGTATGTGCAAATTTCATCAATGTTCTGAATGTTTCTATTTCCTGAATTTATTCCCTACCGAACACTTTCATATAACTAGACACGTTACCATTCATGATTAAATACTCCCTACAGCATTTCAGAGAGTTTTTTTAAATTGCTGTTAAAGTTTTTCATAGACCAGTCATTTAAAGCAAATTATTAAAGGGTATCTTCTATAAAAATGATCTGAGATGGTTTTCTTGAGTCCATGCAACTTATAAATTCTTCTTCAGTTATGTTAAAATTCTATAAATATAAAGAGAAGCAACTTTAAAAGGCACAATTTTTAATTTTGGAATCTGTCTCATTTCACATAGCTAAGAGAGTGCTACATTACTTTTTTCTTCACTTGTTTTGTCAATAGGTAAAAATATACATATACTAAGCACATATTATGTGCTTAGGAACTGTTGCTAAGCAAAGCAGATATCAAAGAAAGACAAAAATATGGTCTCTGATCTAATAAAAGTCTCATAATGGAAAAGGGCAATATATAAAACATCTATGTATGAATCTAATGTTTGTATGTGTATATCATCTATCCATCTATCTATCTACCTATCTATCTATCTATCTCAGGCCACAAACCCCTAGTCTTCCCAACTCTACCCACAAATCAACACTTTCCCTCTGAAATTAACTTGCACATACATAAACAAATATATTAAATGCAAGTGATGACCAGTGAAAAAGCACACATGATAATTCTTTCCTCATGCCTTAGATTTCAGAGGTTGGTGGCCTGGTACCACTTTAATGATTAGAGACTAAAATCCTGTTTTGTTTTGGGTTTGCTTTATTTACAGCAACATAAAATGTCTTAGTAGATGCTTCTCTTCTCTCCTCCCTTAGCATATATCTTCTAGCATCTATATTTTTCTAATACCAGTTCCTTTTTTGTAAGCATGTAGAACCATACAGTGAACTACAGAGGACCAAAAAAGAATCTTCAAAGTACTGATTACCTAGAATGGCATGACTTTATTCATTTATTTATTTATTTATTTCTGTTTATTATTTTTATTCCCACATCTTATTTTTTTTTTTGTTCTTAACCAGTGTTTATTCATGGCTGGAGTGAGGTATACTGGAAAGGACATGCAGTTTGACCCCACAAGGACCTATACCAACAATTTCACCAAGGAATATCCAGCAACACCTCCTTACAGCTTCCCAGACAGGCCCCTGACCAAGTTACCAGGAAAGGATCTACTGATGCTGGTGTCAAATAAGTTATTTAGGAAAAGAATGAGGCAAAGCAGAATATGGGGTAGGAACCACCTCCATCCCTGGACCCTGTAATGATAGTACCATTCGTTAACAGGTTGACTCTGCTGCTTCAACTGTTATAATCCTCAGCTAGGCCAAGGCAACTGGAGAGCCAAACTGAGTGAAACCAAGACCAAGAAACTGTTACCAAAAAAAAAAAAAAATCTCAAGAAATGAACTCATTTGAACTGGATTTGGGAAACAAATAATATCTTTGGTGGGTCAATGGCCTATGTGAAATGTTCTATAGTGTTCCCCCCAAAAAAAACACACGTGTGAAGTGAAAACCTCCAAGGAGAGTCCTTTATCAGAATGGCTGTCCCTAACTCCTGAGAAAGGGGCCCAGGGCTCCCTGGTAAGCCCATACAACTAAGCATCTTACAAACCTCAAAAATTGTGAATCCTAGCTTTGAAATAGAATACATTGAAACTTAAGTAAAAGGAAGGTTCAAATAATATATTTTGTAAAATTATTTCTAATCACAAATCCTACCCAGTTGTAGGGATGGGAGATAGAAATGAAGTACTCTAGAACTCTTCTTTCTCCTATAATTCTGCCAACAAATTCTTGCTGTCACACACGGCTGTGCCCCCAAGACATCTTGTGGCAGAACTGCTACAAGCCCAAGAATGGGAAAAGATTCTTCAGCTTAGGATCAAGTTGCCATAAAAAAAGGGGTCTTGAGCAGGGGTATGATAGGCACTGTCACTTGGCAGACTCTCCAAAGTCAGTTCCTAGACTGGGTTTGGAAGGAGATCAAGATAGGAGTCATCATATGGTGGAAGACTTGGTCCTGTTTATCAGAACAGCCACACTGTTCTTCCAAGATATGGAAGTCTTGACTATTGATTCTTTCTGGTTTGTTAATGGCCTGGATAGTTATAAGTCTCCTATAAACCAAGGTGTCTGCCCCTCCGAAGAACTTGTGAGTTCAAGATAGCTAGGTGGGGATCTTCAACTCTTTTGGCTGCCCAGCCAGGAGAAGAAGAGTGGACAGGGCCATGGGTGAGAGGCTTGGTGGATACACACAGTACAGGGTGACCACCATACTTTAATAGTATTATCATTACTGGCATTCAGCAACAACTCCTGTCACAGGGGGATAAAGGCCAGTGAGTTGACCACATCCTCATGCTGGAGTTTGGCCAAGAAGATGTCATAATGTCAGTTCCAGACAGAGCCATGTCAGTCTTCTGCACCACTGGCAACAAAATCCCTGTTGACATCAAGGAAGATGAAGAAGCACTCATTATTGGGGGTATAGGCACTGTAAACCTTAAAATTTCTTAGACTTACAAATGTTGGAAATTCCACCATTAGGAAATTTCATACTTGGAAAATTTCTTACTGATAGTCTATTGGAATGTGAACCCCATTTGGCATGGGAGGTTCCTCCTCCTCCCTTTTTAAGATTACTTTAGGACAGAAACCTTTTGCTGAACAATGGAAAGGGCTTTGATGTATGCTTAAGCATAGAACAGGAAGTTCTTTGAGTCATGATTGATTTTAGAATTGATACAATAGAGATACTTGGAATGACAGAACCAGGTCTTGGAAAATACATTTTCCACCCTACTCAGTCCTAACAGGATTTAGGAAGGGCTGCAGCATAGATCAAGATTTAATTATTTGAGAATATGACCTTCAACAGACATGTGCAAAGCCACAGACCTCTGGGAGGTCCTGGGTTAAGCTAGAGCCACCATTGGCACAGGGAAGACATGGACAGTGATTGGTAGATGTGAGAACTGAGGGGAGGGAACTTGGATGGTTTCCTTAAAGATAGGAGGGTCTGAGGACTGGGAGTTGGTTGGAGAGGTTTTTGCTCTGAGAGGTTGTGCTCTGAGAGGCTTGCTCTGAAGGAAGCTGGAGGTGGAGGCCCCTGAGACTGTTTCTCCATTTTGGTCACGTGAGTGATAGGGACTGATCTCTTTTCTTTGCCTCAGCTATCTAAGGGCTTGAGCCTTTTGGCCCAGCTAAACAGAAGGGGTATTTAAGCCCTATTCCCTTCTCTCCCCTTTCTCTCTCCCTCTCTCTCTCTATCTCTAATACCTTTCTTCCTCCTGTTTGTAATTAAACTCCATAAAAGATTGACTGCTGACTTGAGTTTTCATTTAGGAATTACATAGCTGAATTCCTTGGCGACCTTAAATTAATATATATCAGTGTTTTAAAGTGATTTCCTTGTCACAACACAGTGGGCTCTGAGGGCCCTCTTTACTTCCTTCATAGTCTTAAGGTCAAACACATGTAAGTCAATCTCCTCAGCAATAGGTGGTGGCTGCATAGGGTCTAACACCACTGAGCCACTGGGCCATGAGCAGCTGTTGACATATAGGTACCTGTGGTCAGGTGACAGTCCCATTCCAATGATGTGTCCATGGATGTCAATCATGTGATCCAATGAGTCAAAAAACTCATCTGAATGCCCCTCTTCTCCCAGTACTGGCCCTGTAGTTGTCATCTGGTGAGGAAGGATCTGTTTAATCCCTATCTGGTGTGGGAAGTAGGTGAGGCAGCCAATAGTGAAGATCAAATATTTCTTCTTGTCGCTACCTTCTCTGCTTGTCTCAGGGGCTTTGGTCTGAATCTGGGCCAGAAACTCTTCACCTTTGCTCTCCAATTCCTGCTCTGACAAGAAAGGTCATGCCTGCCCCTCCATGATATCATCTAGGAAGTACCGAAGTCCCTCATTGCTCCTCCACCCACCCACCCCTTGGCTGGGCTTCTAATGGGGGTCAGTTCCAGCTTTCCTCTTCCTCATCACTACCCAGGTTAAAAACCCAGCAAGGAAAGGTGGTGGCAGAAGTTAGCTGGGTTCCAGCATCGAGGAAGAGGTCAGGGCTATCATAGTGACTGCAGTCAGCCACCATCACAGTACAGATAGTACTAGCATTAAAGTTCTGGATTTTGAAGAGCCACTTCACCACATTAGCATTCTCTGACACGACATCCTGAAAGGCATTGTTGAGCCAGAGCACAGAGCAGGATGTCATATCTCCAATTCGGTGTAGATTCCCAATGATCAGATTGGTTTCATTTAGCCCGCATCCAAACATATCATATGGCTTGTTTCGCACCCATGAGAGGAGAGCAAAGTTATCCAAGCTGATGACAGCAATCTCTCCTGATGAAGAGTTATGGGGCCTTAGGAAGACTCCTGACATGAGAAGCAGTGTGTCATCCTGTTGGAAACTGGGAAAACTGAGTGTAGCTCCAGTTATAAGGCCTCATGTTGGAGCTTTGTAGGAGTGAGATGGCCAGTTCCATATATTTACAGTGCAGTCCTTGGAACAGGATGAAAAAGGTATCCTGTGTGTCAAAAGCTGAGGTGGAGGACCTGATCAGCTTGTTTTCTCAGTGTCTGTACTTCCACACAAGGAATGGTGTCATAGAGCCTCTGAAACTCCTCATACCAGGAGGCAGCAGCTGGATGATGAGGGACATCTGGAGCCACCTGGTAGTATCGGTAAAATAGCTCCTTCCACAGAAACTCATCTAAAGATACTGCCTGCCACTGGTGGCACACCAACCCTGTGGCTAACACATCTTCATGGCTCAGGCTCAAGAAGATCTGGTAAATAATACTGTCTGGAAGGAAGGGGTTACCCTCATCATCCATCGGGTCATTCTGTGCCCAAGGACTCTGAAATCACATGCACCCCGCAGGAGCCATCTCACTGCAGCTGAAGCCGAAGCCGGGACAATAAGTCATTCCTACATCTTAGCAAGTGCTGGTGACAACATTTTGCTATCATGTAATTAAGCTAATCAATAATTCTTTACTGAGTGGTGACATATAAAAGATTATAATAGGTCAAGAAAAACAGAAGAATTGCCATATTGCTATATTGTAAAACTTACTGGGAACTTATCAGTCGTGAATTATTAACATGGCCTAAATTTAAGCCCTCAAATGCCTTCCTATAAACTATGATGTGTTACATGTAGGATATAAAGGAGGAAAGCAATAGCTCCATTTACTAGGTCTATATTGGCTAGCGAGTAGTTTAAAATAGGGGGATAATTAAGACAGTTACTTCAAGAACTTGCTTTTTTAATGATGTAGTAAGCCTTTGATAATTTACTTTTGCCATTATATGGAAGATATAGCTGCATCTCCAGCATTTTCTGGTAAATGTGTTTCAATGATGCAGTATACTCCCTCAAAAGAGTGGTTGGTTATGGGATGAACTGCTGTGGGGTGAGACTATCTTTCTTTCACCCTCTTCCTTTTTCCCTACCACTTCTCTCCATCTCTTTGTTTGATTTTCCTTTAGATTGTTCTTTCCCTCTTCTTTGGAAGACAAATGAGGAATGTGGCTAAACACAGGACAGATATTGACTGACAATCTAATTTGATTATATTTGCAGAAAAGCTTGTGCATCTATGTCTCTAGGTTACTACTAAGAATAATCTCATTTTATAAACTTCATTTTTAATGGATTTATATGTTTGGAATCAGGTCAAAATTTCTTCAGAAATCTATATGTTTATTAAGTCTTCATTAAAAATCTCTGTATAAACTTCTGGTCAAGATGGCGGCTTAGAAGCTGCAAAAGTTCAGACCTCAGAAACCCTTCCTTACAGATCACAAACTGAGAGCTCTTAGGACACGGAAATTCAAGCTGAACAACAGGACAGACCCGAGGAACCCTCCTCCTGGACATGGATCAAAAGGTAAGGCCCCCCAAAATCCAAAACCCTAGATCACTCTGACCTAAGGGGCAGGCAGAAGGAAGATCCCAGGACCCATCCTCCCAACCCAGAGTGCTGAGCCCACGGCATCAGTGGGAAATTCAGGGTCGGCAAAAGAGCCCCAGGTCTGGCTATTTTGAAGGACTCACCTTGAAAGCAACCTGAGCCAGTCTCTGGGAAGCCCAACACAGATGGCAGAGAAACATAGAGAGAAGGGGGAAGCCTGTAGCCCCCTGGCTGGATCCTTCCATCTGAGTCTCAAGGGAGGTCCCAGCTTTAGGGGCACCAGCTGAACCCAATCCCATCAGGAGCCCTCAGAGCTACTGAAAGGACAGAAACCTCAGGGCTAGCAAAGGGGTTGCTCCGAAGAGCTTATCTTGAAAGTAACCTGGGCCAGTCTCTGGGAACTCAACACAGATAGTGGAGGAGGAGTTTGTTGTTGTTGTTTTTGTTTTGTTTTGTTTTGGGTGGGTTTTTTTTTGGGGGGGGGGTTCGGGGATCATTTGGCCCACACCAGCTGAACCTAATCCCATCAGGAGCCCTCAGAGCTTCTCAAAGAACAGAAACAGGGCTGGCGAAGGGCTTACCTTGAAAACAACCTGGGCCAGTCTCCTGGCATTCAACACAGATTGTGGAGGAGGAGGTTTTTTGCTTCAGGGCTCATTCGGTCCAAACCAGCTAAACATAAACAAACTGTATAGGATGAAAGGACAAGACATAAATAGGTATAAAGATATATGCATACATAAATACATATACATATACATATATATATATATATATATATATATATACATGAGTAGAGCTAAAAAAGAAAAGAGGTTATGACTAAAAGAAATGGAAAAAGAAACAAATGGGGAGTAAATTTATGTGTCAAAGAATCTCATGGCAGGAAGGGGGAGAACATCGATACACTGGAAGGGTAAAGAGGTTGGAGACAGGAAATACTCAACTCCTACGTACTGTGAAACTGACCCAAAGAGGGAAGAACAACCCAATCCATTGGGGAAGAGAATAGATTTGCTCCCTATAAGGGAAAAGAAGGGTAAAAAACAGACTGGTGGGGAAGGAAGCAGTACAAGGGAGGGAGAGGGTTGGGGGGAAATTTTAAAAAGACTACAGGGGAAAATAAGGGAGGGAATAAGAAGGGAGGGGGGTAGAAAGGGAAGTAAAATAAGGGAGCTAACTGGGGGGAGGAGTGGCTAACTATAAACAAACATTGGTATAGAAGGAAAGAGTGAAAGAAAAAAAGGCAGTACCAGAAGTAGAAATCAAAATGCTCAGAAATATACAGCTAGTAATCACAACTCTGAATGTGAATGGAATGAACTCACCCATAAAATGCAAGCAAAAAGCAGAGTGGATTAGAATCCAAAACCCTATCATATGCTGTCTGCAAGAAACACACATGAGGAAGGTAAATACACATAGGGTGAAAGTAAGGGCATGGAGCCAAACCTATTGGGCATCAAATGATAAAAAGAAGGCAGGAGTAGCAATCATGATATCGGATAAAGCCAAAGTACAAATAAATCTAGTTAAAAGAGATAGGGAAGGTAATTACATCCTGATAAAAGGCAGTATAGACAATGAGGAAATATCTGTACTCAATATGTATGCACCAAATTGCAGAGCATCCACATTTTTAAAGGAGAAACTAGAGGAGCTCAAGGATGAAATAGATAGAAAAATTATACTACTGGGAGATCTGAAACTTCCCCTATCCAAACTAGATAAATCAAATCAAAAAATAAATAAGAAAGAGATGAGAGAAGCAAATGAAATCTTAGAAAAATTATAGTTAGTAGACATATGGAGAAAAATAAATAGGGACAAAAAGGAATACACCTTCTTTTCAGCAGTACATAGTACATTCACAAAAATTGACCATGTACTAGGGCACAAAATCATTGCAAACAAGTGCAAAAGGGCAGAAATAATAAATGCAACCTTCTCAGACCACAGTGCAATAAAAATAATAATTAGTAAGGGTACATGGAGAGATAAATAAAAAATGAATTGGAAATTAAACAATGTGATTCTCCAAAACCAGCTAGTTAAAGAACAAATCATAGAAACCATTAATAAATTCATTGAAGAAAATGACAATGGTGAGACATCGTTTCAAAACTTATGGGATGCAGCCAAAGCAGTACTCAGGGGGAAATTTATATCCTTGAGTTCATATATAAACAAATTAAGAAGGGCAGAGGTCAATGAATTTGGCATGCAAATTAAAAAACTAGAAATGAACAAATTAAAAATCCTCAGATGAAGACTAAATTAGAGATCCTAAAAATCAAAGGAGAAATTAATAAAATTGAAAGTCAAAGAACTATTGATTTAATAAATAAATCTAGAAGCTTGTATTTTGAAAAAACAAATAAAATTGACAAAGTAGCAGTCAGTCTAATTTAAAAAAGGAAAGAAAAAACCAAATTGACAGTATACAAGATGAAAAGGCAGACCTCACCTCTAATGAAGAGGAAATCAAGGCAATCATTAAAAACTACTATGCCCAATTATATGGTAAAATATATGACAATCTAAGTGATATGGATGAATACTTACAAAAATATAAATTGCCTAGACTGAAGGAAGAAGAAATAAATTACCTAAACATCCCCATATCAGAAAAAGAAATTGAACAAGCCATCAAAGAACTCCCTAAGAAAAAATCCCCAGGTCCAGATGGATTCAAAAATGAATTCTATCAAACATTCAAAGAACAGCTAACCCCAATACTATACAAACTATTTGACAGAATAAGCCAAGAAGGGGTTCTACCAAATTCTTTTTATGACACAAACATGGTACTGATCCCAAAGCCAGGCAGCTTAAAAACAGAGAAAGAAAACTATAGGCCAATCTCCCTAATGAATATAGATGCAAAAATCTTAAACAGGATACTAGCAAAAAGACTCCAGCAAGTCATCACGAGGGTTATCCACTACGATCAGATAGGATTCATGCCAGGAATGCAAGGATGGTTCAATATTAGGAAAACCATCCACGTAATTGACCATATAAACAAGCAAACTGACAAAAATCACATGATTATTTCAATAGATGCAGAAAAAGCCTTTGACAAAATACAACTCCCATACCTATTGAAAGCACTAGAAAGTATAGGAATAGAAGGGCCTTTCCTAAAATAATAAACAGTATATACCTAAAACCATCAACAAACATCAATTGCAATGGGGAAAAACTCAAAGTCTTCCCAATAACATCAGGAGTCAAACAAGGATGCCCATTATCACCTTTATTATTTAATATTTTACTAGAAACACTAGCAGTAGCAATTAGAGAAGAAAAAGAAATTGAAGGTATTAAAATTGGCAATGAGGAAACCAAGCTGTCACTCTTTGCGGATGATATGATGATTTACTTAAAGAATCACAGGGAATCAACCAAAAAGCTAATCGAAATAATCAACAACTTTAGCAAAGTTGCAGGATACAAAATAAATCCACATAAGTCATCAGCATTTCTATATATCTCTAACCCAGTTTAGCAGCAAGAATTAGAAAGAAACATACCATTTAAAGTCACCGGAGACAATATAAAATATTTAGGAATCTATCTGCCGAGACAAACACAGGAACTATATGAACACAACTACAAAACACTCTCCACACAACTAAAACTAGATCTAAACAATTGGAAAAACATTGATTGCTCATGGGTGGGACAAGCTAACATAATAAAAATGACCATCCTACCCAAACTCATTTATCTATTTAGTGCCATACCAATTGAACTACCAAAAAACTATTTTACTGAATTAGAGTAAACCAAAACAAAGTTCATTTGGAAGAATAAAGGATCAAGGATATCTAGGGAAAAAATGAAAAAAAAAATACAAAGGAAGGCGGGCTTGAAGTCCCAGATCTCAAACTATATTACAAACCAGAGGTCATCAAAACAATTTGGTACTGGGTAAGAGACAGAAAGGAGGATCACTGCAATAGACCTGGGGTAAATGACCTCAGTAAGATAGTCTTTGACAAACCCAAAGACCTCAGCTTTTGGGACAAAAATCCATTATTTGATAAAAACTGCTGGGAAAATTGGAAGACAGTGTGGGAGAGATTAGGTTTGGATCAACACCTCACACCCTACACCAAGATAAACTCAGAATGGAAGAATGACTTGAATATAAAGAAGGAAACTATAAGTAAATTAGGTGAACACAGAATAGTATACATGTCAGACCTTTGGGAAGTGAAAGATTTTATAACCAAGCAAGACTTAGAAAGAGTCACAAAATGCAAAATAAAGAATTTTGACTACATCAAATTAAAAAGTTTTTGTACAAACAAAACCAATGTAACTAAAATTAGAAGGAAAGCAACAAATTGGGAAACAATCTTCATAACAAAAATCTCTGACAAAGGTCTAATTACTCAAATCTATAAAGAGCTAACCCAGTTGTACAAAAAATCAAGCCATTCTCCAATTGAAAAATGGGCAAGGGACATGAATAGGCAATTTTCAGTTAAAGAAATCAAGACTATGAATAAGCACATGAAAAAGTGTTCTAGATCTCTTTTGATCAGAGAGATGCAAATCAAAACAACTTTGAGGTATCACCTCACACCTAGCAGATTGTTCAACATGACAGCAAAGGAAAGTAATGAATGCTGGAGGGGATGTGGCAAAGTAGGGACATTAATGCATTGCTGTTGGAGTTGTGAATTGATCCAACCATTCTGGAGGGCAATTTGGAACTATGCCCAAAGAGCAATAAAAGACTGTCTGCCCTTTGATCTAGCCATAGCACTGCTGGGTTTGTACCCCAAAGAGAAAATAAGGAAAAAATCTTGTGCAAGAATATTCATAGCTGCGCTCTTTGTGGTAGCCAAAAATTGGAAAATGAGGGGATGCCCTTCAATTGGAGAATGGCTGAACAAATTGTGGTATATGTTGGTGATGGAATACTATTGTGCTAAAAGGAATAATAAAGTAGAGGAATTCCATGGAGACTGGAACAACCTCCAAGAAGTGATGCAGAGTGAGAGGAGCAGAACCAGGAGAACATTGTACACAGAGACTGACACATTGTGGTACAAAAGAATGTAATGGACTTCTCCAGTAATGGCTTTACAATGTCCCTGAACAACCTGCAGTGATATATGAGGAAAAAACAAAAAAACTATCCTCAAGCAGAGGACAAACTGAGGGAGTAAAAACACCGAGGAAAAGCAACTGCTTGACTACAGAGGTTGAGGGGACATGATCAAGAAGAGAAGCTAAATGAGGGCCCTAATGCAAATACCAATAACAAGGAAATGGGTTCATAGCAAGGACACCTGTGATACCCAGATGAATCACACGTTGGCTAGGGAAGGGGTTGCGGGGGTGTGGGGGGAGGAAAAGAAAATGATCTGTTTACAGTAAACAATGTATGAAAATGACCAAATAAAATAATGTTTAAAAAAAAACTTAAAAAAAAGCTCTGTATAAATTGAAGGATTAATTGTATATTTGTATTATAAAATTGTAAAATAACTACATAAATTGAAAATTAAGAGTAAACAATTAGAAAGCAAAACTGTCACTCTTTGAAGATGTGAATCCTATATAGAATCAACTAAAAACTAATAATCTGTTTATTAACAACAAAATCCAACAGCAAGAGATAAAAATAAATTACATTTAAAATAACTCTAGACAATATAAAATTACTGGGAATTTATTTACCAAGAGAAACATGGGAATTACATGAGCACAATTTCCACACAAATAAAGTCAGATCTAAACAATTGAAAAAACATTAATTGCACATGTGTAGGTTGAGCTAATACAAGAAAAATGGCAATTCTACCTGTTAGTTTACTTATTCAGTGTCATACTAATCAAACTTCCAAAAGTTTTATTATATTATATTAGAAAAAATAATAACAGAATTCATCTGGAAGAACAAAAAATCAAATATACCAAGGAATTGATGAAAAAAAAAAACATGAAGAATCATGGCCTAGCTAGATCTCAAACTGTATGACAAAGTAGTAATTATCAGAATAATCTCATCCTGACTAAGAAACAGATTGGTGGGTCAATAGAATAGATTTTAGATAAAATACCTTAGCAATCTAGTTTTTGATAAACTTTAAGTTTTAAGCATTTGGGATAATAATTTACTGTTTGAGAAAACTGCTGGGAAAACTGGAGAACAGTATGACAGAAACCAAGTTAAGGTCAAAATGGATATGTGATTTAAACATAAAGGTTGATACCATAAGTAAATTAGAGGAATATAGAATAATTTACCTGGCATATCTATGGAGAAGGGAAAAATTTATGACCAAACAAGAGATAGAGAATATTATACAATGTAAAATGGATAATGTTGACTATTGTTATGAGGAAAAGTTAAGTAAAGGAGGAATGTGTGTAAGTTTGCAGCGAGGAGTGGCATGAAACCAGCAGGAAGATTTTGAAATGTAAAGGAAAGGTTG
Organism: Monodelphis domestica; assembly: GCF_027887165.1. Lineage (NCBI taxonomy): Eukaryota > Metazoa > Chordata > Mammalia > Didelphimorphia > Didelphidae > Monodelphis > Monodelphis domestica. The sequence continues at coordinate 197,484,658 of NC_077231.1, forward strand.
GACTTGTACTGAGGATGTTAGCTGTCTCTCTCTGGAGATATCTAGAGATGGTGGTCACATTTCCTTAGTGTCTGATCCTATCCTTGTTCCTGTCCTGTTTGTTCTCTTGTTTGATGTATTTTATCAAAGCAGAACTTGGTGATCCTGACCAACCATCTGCAGTGATTATGAGATCAGACCTGGGTCCTTTTTGGATTTAGGACCTTCCCTGGGCCCTATCAGACTTATACAAACCTTTTCCTTAAAATCAGCTAAGTGGAATTTAGTTTTAGCTTATCAAGAACAGGGACTGGGGTTTTAGGCAGGGAAGAGAGGATTAGAGTAGGAAAATTACTCTGAGGAATCTCTATGAAGAGACATTAGATCTTTTGGGGTATTCATTAGAAATTTAGCTTTAGGGCTATCCCATAACCTTTTTACCTATTCTCTTTAATAATACCTACTTTCCCCTTTCATTGAATGGTCTGTGTGTAGTCTCTGCCTGTTTGGGTTTTGTTGGCCTACCCAAACCACAGATGATTTCTGATACTGGCCCAACACAATTCATCCCTTCACATTCCAAACTTCTCTCCCTATTACACTATGTAAAGTTAAAAAAAAATTTTGAACAAAATAAATTTAAACAAGTTTAGAAAGAAAACAAAAATATGGGAAATTTTTATAACGAATTTCTCTGATAAAATTATAATTTCTCAAATTTGTAAAGAGCTGCAAGACTTATAAGAGAAATCCAAACAAAAACAACTCTAAGATACTCTTCACACCTATCATATTGGAGAATCTGACAGTAAAAGTTATAAATGTTGGAAGGGATGTATGAAAATTGGGACATTAATGGATTGCTGGTGGAGTTGTGGACTTATCCAATTATTGTAAAGTACAATTTCAAACTAGGCCTAAAGGGCTATAAAAGAATGCATACCCTTTGATCCAGTAATACCACTACAAAGTCTGTATCTCAAAGAGATTTTTTTTTAAAAAAAAGGACAGACCTACTGATATAAAAATATTTATAAACACCCTTTTTATGGTGGCAAAGAATTGGAACTTGAGGGGATGTCCATCAGTAGGGGAATGCCTGAACAAATTTTGGGATATGATGGTGATCAAATATTATGCTGTAAGAAATAATAAGCAAGATGATTTCAGAAATTACTGTAAACAACTTCATGAACTGATGCAGAGTGAAATAAACAGAACCACAAGAACAGTGTACACATTAAAAATAATATTAGGGAATTATTAATCATAAAAGATTTAGCTACTCTCAGAAATACAAGGACCCAGGACAATTCTGAAGGACTTATGACAAAGAATGTTATCCACCTTCAGAGAAAGAACATGGAGTCAGAATATAGATCAAAGCATATTTCTCATTTTAGTTTATTTGGGTTTTTATTTGGAGTTTCAATTTTTATATGATATTTCTCTTACAAAAAATGAACAAATATATAAATTTATTTTGCATGATAATACTTGCATAACCCAGATCAAATTGCTTATCATATATGGAAGGGGTAGGTAAGGGAGGAAGGGAGACTACTTGGATGATATAACTTCAGAAAACTTATATAAAAATGTTATTGCATATAATTGGTAAAATGAAATATCTTTACAAAAATAAAAGAAAGAAATGATTAGCAGTAGGATTTTTAGAAAAACCTGAAAAGAATTACAGGAACTGAAGCAGAGTTCAGGGAAATATTTTAGACAATAAGAGAAGTACTCTATGATGAACAACTGTGAATGGCATAGCTATTCTCATGAAGACAATGATCCAAAATTATTCCCAAAAACTCATTATAAAAAATGTCATCTGCTTTCAGAGAAAAAACTCATGGAGTCTGAATCCAGATCAAATCAAACTTTTCTTGCTCTCTTTCATAATTTTTTTTTTTTGTTGGAGTTGCCTTCTACCAAAAGATTAATATAGAAATAAGTTTTACATGATAGCACATGTAAAATCTATGTAAGACTGCTTGCCATCTCTTGGGAGAGTGAGGAGAGAAGGGAGGGAGAGAATCCAAGACTCAAAATTATTTGAAAAATGTTGGAAATTTTACATGTAATTGAAAAACAAAAGGCAAAAATTATCTCTCTATACTCGATCAGAATTGTTTTTGTTTATTCAGTGGTGTTGAACCAACTTAAAATTCAGTTGTACATGGTTTATCCATCCACCAAATTACTGCTTATGTAAGGTACTTGTTGTGCACCTAAATCTTTTATGGAAACAATTTTGTCAATAAATCTGTCAAAAAGTACAAAACTAGATTAAAAAATAGTTCCATTAATAGAGGAAGAACAAAGTAGAAAAGTAATTAATAAAATTGAGAGAATAACCTTATCTATGTACATGACAGCAGTGAATATGGCATAAGTGAATTGTATGAACTAAAAACAAACAACAGCAAAAACAACAAAACCCAGGAAAGATCACTGAATAATGGTGATGAAGGAATGGTAGTGAAGAACAAGAGCTATGACCACTCCATAATATCTTGCCCTCTGACTAGACAAATTAAGAGAAGTAGCAAAAAGAGAACTTTTTTTAAATGATGGCTCCCTAATATTATTCATTATAATTCTTATCTCAAACAGAATGTCCACTCAACCAACCAACAAATATATATCAAGTATGTATTATGTGCCAGGTACTAGAGATATAAAAATAAAAATGAAACATTTTCTACCCTTAAGGAGCTTACATTTTATTAGAGGAAAGAAAAAACACACACAAACACATGCATGTATATACATATATATGTATATACACACACATACAAACTGAATGTTCATTTGTATTGATCATACATATATAATATTTATATAATAAACACAAAAACACATCCCTACAATTTTGTGTTTACATGCACACTAGTGCATATATGTATGCATGTTTCTCAGTATGTATGGTGTGTGTGTACTGCTCGTGTCAATTAGGTGTCCACATTATTATGTATAGATCTGACTTTTAGGAAGTCATGAATAAATATTATTCTCATCTACCTGTTTTGTTTTGTCTTACATAGAGATTGGTTATTGACAGGAAGGCAGGAGATTGGCATCAAAAGCTGGCCACTCTACTATTCTCAGAGAAAGGATAATTGCCTAGAATTACATGTATTAGTCTCCCTAAATACTTTAAATCTAGAGGATTGTTTTTTTTTTTAATTTGAGTTGTGCATTTGATTACTATCACTTAACAAGGAAGTGATTTCTTAAGCTGCATATCCAAGACTTTATTCTCTTTTTCACTAAATACAAGTTTCATAAAGACCACACCTAGAAAACAACAAATACCATTTATATAAAATAATAGCAAAAAAAAGAATCAAAATAAAGGTATATTGATGAGAACATATGAGGCAAAACAGAATGCATGAGCAATCCCACTAGGAGTGACAAATCTCAGCTGAATTAAGAGACAGAGTCTCAAATCTCACATCAAGAAGAAATTCTTCCTACTCTAACACAGTAGGCTGGAAATAAGGAATTGTTCAAAGTGCTAAATTCTTCACAATGCAAACTTTCCCTAGAGTCTTTATCTTCCTCTAGGGAAGAGGAGCTTCTTTTCCTTGAAGAGAATCTGAAATCAAATGTCTCATATTGCAAAGATTGAAGCCAGAAGACCAAAATATGTCTTATCACAAACTTCCACCCACTCTACCCTTCACACAAGTGTGGAGCTTTGAAGTAACAATCTTTATCATTGTGGAAAGTGTTATGAGAATGAGCTTTGAGATGTAGGTTATATGTATACCAAACATAGAGAATGTAATTCAAGAAGGGTATTAATAATCATGATCTAAACAGGAATCCAACAAAAGCTTTATGGTGACAAAGATGTTGCTAGAGCAAAGCTTTTAAGAAATTTGAGGATTCAAAGAGGTAGACATATGGAAGTAGCATATTCCAGGCATGAAGGTGTCAATGTGGAATCTATAAGCCCCCAAACATGTAGCCTAGTATGATTTAATGACCTCCAGTTTATATAGCTTAAAGGTGACATCCCAGGTTTGACCTTATCACATGAGAGTTTCTCCCTTAGGGAAAGTCCAACTTCACCAGTCTCAGCCTAACAATAGACCTTAAGGTAGTTTGAATGGGAATAGTTAATCCCATCAGATGTTAAGTATCTTTTTTCCCAATGCTTTCTCCCCTTAGACCAAACTCCTTTACCTAGATGGCCCAGCCTTTGACTGAGTCTTTCCCTTTTGTGTCCATTGTAGAGCATCAGCCCCTCACTGTTGTTCCTGTCTGGAACTCCTCATTTTCCTTTGTTATCATTTTAAAGTCAATCAACTGTGCCTCTCATCCTCAGTCTCCATGTTCCTTTAGAAAGGTGTTTAAGCTTTCCAGTTTTACTGACTCCTTAGAATTGTCCAATCTAGCACCATTGGTGTTCCCAGAGGTCAATGACCAGAGCAACCAGATTTCAAACCTCAGACTCTGCATAGGCATGTGGTGAGCAGCTCTGTGTGGAGGCCTAATATATTACTATACCCCTTTCCTTAATTAAAGAGTGGTTTTTATTCTTATTATTATTATTATTTTTATTAGTGAGGCGAATTTATCAGTTTCAGTAGGGGACAGGGACTGAACCTGTGGTTTCTTTGGGATAATAAACTCCTTGATGAGGTTATTCCCACTCCTAAAACAAATTGACACCTTTCTGAAATTGATGGTCTAGTTACTTCAAACAAAGGAGTCAAACACCTGACATATGATCCCAAAGGGCCTGCAACACTCTCAAGTGCACCCCAAACCAGATTTTAAAATGTAGTTATTATCTGATTAACACATTGATGTGTATGAGGTGTTCAGGGAGGGGTAGCACCCTTGGTATGGAAGGCTTGTCATGCCCTCCTAGGGCAGCTCTCCAGCCTCCGTCCCCCACCTGACACCCAGCTCTCACTTGTGGCTCCCAGTAGCTGCTAGCATGCGGCAGTGGCCACACCCCGGGCAACAGCTTTGACAGGCCGGCTAAACCTTGTGAGGGTAGCCATCGGGTCATTGATCCCTGGTGAACCAGGGCTTTGCTCACCCAGCATGTGAAGACTGCTTTGGCTGAACAGACGGAAGAAACCAATAAGAAGGTTCAAAGGCTGAGAGGGCGATGCAACAAAGCACTGTGGAGTGCTTAGGGCGTGTTGGAGCACAAAAGACAACAGGACCATCCAATGCAGCTGAGGAAGTCTCCAGGTGTAATGAGTCTCCAGTCTCCAGTGCCACTGGACCCAGGCTTCCAACGCCGAGAGAGTGGGACTGTCTCTGTGCATCGACTTTTCCACTTAAATCTCTTTCATGCACAAGTATCTTTGTGCACGCTTATCTATTTCAATCCTGCCTACCCTTTCTAAGACCTGCAGAGATGGGGGAGTGGTGACGCAACAGGTGGAGGTAACCACTGGCAGTTGTAGTCATGATCCTGCACGTAGGCGGCCCACGGACCAGTGGTCATTCGGTCCTGTGGGCAGCAGGGAAGTTCGGCAGCATCCTAGGTGACTGAGCAGCCCTGTCTAGGACAGCACTGTTCACCCTAATCAAGGGAAGGGACTAAAAAAGGTGTCCCAAACATTTCCTGCCCTACAAACACCCGATCAGCACACCACGGCTGGCCGGCCATCCCTTTAAGTGGTCAAAAACAATTTTTCTTATAGTCATTCTTGGCTTTGGAGAGACTACTACTATAATATATTGATGTGTTAATTAAAAAAATACATAAGCATCAGTGGTTTTCAAAGTCAATATGTGCCCCACAGAGGTCTTTATGTATGGTTTTCCCTCCATGCATCCAGATGATATCTTCTATCATGGTTTAATAGTCTCCATTTCTGTTTGAGTTTGACACCCTTGGCCTCCAGTGCTGAGGTTAAGTGACTTATCTAAGGTCGCACAGCTAGTATATGTCAGGGGGTAGAACCCAGACTCTGGTCTTTTTGACTCCAAGGCTGAATATCAATTAACTATGTTATACTACTGATGCCTTTTAAAACAAACATAAAAACTAGAAAATGAAGGTTTTGTTTCTCACCATATTTCAACTAGGTGCTGTAGTGGATCAGGAAGATTTATCTTCTTGAGTTCAGATCTGGCCTCAAACATTACGATTTGTATAACCCCAGGTAAGTCACTTAACATTGTTTGCCTCAGTTTCCTCCTCTGTAAAATGAGCTGAAGAAGGAAAAAAAAACAAGACTGTTTTTTCTGACTTTTTTGTTTTTATGTTTTTTTTGTTTTTTATGTTTTATGTTTTTTCTCAGTTAACAAAGGAAACCTGTACAAAATACAGATATGGGAAATACAGACTTACATGCAAGGATTATCAGGAAAATCTATTTTGGTAGACCATAGAGTATTATCAAATTGAAATCTGGGGGACCCCAAAGTTTGTATCAATTTGGAATCTAGCAACCCCAAATTTACCCTTTTGCCCCATGAGTTTTCCTCTAAGAGGTCATAGATTCTGCCAGTCTCAGATGGAATAGACATTAAGGTAAATGATAAAATAACTTGGGTGGAGCTGGCAGACCTAAGTATATGCTAAATACACTTTTGGTCTTAAAAGTTTACCCCATTGAATCAAAGATCAGTTCTCAAGAAGACCAACATCTGGGCAAGGTCCATTCCCTGACACCTTAGCCTAAGGCCTTGATTCCTTTTGCAAGTCTGCCTGTATCCTCTCAGTGTACTTTGGACAATCCCATTTCCTTGTAGCCATGGTAATGTCCATCAGTCATATTTCCCTGTCCCTACATTCCCCAAAAGGTATATAAGTTCCCCAAATTATTTTGGTCCTAGGAGTTGTCATCTCACTGTGATTTCTCTCAGGTATCAGTACCAAGAGTAGCCAGAGCCTTGGGCTCTATGTGGATTTTGAGGATTGTACCATTATCCTTCAGTTTGAAGATTTGGTTTTTCTGACAATTTAATAGTTCTGTGTTTTTTCTAGCTTAACGATATGTAGAGGAGAAAAAGATGACAAATCTGTAAAATAAGATTCTGATGATTCTGGGTAACTCATTTAACCTTTATCTGTTCCAACTTCTTCATTTGTAAAATAACAATAATATTAGTACCTACTTAAAGGAGTTGTGAAGATTAAATGAGTGACATTTGCAAAGTGCCTTGAAAAGCATAAAGTGCTACATAAATGTTAGCTCTTATTATTATTTTACTTTTATATCATTTCAAGAGAATGTTTTCTTTTCTATATTCTCTTCTTCATTAAAAAACATTGTAAACATTTAAAAAATGGTGTATGTGCTCCAAATTTCCTTTGTTTTCAACAATATCATACATGCTTTTCTTTCCTCACTTATTCCTTGTCCAGATTCCTTTAATCATTTCTTTGATTAATTAATCTTTGATGTTTCTTCCATTTGTTTCTGGTTAAGTGGGGAAAACTCTAAATTGTCTGTTCTGATTTTGTTTGTCTCAAGATTATTTTTTTTATTGATTATATCTATCACTTCCTACAAGGGAACCATATTTATGAAATGCATTGTTATATCTTAATGTTAAAATCTAATGAATAAGGTGTGGTAGATTAAATCATTGAAGTCATTCCCTCATACTGATTCTGATTTTCTTTTTTAAGCAGACTGCAGGGTTTGTTTGCTATTCCCATTAATTCTTTTTCTATATATCTTCTTCCCAACTCCCCAAACCCCTACAACCCCACGTACACAAACTGTCAACATTCAACATTTCTAAGATAGTATATGTGCAAGGCTCAGTTTTCTTTTATTTTTTTAAACCCTTACCTCGGGTCTTGGAGTCAATACTGTGTATTGGCTCCAAGGCAGAAGAGTGGTAAGGGCTAGGCAATGGGGGTCAAGTGACTTGCCCAGGGTCACACAGCTGGGCAGTGTCTGATGCCAGAAAGGCTCAGTTTTCTTAATCACAAATCAAGGGGTTTTTTTTGTTTTTTTTTCTTCTTCCTTTTTCATCCACAGCATCTGAATGCATTTGCAATTCTGTGTTAGAATATAATCTACTAATGCAGAGATCATGGGACATTTGGGCAAGAAGTGAAAGAGACAGTGAGGTGGAGGCATGATTCTACATCAATCCAAAGCAGCCAGTAAATTCTGTCAAAAAGTCAACTTCATTGTTTAACATCAAAGAGTGAAAATATCCAGATGATGGATGGAATATTTTATTGCATTGACAGCTTATTTTGTCATAAGAGACACACAGTAACTGTGAATCTATTATAATATATATGTATGTGCATATGCATGTATATGGATGGGTGGGAGTATATATAGAGAGTTACATGTATGTATATATTTACATATACTATATAGACATTTATATGCTATATATACATATTATGATTCTATATGCATGTATAATTGTACGCATGGATACACATATACATAGACAGATACACAAACACACATGTATATATACATATATATCCACATACAAGCACATATATACACACTTATATAATGCCATTAATGGAAAGGAAATGTCCCCTATAGTGTGGTAACTGTGCTGTCACTTTCATTTTCTGAATTCCCTGGAGTTATGGAAAATGGTGACATCCAAAATCAGAAGTCAAAATTTATAGAGATAATATTTTAAACAAATTATTCTTAATTTCAAGGTTAGTTCTCTCTCCACTAGGCAATACTGTCATTCTTTTCTTCCTAACTCATGAGATTATAATGTTCTTAAGGGAAATGAATATATATGTATATATATATATATATATAAAAATATATATATATATATTCCCAGGGCTTAGTACAGTGCCTGGAACTTTGTGGGTGCTTAATAAATATTTAGTAATTAATAGAATCTAATGATTAAACATTTTCCCCAAGACACACCTCTTTACTTAATGTTCATTATCTCAAGAACAGCCATAGTGTCTAAAAATAATATATTTCTATAAGGCTGATCATGCAAACTCAAAATTTTAAATGCTATTAAATTAACAAAACAAAAATCACAAGACAACTTAGAACCAATGGTTTTAAGAATTTTTTTTTTAAATCTCATAGACCTCTTTACCATTCTATGAAGCCATGGAACTCTTTTCATTTTAATGTTATTAAATGCATAAAATAAAATAGAATTATGAAGGAAACTGAAACATATTGAAAATCTCCTTTTTTTAAGTCCATAGAATGGGGGAAGTTGGGTGGTGTACAGATAATAAATCCACCACAACAAAATAAACAATTTAGATGAATAAAGTCAAAATGTCCAAGTCAAGGTAGAAAGTTAGATTTTATTTGGAGGAGGACCAAATCCCAACAAAACTGGACTCTCACACATGTTACATCAATTATCCATTGCATAAGACAATTCAAAGATGGCAGAAACACAGTTTATATACAATAGCAAACTGAATGATTTCCAAACAGGGTGCATGAGTTTTATCACAAGATAGAGCATCAAATTGACTTTCTTAGAAAACAGTTATCCAACATCAAAGCTAGTTAGTTCATTTAGGAAAACCCCTATTTCTCTAAAGGTTTAGTCACAGGACAAATATTCTTCTTAAGAGAAATAACAATGACTATTACCTAAGATTCATCTGATCTGGGGGGAAGGATGTTACTTCTGTTTAATTCCAAAAAAGGAAAGGGTGTAGGCTTGAACGATATTGGGACACAAAACTCAGATGGTCAGCATCTTATGACTAAGAGGAGTGCTTAATCTGTAATTAGTAAGGGAGGGACTGACATCCCTTGACCTTTGCAATCAGTTTTATACTTTAGAAAACTATAGATTAGAGGTCCTTATGAAAATCATGAATTCTACTCATTGTAATTATGATTATGATGGGATTATACTAATCACTTTAGAATCACAAAACTGATTATCTTAAAGTGATTACTATCACTAAATCCAATCAAGTATAAGGGGTTAGAGGTCTTTCTTCTTGACAGTGGCTCAGTGGATTGAGAGCCAGGCCTAGAGATAGGAGGTCCTTAATTCAAATCTGTTTTCAGACACTTCCTAGCTCTGTGACCTTAGGCATGTCACTTAGCCTCCATTGCCTAGCCCTTATTCTTCTGTGTTGGAACCAATACAAATTGGCAGAAGATAAGGGCTATTAAAAAAAAAAAAGTCCATGGATCACAGGTTGAGAATCCCTGATCTGATCTGGAGTCAATCAGAATAGTAAATAATCCTCTTGTGAATAGAATATATTTCAGAGGTATCATAGATTAATTTTGTATATTATGGTGTTATAATATGTATGATAGATGTGTCATGAATTAAAATAGTTTTATCTTCCCTACTTTCATTTCTTGTTTTATATGCCAAAACTGTACTTAAGCTTTTCTTTTAAAAAAAGCAGATTCAATATTCCAATTCAAAATGTTTTACCAACTTCCTTGTCATTCAAATTACATGTCATTAGAAACATTTTGATATTCTCTTCTTTTCAAGCCTATTAACTAAGGTTCCATGAAGTTATACTCTCTAACTTCAATGTCATGATGACATTCATTTATACTTACTTTTTGTTCCAAATATTTTTTTCCTATACAACCCTTAAATTATTGCATAAGCAACTAGGTACATGAATATTTCATAAACTGATTTATATTGCAACAGTTCTATCCTCAACACTTTTGAGAATATTTAAAATTCACTTTCCTCACCAGATAGGCATACTTTTACTCAAAGTTTTGTATCTTATTACTTCAACTCTCTTCTTTGTTTTGGTTGTATGGGAAAAGTTAAGTGAATTCTCCTAATATAAGTAACAGCCACCTGAACAGACAGTGAAACTGATTACTGAAGATGATTCAGCAGATATCTCAGAGTTTAAACCTTGAAAAGAAGGCTACTATCTTTTGGGAAGAGTTAGCAAATAAAAGAATTAGTTATGTGAACTTTCCAGGTCTGTCTCATCCATATGATATAAAGAAATATATCAGCTTGAAAATATAGAATCCACAACATCCTGTTGGTTTTGTTTCTTTGATTTCTCTTCTCTCATTTATGTTTAACATTTCAGAGAATTTCAAAGAATTGGAAAAGGAGCCACGTTGATGACTCAGCATGAATAGAGATAGTTTTTCTTTTCCTTTTTTTTTTTTAATTTCAGTCAGACACATGAATAACAATTGGCTTCAATTGAAAAAAAAAGAAGTTTCTTGTTCAGTGTTTTCACTAATGTCAGACACTTTGTGACTCAATTTAGGATTTTCTTGGGAAGATAATAGATTAATTTTTCCATTACCTTCTCCATCTCATTTCATAAATGAGGAAACTGAGGTATATGGGGTAAAATGACTTTCTCAGAGTTACACAACTCATATCTGTGGAGGGATTTAAAATCAAGTATTCCTGACTCCAAGTGTTCTTTTTTTTTTTTTGAATGATATTTTCATTGATGAAAGCTTTTATTTAGTTATGGTCCACATAGAGTTACAGGAAAGACATATTTATGAAGAGGGGAGATTATGGGATGGCATAAACTGAAGCAAAGGGAAGTTAACAGAACCTGAAGAAAAATTTCTACAATAAAAACAATATGGTAAAGACAAACAAGTTTGAAAGACTTAGGAATTCTGGCCAACACAATAGCTAACCAGGATTGCAGAAGATTCATGAAGAAACATTCTACCCACCTTGAGATAGAGAATGGATGAAATCAAAGAGGCTAGTGAGCAAATGACCATGCCTAATGAAGGATTGTTTTCTCCTTTTTTTTTTTTGCTGAACAATAGATACATGTTTATTACAGGGAATTTTATTTTTCTTGCTCTTTCAATGTGTATGTGGGCATGGGGAAGTTGTAAGAAAGAATGCAGATCTCAAATGAAGTAATTGATTTTTTTAAAGGCACAGCTAGGTGGCACAGAGAAAAGATGAGAGTCAGGAACACTCTCCTTCCTAAATTAAAATCATTTTTTTTAGAATGAAGTTTCCTTTTATTTAGTGTGAAAGTTCTATATTTCTTTTTTTAAACATTATTTTATTTGGTCATTTCCAAATATTATTCATTGGAGACAAAGATCATTTTCTTTTCCTCGCCCACAACCAATCCACCTCTCCCATAGCTGATGCTCGATTCCACTGGGTATCACATGTGTTCTTGATTCGAACCCATTTCCATGTTGTTGGTATTTGCATTAGAGTGTTCATTTAGACTCTTTCCTCAGACATGCACCCTCAACCCCTGTAGTCAAGCAGTTGCTTTTCATCGGTGTTTTACTCCCACAGTTTGTCCTCAGGTTGAGGATACTGTTTTTTCTCCTAGATCCCTGCAAATTATTTAGGGACATTACATTGACACTAATGGAGAATTCCATTATGTTCGATTGTACCACAGTGTATCAGTCTCTGTGTATAATGTTTTCCTGGTTCTGCTCCTTTCCCTCTGCATCACTTCCTGAAGGATATTCCAGTATCCATGGAATTCCTCCACTTTATTATTCCTTTGAGCACAATAGTATTCCATCACCAACATATACCACAATTTGTTCAGCCTTTCTCCAATTATAGGGCATCCACTCATTTCCAATTTTTGGCCACCACAAAGAGCGCAGCTACGAATATTCTTGTACAAGTCTTTTTCTCCATTATCTCTTTGGGGTACAAACCCAGCAGTTCTATGGCTGGATCAAAGGGCAGACAGTCTTTTATCACCTTTTGGGCATAGTTCCAAATTGCCCTCCAGAATGGTTGGATCAATTCACAACCCCACCAGCAATGAATTAATGTCCCTACTTTGCCACATCCCATTCATTAATTTCCTTTGCTGTCATGTTAGGCAATCTGCTAGGTGTGAGGTGATACCTCACAGTTGTTTTGATTTGCATCTCTCTGATCATAAGAGATTTAGAGCACTTTTTCATGAGCTTATTAATAGTTTTGATTTCTTTATCTGAAAACTGCTTATTCATGTCCCTTGCCCATTTTTCAATTGGAGAATGGCTTGATTTTTTGTACAATTGATTTAGCTCTTTGTAAATTTGATTAATTAAACCTTTGTCAGATGTTTTTATGAAGATTGTTTACCAATTTCTTGCTTCCCTGCTGATTTTAGTTACATTGGTTTTCTTTGTACGAAAGCTTTTTAATTTGATGTAGTCAAAATTATTTATTTTACATTTTGTGACTCTTTCTAAGACTTGCTTGGTTTTAAAGTCTTTCCATTCCCAAAGGTCTGACATGTATACTATTCTTTGCCTAATTTACTTATAGTTTCCTTCTTTATATTCAAGTCATTCACCCATTTTGAATGTTGGTGGTGTAGGGTGTGAGGTGTTGATTCAAACCTGATCTCTTCCACACTCTCTTCCAATTGTCACAGCAATTTTTATCAAATAGTGGATTTTTGTCCCAAAAGCTGGGACCTTTGGGTTTATCATATACTATCTTGCTGAGGTGACTTGCCCCAAGTCTATTCCACTGATCCTCCTTTCTGTCTCTTATCCAGTACCAAATTGTTTTAATGACTGCTACTTTATATAGTTTGAGATCTGGGACTGCTAGGCCCCCTTCCTTTGTATTTTTTCATTATTTCCCAGGATATCCTTGATCCTTTGTTATTCCAAATGAACTTTGTTATGGTTTTTTCTAAATCAGTAAAAAAAAAATTTTGGAAGTTCAATGGGTATGGCACTAAATAGATAAATGAATTTTGGTAGGATGGTCATTTTTATTATATTGGCTTGTCCTACCCATGAGCAGTTAATGTTTTTGCAATTGTTTAGATCTAGTTTTAATTGTGTGGAGGGTTTTGTAGTTGTGCTCATATAGTTCCTGTGTTTGTCTCGGGAGATAGATTCCTAAGTATTTTATTTGGTCTAAGGTGATTTTGAATGGGATTTCTCTTTTTAGTTCTTGCTGCTGGGCTGTGTTGGAAATATATAGAAATGCTGATGACTTATGTGGGTTTATTTTGTATCCTGCATCTTTGCTAAAGTTGTTGATTATTTCAATTAGCTTTTTGGTTGAATCTCTAGGATTCATTAAGTAGACCATCATGTCATCTGCAAAGAGTGATAACTTGGTCTCCTCCTGGCCTATTTTGAAGCTTTCGATTTCTTTTTCTTCTCTAATTGCTACTGCTAGTGTTTCTAGTACAATGTCAAATGATAGAAGTGATAATGGGCATCCTTGTTTCACTCCTGATCTTATTGGGAATGCATCTAGTTTATCCCCATTGCAGATGATATTAGCTGATGGTTTTAGATATATATTGTTTATTCTTTTTAGGAATGACCCTTCTATTCCTATGCTTTCTAGTGTTTTTAATAGGAATGGGTGTTGTATTTTATCAAAAGCTTTCTCTGTGTCTATTGAATTAATCATGTGATTTTTGTTGGTTTGCTTCTTGATGTGGTCAATTATGTGGATGGTTTTCCTAATATTGAACCAGCCCTGCATCCCTGGTATAAATCCTACTTGATCATGGTGAATGACCTTTTTGATCACTTGCTGGAGTCTTTTTGCTAGTATCCTATTTAAGGTTTTTGCATCTATATTCATTAGGAAGATTGGTCTATAATTTTCTTTCTCTGTTTTTGACCTGCCTGGCTTTGGAAGAAGTACCATGTTTGTGTCATAAAACGAATTTGGTAGAACTCCCTCTGCTTATTATGTCAAATAGTTTGTATAGTATTGGGATTAGCTGTTCTTTGAATGTTTGATAGAATTCACATGTGAATCTATCAGGCCCTGGGGATTTTTTCATAGGGAGTACTTTGATGGCCTGTTGGATTTCATTTTCTGATATGGGATTATTTAAGAATTCTATTTCTTCTTTTGTTAGTCTAGGCAGGTTATTTTTGTAAATATTCATCCATATCACCTAGATTGTTATATTTATTGCCATATAATAGGGGGAAGTAATTTTTAATGATTGCCTTAACTTCCTCTTCATTGGAGGTGATGTCCCTCTTTTCGTCTTTGATACTGTTAATTTGCTGTTCTTCTTTCCTTTTCTTAATTAGATTGACCAGTACTTTGTCTGTTTTATTTGTTTTTTTCAAAGTACCAGCTTCTAGTCTTATTTATTAGTTTAATAGTTTTATCACGTTCGATTTTATTAATTTCTCCCTTAATTTTAGGATCTCTAGTTTGGTTTTCTTCTGGGGGGTTTTATGTGGTTTATTTTCAAGTTTTTTGATTTGTATGTCAAATTCATTGACCTCTGCCCTTCCTAGTTTGTTAATATATGCACACAGGGATATGAATTTTCCTCTGATTACTGCTTTGGCTGCATCCCATAAGGTTTGAAATGATGTCTCACCATTGTCATTTTCCTCGATGAAATTAATAATTGTTTCTATTATTTGTTCTCTGATTTTGTAGTATCATATTAATTAATTTCCAATTAATTTTTATTTGGTTCTCCATGTACCCTTACTGATCATTATTTTTATTGCCTTATGATCTGAAAAGGCTGAATTTATTATTTCTGCTTTTCTGCATTTGTATGCCATGTTTCTGTGACCTAGTGTATGGTCAATCCTTGTGAATATGCCATGTGGTGCTGAGAAGATGGTGTATTACTTTTTGTCCCTATTTATTTTTCTCAACATTTCTATTAACTCTACTTTTTTGAAGATTTCATTCCCTTCTTTTACCTCTTTCTTATTTATTTTTTGATTTGATTTATCTAAATTTGATAGTGGTTGGTTCAAATCTCCCACTAAAATGGTTTTACTGTCTATTTCTTCCTTCAATTTTCCTAGTTTCTCCATTAGAAATTTGGGTGATCTACTATTTGGTGCATACATGTTGATTAGTGATATTTCCTCATTATCTAAAGTCCCTTTTAACAAAATATAGTTACATTCCATATCCCTTTTAATCAGTTCTACTTTTACTTTGGCTTTCTCAGATATCATGATTGCAACTCCTGTTGTCTTTTTATCAGTAGAGGACCAGAAGCTCTTACTCCATCCTTTAATTCTGACCTTGTGAGTGTCTACCTGCCTCATGTGTGTTTCTTGAAGACAACATATGGTAGGGTATTGGATTCTAATACATTCTGTTATTCGTCTATATTTTATGGGTGAGTTCATCCCATTCACGTTCAAAGTTATGATTGTCACTTGTGGACTCCCTGGCATTTTGATATACTCCCCTAATTCTGACCATTCTTCTTTAGCTATAACCTTTTAAGTAAGTGATTTATTTTAAATCAGTCCCCCTAGTTTCCTCCCTTGTTTTGTTTCCCTTTCTAGCCCCTCCCTTTTTGTTCCCATCCCCTCTACCCTCCCCTTTCCTCCATTTTTGTGTTAGCTTCCCCCCTACTCCCCTTGGTTTTCCCTTCTCACTTACCCTGTTGGATAAGATAAATTTCAAGATCCCAATGGATCTGGATGTTCTTCCCTCTCAGAGTTGATTTCACTGAGAGTAAGGTTTAAGTAAAAACTCTCTTCATCTCCTTCTTATAGGAGAAATCTTTCCCTCCCCTTCCCATGTGTATCTTTGTGTGAGAAAAATTATTATATTTAGTTTTTTTCCCTTTCTTGAAGTATATCTTAGTAATAACAATGATTCCCCCTCCCTTTTTCTTTCTATCCCCCCTTTCTCCATATCATCTTGATACCCGAAACTTTCCCTATGTATGATTCTTCTTACTACTCTAATTATGCATGCAATTTTTGAGAGTTAAGCATTACATTTCCCCATATATTAATATATATATATATAAATTGATATAAATGTAGTCTTTATAGAAGAGAGTTTTAATAAAAGAAAAAGATAACATTTTTTCTCCTTTTCCCTTTCTTTCATATTAACCTTTTCATGTTTATCTTGCTCTTTGTGTTTGTATGTCAAACTTTCACCGGAGCTCTGGTCTTTTTTTTTTTTTACAAATGCTTGGAAATCTTGTATTTTGTTGAATGCCCATATTTTCCCCTGGAAGTATATAGTCAGTTTTGATGCATAATTGATTATTGGTTGAAGACCCAGCTCTCTTGCTTTTCTGAATATCATGTTCCATGCTTTACAGTCGTTTAGAGTGGAAATTGCTAGTTCCTGTGTGATCCTTATTGGTGTTCCTTTATATCTAAATTATCTTTTTCTGGCTTCTTGTAAGATTTTTTCTTTTGCTTGGAGGCTTTTGAATGTAGCAATTACATTCCTGTGAGTTGTCTTTTGGGGATTTAGTATAGAGGGTTTTCTGTGAACTCTTTCAATGCATATTTTTGTCCCCTTGTTCTAGAATCTTCAGGCAGTTTTTTTTTTTTTGATGATATCCTATATTATGATATCAAGATTACTATTTATTTCTGGCTTTTCTGGTAGACCAATGATTCTCAGATTGTCTCTCCTTCCTCTGTTTACCAGGTCTGTCACCTTGTCAGTAAGATATTTTATGTTATCTTCTAATTCTTTAATTTTTTGACTTTGCTTCATTAATTCTTGCTCTTTTCCAAGATCATTGTCTTCCAGTTGCCTGATTCTGACCTGTAAAGACTGGTTTTCCTTTTCAGTTTGGTCTGACCTTTTTTTTTTGAGGCTTCAAGCTGTTTCTGAATTTGCATATTTTGGTCTCTCAGATTGCTGTGTTCCTTTTGTATTGTTTCCCATTTTTCCTGCCAGAGGCTTCCATCTTTTTGATAATTTCCGATTTAAATTCTTCAAGAGTTTGTGGAGAATTTCCATTTCCTTTGGAAGGTTTTGGATCATTTGATTGTGTTTCCTCTTCTATCTCCTCTGTATTTTGTATTTTTGCTCCATAAAATGTGTCTAAAGTCACCCCCTTCTTCTTGCTTTTCTTGTGTTTGGAGGTTTTTCTACTTCTGTAATCTTTGTTATCTCTATGGTTTTTCTTCCCCTTTCCAGTCAAAAATCTGAGTGAGGAGGACTGACTCTTAGTGTATCTGTCTGATGACCCAAGGCTTTAGCCCCAGGCAAATTGTCTGTTCTCCGGAGCTGCACTGTCTTCCCGGGGAAGCCCAGGGTCTGACCTCCCCTGCCTGCTGGCGTTTCGGGTGTTACTGCTTTCAATTCCCTCCAGTTGCTTCTCTGCTGCTTTACTTCCATGCTCTGAGCCTGGCACAGCACTGTCCGCAAGGTACCTCAGTGCCTTTGCCAGCCCTGAGGTTCCTGTCCTTTCAGAGGGCCCTGTACTCTAAGGGGAGAGGGGTCCTGGCCTCCCTGAGCTCTGAGGATTCCTGATGGGATTATGTTCAGCTGGATTGGACTAGATGTGCCCCAAGGCAAAAACCTCCAGTGAGACTCCAATGGAAGGACCCAGCCAGGGGGCTTCCGGCTCCCCCGGTCTCTCTCAGGCTGCTTCCCTGCCATCTGTGTTGGATGCTCCAAGACTGGCCCAGGTTGCTTTCAAGGTGCGCCCTTCCGAACAGCTGGCACTGAAGCCCTTTTGCCTGCCCAGAGGTTCCCGCTGCTGCTGCTGTAGGCTCAGCACTCTGAGTTGGGGGTAGGAGTCCTGGGATCTTCCTTCTGCCTTCCCCTTAGACCCAAGTGATCTAGGATTCTGGCTTTTGGGGGGGTACCTTTTGATTTGAGTCCAGAAGGAGGGTTCCCTGGCTCTATCCTGTTGTTAAGTTTGAATTTCAGTACCTTAGGAGCATTCAGTTTGTAATTGGTAAGGAAGGGTTTTCAGAGGTCTGAACTTTTGCTGCTTGTAAGTCTTCAAATTGAATGGAAGTCCTCCAAGTCTTCTTACAGACTCTCCATTGTACCATCTCCTCCCTGTTTTGTTTTTTTTTTTTGTTAAAAAACAAAACACAACACAACACCATGTCATTCAAGGCAATTACCAGGGCTTGGAGATACAAAGAAACACCTAAAATAATTCTTAACTTCAAGAAGCTTATATTCTAATATAATTTTTATTCCCATTTCACAGATGAAGCTATGGGAGATAAGTAGTTACCAGATTTGATTGAGTGCATAATTGGCAGTGTCAGAACTACAACTCAGATTCTCAAGATTAAATAGTTTTTATACCATCTCATAATGCTCCTTCAGAAATGGAATCAATAATATAAATGATGATTTCCATAATTCATCAAAATAATCTAAACCTTAAAATTTCTTAGACTTATAAATGTTGGAAATTTCACCATTGGGAAATTTTATACTTGAAAAATTTCCTATTGATAGTGGGTCTTGGCTATTGGAATGTGAACCCCATTGGCATGGGAGGTTCCTTCTCCTCCCTTCTTAAGATTACTTTAGGACAGAAACCTTTTGCTGAACAATGGAAAGGACTTTGACCTATGCTTAAGCATAGAACAGGAATTTCTTTGAGTCATGATTGATTTTAGAATTGATACAATGGAGATACTTGGAATGACAGAACCAAGTCTTGGAAATTGCAATCTCCACCCTACTCAGTCCTAACAGGATATAGGAAGGGCTGTAGCAAAAGATCAAGATTTAATTATTTGAGAATATGACCTCCAACAGACATGTGCAAAGCCACACACCTCTGGGAGGTCCTGGGTTAAGCTAGAGCCACCATTGGCACAGGGAAAATGATGGACAGTGATTGGTAGATGTGAGAACTGAGGGGAGGGAACTTGGATGGTTTCCTGAAAGATAGAGGGGTCTGAGGTCTGAAGGGTGGTTGGAGAGTTTTGGCTCTGAGTGGTTGGAGAGGTGCTCTGAGGAGCTTGCTCTAAAGGAAGCTGGAGGTGGAGGCCCGTGAGACTGTTTCTCCCTTTTGGTTACTGGAGTAATAGGGACTGATCTCTTTTCTTTGCCCCAGCTATCTAAGGGCTCGGGCCTTTTGGCCCAGCCTAAACAGAAGGGGTATTTAAGCCCTATTCCCTTCTCTCCCCTTTCTCTCTCCCTCTCTCTCTCTCTCTCTCTCTAATCCCTTTCTTCCTCCTGTTTGTAATTAAACTCTATAAAAGGTTGATGGCTGACTTGAGTTTTCATTTAGGAATTACATAGCTGAATTCCTTGGCGACCTTAAATTAATATATATCAGTCTTTTAAAGTGATTTCCTTGTTACAATAACCAAAACTTTATGACATTTTTCTAAAAGGTTTTTTACAAATATCCCCTAATTTAGACCCCCCCTTTTTTGTACATTGCTCTTCCCCATGTTGGATAATTTTGTTTATGAAATATTGAGCTATTTCAAAGTACATTCAATAAATTCAACTCTATCCTCATTAAAATGATCCAAATAACACTTACAACTGTTTATTTCATTCTGATATCCAGATAACACTATGATATGGATGAGGATAATGTTTTATAAAGTTCTTAGGAAACATTCAGATTTTAGATGCAGTTAGTCAAAATTCGGTTTCTATAACTAGTATTATGTGATTTAATTTCCTGCTTCCAAAATATGAGACACAGTTTATATGCTTCATGTAAAAGTCTTAGCTTTCAAGAAATTTCTTTAGTCTTATTTTTCATCCCTATTTTCTTCCCTATACTCCTCACCTTTCCTTAAGAAGATGTTGTAAGTTTACAAGCTATAAATGAATCATATTTTTAGGTTACAACAATAGCAAATTATCCTTGTACTATTTCCTTTTTTATTTCAGAGATTGTTATGACAATAGGTTCATGTTGCTCTTATTCAAGTCCTTATAACAAATGGTCAGAGGATTGTAGCATGATAATGTTAAGACCTCATCTCTTCTCAGACAGATAATAGAAACCTTTTCCTATTTCAGAATCCAATGATTAAATCCATTGTGTAGTCTCATTTTGATCTGTTCTTTAGCTTCAGTAATTGGGCATGGAGGGTGAAACAAGTAGGAAACTAGAATTCAGGAAACTGGGAACTTCAGAAGTCTCTATTTCTGAATCTATTAAGCATTAATGAAATAGCTGCTCACTGGTATTCTGAATCACTGAAATTGATGTGACTCTGGTTGATGACAATGATTGTAATTAGAATAGGAAAGACAGCTAACTCCTTTTTCTATTCAAATAATCCTTCCTTTGTCCAGGTAAGTCAGAATTTCTTGATAGAACATCAGTTGGCAGGGATGAAACAACCATAATAAAGCCAGAAATGGGAGTTATAATCATGTGATTTTTTTTTCCTAATGGTCTGCCAGAGTCATTTCTAGGATTTTCACTGAGATAAAAATGAACAGTCCTTTTTTATTTTTCCTGTGGGGTGGTGCCTTTGCCTTCTACATAGTAACTGACAACCCTTGTCATTTCTATCAGCTAAGGAGTGACTCTAACAAAAAGTAATTCCCAACTCTATAAAAGAAGTTTCCACTTTTTTTTAATTATCCAGAAAAATACACCTCACCTTTTGACACAATCTTCTCAAAGAAGACCTGCAAAGCAACATGAACATGAGTAAGCCAAGAAAAGTAGCTATTAAGTGAAAAGTGGAAATTCAGAGTTCTCAAGATAAGATGAACTTAGGTTTAAGTTCCATTAACATTAAAACTCATTTTGTAAGATAAATAAAAGTTAGCCCTGTGCAATTTTGCCCACAAAAAAAAAAAGTTTTGTAGAAGTATATTTTTTGCTTTGTTATATACTCCCCTTACTCCAATACACACATACAAACACATACTGTACTCATTCAGGAGAATATCAGGTTCTAAATATTGCCCTTTTTAAAAAGTGAGAATTTATTTGCAAGTCACAGAAGTTAGTTGTGCATATATATATGTATATATATATGTATATATATATATACATATATATACATATATATATGTATATATTGTAAACCTTAAAATTTCTTAGACTTACAAATGTTGGAAATTCCACCATTGGGAAATTTCATACTTGGAAAATTTCTTACTGATAGTCTATTGGAATGTGAACCCCATTGGCATGGGAGGTTCCTTCTCCTCCCTACTTAAGATTACTTTAGGACAGAAACCTTTTGCTGAACAATGGAAAGGGCTTTGACCTATGCTTAAGCACAGAACAGGAATTTCTTTGAGTCATGATTGATTTTAGAATTGATACAATAGAGATACTTGGAATGACAGAACCAGGTCTTGGAAAATACAATTTCCACCCCACTCAGTCCTAACAGGATTTAGGAAGGGCTGCAGCATAGATCAAAATTTAATTATTCCAATCTCTACCCTACTCAGGGTAACAGGATTTAGGAAGGGCTGTAGCAAAGGATCAAAGATTTTAATTATTTGAGAATATGACCTTCAACAGACATGTGCAAAGCCACAGACATCTGGGCGGTCCTGGGTTAAGCTAGAGCCACCATTGGCACAGGGAAGACATGGACAGTGATTGGTATATGTGAGAACTGAGGGGAGGAAACTTGGATGGTTTCCTTAAAGATAGAGGGGTCTGAGGACTCAGGGTGGTTGGTTGGAGACTTTTTTGGCTCTGAGAGGTTGTGCTGCTCTGAAGGAAGCTGGAGGTGGAGGCCCCTGAGACTGTTTCTCCATTTTGGTCACGTGAGTAATAGGGACTGATCTCCTTTCTTTGCCTCAGCTATCTAAGGGCTTGGGCCTTTTGGCCCAGCCTAAAGAGAAGGGGTATTTAAGCCCTATTCCCTTCTCTCCCCTTTCTCTCTCCCTCTCTCTCTCTCTCTCTCTAATTCCTTTCTTCCTCTTGTTTGTAATTAAACTCTATAAAAGGTTGACGGTTGACTTGAGTTTTCATTTAGGAATTACATAGCTGAATTCCTTGGCGACCTTAAATTAATATATATCAGTCTTTTAAAGTGATTTCCTTGTCACTATATATATATACATATATATATATATATATATAATTGTGTGTATAAATCCCATGGATTATTCAATTTTTAGTAAACTTGAGAGAGAATTTTGGAGAGGTTATAATCTATGTTATCATTTTTGATTCAGAAGAAAAATCCAAAAGAAAAAATTAATTATGAGGATTATCCAGTGCCACTAACTTAGCTACCTACTTACCTACCTACCTATCTATCTGTCTATCTATCATTTGATATTGATAAATTATGTCAGAACTGAGCAGGCATATCAGAGGTTACAAATATGCTAAGGGGAGGGACCATGTTAAATACTTCTTTTGTAATTTTCATTGCACCTAACAGAGTGTAACACTACTTATGCATTAGCTGTTTCACAAATATTTCTTAAAGAGGCAATGTGGTACATTTTGTAGAATCATTGTCCAATACTTGACATCATATAGACCTGGATTCAAATCCTACTTCTTACAGTAGTTGTATGACTAAGAGCAAATCATTTAATCTATCTTAATCTCATCTAAAAATAGAGAGTATTATTTCTATATTCATGATACTCAAATGAGATTTTGTCTATAAAATGCTTTGCATATTTCAAAATACTACATATTAAAAAATTTAGATAATTTAGTTCTTATAGATGGCTTGAAGTAAAATGACTAAAACGCAGCATTAAGTAATAAGAGAATAAAAGGCCCTAAATAAGGAATCAGGAAACCAAGTTTTGTCATAGCATGAATGCCCCGTGGCTTTGGGCATCATATAATCTTTATGAGACTCCCTTGACTCATCATATGAAGTTAATTTCATAAGTCTACTAATTATACTTCTTTGATTCTCTAACTCTGACTATATTAAGAAGTAAAAAGGATGAATGAAACCAGGAAAACTTTAAAGGTGATAATAAAGAGCCATTTGGAACTGCATAGTTCTTGGGTAGGCCATTTAAGTGGGAAACAACATGTAAACACTGATAACACAACAAAATGACTGTAAAACAATCCAGAATTTTGCAAAGGGCAAGAGTAGGATGATGTTTTACTTTGAACCTACTGTGCTACCTAATATAAGACTTGAAGTTAGCTGCTTACAAAATTGTCTAGGTGCTAAATACAAAAGACTGAGAAATCAGGGTTGTCAGCTGTGGGTGCCCATTTTTGTTTGTTTTATTTTATTTTATATGACCCCTATTTTCCTTTTATTTTAGAAAGGGAGAATCATGTTTAGTCCTTGTGATCTTAGTTTTGTCATCCAAGATGGAATTCTTGGGAACTACTTTCTGGTATTCTTAACCTGTGAAATGATTTTCAACCATTCTTCTCAGCCCAATTTCCCTCTAAGCTATTTAAAAAAATAGCTTAATTTATTCTTTTCCCCTATGGTGTGGCAATGTTGGTATATCGATTCTTTTATTAGTTTACATGTGAGATAATTTAGCAAAGCTGAAAGGAAATAAGAAGGCTTCCAAGTAGAGAACCATTCATCATCTCTGACTAAGATATATTCTACCAAACATCAATCATTTTGTTTCAAAATCTAGACATTCAAAAACTTATTAAAAATTGAAAGCATATATTTTTTACACTCTAGAACTTTGTATAAAAGTGTCTCATCCAATTGAAAGACAATGTCTTTCCTTCCAGAACCTAAATGTTAGTAAACATAGCTGTGTTATATACAAAAAATAGAAAAGGAATTTTGTGAGTAGGTTCACTTAGCCCTGACTCATATGGCATGAGTTTAAATGAGGACAATAAGCAAATATGTATTTAAGTATTGGCAACAACAACAAATATCCAGATATGTGTTAACAATAGTTTTATAATGAAATAACAATTCAATATTTTAAGGATACACTTGTATCTATGAGGTAAATCCTAATGGCTTAATGTATATAAAATACTCATTAAATTTAGTATACTATATATCAGTCATAGTAGTAATGTTTATAAAGCACTTAAATATTTGCAAAATACAAATATATTATTTAATGCAATGTATTCTATATTGATTAATGTAATTAAAATATCTAAAATAATTTAATAGCTTATTAAAATGAGATAAATGTTATTTCATTTTATTGTCACAATAATCCAGAGAGATGGGGATATTATTACCCCATTTTACAGAGACTGAATTTAAATGACATTTCCAGGCTTACATAGTTAGTAATTATCTGAATCTGGGTTTAAACTAAGGACTTCTTGACTCTAAATCCAATTCTCTATCCAGTGTGAACAGCTTCTTATCCAGATGAATGTCCCCTTGGTATTTCACTAATCTATTTCATGAGCTGCTAAAAATGAAAATATTTAATAGCTGGTGGGTAACCCTGATGATATACCTATTCCCATACTTAGCTAGGATGGTTTTTTTGGAAGGTCAACCTTAAGGCAAATACAAAAAGCCATTATAGCATCCTTAGAAGGCTTTTATAGACCTCTGGAACAACCATTGAACATATAAGTTACACACCAGGATGAGACTTCTATAGAGGAATTTTGTGGAAGGGAAATAACATTGGTTATCACGACTTGAAGAAAGGTTTGATTCCCTACAATGACCACAGGGATTCCTACTAAATATCTGATTTCTTTTATAAACATATCTTCTGTTTTTCCAAGTACCAGGAGGTAGAATATTATTAACAGGCATCTCCTGAGAAAACCATCCTACCACTACAAAACCAGTCAACCAAGGAATCAACAAGCAGGTGTTATGTCCTTTCAATAAGCATGTGTCTGCCTTTAGGGAATGTTCTCCTTTCTTAGAGTGAAATGAGCAGGAACATCAGAAATCATTGAAGTATACAGCTACAAGAAGTTGAAAGGGAATGACACCAGTAGGAAAAAATGCTATAATCAGACAGTTGCAAATGAGACAGACTTGACCAGTTTTGCCTTGAATAGTAGTTGCATCAGAATAGGAATCTTCTAGAGGTTAGTAACTATTAGTACAGATCAACAACTTTCCTTTTTCAACTTTTACTATTAGATATTTGGGATAATGAGATAGTTAAATTACTTACCTTTTGATACACCTTTAACATGTATCTGAAGACTGATTTGAACATAGCTCTTCTTGACTGAAGCCAGTTCAAAACCCACTCATTGTCTCTCCTCTAATAATTAATAGAAAGGGATTCCTTTAGTATGGGAAACTCTCTCTACCAATCGAGGTTATCATTTTTTATGAAACTTAAAGTGCTAGAAATTTGCCATGGATACTGAGAAATGAGGTAATTTGCTCAATGTCCCTTAGCTAATACATGTCAGAGAGAAGGCTAAGGTTAGGGTTATTATATATTATTCCTTTTGGATGGTTCTAGTTATATGACTTGGTAAACAAGGTAGGGTTACTCATGAGGTAATGGAAGTCTGAAGTCAAAAATGGTGGAGGAAAATTAAAAGATGAGAAAAAATATTTAAGAATTGAATTATAGACTTATTCTACTTGGTTCTACTACCCTTTCTCTGTTAAACAAATAACTTGTGATTAAATACTTTCAGTGAATAGGGTAGTACGTAAGGGAAGAAATAATTCATTATAAAAATGTATTTATTTATTTTTTAATTTTTTAAAAAGTTATTTTATTTGTCCATTTTCATACATTATTCATTGGAAACAGATAATTTTCTTTTCCTCCCCCCCAACCCTCTGCCACCCCTTCCCTAGCCAACCCGCGATTCGTCTGGGTATCACATGTATCCTTGCTCTGAACCCATTTCCTTGTTGTTGGTATTTGCATTAAGGCGCTCATTTACCTTCTCTCCTCCATCATGTCCCCTCAACCTCTGTAGTCAAGCAGTTGCATTTCCTATGTGTTTTTACTCTCTCAGTTTGTCCTCTGCTTGAGGATACTGTTTTTTTTTTTCCTCATAAATCGCTACAGGTAGTTCAGGGACACTGTAAAGCCATTACTGGAGAAGTCCATTAAGTTCTCTTGTACCACAATGTGTCAGTCTCTGTGTACAATGTTCACCTGGTTCTGCTCCTCTCATTCTGCATCACTTCCTGGAGGTTGTTCCAGGGTCCATGGAATTCCTCCACTTTATTATTCCTTTGAGCACAATAGTATTCCATCACCAACATATACCACAATTTGTTCAGCCATTCTCCAATTATAGGGCATCCACTCATTTTCCAATTTTTGGCCACCACAAAGAGCACAGCTATGAATATTCTTGTACAAGTCTTTTTCCTTATTATCTCTTTGGGGTACAAGCCCAGCAGTGCTATGGCTAGATCAAAGGGCAGACAGTCTTTTATCGCCCTTTGGGCATAGTTCCAAACTGCCCTCCAGAATGGTTGGATCAATTCACAACTCCACCAGCAATGCATTAATATCCCTACTTTGCCACATCCCCTCCAGCATTCATTACTTTCCTTTGCTGTCATGTTGAACAATCTGCTAGGTGTGAGGTGATACCTCAAAGTTGTTTTGATTTGCATCTCTCTGATCAAAAGAGATCTAGAACACTTTTTCATGTGCTTATTAATAGTCTTGATTTCATTAATTGAAAATTGCCTATTCATGTCCTTTGCCCATTTCTCAATTGGAGAATGGCTTGATTTTTTGTACAACTGGTTTAGCTCTTTATAGATTTGAGTAATTAGACCTTTGTCAGAAGTTTTTCTTATGAAGATTGTTTCCCAATTTGTTGCTTTCCTTCTAATATTAGTTACATTGGTTTTGTTTCTACAAAAAAATTTTAATTTGATGTAGTCAAAATTCTTTATTTTGCATTTTGTGACTCTTTCTAAGTCTTGCTTGGTTATAAAATCTTTCACTTCCCAAAGGTCTGACATGTATACTATTCTGTGTTCACCTAATTTACTTATAGTTTCCTTTTTATATTCAATTCATTCACCCATTCTGAGTTTATCTTGGTGTAGGGTGTGAGGTGTTGATCCAAACCTAATCTCTCCCACACTGTTTTCCAATTTTCCCAGCAGTTTTTATCAAATACTGGATTTTTGTCCCAAAGGTGGGGTCTTTGGGTTTGTCAAAGACTGTCTTACTGAGGTCATTTACCCCAAGTCTATTCCAGTGATCCTCCTTTCTGTCTCTTAGCCAGTACCAAATTGTTTTGATGACCGCTGCCTTGTAATATAGTTTGAGATCTGGGACTGCAAGGCCACATTCCTTTGTATTTTTTTTCCATTATTTCCCTAGATATCCTTGATCTTTATTCTTCCAAATGAACTTTGTTATGGTTTTCTCTAATTCAGTAAAATAGTTTTTTGGTAGTTCAATGGGTATGGCACTAAATAGATAGACAAGTTTGGGTAGGATGGTCATTTTTATTATGTTAGCTCTTCCCACCCATGAGCAATAATATTTTTCCAATTGTTTAGATCTAGTTTTAATTGTGTGGAGAGTGTTTTGTAGTTGTGTTCATATAGTTCCTGTGTTTGTCTCGGCAGATAGATTCCTAAGTATTTTATATTGTCTCGGGTGACTTTAAATGGTATGCCTCTTTCTAATTCTTGCTGCTGAACTGGGTTGGAGATATATAGAAATGCTGATGACTTATGTGGATTTATTTTGTATCCTGCAACTTTGCTAAAGTTGTTGATTATTTCGATTAGCTTTTTGGTTGATTCCCTGTGATTCTTTAAGTAAATCATCATATCATCCGCAAAGAGTGACAGCTTGGTTTCCTCATTGCCAATTTTAATACCTTCAATTTCTTTTTCTTCTCTAATTGCTACTGCTAGTGTTTCTAGTACAATATTTAATAATAAAGGTGATAATGGGCATCCTTGTTTTACTCCTGATCTTATTGGTAAGGCTTTGAGATTTTCCCCATTGCAGATGATGTTTGCTGATGTTTTAGATATATACTTTTTATTATTTTTAGGTAAGGTCCTTCTATTCCTATACTTTCTAGTGTTTTCAATAGGAATGGGTGTTGTATTTTGTTAAAGGCTCTTCCTGTGTCTATTGAGTTAATCATGTGATTTTTGTCAGTTTGCTTGTTTATATGGTCAATTACGTGGATGGTTTTCCTAATATTGAACCATCCTTGCATTTCTGGTATGAATGCTACCTGATCATAGTGGATAACCCTTGTGATGACTTGCTGGGGTCTTTTTGCTAGTATCCTGTTTAAGATATTTGCATCTATATTCATTAGAGAGATTGGCCTATAGTTTTCTTTCTCTGTTTTTAACCTGCCTGGCTTTGGGATCAGTGCCATGTTTGTGTCATAAAATGAATTTGGTAGAACCCCTTCTTGGCTTATTCTGTCAAATAGTTTGTATAGTATTGAAGTTAGCTATTCTTTGAATGTTTGATAGAATTTATTTGTGAATCCATCTGGACCTGGGGATTTTTTCTTAGGGAAATCTTTGATGGTTTGTTCAGTTTCTTTTTCTGGTATGGGGTTGTTTAGGTAATTTATTTCTTCTTCTTTTAGTCTAGGCAATTTATATTTTTGTAAGTATTCATTCATGTCACTTAGATTGTCATATTTTTGCCATATAATTGGGTATAGTAGTTTTTAATGATTGCCTTGATTTCCTCTTCATTAGAGGTGAGGTCTCCCTTTTCATCTTGTATACTGTCAATTTGGTTTTATTCTTTCCTTTTTTTTATTAGACTGACTAGTACTTTGTCAATTTTATTTGTTTTTTTCAAAATACCAGCTTCTAGACTTATTTATTAAATCAATAGTTCTTTGACTTTCACTTTTATTAATTTCTCCTTTGATTTTTAGGATCTCTAATTTAGTCTTCATCTGAGGGTTTTTAATTTCTTCACTTTCTAGTTTTTTAATCCGCATGCCCAATTTATTGACCTCTGCCCTTCTTTATTTATATATGAACTCAAGGATATAAATTTCCCCCTGAGTACTGCTTTGGCTGCATCCCATAGGTTTTGAAAGGATGTCTCACCATTGTCATTTTCTTCAATGAATTTATTAATGGTTTCTATGATTTGTTCTTTAACTAGCTGGTTTTGGAGAATCATATTATTTAATTTCCAATTAATTTTTGATTTATCTATCCATGTACCCTTACTAATTATTATTTTATTGCATTGTGGTCTGAGAAGGTTGCATTTATTATTTCTGCCCTTTGTACTTGTTTGCAATGATTTTGTGCCCTAGTACATGGTCAATTTTTGTGAATGTACCATGTACTGCTGAAAAGAAGGTGTATTCCTTTTTTCCCTATTTATTTTTCTCCATATGTCTACTAACTCTAATTTTTTTCTAAGATTTCATTTGCTTTTCTCATCTCGTTTTTATTTATTTTTTTATTTGATTTATCTAGTTTGATAGGGGAAGTTTCAGATCTCCCACTAGTATAGTTTTTCTATCTATTTCATTCTTTAGCTCCTCTAGTTTCTCCTTTAAAAATGTGGATGCTCTGCAATTTGGTGCATACATATTGAGTACAGATATTTCCTCATTGTCTATACTGCCTTTTATCAGGATGTAATTACCTTCCCTATCTCTTTTAACTAGATTTATTTTTACTTTGGCTTTGTCATATATCATGATTGAGACTCCTGCCTTCTTTTTATCATTTGATACCCAATAGGTTTAGCTCCATCCTCTTACTTTCACCCTATGAGTATCTACCTTCCTCATGTGTGTTTCTTGCAGACAGCATATGGTAGGGTTTTGGATTCTAATCCACTCTGCTATTCGCTTGCATTTTATGGGTGAGTTCATTCCATTTCCATTCAGATTTATGATTACTAGCTGTGTATTACACAGCATTTTGATTTCTACTCCTGGTCCTGCCTTTTCTTCTTTCACTATTTCCTTCTATACCAATGTTTGTTTATAGTCAGGCCCCCTCTATTGCCCCCCTTTATTTTACTTCCCTTTCTACCCCCTCCCTTTTTATTCCCTCCCTTATTTTCCCCTGTAGTCTTTTAAAAATTTTCCCCCACCCTCTCCCTCCCTTGTACTGCTTCCCTCCCCACCAGTCTGTTTTTTAACCTTCTGTTCCCCTATAGGGCGCAAATCTATTCTCTTCCCCAATGGATTGGATTGTTCTTCCCTCTTTGGGTCAGTTTCAAAGTACATAAGAGTTGAGTATTTCCTGTCTCCAACCTCTTTACCCTTCCAGTGTATCGATGTTCTCCCCCTTCCTGCCATGAGCTTCTTTGTGACATATAAATTTACCCCCATTTGTTTCTTTTCCCATTTTTTTAGTCATAACCTATTTCCTTTTTTAGCTCTACTTATGTATATATATATATATATATATACACATGTATATGTATTTATGCATGCATATATCTATATACCTATTTATGTCTTGTCCTTTCATCCTATACAGTTTGTCACTGTTCCCTCTGAGTGTAATTCTTCTAGCTGCTCAGGTGATAGCAACAGTTTTTAAGAGTTACCAATGACCTCTTTTCTTACAGGGATACATATCATTTTAACTCATTGAGTCTCTTAAAAAATTTTTGTTGTTGTTTTGTTTGTTTGTTTTCCCCCCTCTTTTTTTATTACCTTTTGATGATTCTCTTGAGTTCTGTGATTTGACATTAAATTTTCTGTTCAGGTCTGGTCTTTTATTTATGAAAGCTTGGAACTCTTCTGTTGTGTTGAATGACCATACTTTCCCTGTAAGAATATAGTCAGTTTTGATGGGTATTTTATTCTTGGTTGTAGACATAGTTCCCTTGCTTCCAGAATATTGTATTCCATGCCTTTCGGTCCTTCAGTGTGGATGCAGCCAGATCCTGTGTTAACCTCACCATGTTTCCATGGTATCTGAATGGCTTCTTCTTGGGAGCTTGTAATACCTGTTCTTTCATCTGATTGTTTTTGAATTTGGCTATAAAATTTCTTGGTGTTGTCAGTTGGGGATTAAATATAGGGGGAGATCTGTGGATTCTTTCAATTTCCACTTTCCACTCTTGTTCTAGGATCTCAGGACAGTTTTCCTTGATAATTTCCTCTAGTATTATGTCCAGGTTTTTTCTTTTGTCGTGGTCTCCTGGTAGTTCAATTATTCTTAAATTGTCTCTTCTTGAACAATTTTCGAAATCATCTGTTTTGTGAATGAGATGCTTCACATTTTCCTCAATTTTTCATTCTTTTTGTTTTGTTTTATAGTGTCCTGCTGCCTTGTGAGGTCACTTGATTCTAGTTGTTTTATTCTGGTTTTTAAAGATTGGATTTCATCTCTGGTTTTTTGGTCGTCTTTTTCCTTCTGGTCTGATTTTCTATGAAGATTGTCTTTCCTCCTCTTTACCTCGTCTTTCATCTCCTTTGCCTCATCTTACATCTCCTTTGCCTCATTTTCCAGCTGGTTGATTTTGGCTTTCAAGAAACTATTTTCTCGTTTTAGTTCAAGTGCCTCTGTTTCCAGATGACTTATCTTAATTTTTAAGTTCTTTTCCCAATTGTCTTCAGTCTCTCTTAGTTGTGTTTTGAGTTCTTCCACAGCCTGTATCCAATTCGCTGGGATTTCTAGTTTATTGTTTGCTGATCTCCCCCACCTCTGTTCCATTTGCTGAGTAGTAGCTGTCTATTGTAATTTCTTTCTTCTTTTTCTGTTGTTTGCTCAAATTCACCCCTTCCTTACTCCCCGTATTTGTCTGTGCTCTTGCTCCTCTCATTTTTTTGTTTTTTGGGGACTTCTATCAGTCTCCCCTCTTGGAGCTTTAACAGAAGATCTCTTGGTGTAGTCTCTGGGGGAGGGTTGTTGGGGGTTTGAGCTTCCCTGTCCTCTGGAGGCTTTTGATTGGCTTAAAGTCCAGCAGTCAATGAGGATGGGTGGGGAGCCTGGGCTTTCCTGTGTTCTGGAGACTTTTGATGGGATTGAGTTCAGCTTAGTTGGGCTGGGTTTACTCTGAGTTTTAAACTTCCTGGATGACTGGAGCAAATATGGAGGATCTCTAAAGCTCTGGCCAGGATGCCAGGTCTATGCTCCTTCTAGGCTGCCATCTTGATTCCGCCTCTAGGTTTCTGTTTTTTTAGAAGACCCTGCTCTCTAAGGGCGGAGGGGTCATGGCCTCCTGATGGGATTATGTTTCAGCTGGTTTGGGCCAAATGAGCCCTGAAGCAAAAACCTCCTCCTCCACAATCTGTTTTGAATGCCCGGAGACTGGCCCAGGTTGCTTTCAAGAATGCCCTTTGGAGCAACCCCTTTGCCAGCCCTGTTCTTTCCAAAGACCCTGCTCTCTATGTGGGGAGGGGTCCTGGCCTCCCTGGGTTCTGAGGGCTCCTGATGGGGTTAAGTTCAGCTGGTGTGGGTGGAATGATCCCAGAACCAAAAAAAAAAAAAAAACCCTCCTCCTTTACCATCTGTGTTGAATGCCCGAAGAATGGCCCAGGTTACTTTCAAGGTAAACTCTTTGGAGGTTTCTGTCCTTTCAGTAGCTCTGAGGGCTCCTGATGGGATTGGATTCAGCTGGTGCCCTAAACCTGGAACCTCCCTTGAGACTCAGATGGAAGGAACCAACCAGGGGGCTACAGTCTTCCCCCTTCTCTCTATGTTTCCCTGCCATCTGTGTTGGGTGCCCCAGAGACTGGCTCAGGTTGCTTTCAAGGTGAGTCTTCAGAATAGCCAGCCCTGAGGCCCTTTCGCTGGCCCTGAGATTCCCACTGCTGCCGTGGGCTCAGCACTCTGGGTTGGGGGGATGGGTCCTGGAACCTTCCTTCTGCCTGCCCCTTAGATCTGAGTGATCTAGGTTTCTGGCTTTTAGGGGGCCGTACCTTTTGATCCAGGTCCGGGAGGAGGCTTCCCCAGGTCTGTCCTGCTGTTCAGCTTGAATTTCGTTGTCCTAGGAGCACTCAGTTTGCGATCGGTAAGGAAGGGTTTCAGAGGTCTGAACTTCCCTGCTTTTAAGCCGTCATCTTGACCAGAAGTCAATCCATTATAAAAATTTATTAATGTTACAGTATTTCTCATGATCATCCCAACAAAGCAAGATTTCTATTAGTTGTCTATTAGAATATTTAAATAATTTTATTATAAGAATTTCTTCATTATTACAATTTTAACCAACTAATGTGTTTATCATTATTCTGACCTCTATTCATAAGTTAGAATTAGATTTTCTGGGATAAAAAGATCATCCTTCACACACTAGTTCTATTCTTTCATGTATTATTGAAGAATATAAAAAGTTAACCAAAAAGCTTTTTCAACTACAAATTAATGTAAAAATTTAGTTAGGAAGAGGTGAAAGATGAACTAAAATTGGACTGTAGGGAAGAAGGCTGCAAGGGCAAGGATATAATTCTCTAAATCTATAAATTTTAGAATATAGAACACATTAGTTTCTTACTTCTTAAACTGCACATAGGAATCCAATGACCAGTCCTCCAGGTGTTTCATTCTCTAAGCCTAAAAAGTTTTGGGACATCTTAGCAGAACTGTGGAAACCAAGATAGTAACCCTTGATTCAATTAAATAACTCCTTGTAAAATTAAATAAATAAATGACACTGTAATGTTTGCTATATATAAGTCATTGTTAGTCTTATGAGGAGGCAGCATGACAAGAGAGCCTCATCCAGGCCTATCCATTATGCTATATCCAGCTCATTCTCAAAAGAGCTAATTATTACATTTTCAGTGTGATTATTTACACTCAGGAATTGACAAAGGCTACAAATCAAAACTTGATCATTTTATGACTATCTATATTTAAGAAAGTGATAGAGAAAATGTTAATAATGCATATTAAACTTAAAAGTGCTCTAGGCATATATATTTTCTTCTTTTGGAGAGCTATTTGATCAATATTTAAACACTGGCATATCACTAGTCTCCTCACCTAAAAAAATATTCCATTACCCAATCATATCTATAATGTTGATGCTTAAAAACTCCATCATGAAAGATTTATTTTTCAAGATAAGTTCATATTGTTAAAGTTCGAAGGAAATATAATGTAATTTCTTCATTTTAGTGTTGAGAAAGCTATATTACAGAATTAAAGTGAGTAGGTTAAGATCAAGTTAGTAGCAAATCTAGGACTATAATCCAAGCTTTCTTCTCCTTTCCAGCTATCTTCTTTCTTCTAACTACCAGGCTGCCTTTATAACACTTCCTAGCAAAAATCAGTTAAATCCTTTAAAAGTAACTACAAGGCTTCCTTATTCAACAGCTAGATAACAGTAATAATTTACTCACATAGAATTAAATTTTTCCAAGCACTTTTTATGCATTTTTAACTTGGATCTCATAATAGTCTCATACTGTGATGATTATTATATAATTTTTTTAGCATAGAGACACAAAAGCTTAGAGCAGGTATCATTAATCTATATATAGCTACCCAGTGCTGAGGTAGAATTTGAATTATAGAACATCTTAATGAGTAGTTTTCAAAGGAGGAAGACAGAAAAATACATCAAGAGCAATAGTTTCTAAATTTCTCTGATCTCAGGAATTCTGTATACCCTTGTTCCTCAATACACTCTTATAAATTATGAAAAACTTCAGAACTTGTGGTTAAGTGAGTTATATATAAGGATATTTGTATCATGATAAAAATAAAAATATCTTAGTATTATGAAAATATGTTTGACTTGTTAACCTCTCTGAAAAGATCTTGGGGACCACCAGTGGGATTGAGTCTACATTTTCAGAATCTCTGAACTAGAGCAAGAGATTATGTCTAGTAATGACAAGACTGGTACATTACCATAATAAAGGATCACTGGTATACATGGAGCAATATAGGAATATTGGAAGGTTGGAGGCAGAAAAAGGAGGGAAAGAGATTTGTAGAACTCTACTTAGCACATAATTTTTAGAGGGCTGACCCTGCCTAGAAACATTATGTTTCCAAAAGCATTAATTCTGAAGATGATTCTTCAGTGTAGTGATTCATTATCACCATAAGTATATGGATGTTTTAGGCAATTGGAGACTTTGGGTGGTGATAGTTATTTTCTTACTTAACTATCTGTATTCCTTAATGACTACTTTCTATATGAAGCAATTTCCCTTTTGAAAATATTGCTAATAGAAGAAATTTGACTTGATTCAGAGATAAGCTTGGCCTCAGTGAGTTTTAGACATTATAATGGTCAGTGAATTTTTCTATCTGCTCTTATATATATGGCCATAGGGAAGAAAAAAATCAAATTGGTACCTAACTTGAAACTTGACTCTCTGAAATGAAAATTGAACCCTTGAGATATTTATTTATTTTTTCTTTTGGCCCAATCTTATGATTATTTTAGAATGGGAAACTTAGAATATTGAAATTTCCTCCAGTAATGTAGACCATTTATTCTCAACTCATAGTTTTTTTTTAATTCTTATATTTTCCCTAGTACATATACATAGAAAATTTAATAATCATATTCTGACTTTTTAAATCTATGTTCTTTCCTTCCTTTCAATCTTCCTGCTTTCAGATTATATAATATGGGCTATACATGTGCTATTGTGCAATGTATATTTCCATGTTTGCATGTTGTGAAAGAAGAACTGTGCTTATAAAGGACAAAAAGTTCATGAAGGAAATAAAGTGGAAAATGGCATGCTTCTTAGACAAGGGCAATGACTTCATTTGTACAGAGATGTCCCAGGTGAATAAATGTCCTCTACCAACAAAAGTCAGAAACTTCTCTGAAACTTGTAGCTTTATAGAGCTACCTATAGCACTAGGAATTTATGAGCAACAGAAACCCAGAATCCTCACTGCACTCGAAATTATACGTTACCCATAAAGGATCCCCAGCAAATTATCTTTCTCCTAACTTAAAAGGGGACAGAGTAAAATGGACAAAACATTTTATTCTAACCTTAAACTGTGCTCTTAAGGAGACTAACTAATTAAAACTAATTATAATCTACAGGACTGAATGAGTACATGAGGAAGTTAGGCAAAATCTAATATTTTCCTAAATGATCTCTATCAATGTGCCAAATCTTCCACTTAAATCCTCCACATTCACTTTTTAACAGCATGGAAACATTTTTGCATTTCTGAAGACTGCATAATGAGAGAGGTGGCTTTGGGACTATGACCCAAGGATGAAACAAGTTAAATTCAGAGAGAGTCACTACAAAATGTTATGCCATAAGGGAATAATTCATAAGGACTACCTTCTCAGATAAGGGGGATATCCTGAAATAATGTGAGGCATACCTATAACACTGAAAAATTCTGAGTTCTTTGGGAGGTTTTCTGAACAATGCTATCAAGAAACTTTTTTTTTTCTAAATTGCATGATACAGTGAAAAAATGATACTGAGTCAAGTCAGAGCACCAAGGTTCAAATAGCATCTCTGATATTGGTAACTTAAATTTGGCACTTGCTGACTCATTTATCTTCCATGTACTTAATTTTTCATCATTTTGAAATGATGATTGGGATTAACTGATTATTGATTTTCTTCTAGATTTAGATTATTTTCCTATGGAATAGGGCCTCAGTTTCTGACAAAGAAGTTCCTCAAATCATGTTTTATTTTTTTTTACACATCATTCCTATAATCCATATATTTCAAAAATTACACAAAATTTTGATACTAGAAAAAATCTATTCCCAAAATATTAAATGTGAAATTATATATTTATAAAAAAGAAAAGAAAAAGGAGAAATGGAATTGAGGAAAAATGATAAATAACAAATAATCAGTCAAAAATCATTAGTGGGCCTTGGAAGAGCCATATTTTAAAGACTAATGCATAACAATTCACTGAAGAGAAGAACTTCTTAAAACTAGAATTGGGTAAATGGAAGCTAATGACTCCATGAGACATCACACAAAAAAATTCAAGTTATAAGAATATAAAAAAGAAAATGTGGCATATCTCATGGTAAAACAACTGATTTGGAGAATATGCCATGAATATAATGTTTTAATATTTTATTTGATCATTTCCAAGCATTATTCATTAAAGACATAGATCATTTTCTTTTCCTACCCCCCACCCCCCCATAGCCAACACGTAAATCCACTGGGCATTACATGTTTTCTTGATTTGAACCCATTGCTATGTTGATAATATTTGCATTAGAGTGTTCATTTAGAGTCTCTCCTCTGTCATGTCCCTTCAACCACTGTATTCAGGCAGTTGCTTTTCCTCGGTGTTTCTACTCCGGTCAAGATGGCGGCTTAGAGAAAGCTAAAGTTCAGATATCCAGAAACCCTTCCCTACCAATCTCAAACTATATGCTCCTAGGGCTCCGAAATTCAAAACAATCAACAGCATAGACCCTGGGAATACTCCTCCTGGACCTGGACCTGGATCAAAAGGCAAGGCCCCCTTCAAAAGCAAGAACCCGAGATCACTCGGAACTAAGGGGTAGGAGAGCTGAGTCCAAGGCTACAGAGGGAAACTTAGAGCCGAGATTGTAACCCCCTGGCCAGATCCCTCTATCCGAGTCTCAGTGAAAGTCACTGCCCTTGGAGCTCCAGGAAGCCGCGGCCCCTCCCCCCTCAGAGAGCAGGGTCGTCTGAAACAACAATAACCCTCAGGGCCGACAAGACAGCCTCACGGCCAGCTATTCTGAAGGCAACTTCCGGAAAGCAACCAGACCCAGTCGAGGGGGCACCCAAACAGCAGGGAAACAGAGAGAGCCGGGGGAGAGTGTAACCCCCTGACCGGATCCTTCCATTCCAGTTCCAGTGAAAGTTGCTGCCTTAAGGCATACTCAGTTCAACCCAGGGAAAGCTCATAGAATGGACAATCTGCCCAGGACTAAAACCTCTGAACACCAGACAGAGATAAGAAAAGTAATCCTCCCCATTCAGAGATGGCAAACTCCACAGAAGCACAGAAGCCCCCAAATCCCAAGAAAAATAAGAAGAAAGGGGCAACTTTGGACACATTCTATGGAGCAAAAATACAAAATACAAAGGAGTTAGAATACAATACACAAGAAAATGCTCCAAAACCTTCCAAAGGAAATGGAAACTCTCCACAAACCCATGAAGAATTTGAATCAGAAATGACCAAAAAGATGGAAGCCATGAATATAATTTAAGAATTAGTGAACCACCTGAAATCCATAATGAAGATAGGAGTCTGGCCATCATATTTTACGAAATTAAGGGAAATTACCTTATCTTTGATTTAAAAGATAAAATAAAAACTGAAAGAATTCACTGATAATCTCCTGAAAGAAATATCAAAATTAAAACATTCAGAAATATTACAGCCAAATTTCAAAACATCCAATCAAGAAGAAAATACTTCAAATAGCCAGAAAGAAACATCCAGGTATTTTCGAGCTACAGTCAGGATCACACAAAATTTAGTTTCTTCAACATTAAGGGACCTGAGGGCTTGGAAGGTAAAAGAGACAGGATCCTAACCAAAATTAACCAAATCAGCAAAACAGTATATTCTTTCAGGGGAAACTGAATATTTAATGAAATGGAAGAATGTCAAACATTCCTGATGAAATAACAATAGCCAAATAGGAAATTTGTCGTATAAACACAACATACAAAGGAGGTTTAAAAATACAAAAATGATGTGAAATCAAAAGAGAATTAATAAGGTTAAATCATTTACACTTTCTGTATGGGAAGAAAATACCTTTGTAACTCCTAAGAGCTTTAATTTTATTAGAGGTCTACATAGGCAGAGGGCATGAGTATGAGTACATTAAGTTGGAATAAAATAAAAAACTGGAAAAAGAATGAGAAAGAGAGATGTGCTGGCAGAAATGGGGAAGGGAGAGGAAGAGGGAGGAATTTTTCTCATATAAAACAGGCAAGAAAAGAAAAAAATCTTTACAATGAATGAGAATATGGGAGTGGTAGAAGGCAATGCTTGAACCTCATTGTCATAAGACTTTGTTCCAAGATGGAAGAATATATGCACATATCCATTTGGATATGAAAATGTATCTTATTCATTCAGGAAATGGAAGGGGAAAGGGAATAAGA
Organism: Monodelphis domestica; assembly: GCF_027887165.1. Taxonomy (NCBI): domain Eukaryota; kingdom Metazoa; phylum Chordata; class Mammalia; order Didelphimorphia; family Didelphidae; genus Monodelphis; species Monodelphis domestica. Next base: position 197,524,130 of record NC_077231.1, read on the forward strand.
GAAAGAGGGAATGATCAAAGGGAAGACACATTAAGGAAGACAGTAGTAAGTAACAAAACAAATTTTTGAGGAGAGACAGGATGAAAAAGAGAGAAAGATAAACAGAAGACAAAAGGATGAAATAAAAGGTACAATTAATATTAATAAAAGTGAATGGGAATGGGATAATCTCCCACATAAAATGGAAACAGATAGCAGAATAGATTAGAAACCAAGACCCAACAATACATACTCCAAAAGAGACATATTTTAAAAAAAAAAACACAAAGTTAAAATAAAAGACTAAATTGGTATCTATTAAACTTCAGCTGAAGTTAAAAAAAAAAGCAAGGATGGTAATCACAATCACAGACAAAGAAAAGAAAAAGTAGACCTAAGTAAAAAGATAATTAGGGGAGGCATAGTTAAGATGATGGCATAGAAGCAGCAAAAGTTCAAACCTCTGAAAACCCTTCCTTACCAATCACAAACTGAATGCTCCTAGGGGACTGAAAATCATACCTAACAACAAGACAGAGCAAAGGAACCCTCCTGCTGAACTCATTTCAAAAGGTAAGCCCCCACCCCCCAAAATAGCTGAAACTCAAAAACACTCAGTTGTAAGGGGAAGGAGAAGGAAGGTCCCAGGACCCCTCCCCCCCTAAAGCACTAAGCCTCCAGCAGCAGGGGGAACTGGTGCACAGGCAAAGGCACTGGTCTGGAGAAAATACCTTGTGGGCAGGGCTGTGCCAGGCTCAAAGAGTTGAACACAGGCAGTAAGGAATGAGCTGGAGAGGGAGCACAGAGGAGGCAGCTTGGTCAGAACAGGGAAGACCCTCCATATTGCTCCAGCCATTCAGGATGTTTTGGCCTCCGAGCACATCAAGCCCAACCCAGCTGAACTTAATGCCATCAAAAGTCTTAAGAAGTCAGGAAAGGCCAAGCTCCAACATCACTCCCCCATAGACTGTTGGACTTTAATCCAATCAAAAGCCTTCAGAGGACAGGGAAGCACAAATCCCAACACCCCTCCCCCAAAGACTGCACAGAGAGAACTTTTGTCAAAGCTCTAAGAGGGGAGACCAACAGGAAACTGCAAAACCAAAAAATGAGAGGAGAAAGAGCACAGACAAATATGGGGAGCAAAGAAGGAGTAAATATGAGCAAACAACAGAAAAGGAAGAAAGAAATTACAATCAACAGCTTCTGTACAGGCAATGAACCAAGAATAAATTGAACAGAAGAGGAGGGTTCAGCAAACAATAAATCAGAAATCCCAGTGAATTGGATACAGGCTTTGGAAGAACTAAAAATGCAATTCAAAACACAGTTAAGAGAGGCTGAAGACAATTGGGAAAAGAACTTAAAAACTTAGATAAGTCATCTGGAAACAGAAAATAGTGTCTTGAAAGCCAAAATCAACCAGCTTGAAAATGAGGCAAAGAATATGAAAGATGAGACAAAGGAGATGAGAGATGAGGCAAAGAGGATGAAAGATGCCCTCCAAAAAGACCAGAAGGAGAAGGATGACCAGAAAGCCAGGGATGAAATCCAGTCTTTCAGAACCAGAATACACAATAGAATTAAGTGTCTTCACAAGGCAGCAGGATACTATAAAACAAAAACAAAAGAACAAAAAAATTGAGGAAAATATGAAGCATCTCATTCAAAAAATTAGAAAATTGTTCAAGGAAAGGCAATTTAAGAATCATTGGTCCACCAGAAGACTATGACAAAAAAAAGCCTGGACATAAGTCTACAGGAAATTATTCAAGAAAACTGTCCCAATATTCTAGAACAAGAGGGAAAAGTAGAGATTGAAAGAATCCACAGATCACCTCCTGTTCTTAATCCTCAACTGACAACATCCAGCAATATTATAGCCAAATTCAAGAACTATCAGACCAAAGAAAAAATAATACAACCTGCCAAGAAGAAGCCATTCATATACCATGGAACCACAGTGAGGATAGCATAGGATTTGGCTGCATCTACACTGAAGGACCAAAAATCATGGAATATGATATTTCAGAAACCAAGGGAACTAGGTCTACAACCAAATCAACTACCCACCAAACCTCACTATATTCTTACAGGGGAAAGTATGGTCATTCAACAAAATAGAAGAATTCTAAGAATTTGTAAAGAAAAGACAAGACCTGAGCAGAAAATTTGATGTCCAAGCACAGAACACAAGAGAATCATCAAAAGGTAATTAAAAAAGAGAGAAAAAACCCTTTTTTATGAGACACAATAAGTTAAAATGGTATGTATCCCTATAAGAAAAGGGGTCATTGGAAACTGAAAAGATGAAAAGGGAGACCTCATCTCTAATGAATAGGAAATTAAGGCAATCATTAAAAATTAGTATGCCCAATTATATGGCAACAAATATGGCAATCTAGGTGATATAGATGAATACTTACAAAAATATAAATTGCCTAGACTAACAGAGGAAGAAATAGATTACCTAAACAACCCCATATCAGAAAAAGAAATTGAACAAGCCATCAAAGAACTCCATAAGAAAAAATCCCCAGGATCTGATGTATTCACAAATGAATTCTATCAAACATTCAAAGAACAACCAATCCCAACATTATACAAACTATTTGACAGAATAAGCCAAAAAGGAGTTTTACCAAATTCCTTTTACGAAACAAATATGGTACTGATCCCAAAACCAGACAGGTCAAAAACAGAGAAAGAAAACTATAGACCAATCTCCCTAATGAATATAGATGCAAAAATCTTAAATAGAATACTAGCAAAAAGACTCCAGCAAGTCATCATGAGGTTTATTTACTATGACCAGGTAGGATTCATACCAGGAATGCAAGGATGTTTCAATATTAGGAAAACCAACCACATAGTTGACCATATTAAAAAGCAAACTGACAAAAATCACATGATTATCTCAATAGATGTAGAAAAAGCCTTTGATAAAATACAACACCCATTCCTATTGAAAACACTAGAAAGTATAGGAATTGAAGGGCCTTTCTGAAAAATAATAAACAGTATATATCTAAAACCATTAGCAAACATCATCTGCAATGGAGATAAACTAGAAGCCTTCCCAATAAGATCAGGGGTGAAACAAGTATGACCATTATCACCGCTATTATTTTATCATTGCTACTCTTTTAAAAATATACTAGGAATTCTTATAATAATATATTTTAGCACTTTGTTATGAATTGCAATCAAACCTGATGATCTGTACTCAGTAAAATCCATCTTCTTTCCTTCTCTTGATAATCTGGGTGATTTTTACTCATCTTATGGATGTGATACTCCTTTTATGTCAAAAAAATCCTCTAAATATCAACTACTCAGTGAATATATCTGGAAGTCTTTTTTTATTTTTATTTTTTTTTAAATTTTCAGGAAGGTAGTTTAGATGGGTAGGCTGACAATATTACATCCAAACTCAATTCTTTGTTTGTCCTCATTCCAATCAATTGTGAACAATTCTCATTTCTTATTTTGTTTTCTCTACTCACAGTTACTCCTTTGGTTCTGGTCTACATCCCCTCTTTGTTCACTATTGCCAATGGTCTCCTATTAGAGTTCTCCCAGTCAGTTCTTTTTTTCCCCTTCTTCTACATAGCTTCCCAGATGGTTGCTTTAAAGTATATTTAACTATATATTAGCCCACCAAACTTCAATGATCTTATGTTATTAAAAAAATACAAAAATTTCTGTTGGACATTTAAAGCCCTTCCAACAATGGCTTCAAACTTCCAATCTAAGTTTACTGTAAATTATTTTCTTTCTCATACACCCCACTGGCCTTTTTTGAAGTTCTTTACACAGTACAGTCAATTTATCATCTCTGTGCTTTTACTCAAGCTAAATCTCAAGACTCCAATGCAATCTTACTCATTTGAATCTCTCCAAATTCCTAGTTTCCCATAAGATTCACATAAAATAAATGCCAGTACCTATAACAGGCTTTTTCCTGATTCTTCTTCCACCAATACATATAAATATATACCCAAATATGTATGTGTATAAATACGCATATGTAAACAAGTGTATATTACACATATATACAATTTGCCTTTCTATCTAGTGTATGTATGTCTTTACCTTCTAGCATAGTGCTTGACATAAAGTAGGTTCTTAATAACTATGTGTTGATTAAAGACTGGAAGAGAGGAAGTTGTAAGTGTAAAGATAATTTTAGAGTTGTGACCTAAAATAAATTAATTTGGTTGCTGGGGGATATCCCCAATAAAATACCCAAGTCAGTTTGGAAATCTATGGTGGTTTAATTAATGTAGAAGGAAGAAATAAAGGAGAATAGAGAGGGAAAGTATATAGGATTTCTCCTGCCTGGCCTAGGCCAGGGGGAGTTCAAGGTCCTCCACCACAAGATCTCTGAAGAAAATTAGAGACTTTCTAAGGGATAATGTTTGGAAGATAAAGGAAGAAAGGATCAGCCCTAACACCTACTCAGCTTTTCCCAGTATAGTATCAAGGAAAACTCACCACTAAACTAGACAATAGTTGCAGCCATGCCAAGATACCAATACACTCAGTAGCTGCCACAAGTCACCTCTCCACTGGCCAAGAGACCTAAGAGAGGAAGTGATGTGAAATAAATAGAATGTTTTTAAATCACTTTTCTGCTTCTTACATGTACCAATAGTAGCTTTAGCTTGACTTAGGACAGCCCAGGGATCTGTCAGTTGTTTCTGATTTATCATTTGCTAGCACATGCCTTGTTGAAGACCATCCCCCTAAATACTTAATCCTTAAGTATGGGTGTAGACATTCCTGATTTTGTTAGACTAACTAGGGTGGATGGGTGTAGACTTTCCTGATTTTGTTAGACTAAGTAAGGTGGAGTAATCTAATGTTCACATAAGAGAGAAACCTTTGGCAGAAATCAGCTGCAAAGAGAAAGAATGGAGGAACGACAAAGGAAAAAAAAACCTCAAGATTCCAGTGAAAGAACAGAATTGGGATCAAATGTCATCAGATTTAATCTGAAAAGCAGTTTCACAAAGTTATTTTATTATTGTTGTTGATGTACCTAAACAATAGTATTGTACGTTCTATTCTTTTCAGCACATTGCTACTCTTTTGTACCTTTCTTTGATCACTTGTCATTGCTTTTATCTTGTATTCATATCTCTTAAAATGTTGCAAATCTATTTAAAAAATTGGTCAATGGGTCTATTGTATATATAGATAGATATACTCGTGCATGTGCATACAAACATTATAAATGTATATATGCGCATACATATATGTAATTCAACACATATGCATATAAACCTGAATGCATGCACATATGTGTACACATGTAACACCTCCCACTTTTAGTAAGCTCCCCTTTAATGTCTTTTACCAGAATAGTTTGTGATTTTCCTTTTAAAATATATGTTCTCAATAATGATTGAGAACATTCCATTTTGTTAGGCAACTTTTCCAAACTTGAGGTCTTAGGATTCTCCTTTTTTTTTTCTTTTTCACAAATATTTGAAATCTGTTCTCATCTATACCTATTTTTCCTTTCCTTATGTTTCATGGACTTTAATATGAAATGTTGCTTATGGTTTTCATTATTTCTATTTTTGTACCCAATTATTTCTTATCAGTCTGAATTAACCAATAACAATTAAATAATCACTAAGATTATCAACAATTTATCAACTGCTCTGATTTTAGAAGATAGAAAGCTACTGAAAACATCTCAATATAAATCCCCTTCACCTCTATATTTTGTTTGAATAAAAGACTTACAATCTTTCCCCTCCCCTGTTTTCTTCTTATGGTGGTATGTATTATAAATCTGTAATGATGTTATTTCTAATATTTTTTCTATTCATTTAGTTTTTCACTCAAATACTTTTCACTATACATGTCCCTGCTTCTGGTGAATTGATTTCCTGATCAGAATCTATACAAAGGTACTCTACCACTACTATTACATAACTCATTTCTTTTGAATAATGTATATACTCTTATAGTCATATATTAGTTATGAGTCATATTCTATTAAATTTCCATGATACCCATTGGTCCACATATACCACTTTGAACTAGCAATTTCAGGGTAGTATTTATAATTCATATTCTGAAGATTTTGCATAGGTATCTAAAGAGATTTTTGGTTAATTTTTCTCTTTCTCCATAATGCCTTCCTAAGATACTAGTTTTTTTCAGGATTACTCATCATATTACTTCCGGCTTTCTTTGGTACTTAGCCTAGAGAACGAATTCTACTTCATTTCTCTTAAGGGTTCTCATCCAAATTCACAAATCTCCAGAATACTGTTTAAACAAACCTAACTAGATGTCTTCAATTTGTGTCTATGAAAACAATTCCTACCTACTAAACCTAGTTCTAGAAATCCAAATTTCACTCTAAGTTACCATCTTTTTAAATAGCTACTCACATCTCAAATCTATTTTTCCCATCTGAGGCTCCAACTTTAGTAAACAGTGATGAAAACATCATCTATTGTGGAATAGCACACCTACTGTCAGACTTGGTTGATATGTTGTCTGTCCTGCCAAACATTTATTTCTTCTATTTTTAATCTGTTCTCTACCAGGAATGATTTGATAGGCAGGAATGGTAAAAAAAATATTCTTGGAAATTAAGGTAATAACAAATTGTATTAAGGATAATATTAAATATAATTAAATATGTTATTTAATTACATATAAGTGACATCAAAATATTGATAAAATTTTAAAATATTACTTATATGCCCAATTTCTTTAGTCTTTTTTATGTTTTTATTTTCCTAGCATTTCATTTTTTCAAACTTTTGTGCCCTCTTAGATATATCATTTGTCCCAACATTGTCAGGTTTGAGAAGATCCAGGGAGCTCTCCAGCCCAGAAACATGTTCTGAAATGATAGTATATCTCCTCATTGCTCATTTCAGATTGATGTATGGATACTTCAATACACCTCAGCAGGTAATTGCAGCCTATCAAGATTTATCTTTTCCTCTTCTGATCAGCACTTGATGACATGTCTCTTGGTATCAAATATGGATTCTCATCATCATTCCTCAGGACCCAGTAAGTTGTATCTTTCTCACATAGCTGAACACCTTTCAGTAGAGTCTCAGAACTGACATCATAGAGTCAAAGCTTTGCTCATATACTGACGTTTTTTCTTCTTTGTGTCACATAACTGCAACATACTATTTCCAAAAAGTTTGGAGTTCATTCTGGCTATTTGGTTATTATTTTTACTCTTTTTTTCTTTTGAGTACTACCCCCAACCCATTTTTAATAGAATACTATATCTTTATGTTCTCAGTATAATTAACTTGGTGTCTCACATGCAAAATATTCTTAGTATATATTTGTTGAATTGGATTGAATATTACATTAGAATATTTTGGGGCTGCCATTTATCTCAATATAAACTTCCCTTTATGTCCTTTCAGTTGCTTTAATTTTTAATTTTTCCAAGGCTTATTTCTATGCCTTTCTCCAATAAAATGTAGAGAGAGAAAGTAGAACTATGATAGCTTTCCTTCCTCTATTCAACATAATCTTTCATTCAAATTCAACTTTATGCCAGCTTAAATTTATACCTTTGCCATGTTCCTTATTAAACAGAAAAATTAGAAAAGGATTGGAAAAGTTGCCATCCTAGTTCTCCTTGAGCCACTAGGTGTTTCATCAGATAGTCTATCCTTGGACTTGAAATGTCTCTCACCCACTTCAACCTTGCTCATTTGAATTCTTAGTTCATCCCATCAGTCACTTTGACATTAGGGCAGTAGAATTTTTGACACCATTACCTACAAATAGTTCTAGCAGATGTACAACTGATCTGTTTATGAATAACTGGAAATTTCAAGCATAAAATATTTCTTAGTGATTTTAGTTTATCAAATATTCATTTATATCATTATCAGAATATTCAACTATTTGTAAGATTTAATCAAAATGACTAAAAATCCTCTGAATTTTATGTCTCCTCTGCAAGGTTTTTAGTCAGTTTGATTAATTTTTTTTCACTTTAGTAAAACTGCTCTCAAGGTCTTCCACATCAATTTAACACATGAATTTTCTAAATTTTTATAGTTAAATTTCAAGTTTCTCTTTGAGAGCTTTTTTCCTCTTCTCACAATTTCACCTGACTACTATGTGGTATTTTTTTCTCCCTGACTAGGCTGGGAATATTCCCTGCTGTATGTTTTGTCAATATACCCTTTAGTCTCATTCCTAAGATATAAAGAACATGTTTTTCATGACAACATATTGGTCTTGTGACACCCTACTAAACATGGGTCTTTCAGAAGGATAAGGGTTCTTGTCGATCATTAACTCATACCGCTTATATTTAGCATGCACTTGCTACATATTGATAAACACATGTCAAGGAGTTGAGAAAAAATGATTTGGAGGCAGGAGAAAATTAGTATCTTAACTCTGATAAATACTAGCATTGCAACTTTCAACAAAGGATTTAATCTTTATGAGCCTCAGATTTATCATCCTTTTTTATTATGGTAAAGTATCTAGAGTGCAGACATTGTAATCAGGTAGACAGATCTGGATTCAAATCACACTTCTTATACAGGATGTGATACCGAGCAAGTCATCTAATATTTCTTATACTCAGGTGACTTCACTGATTGCAAAAATTCCACTTAGACTGCCATCTTATGAATCTCTGGCTGATAATGCTAATGTCCTCTAATCTTCTGGTCTGTACTACACTAGCTGCCTTGCCTCAGTGTGGGTAACCTAAGATCCTTTTGCAGTTTCCTTTAATTTTCTATTTTCCATATTAGAATGTAATTTTCTGAGATGCAGGGAATGTTCTGATTTCTTGTTTTGGATCCCCAACACTTATCACGGTCTTTAGTGCATAGTAAGTCTGGTAAATAAAATCACCCAGTTGTTCGGGCTTTTTTTTTTTTAAACCCTTACCTTCTGTCTTGGAATCAATACTGGGTATTGACTCCAAGGCAGAAGAGTGGTAAGGGGTAGGCAATGGGGGTCAAGTGACTTGCCCAGGGTTACACAGCTGGGAAGTGTCTGAGGCCAGATTTGAACCTAGGACCTCTCGTCTCTAGGCCTGGCTTTCAATCCACTGAGCCACCCAGCTGCCCCCTGTTTGTTTGTTTTTAATTCAATATTTCCCAATACACAGGGTAATAGTTTAGAATTTGAAGAATGGAATTCAGAAATCAACTAATTTATTCCTTTCATTTGAAAATGAGTAAAATGAAGTACACAGAAGAGGGGACTTATTCAAGCACCTATGGAATGTAGGTATAAAAGACAAGACTCCATTACTTTCCTCTTGATTTTTCTAATTTATATCAATCTAAAGATTTTGTGATCTGTTCATTTAAATTGCTAGCATGTTTTTATCCACTAACTTTCAAAACACTCACAATTTTGAATGATGTAAAAAAGTTAATATTTACCTAAATAATATTATCTAAAACCTGGAGAGAAAATTCAGGTGTCAGTAAAGGGCTTAAATTTTTGTCATAAAATAAATTACATAATTGAGAATAGCATAAAACTAAATATTGCCATACATCAAGAAATACATTCAAAAAGGGCATATGAACAGGGATCATGACTGATTTAGTAATTAAAACATTTCAAATCAATGAAATTGAGGGTTATCAAATGTTTATCAGACTTCCAGGTAAGCATGTTGGCAGTCTAGACACGAGACGCTTCCTCTCCCCAGCACCCAACGAAATAGAATATCTTAAAAGAACATAAAAACCATCTTCAGAAGAATGGAAGGACTCAACATTAGGATGAAGGTACATGGGGTTTGAGCATTTCCACACTATAAGAAGGAGAAAAAGTTCCTACCCAAACATGAGCCGATCTACCCTCCACCATCCCACCTATGGAGCCAGACTCAGAGCCAGAGTGTATCAGAAACAGTAAGTGAGCGAGGGATATCTCTAAAGTGAGCAAGGGGCACCTCTAGGTCCTTGGGAGATGACTAGGACTGCTGGGGATTTACCCCTGAGAGCAGTTACACAGGTTTCCTGCACACTGGAGAGTGCAAATCATGGGGGCTCTAGCGAAAAGTGGAGGCTGTGGAGATTTGAGAACTTGCCTCAGGCAAAAGCCTTGCTCCTTAAGTCCATAAAAAGAGAACCTGGCCATCTCACTCAGATTTATGACTAAAAAGGAAAGGAAAAACCACCACAGTGATGGCTCATTGTGTCCAGGACCAACAGACATCCTCCAACAAAAACAGGAAGAAGACATTGATTCTTGAAAATTTTTACGGAGGGAAAACCCAAGCTGCAGAGGAAAAAGAGGATGAAATCCAAACAAAATCAAAATCTTCCAAGAAAACTGGAAATTGTCCACAAGCTCTGGAAGAATTCAAATTGAGCTTATACAAAAGATGGAAGCCTTCTGGCAAGAAAAATGGGAAATATGTCAGAGAGAACAACAGTCTGAGAGACAAGAACTCCCAATTGGAGAAATAGCTGGAAGCAACAAAAAGCAGGGTAGACAAAACTGAAAAGGAAAACCAGTCTTTAAAGACCAGAATTGGGAAACTGGAAGAGGGGAAAGTATGGGCAGTCAACAAAATAGAAGATTTCCAAGTATTTGTAAAGAAAAGACCAGAACTCAGTGGAAAGTTTGATATCCAAACACAAAGAGCAAGAGAAACATGAAAAGGTAAATATGAAAGAAAGGGGAAAAGAAAAAATATTTTTTTATTAAAACTATCTTCTAAAAGGGCTACAATTAGATCAAATTATATATATATATATATATATATATGTACATATATATGTGTGTGTGTATAAATGGGGAAAATGTTACTTGTAACTCTCAAAAATTGTATTCATTATTATAGTAAGTAGAAGAATCACTCATAGGGAGAGATTGAGGCATTAAAGGCTATAAGATGATATAAAAAAAAGAAAAAGGTTGGGGGGATCAATGATGGCACCAAGAGATATTTAAAGATATAGAAATAAAATAATTAGAATAATCTTTTTCACACAAAGATATACATAAGAAGGGGAGGAGAAGAATACTCTTATAAGAAGTATAAGAAGGGATGCTAATAGGTAATACTTAAACCTTAATTTCAGTGAAATAAACTCTGAGAGGGAAGAGCATCTTGATCCATTGGGATCTTGAATTCTATCTTATCTAACACGGTAAGGGAGAAGGTAAAACTAAGGGGAGTAGAGGGGAGGGAGTAGAAAAAGGGAGGGGTCAGAAAGGGAAGCATATCAAGGGAGGTAATTAGGGGGATTGATTAAAAGTAAACCACTGGTTCAAAAGGATATAGCAAAAGAAGAAAGAACAGAACTAGGGGAGGATATCAAAATGCTAGGGAATTCACAAATGACAATCATAACTTTGAACGTGAATGGGATGTACTCACCAATAAAATGTAGATGAATATGAGAGTGGATTAAAATCCAAAATCCTACTATATGTTGTCTACAAGAAACACACCTAAGGCAGGTATATACTCACAAGGTCAGAATTGAAGTTTGGAGTAAGACTTTTTGAGCCTCACCTGACAGAAAGAAGGTAGGAGTTGTAATCATGATATTTGACAAAGCCAAAGTAAAAATAGACATGATTAAAAGGGATAGGGAAGGTAAATACATCCTGGTAAAAGGGAATATAGACAATGAGGAAATATCACTAATCAACATATATGCACCAAATAGAATAGCACCCAAATTTCTAATGGAGAAACTAGGGGAATTGAAGGAGGAAATAGATAATAAAACTATACTAGTGGGAGACCTGAACCTAACACTATCAAATTTAGATGAATCAAATAAAAAAATAAATAATTAATAGGTAAAAGAGGTGAATGAAATCTTAGAAAAATTAGAGTTAGTAGATATATGGAGAAAAATAAATATGGACAAAAAGGAATACACCTTTTCAGCAGCACATGGCACATTCACAAAGATTGACTATATACTAGGTCATAAAAACATGGCATACAAATGCAGAAAAGCAGAAATAAGAAATGCAATCTTTTTAGATTATAAGGCAAAAAATAATGATCAGCAAGGGTACATGGAGAACCAAATCAAAAATTAATTGGAAATTAAATAATATGGTACTCCAAAATCAGTTAATTAGAGAACAAATCATAGAAACACTTAATAATTTCATTGAAGAAAATTACAATGATGAGACATCCTTTCAAATGTTATGGGATGCAGCCAAAGCAGTTCTCAGGGAGAAATTTATATCCTTGAGTTCATATATTAACGTATTAGGGAGGGCAGAGGTCAATTAATTTGACATGCAAATAAAGAAAAACTTGAAAGCAAACAAATTGAAAACTGCCCGAAGAAAACCAAATTATATATCCTAAAAATTAAGGGAGAAATTAATAAAACTGAAAGTGATAGAACTATTGAACTAATAAATAAGGCTAGAAGTTAGTATTTTGAAAAAACAAACAAAATAGACAAAGTACTGGTCAATCTAATTAAAAAAAGGAAAGAAGAAAACCAAATTAACAGTATCATAGATGAAAAGGGGGACCTCACCTCCAATGAAGAGGAAATTAAGGGCATTATTAAAAACATTTTTGCCCAATTATATGTCAATAAATATGCCAATCTAGGTGATATGGATGAATATTTACACAAATATAAATTGCCTAGATTAACAGAAGAATAAATAGAGTTCTTAAATATCAGAAAGACAAATCCAACTGGCTAAGAACTCCCTAAGAAAAAATCTCTAGGTCCTAATGCTTTCACAAGTGAATTTTATCAGACATTCAAAGAACAGCCAATCCCAAAACTATACAAACTATTTGATATAATAAGCAAAGAGGGAGTTATACCAAATTCCTTTTATGACACAAATAAGATATTGATTCCAAAGACTGGCAGGTCAAAAATGGAGAACGAAAACTACAGACCATTCTCCCTAATGAACATAGATTAAAAAAAAACAATAATAAACCTTAAATAGGATACTACCAAAAAGACTCTAGCAAGTGATCAGGAAGGTTATTCACTATGATCAAGTAGAATTTATACCAGGAATGCAAGTATGATTCAATATTAGGAAAACCATCCACATAATTGACCATATAAACATTCAAACCAACAGAAATTACATGAATGATTATCTCATTAGATGCAGAAAAAGCCTTTGATAAAATACAAGACACATTCCTACAGAAAACACTAGAAAATATAGGAATAGAATGGTCTTTCCTAAAAATAGCAAACAGTATATATCTAAAACCATCAGCCAACATTATCTGCAATGGGGATAAACTAGATGCATTCCCAATCAGATAAGGAGTTATACAATGCTGCCCATTATCACCTCTCTTATTTAACATTGTACTAGAAACAGTAGCAGTAGGAATTAGAGAAGAAGAAATTGAGGGTATTAAAATTGGCAATGAGGAGGCTAAGCTATTCCTCTTTGCGGATGATACGATGGTCTACTTAATGAATCTAGAGATTCAACTAAAAAGCTAGTCAAAATAATCAACAATTTTAGCAAAGTAGCAGGATACAAAATATACCCACATAAGTCATTAGCATTTCTATATATCTCCAACAAATCACAGCAGCAGGAATTAGAAAGAGAAATCTCATTCAAAATCACCTCAGACAATATAAAATAATTGGGAATCTATCTGCTGAGACAAACACAGGAACTATATGAACAAAACTAAAAAACACTTTCCACACAGCTAAAACTAGATCTGAGCAATTGGAAAAACATTAACTGCTCAGGGGTAGGATGAGCTAAGATAATAAAAATGACCATCCTCCCCAAACTTATCTATTTATTTATTACCATACCCATAGAACTTTCAAAAAACTTTTTTTACTGAATTAGAAAAAAAACATAATAAAGTTCATTTGGAAGAACAAAAGATCAAGGATAGCCAGGGAAATTATGAAAAAAAAAATGCAAAGGAAGGTGGCCTTGCAGTATCAGCTCTCAACTATACTATAAAGCAGTGGTCATCAAAACAATTTGGTACTGGACAGAAAGAGACAGAAAGGATGATCAGTGGAATAGACCTGGGGTAAGAGACCTCAGAAAAACAGTCTATGACAAATCAAAAGATCCAATATTTTGGGACAAAAATCCATTATGTGATAAAAAACTGCTGGGAATATTCAAAGACAGGGTGGGAGAGATTAGGCTTGGACCAACCCCTCACTCCTTACACCAAGATAAACTCAGAATGGGTGAATGACTTGAATATAAAGAAGGAAACTGTAAGTAAATTAGGTGAACAGAGAATACTATACAGGTCAGATCTTTGGGAATGGAAACATTTTAAAACCAAGCAGGACTTAGAAAGAGCCACAAAATGTAAAATAAATAACTTTTTATTTCTTCAAATTAAAAGATTTTTGTACAAACAAAATCAGTGTAACCAAAATCAGAAGGGAAACAACAAACTGGGAAACAATCTTTGTAACAAAAACCTCTGACAAAGGTCTAATTACTCAAATTTATAAAGAGCTAAATCATTGTACAAAAAAAAAATCAAGCTATTCTCTAATTGATAAATGGGCAAGGGACATGAATAGGCAATTCTCAGTCAAAGAAATAAAAAACCATTAATAAGCACATGAAAAAGTGTTCTAAATCTCTGATAATCAGAGAGATGCAAATCAAAACAACTTTGAGGTATCACCTCACACCTAGCAGATTGTTCAACATGACAGCAAAGGAAAGTAATGAATGCTGGAGGGGATGTGGCAAAGTAGGGATATTAATGCATTGCTGGTGGAGATGTGAATTGATCCAAACCTTCTGAAAGGCAATTTGGAATTATGCCCAAAGGGCGATAAAAGACTGTCTGCCCTTTGATCCAGTCATAGCACTGCTGGGTCTATACCCCAAAGAAATAATAAGGGAAAAGACATGTACAAGAATATTAATAGCTGTCCTCTTTGTGGTGGCAAAAAAATGGAAAATGAGGAGTTGCCCTTCAATTGGAGAATGGCTGAACAAATTGTGGTATATTTTAGGGATAGAATACTATGGTGATCAAAGGAATAATAAAGGGGAAAAATTCCATGGGAACTGGAACAACATCTAGGAGGTGATGCAGAGCGAAAGGAGCAGAACCAGGGGAACAATGTGCACAGAGACTGATACACTGTGTTACAATAGAACGTGAATGAATTCTCCATTAGTGTATTACTGTAGCCTTTTGGAAAGGAAAGAAATCAAAGGTTCTAATATAGAACTGAAAGAACATTGCAAGTCAACTATTCTAGTTTTCTTACTTTATATGAAATAACACTGAAGCCCATAGAAATTCAAAGACATTGCAAGATCTCAGAAAGGTCTTTAACCTAGGCCCTCTGCCTTCTTGATGCCTGTCTTGAACTCAGCAATGAGTCAAAGCACTTGCTTTTAAAATGAAGGCACAAAAATCCAATGAAGAAAAGAGTTTCTTAAAAAATAGAATTGACCTACTGGAAAAAGAGGTAAAAGAATGCCATAAAGAAAAAAATTCCATGAAAGTAGAAAGGACAAAATGGAAAAGGAGAATCAAAAGATCATGGAAGAAATTCATTCTTTAAAAATTAGAAATGGGCAAATAGAAGCAAATAATTTGATGAGACATCAATAAATAAAATAAAACCAAAAGAAGAAAACTAGAATAAAATACAAAATATCTTATTAAAAAACACCCAACATGAAAAGAGATGATTTAATAATTATTGGACAACTTGAATGTCATGATAAGCAGGATGGTGGTGGAGTAATATAAGGGAGGCAGAATGGGGGGAGTGATTAAAAGCCAAACACTAGTGTGGTGGGAATTTATAAAAGATAAAGGCTAGGATTAAAGAAGGAAAACAAGATGGATGAGAATGCACAGATGTTAATCAAAACTGTGAGTGTAAATCAGATGAACTCATCCAAAAAATGGAACCAGATAGCAAAGTGAATTAACAAACAGAATCCTACCATATGTTGTCTACAAGAAACATAGTTGAGGCAGGTAGATACACACAGTAAGGTAAGGGGATGGAGTAAAATCTGTTGGGTTTCAACTGAGACAAAGAGAGCAGGAGTAGCAGTCATGATCTCAGACAAAGCTAATGCAAAATTAGATCTGATTAAAAGAGATAAAGAAGGTTATTGCATCTTGATAAAAGGGAATTTAGACCTTGAAATAATATCAGTATTTAACCTATTCACGAAATGGTATCATGCGCATATTTTTAAAGGAGAAATTAAAGGATATTAAGGAGGAAATACACAGTAAAAGTATATGAGTGGGAGACCTCAACCATCTTCTTAGAGAACCAGAGAAATCTAACCAAAAAATAAATGAGAAAGAAACAAAGAAAGTGAATGAAATTGTAGAAAAATATAGATTGAATATATATATGGAGAAAATTGAATAGGGCTAAAAAGGAATATACCTACTTTTCATAATAAATGCAACTTTTTTTCAATCATAATGCAATAAAATTATAATCAATAAGAGGTCATAGAAAAGCAAATTAACAACTAATTGAACTAAATAATCTAATTCTTCAAAAGGGGTGGGTCAAAGATTAAGTCATAGAAACCATCACTGATTTCACTGAAGAGAATGATAATGATGAGACAACAAATCAGAATTTATGGAATACAGTCAAAGCAGCACTCAGGGGAAATATATAAAGGTGACATATTAATATCAATTGATATATCATTAAAATGGAGAAAAAGAAGAGCATTGAATTGAGCATGCAACTAAAAAAAAACTAGAAAAGAGCAAATGGAGAATCCTAAAAAGTCAATTAAAACTAGTTGAAATAATTAATGACTTTAGCAAAGTGGCACTACAAAAGTTAACCAACATAAATCATCAGCATTTCTATATATTTCTAGCAAAGCTCAGCAGCAAGTGTTAGTAAGAGATACTCCATTTAAAATCAGTCTAGAGAATCTAAAATAACTGTGAATCTATTTTCCAAGGCAAATGCAAGAATTTTATGAACACAACCACAAAATTTAAACAAATGGAAAAATATTAGTTGCTCATTGGTAGGCTGAACTAATAGAATAAAAATTATATTACCTAATTTAATTCACTTATTCAGTGCTATACCAATCAAACTTCCAAAAGACTATTTCATAGAACTAGAAAAAAAATGACACAATTCTTCTGGAAGAACAAAATATCAAGACTATCAAGGAAGTAAAAAAATGTGAAAAATAATTGACTAGTGGTACCAGATCTTAAACAGTAAACTGTAATCTTCCAAACAATCTGGTACTGGCTAAGAAATTGAAAGTTGAATCAATGCAATAGATCAGCAATCTACTGTTTTATAAATCCAAAGATTGTAGCTTTGGGGATTAGAACTCACTATTGGACAAAAATTGCTAGGAATATTGATAAACAGTATGACAAAAATTAGGTTTAGATCAATATCACACAACTTATACCAAGATAAGATCAAAATGGGTATATGACTTAAACATAAAGAACGATATTATACACAAATTAGGATAACTTAGACTAGTTTACCTGTCAGATCTGTGGAGAAGGGAAGAATTTATGACCAAACAAGAAATAGAGTACATTACAAGATGTAAAATGAATTTTAATTATGTTAAATTAAAAAGGGTTTATACAAACAAATCCACTGTAACCACAAGGGAAGCAACAAACTGGAGAAAACATTTTTATTAATAAATTTCTCTGATAAAGGTTTCAATTTTCAAATAGATGAAGTAAGGAAAATTTATAAGAATCCAAGCCAATTCCCAATTGATAAATGAAAAAGGATATGAATAGGCAGTTTTCCACCAGTTCCACCAGCCTTATAAACATTTGGGGGTCCTGAAGTATAAAAATTAAAATTAAATTCTCAATAATATAAATATTATAATTTAAGAGAGATTTATTAAAGATCATTAGAAATAAAAAAATAAAAGGGATAGAAAATTTAAAAAAATCAATCACATACCCATGGCTAATCAGTATTCAAAATCCCCATCCTTACCACCACCATGCTCAGGACAGGGAAGTAAAGATGTCGAAACCCTCCATGTCACTGCCTAATATCGAGTCAGTGGGCTTCTGGGAAATGTAGTTCTTTTTTAGGGTAACAGATTTCCAATTACACAGAAGGGTTAAGGAGAATGTGATGTGGTAGGAAAAATTATACAAAATCTGTGGGGTTGGGAGGACCAAGGCACCTGATGACTGTCAATGAGAGGTTTATTAAGAATAATTTCTACTTATGGGGTAGTGAAACAAGCTGGAGATTTTGGATAAGCTTTCCACATACATAGTAAAAATAAATGATTGGTAAAGTGATACAACGTAATCTTGTTTATCCCATTGAGTCTACACAATGGATTCTATAGGATCATAAATCAAAATGTAACAACCTAACATAGATTTCCAAGGAAATGTAGACATCAGTGATTTTGCAGGGTGAAAGGGAGGGGGAGTTTGAGGTGACAGGCCTCAGGGTGAAAAGGTGAGATACATGGCAAGCTTCAACTACATAATGGCTTTTAGCTTTGCTGAGGTTGCCTTCCATGTCCCCAGAGCTTTGCTCAATGGGGTTTCATGGTTTACTTACCACAATGTTTAGATAAAGAAATCAAAGATATCAATAACTGTATAAAAAACATTCTATATCACTCTTGATTAAAGAAATGAAAAATAAAACCACTTTGAAGCACCACCTCAAATTTATAAGATTTGTCAATATGTCAGTAAAGGAAAATGACAAATACTGAAGGGTTGTGGCAAAATTAGGACTAATGCAATTGTGGTGGATTTGTGAACTGATCTAATCATTCTGGAGGCCAATTTAGAATTATGCCCAAAAAAGGCTATAAAATAATTCATACCCTTGGATCCAATAACACCAGTATTATGTCTGTACTCCAAAGAGATAAAAAACAACATGAAAGGACATGTTTGTACAAAAATATTAATAGCTGCTCCCTTTATGGTGGATAAGAATTGGAAAGTGTAGAGATGTTCTTCAGTTGGGGAATAGTCAAATAAGTTGTGGTATATGACAATGAGGGAATGTATAAGGAATGAACAACAGGATGATTTTAGAAAGAGCCAGAAAGACCTACATGAACTGATGAAGAGTGAAATAAGCAAACCAGGAAAATATAGTATACAAGAAAAACAATATTGATTAAATGTGATAGACTTTCCAGAATAATTCTGGGGAACTTATGAAAATGGATGCTATCTAATTGCAGAGAAATAACTTTTGGGGTAAGAATGCAGCTGGAAACACATGATTTATCATTTGTTTATTTGGGAATATGTTTTACAGCTTTGGTTTTATAAGGTTATGTAGAAAAAAGTATAATATGGAAACATGTTTTACATGATAATACATGTATAACCCAGATTGAATTGTTTCCCAACTCTGGAAGGGGGGAAGGAAGAAGGATAGGAGACACTCTCATATGGAAACTTGTTATTAAAATTTTAAAAACTATAAAATACCGTAAAAATAAAAAGTCATACATCTTTAAACCATTAGTAGGATTATTTTCTAAGGTACTGTATGGACTAATAAATCAGAGGAGAGGAACAAAGAAAGGAAAGGAAAGTGTGAAAGATAAGCCATCTATATTATAATTTCACAGTTGGCTGCCTCTATCTAAACCTTCACCCCAATTTGTAGCTTTGCCTTTCTAAATTTGTGGATTTTACAGACAACCCATAATTTCAAAATCTAAAATGACCAAAAATTTTCTCTGAAAATCCATTATCTTTTAAGTGGTATGGTTTGTGATCCATTTCTTACTATATTGCATTTCCTCCTGTAATTAGTTGTTTTTTGTTATTTTTTTATTTTTAATTCTCATCTCTCAATGGAGTGACTTTTTTTATACCTAGGTTCTCAGCTTTCTTAAATCTAAAGTTGTCCTCTACCTACCCTAAGATCTTTAAAACTACATAACTGGATGCAAATAGTTGGCTAATTAAAATCCCATAATATATGGAATATATGGTGGAATTAAAGCATAAGAAGAATAATTTAAAAATAGTTACCCTATCTTAGTTCCTACCCTTTTGTCTATCTCTATTTAAATTTTTCTCTCATTTTGTATCCTACCTTTGAACATATTTTTCCGTTTCTTTTCCATTTGAACTTGAAGAAGAATTATAGCTATTTTGTATGATAAACAAGTATATACTTTTTTCCTTAGGATATATCTCATATTTTACCAGCCTCTTTTATTATGTTTACTTTTATGCTTTCAGGATAATATAATCATATGATTAAGAGTAAGATCAATATCATTATTTGACTTATGTGGAAACTGATGCCCACAGAGGTTAATTGACTGGACCAAGATCACTCAGCTAGCAAGAGTTATAGCTGAGACTTGAAATAACATTTTCCAGCCCACCTATTTTTTCAACCACATACATATATTTTATTTGGAATCTGAAAATGATCTGTGGGCTGTTCAAATTTCTGTTTGTCCTTTGAGTCTGAAAGTGGTTTTATCAAATTCTTTTAGGTCTTATTATGCTATTATGATCATAGATTTGGAGCTGCAAGGGACCTTAAAGATCTTCTAATTTTTGAATGACTTCTTTTCATGTTTGAGGGCAGTGAGGTCTGGAGGGTTTTTTAACTTGTCCACAGTAACACAGGAAATAGCAGAGTTAAGATACAAATCAAGGTCCTGTTACTCCAGTTCTAAGGCTCTCTTCACTCTACTATACTGTTGCTTCTTTAAGAATATCTTGACATTTCTCCAATTTCCTTCAATTTATTATATACAACTTAGTTTTTAAGACTTATATTAAAAAGAGCAAAGAAAAAAGAGAAGCTTTCTCTGTATAATAAAATGAACTTAATGCCTCAAAAGGTAAAAAGAATATGACTTGTTTTCTAATTCATTAAAGAGATTTTCCATTGAAAACTGCCTTTTGAACACTGTCTCTTTAGTTACTCTAACATGTACCCTCTTCTTAACTCTTGTAGTTGTAATAGTGCATATTTAAGTCAAATTCTCAACTTTTATAAAGAAAGAATTCAGAACCTTGGATTTTATGAAGGTCTAGGGGCAAATATTTCTATTACTTAAAGTTAGTGATCAGAAACAGCAAGGCAAAGATTAAGAACCAATGGAAATTGAGAGTTCAATCATGAAATGGGAAGGGTGGGAGATAATTTTACAAGCAAATAAAAACCTCATAGTTAATGAAGTTTTATTTGTAATAGTAAAGCAAAATTAGTCATCTGAACATTATTGCATTTGCAGTCAAAGAAAACTACACAATTAGGTTAAAATCTATTAATTTTTGCGAAAAATAAACATCTCAAGACTATATCAAGACAATCTAGTTTAGTTCCAACTAATGCTTGTAGGGATTCCATACAGTTATATTTAATGCAATTTCCAAATTTTCAATTTTCCTAAATGAATCATAATTGATAATAATTTAATTATGTAATATAATTTTACATTAATTAAAATGTTTATATTATTATGATTTATATTTGTAAATTATACACTTATTTTATATAATTTATAGTTTGATTTGTTTTCTTAATAAAGATACCAGAGTGATTTGAAATTTTCTTCTGCAATATATTTTACAGATGGAGAAATGGAGACAAACAAAATTAAGTGACTTGTCCAGGATCACACAGCTAATAACTTTTCTGAATCCAGATTTGAACTCTGGTCTTCCTCACTCTAAGTCAATCTGTCTGCCTATGCCACCTAGTTGCCTTAATATTTTATTATTTATATTGATATGTAAAACCTTCATGCCAATGAACAGAAATAAAATTTCACCAAGGATGAATTGACTGAAATCTCAAGTGTGGAAAGTTAGAAATAGGGACATGTTTCAGGCTCTGACTCATGTACTTGACTTCTTTCCAGAGTCTCTTTCTCCCTCCAGGAACAATACTTGAAGAGAACCGGAAATTGCATGTGTCCTCTCTGAGAACTGAAAACAAAAAGATCTGCTTTCCCAAGAATAATCTGTTCATTAAACAATTATTATTGGTTTGCTTGCTTCTCTTATTGTAATTATTTTTTTGCAAATGCCATATTTCTTTATTCTATTGGAAAATTCCATTTTATATCTTATCCAATATATTAAAAAGTATAAGGAAAATGAAATTATGCCTTGCATCAGTTAAAATATTTGCTTATGTGAAATCTAAAAGTTAAATTCCTTTAAAAGACGATGACCTCTCCTTTTCTTAAATATTCCATAAATATGGAACCACAGTCTTTCTATCTTCATTTGTATCACATTACTCCCAAAACTTATGGATTTCAGCTAGAACTCTTTTTCAAAAGGAAAAGCTATTTTCATTCATAAAGCCACTTACACTTTTTCTTTTTCCTTCAACTCTAGCTGTTTCCTGACTCATTAATTATTTCATTATAGAGCTTTTAATCCTGATAAAAAGATACTTTTTATAGTGTAAGGATTGAGGAGACCCTAAATCTTGCTGTTTGATGGACAGACTAGTCTGCTGGCAGTTGAGGAGTCAGCTGAGGATTCTGGGAGAGAACTGTGAGCTGAGGGAGATTCTAAACAGCTCAGTACTTCCAGATTTGGAAGGAAAATGAAGAGGAGCTTTTCCTGTGTGGCTGAGGAGATTTGAAGCCACAAAAGGGAAACGAGTCTGACTTTCCTACTTGTTGGTTACTTACATCTAGAAATCCTTCCTCAATCCCCTCTTCACTTGACTACAACTTCACAAGCCTCAGAAGGAGTTTGATTGGACTTTTTGACCACAGTCAATCTGCCCACTTCCCTTTGGGTCTCTCTTTCTTTCTCTTGATTTTTCCTTGAACTGATTATAGAATTTAGGTTAAGTTATAATAGTGTAGAGGTTATGAGAATCAGTCAGTTGGGAAGGGGGCTGAGGCCCAGAAGCTTCAAGCCTGAGCCCTACTGCTGTGGAAATAGTTTTGCAGGGCATCCTTTCCCACCATCCTTCTCCCTTATTCTTCAAACCGTACCATTTCCCTTCCCTTCAATAAAAATTTTAGTATAAGTCAGATTTTGGGTTTAGGCCTGTCTTTATAATAAGGGAAAGGATTAGACAAATTAGAGACAAGATTAAGAGCTGAATCTTATGCATGTCTGTGGCAAACCAGACCTGGGTTGTCATAAATCTCCCTAGGAAAAGGTTTGGTTATATACCCTTTCCTCAGAACTGCTGGCAAGGAAACCTGACATCTTTCCTTCCAGTTTGTGCCAATACAGTGCTCAATGGAAATAGCCTGTTAAATTATCCTTTGGAGAGAGAGTTAGGGAATTTCTTCCTGCCTTTCTAAGGTTTCCTCAAGCCCTGCTGTCCACTAATCTTGAGGAGGGAGAGATAT
Source organism: Monodelphis domestica (assembly GCF_027887165.1). NCBI lineage: Eukaryota > Metazoa > Chordata > Mammalia > Didelphimorphia > Didelphidae > Monodelphis > Monodelphis domestica. Next base: position 197,547,446 of record NC_077231.1, read on the forward strand.
TACCATCTTTTCCTTAACCTTTCTGTTTCTCCACATTCCCCTTCAACCTCTCTCTGGAGTTTACATACTTCTAGTGGGACAAACCCTATTCACCTCTCTCCATTTTAAAGAGAGAAGAGTCTCCCTCTTTCTTCTCTTTTACAATAGGATAGAATACAGAAACATCAATTTATTTTTAATGAACTTTTCCTCCTGATTTCACTTTCTTTACATCAAGTAATGGGAGGAAAGGAGAAAGGGAAAACAAAGAATAAAAGAGAAGTATAGGAGATAGAGAAGGAAAGAATGGAGGAAGTTATCATGAGAAAAAAGGAGGTAGTGATGGAGGGAGGGAAATAAATTTTTAAACATAATAACAAAATGGTTTTACTTTCCAAATAATTTATATTCTATTTTTTGAATGATACTCATTATACCATTTGATATGATAATGTTATGATTAAAATTAATATCCAGTACTCCAAGTATTATATTTAATAAGATTTAACAATAAATTTGACAATAAATACCAATGTAGATATAGATACATACTCACATACACCCATAAATGTGTGTACATTATGCATGCATGTCATCACATTCTTTTCAAATTAAATTGCATATTTAAATTTTATTTAAAACTTATTTTCAGTAAATCTTTTAAGTAAATGAGTATCAATATTGAAAAGAAATCTATCATATTAACTAGTATTTTTTTCTCTCAAAGTGAAACATCAATTAATTGTATCAGTAATAGTATATTCAAAATCTGTTACAGCTGAGTAGATATGAAATAATTCATTTAGATCAGGGGCTAATTGAATTGTTCATCCCTCTTCAATTGTCAACTTGAATATGAATTGGTATGTATCAAATCAGTTCCTCTATATTCATTTTCTCTTTTATTTTAATTTTCTCAACTACATGTAAAATTATAATTATTTAAAAAAAAATTATTTCTAGTTCATTTTCCTCCAACTCTCCCCTACTCCATCCTTGGAATGGAAAGTAATTTTAAGGAATTATGAAGGTAAACTTACAGAAAACATATTTCCATATTAGCCATGTGGGAAAAGAGAACATAAACTCCCCCCCCCAAAATAAAAATAATGATATCAAAAAAGTGTGCTTTTATCTACATTCAGATTTAAATAGTTCTTTCTCTGGAGGTAGATAGCATTTTTCATCATAAATCCTTCAGAAATTTTCTTGGATAATTGTATTGCTCAGAATAGCTGCCATTCATAGTTTATCATCATACAATATTTCTGTTACTATGTACAGTGTTCTCCTGGTACTGCTCATTTCACTTTACATCAGTTTATATGTCTTCTGAAAGCATCCTGCTCATTCTATTGTGCCATGGTACTTCATCACAATATCATGCTGCCACTTGTTCAGTCATTCCCTAGTTGATGCTCATCATAGCATTATATCATTACAACAGCTAAAAATATTTGCTATAAATATGTTTGTACAAATAAGACAGTTTTCTTTTCCTTCAATCTATTTGGAACATAGACATAGTAGTGGTATGGCTGGCTCAAAAGAGTATGCACAGTTTTATAATCCATTGGGCATGTATCCTAATTGCTTTCTCAAATGTTGTGTCAATTCACAACTTCATCAACAATGCATGTGACCTAATTTTTCCATCCCCTCCAAAATTTTCTTTTTTTGTCCTGTTAACCAATCTGATAGGCATAATATAGTATCTCAGAATAGTTTTAATCTGTGTTTCTCTAATAAGTAGTGATTTAGAATATTTTTTGATGACTGTTGAGAATTTTGATTTTTTTTTCAATTTTGAAAATGCCTGTTTGTATCCTTTTCCTTTTTTCATTGGGGATTACTAGCATTATTCTTATAAATTTGTTTGTTTTCTCAAATGTAAGGGTTAAAAGGGGTTATTATTAATTTTTTAAGGGTTGGACTTTATATTTTATGAGTGTGGTCATCAGGAATTTAACTAATTCCAAAGAGATGTTATTTAAAGTTTATTTACAAAATGTAGAAAGAGTGAAGCAAGAAATCAGAGAGAAGATAAGGTAAGATGTCTAGCCTGAGCATTAAGTAATTTACTCTGCCCTTCTCGCAGGCTGGGCAGGGAGAGTTAGTTCTTAGCTGCAGGGGGCCTCAGCCCTTGTAGTCAAGGCCCTGGGGATACAGGGAGAGTAGGTCTCTCCTGAGGATAGTTTTTTTCAGGAAATACAGTAGTTAAGAGTCAACTTTTTACTCACCACATGTCAGTCCAGTCAGCAGATCCTTCTGCCTCTCTTCACCAGCCTCAACTCAAAAACATGAAGAATTCCTCCAGTCTCCATTTCCAAATAATGAAGGACTGTTTCTCACAGGAAATAACAGCTTCTTTTAAAGACATTTTCTCCTACTTCCTGTACCTTCCCCTAATTTTATGTCTACCAATCACAGTTGACGCTCTGATCTAGGACTTCCCAGAAGGCAGTCAGTCAATTGTGATTCATCAACCACTATCTCATATGTGGGTAACAGACATCCCTATTCAATGTGTGAAGTGGAGTGTTTACACCTTTGGTGATTAAATCTAAAATGGGCATATCTTCATACTCAACTTTAAGTGGGGTATTCTAAAAATAGACAGGAGTTATAATTTAATCTTCACAATCAGGGGAGAGTTAAATATTTTCATTGTTATAATCAGGGGAGAATTAAATTTATTCTTCACACTATGAGAAATGAGACTCCACTCAGAGAAACTTGATATATTTCTCCCCAGGTTCATGCTTTCTTTCTAATTTTTAGTTTCATTGATTTTGTTTTTGTAATACTTTTTAAATTTAATGTAAACAAAATTATTTATTTTTCATACTGCTATTCTCTCTCTGTCTTGTTTAGTTATAAATCCTTATCTTATCCAAAGATCTGACATGCCCCCCTATTTTACTTATTATATCACACATTATATCTGAATCATATATATGTTTTGATATTATCTTGGTATTGGGTGTGAAATGTTGATATGTATCTAGTTTCTGACAAACTACTTTCTAATTTCCTCAGCAACTTTTTTGAAATAATGATTTCTGTTCAAGAAAGCTTGAATTTTTATGTTTATTAAGCATTAGATTACTATGGTGATTGTGTACGTAATTAATTCTAATGATTCACCAATATTTCTTAGCCAGTACCAGATTGTTTTTAAGGATTATCACTTTATTATACAGTTTGAAATCTGGTATTGCTAGGCTTCCTTTCTTCATATGTTTTGCTTTGATTTTCTTGACTTTTGTTTCTTCTAGATGATTTTTTTAGTGTTTTTCCTAGCTTTGTAAATATTTTTTTGTATTTGAATGTTATGCCACTGAATAAATAAGTTAGTTTAGGTAGAATCATGAATTTAATATATTGTATTTACCTACCCATGAGCAATGAATATTTTTCCAATTGTTTATTTGTTTGTCTTTTTTGAAAATTTTATTTAATTAGTCAATATAGAACATTTTTACTTAGTTACAAGAATAATATCCTTTCCCTTAACTCACCTCTTTCTGTAGGCCATGCATAATTCACTGGGTTTTACATGTGTCCTTGATCAAAACCTATTTCCATATTATTGATGTTTGCAATAGGGTGATCATTTAGAGTCTATATCCCCAATCACATCCCCATTGACCTATGTAATCAACCAGTTGTTTTTCTTCTGTGTTTCTCCTCCCTTGGTTTTTCCTTTGAATGTGAATAGTGTTCTTTCTCGTAAATCCCTCCGAGTTGTCCTGGATTACTGTCTTGCCACTAATGGAGAAGTCCATTTAATATATTGTTCTCAGATAGAGGATTAAACTGATAAGAACATATACTACACTTGATCTTAGCCAAAAGGCTGAGAAGAAATTCTCCAATTGTTTAGATCTGAGTTTATGTGCATAAAAATTGTTTTGTAATTGTGTTCATATAATTCTTGGGTCAATCTTAGCAGTCAGACTCCCAAGTATTTGATAATGTTTACAGTTATTTCAAATGGAATTCCTTTCTATATTGTCCTTTGGGACTATTATAGAAATATTTTCCATATTCAGTTTCAAAAGTATCTGAAAGAACATTTTTTACAAAAATAAGGGCATCTATAACCTTATAGGTGCTTCTCTACCTTTTCTCTATTGTTTCTGAAAGGCTCAGTTAAAAAAAAAATTGAGATTTGAGCATCAATGTGGTTTTGCATAAAATAATTCATATATATATATTATTTTAAGGTTTAAGAAGTATTTTATTAACATCAACTTTATGATGTACATTATATCATTATATCTCATAGTCTTAGGATTAAAATTAACAGGATCAGAAGAACAAGTATTTTTTTTCTCCAGAGTTGTTGTGCTAATTATTATTAGATGTGGGATTTTGATCAATCTTTTGGTAGCAACTTTATTTTAACTATTTCATTAACTAAAATGATTTTAGTTTAAATATATTCATAAAATTTTAGAAACTTTTCATTTTAAAATAATTTACTTCATTCAGGCAACTAAAAAACTATCCTGATCATTTCATTTTCTATCTTTAGAATAATTGAATTTGAATGTAAATATCTATCAATGTTCATTTGTCCATGTCATTAAATGTTTATTAAATATAATACCTACCAAATGTGGAAACAAATTCATCTTTTTTCACTAGGGATAGTGTGTTGTGGTCCATTTTTCAGTAATAAAATTACTTTCTACTACTCTTATACATTTCCCAAATGACCTATGTTGGCACATGATTGGGAGTTGATTTATCATGAAAATAAGTGTACATACAGCATCTCAAATTCATTTACTACTCCACAAGATTTTTTTTATCTCTTCTTGTTCATTCTTTATTGATGACTTTTAAAAGGAAAATAGAAACCTCATATATGCAAATTCACAGATCAAAAAATATATTTAATTTGGTACCTTAGGACTCATCAGATTTTGAAAAAATTTTAACATGTATCTATAAAGAACTACTTTGTTTAATAGATATGTGGCCAATGACTTTGATTCATACATGATAAGAAAAATAATACTTTTGGCTAGTTCTTTACAATCTTTATTCTAAAAGGGGTTGCCCCGAGTATACGTTCTTTTTGATGAATTGGGTTTTGTGGAGATCAAATGAATCCTTAAGAATTATACTGCTTTATTTCTCTTTATGTATATACAATTATGCATTATGGTAGGCTAAATTTGTAAACAGAAATAGCTGTCTCAACTTTTTTTCTTTTACTAAGAGATTTTTCCATTCAGATTGAGGATTTGAAAATCTCAAATACTCAAGTTAAGACAAACATTGTCTTTCCTTTCTTTACCTTGGACTTTCTGCTGGGACCTGGGACCAATGTTAAATGTAAAATGAATGGAATCATTTTTCTTTGTAGGCTGTTACTTAGTCATTACAGAATGAATAAAAATAATTAGGAAACACTTTGGTATATAATTCAACATCTCTGGAGCACAGTTTGCTCAAATAGAAAATGAGACTACCAAAGTAGACATTATTCAAAGTCCTATGATTGTAAGATTCTATTCACTTCATTTCTCTACATGTCTACTCTCCAGTAAAAGCTAAGCTCCTTGAGGGTAGACACTGTATCTTTTGGTCTTTGTATCATAAACATACACCACAGAATCTGACTAAACATAAGCAATTATTAAATACTTGATTGTTTGGTTTGCCATACATTTTTACTATCTCTATGTAAAGTAGGAAGGTGAAAAATCAGACAAATGGACCTTGTGGGAAGTGTAAAAATGGTTAGGATTTATTTCTCTTCTTACCACCATTTACTGACACCATTGTTTTATCAATCACTCAGGACCTCATAGAAAAGAAGTTTTTTTTTTTTTAAATTTTCCTTCTAGCAGAATAGATCCTATTATATTGCCATGATTTTAATAGTGATCATAAAACCCAGGAAAATGGATTTTTTTTACCTTTATCACATTTTAACATATTTAGGTCACTATTAATTGGATTGCTTCAGACCAGCTGCTCCTTTATTTTTAACCTCAGACATAAAAAGGAAAATCTAGTTCATTTTCTCTTCATTATTTACTGTAACCTTTAGGGAGTTGTTCTAAAAGCCATTATTATTGTTATTATTTATAATCACTCCCATACTATTGAATTATCTTTCTGGTTGAAAGAGCTACCCTATTCCAAAATTACAAAAAAAGGGAAGAATACCTTAGTGATATAAAATTAAGATAACAAAAGTTAGTGTGAAGGAAGTATGGACAATCTAGAAGTGAAAGAGCTTCACATCAGAAAACTTGAGTCTTAGTTCTAGACTTGGCTATAGTTGTATGTCTTTGAGTAAACTTTTGTCTACCTCATAATCTCTCAGAGAATAATATCTATCATTCCTGGATTCCTTCAAATTCCAGTTAAAATCCCACCTTCTACAGGAATCATTTCCTGATCTCCTTAATTCATTTCATGTATAACATGTTTGTTCATAATCATTTGTATGCTATTTACTTCTCTCTGTGTGACCATCACTTAGCACAGCATCTGTCACACAGTAGACACTTTTAATAAATATTTGTTGATTGAATGTATTTCAAATAGTTTCCAAATATTTAAGAGAAGATGACAATGGAGATAAGAGAAGTCAAAGGACTTTCAGAAGTTCAACAATATATGCCAAGTATAAGAAAGATAACATATAGGAAAAACATAGTTCCTGTAACTGTTACTACCTCTCCAAGACTATTTTTAGAACACCTTATGCCATTTTTCTCAAATGATGATTACTACATTGTCTAGACTATGGCCTTTCATGTTACTTATGTGTTGAAACCCACACATCCTTCTAAAATTGATCTAAGAAGATTCATAGCCTTGTGGAAGATTAAAGAGGTAATGTGGTTGTTGATTTGTTTCTACACCATTGAAAAACTCACCATTATGATAACTCATGTAGTGAAAAAATATTTATGTAGTATAGTGTTTCAGAACTGAAGGCAAACATTCTGTATATCTTCCTTATACAACTCCTTCAAAATGCTGATATTTATATCCATCATTTATGGAATAAAGCTCATGATTTTCTAGGTGCTGTAATCTATTTCAGGTATCAAATTTGAAATTCTGTGTGCTGACAATGAAGATTTGGTTAGTTCTCATTTTTAAATGTTTACTTCCTTCTACTTGTATGGCTTTCTAAACTTGAATTCTTCTAATTCCTAAAGTTTAGGTATTGACTTGGTATTTGTAGAGTTGTCCTTAGCATAGACTCTAAGACGAATATGACCTCAAACATGGAAATATAAGGATTCCTAGAGTCACAACAATGTGATTCAAAAAATATTATAGTAATCATTCTGGTATTATCTTATGACCCTCTAGAGAAATTTTTTAATAATAAGGTTCTGGATTTGTTTTTTATATCCAAATCATAAAATGCATCTTTCAATGATTCTACTTACTTGGATTCTGTCATGTCATTTGCATGTATGTTTATATGCTTTATTCCTCTGAGTTTAGATTTCTTATGATTATTCATTCATTTAGGAATTGAAGTCTTCACTTTAAACCAAACTTCCTTGGCTGGATCCCATCTAATTACTGTAAGACTTCTTTATGTCAATTCCATCCAGAACTGGAAACTTTCAAGTTTCCCTGAAGCTGTACCTTAAACTTTCCAAAGTCAAATACTGTCTACAGAATTTTCTATTCTTACTGACATTGAGATATTAGACTCTGCCATGATGGATCTTCAGGTTCCTGACTGATTTGTAAAGATTCTGACAATTAAGTGAAAATTTCATTTTTCAAAATTAAGTCCAAGTAAATTTGTTTTAGATAATATTTGTAATTTTTGAATTTTATTTGAATTTTTAAAGTATGAATATCAGTCTGCTTCTGTGTTCTGAAAATAGTGTTTAGACTAAAAGTCATTGTTGAATGTCCTGATGTAAAAGACAATTTGTATGTGAGTAAAATTTCTCATTCATTATATCTGATTCTCTGAGCAGTAGGAAGATATTTTTAATTGAAAAAAAGATAAGAGAAAGTAGAAGAGAAGATGAATGTACTTCTCTTCATTTTATCTGTTATTGCAGAGAGGTGACGAATAAGGATTCTGCAAAGGAGCAGAATTGAAGACTTCTGACAAAATTAGGACTGCAATGGTAAAAGGAATAATAAAAGTTACAGTTCCAAAGCTGTTAATAACTCTTGTTAAATGCATTAACTGTACCTGTGTCTAATTGCCTCAAAACTTTAAGATAGTGCTTACCTTTTCTATATACTCAATTCACCTTGGAAAAAGATAATAATATAGATTTGTAGGTGGAACACTCCATAAATATTTTGTTTTTAATTTGTCTTAAATATGTTGGTAAATGCTTATTAATGGCTGATTTATTTTTTCTAAGAATGTATGTTTCATTCTTTATTGTAAACTTTAAAGCATAAAATCTAGCATGAAAACAGAGTAGTTTTATTAAACAATAAATCTCATACCTATGATAATAGTGCTCTTTTACAGGTATTCCTTCCACATCACAATTTTCTTTATCAGGGTATGGATAATATCATGAGTCAGCATAAGAAATTAAATGAGATCCATTAGACTGGCCAATAAAACAAGAGGGAAAAGCAAATGTTGGAGGGTTTATAGAAAACTAAGGACACTAATACACTTTAGATGGAACTGTGAACTTTTCCAACCATTTTGGAGAGGAATTTGGAATTAGTTGGAGTTATAAAATTGTGTATTCCCTTACATCGACCAATACAATTGCCACTGTTGCATTTATTTCTGGAGATCTGGGATAAAGGAAAGGACCTATGTGTTTAAAAAATATTTATAGCATCTCTCTTTGTGGTGGCAAAGAACTGGAAATGACAGGGATGTCCATCATTTGGGGAATAGTTAAATAAATTGGGGAAAATGATTGTGTTAGAATTTTAATTTATAATAATAAATAATTAGTAGATTAATTTTTTAAAACTTGGAAAGAAGTAATGAAGATTATAATAAGTAAAAAAGTAAAAATTATACATAACTATAAATTAAATATTTGAAAAATAGTCCAATAAAACAAATTCATTCATTTTTCATGTGTAAAAATTTTTAACTATGCCAGTTGAGTTTTTTTATGCCTATATCAAATAGTGGTAAGTATGCTTAGTGTCTGATATATGAATGAAAAATACTCTGGTTGGGACTCATGAGCTATAATTTTAAAGAATATTCACTCATAAATGTTACTTTGATGGCTGTGATAGTAGTAGTAGCTTTCTTCCCTCTGGGGCAGTCTCAAACTACTAGCAAGGAAGGAGGGTAAAGAAAATCAAGTCAAATAAATAGAAAAAGGGAATGCTCCTAGAGCAAGAACATAATGTGATAAATCTTTGAGTTGGCTCATACTTTACAAAGAAGTGTTATATATTAATGTTCATACTATGGGAGCTGAAATATAACTTAAATGTTGCGAACAGAATTAAATATATGATGAATTATGTTGTTAGCCTAAATCACAGGATCATAGATATAAAATTGGAAGAAGTATCATCCAAACCAACCTACTCATTTTTTTCCATTGAGGAAAATCAAAATTTTTAATACAAATCTTCTGTCTCAAAAAACCAGGATTCATTTCACTATAGCAACCATTCAGGGTCTAATCTAGTGATGGCAAAACTTTTAGAAAATGAATGCCAAAACTGAAACCCTCATGCTGCTAATGAGTCCCCTTCCCTTCTCCCCCAATTAGGGGGAGGAGGAAGTTCTCCCATTAGGATTCTGGGCACAGAAATGGGTGACATGAGAAATGTCTTTAGGCCTGCTTTGAGAGGGGAAAGGGAGAAGTTCTGGCATGTATGCCATGGGTTCACCAAAATGGATCTACCCTGTTGAGATTGTAGCAAGCATTTTCTCCTCCAACTTTTCATTTTCTAACAAATTGATCAGTGTGTCTTTTTTGTCTTTATATCAACAACTGAGAATAGTAACCATATCACTTTTATCTTTTTATTCCAAACATCTATCTTTCTGTTACTGGAACATAGGATATGTTTCATAAATATCTACTCACTGATATACTTGATTACTCTCCTAAATAACTTTGAGTTTTTCTTCCTTTTCATTAGAACTAATCCTTAGTGTTGAATTTCAAAACTCCACAATGAACAAATATGTAATAATGAAGGAAACACAGTTGAAAGAATAGAGATAGAAACCAGAAAAGAATATTCCAAATGAATTGTGGATAGTCAATTCATAGACTTTGATCAAGAAATACACCTTGAATATTATGAGCAAGAGAAAGTAGGTTCAAGTTGAGAGGGTTAGGGCACAGAAAAAAAAAAATTTGTCTATTTTGTAGTAAACAATTTACCATTCAGAAAGTCTAAAAGACCATACTTTTAGAAGTAGAAAGTCTCATAGAGTCTTTTCAATCAAACCTACAAATTTCAGAGATAAGAAAATTAAGGCAAAAAAAGTTAAATTATTCTCCTAAATCCCATCATTTGTAAATAATAGAGAAAAGATTAGAATCTAGATCTTCTGATTTCAAAACTACTGTTATTGTTTTTTTCTCCCATTGTAACATATTTTCTTTATATGTTCAAGAAAAACCTCATAAAGATTGGACTTTTTTTTTTTCAAAAGAAAGGAGAAGCCTTAAGAGCTAGAAGAATGACTATGGAGAAATTAAAGTCATTCTTCCAAATAGGAAATAATAGAATGGAATTATTTGCAGATATTTTTTCAATGGCTGATACTGAAAACAAAAATAAGAAAATGCTATTCAAGTCATATAACTTTGTATATATGTCTGGATACTGGAAAAAGAATAAATAATGGTCAATAAACAATAATATTAATGAGGAATCCATTCTCAATAGTTCATTAAAATCAATATGTGACATTAATTTTGGGAGCACAAGTAAAATTATTAAATTATAATATAGTAGGAAAAATATTAGGATTTCCTTTCCTTACTTTCACTGTCTGAGATTTCAGTTATCCTGTCAGCTAAAAGTGCTAAAGATCTACACAAGCAATCTCTTTAGCTTCTACTTTCAATTTTGTTGTTCATTTTATTATTTTTAATGGTGAATATGTGAAGACTGGATTAACTCTCCCCTGCCCATTTTTAGATTTAATCATCAGAAGTGCATACACCACTATTATCCTTAAGTGGGGGAGGTCTGTGACCAATGTGTGTGAAAGTGAGTGATGAATCAGAACCCACTGACAGTCCTAAAAAAATTTACAGACTATAATTGGTATTGGTTCATGTAAAGTGGGAGGAAAGCACAGGAAGAGATGAGAATGGCCTTTAAAAGTAAAAAGAACTTCCTGTGAACAGGGCTTTCACCTTCAACTGGACCCTGGAGGAGTTCTGGCTGAAAATCTCAGACTGCTTTCCTCTTTTCTCTTAGAATTGCCACATGGATACGTGAAAAAGACTGACTCCTTTCCCTGGATTATCTGGAGGTATTAACCTTTGGAGAGGCCACTCCTCTTGGAGGAGGCCACATGGTTAGAACCCTTGTTTAATTTATCTCTGGGCCCCCTTTCCTAGGCCTCATAAGCCCTGACATTTCTCAATCAAAGGACATCCCCTCGTTTTCCATTTTTTTGCCACCACAAAGAGAAAAGTATTCTTGTACAAGTCTTTTTCCATATTATCTCTTTGGGGTACAAACCCAGCAGTGCTATGCCTGGATCAAAGAGCAAGAAGTCTTTTAAAGCCCTTTGGGCATAGTTCCAAATTGCCATCCAGAATGGCTAGACCAACTCACAATGTACTCACAACTCACAACTCTACCATCAATGTATTAATGTCTCAATTTTGTCATATTCCCTCCAACATTTATTACTTTCCTTTGTTGTCATGTTAGCCAATATGATAGGTGTGAGGTGGTACCTCAGAGTTGTTTTGTTTTGCATTTCTCTAATTATAAGAGATTTAGAACATTTTTTCATGTGCTTATTAATAGTTTTGATTTATTTGAAAATTGTCTGGACTTCCGGGTAAACATGGCTGCAATCTAGACACTGTCGTACAATCAAAGGTAATGGACTTCTCCATTAGGGTCAATGCAATGTCCCTGAACAATCTGCAGGGATCTAAAAAACACTATCCACAAGCAGAGGATAAACTGTGGGAGTAAAAACACCAATTAAAAGCAACTGCTTGAATACAGGGGTTGAGGGGATATGACTGAGGAGAGACTCTAAATGAACACTCTAGTGCAAATATCAACATGGAAATGGGTTCGAATCAAGAACACACGTGATACACAATGGAATCATGTATTCGCTATGGAAGAGGTGGTGGGGGGTGGGGGAAGGAAAAGAAAATGATCTTTGTTTCCAATGAATAATGTTTGGAAATGACCAAATAAAATAATGTTAAAAAAAAAAGAAAATTGTCTATTCATGTCCATTGCCCATTTATCAATTGGGGAATGGCTTGATTTTTTGTACAATTGATTTAGCTACTTATAAATTTGAGTGATTAAATATTTGTCAGAGTTTTTTGTTATAAAGATTGTTTTTCCCAATTTGTTGATTCCTTTCTAACTTTGGTTGCATTGGTTTTGTCTGTACAAAATCATTTTAATTTAATGTAATCCAAATTTTTTATTTTACATATTTTTATTTATTCATCTTAACATTACAAATACACCAAAAGTTATATAAAATAAGTTTAATTATTCATGAATTCTAATATTTGAAATATGTATATCTTTTTTATAAATTTTCTACTTTTTGGTAAATGATTTACCATTCAGAGCTTTTATTATTTGATAATTTTGTTGTGGGTATAAAATGATTTTAAATCTAATTTTTAAAATCTATTTAATTAAATCTTTTTCTTCTTAGTACCTTTATAAATAATTTAGTTCATGCTACTCCCTATATATTAAACTAAACTAAGGTCTCTGTAATCAAAACCATTGATCTTAAGAAGAAATAAAATCTTATGATTTTGTAATGTTTGGTATAATTTTTGAACTTGTAAATGGTGATAATGGCTCTTAAACTATTGAGATGTTACAGATTATTTGAGTAGTAGGAATAGATTTGCATGATATCACCTAGACTCCATCTGCCTTCTTTTATAACCAATAACAAGCCCTGGAAATAGGGCTGTCATTGGTTAGTCATTAAAAAATAATGGCCCATAAGGAAGAAAACAACCAGCATGATGTCATAAGAATAATTTTCTAACAAAATTAAGTACCTTCCACATCAAATCACAACACAAATATGTGGATGGAATCCCCTAAACCAGCTAGGTTTGAAGGGGAAAATATCAAACCATTTAAAATATTTAGCCTTTTTATTCAATCTTCATTATGATCAGCAATGAAGATAGACATCATCCTCAATAACCACTCTCAAGATTTTGAAGAGTACTACAAAGTCAGAAAATGAATTTTTGCATTTAGATATTCTAAATTCCAGTAGGAATAAATAGCCATAATATTTTCCCCCATGGGAAATGACAGAGAAATGAATCCAAAATTCATCATTTAAGATATTTAATTTTCAGTTCCAGAAAAGAATTAATGATAAGAACAAAACTTATTTAAAATAATTACTCATAAGTTGAGAAGTAATTGAGAATTTTGTCAGGGAAATGAGAGAGAAATTAATTTATATTAATATGAATACATAAGATTCCAAGAGCCCTTGCCTTGCATTTCCATGGGAGGAGAACCAAGGAGAAAAGGCAAGAAAGGAAAGGAGGTACAACTATAAAAATGATGGATAGACTTAGAATCAATTCCATTTCTGAATTCAAATCCTGGCTCTAAAGCTTACTAATATGTGACTTTGAGTAGAACAACTTTTCTCTCAGGGCCTCAGGGTAGTGTCTCAGGCAGCCTGTCAAGTAGCATTTATTAAACACCTACTATGTGCCAGGTCTAAGTCATCTGTAAAATAAGTGGATGTGGCTTGATAAACTTTCAACTCCCTTCAAACTTTGAATCTCTGATTGTATAATATTGATTGCTTCTTTGTTTTGCATTATATTTCACTCTCTAGAAATTAAATATGTAATGAAATGAAATTACATTAATATCTTAAGTCTATATATGTTGCTTTAAAATAATTTTGCAACATATAGTTGTGGAGGACCTACTATGTATTCAGCATGCATTGAATTTTGCGTTCATTGAAAACACATGCCTAAATCTACCCATGCCATTCCAGCCCTGAGGGCCAAAAAAGGGTAACTGTCATGGAGTCTCTATGATTATTGTCTTTTAGTTTCAGTGATGGTGTTTTGCCTAAAGTGTACACTATTTGCATTGTGTCTATAACAGAAATAGCTCAAAAGCACAGTAGATGGCATCAGCAATTAAGCAATGTTAGAAATCACATTGTGGTGGATTCACAGTTTAGACAAATGGAGCCAACCTTTCAAAAATAATTGAGCCAAAATCAGATGGTCCTTAAAACTCATAGCTTCCACTCAGTTAATAATAATGCATCTAAGATTTCGCTAAGAAAAGGGTAAAAATGCCACTTTCCTCCTAACTAATTAGTGGCTGATAAAAATAAAATTCAAAATTAGACATGTCACAAACCCAGCTTCAACCTCAGTACTAACCTGAAAAACAAAGAAAAATAAAGATAAACAAAGGTAAAGACAGAAATACCAGAAATGATGCAATGAGAGATGGAAAGACAGTAGTATTTCAATGCAAAGGTATCATTCTTCACTTAGGACCCTGGATGATTAAAGCAAGAACAAGAAAGAGGATACTGTTGAGAACTAGGGTGGGATGATACAAATGTATCAAATAATAGCAGTTACTGAGAGTAGCATCTTATGAAAATGATCATTTATCAACTAGGATGGACTAAGTTTAGTTAATATGTGCTTCATATAAGACAATGATGTATTATCAAATACATAGAAAAATGATCTTGGCAATCCAAATATGAACAATCCCTGGTGTTTCTATGAAATCATTTTATTTCACCTTTTTTTCAATTTCTCTAAATGATTTAGCACCAAATTATATTGGGAACAGACATTTGTTTTGACATCCTTCAATTAAAGAGGCTTACATTATTTTTATAATGTTTAAATGGTTTAAAATAGTTTAAATGCCAAGCATCTATAATATTAAAGGTCTCTTATTTCTGTGTCATCCTGTGCTCCTTGGAGAATTTAGAAAATATGTTTTCATTCATTAAATTGTTGGTAAGTATTAATAATCATTTATTAAGAGGCAAGCTGTTGGAGGAGACAGAGGACTGATCTTAGAATAAGAAAGATATTTATTAAATCCCTGCCTCTGCTATATAAGTGCTGTGTGAACCAAGTTAAGTATATTCTAATAGCTCTGTTCTCAATGCTTAAGGCAATTCTTTAAAAACAAACAAACTATGAGTAAGAGACAATATGTTAACTTGTACTGTTGAGAAAAGTTTCCACACCAGGGGTTCTCCATACAGATGAAAGCACAGATTGGGAAAATTATTTACCTATGTCCTTCTAAAAAGAAATACTTACCATGTCCTTAACACAATATTGGATGCTTAATTGAAAAGGCAATGAATTGGGGAGGGGGATAGGAAAGAAGAGATATATCAATTAAGTGGAATGATGTTATTAGATGATTAAATAGCTTTTTATATCTGATCATGATATATCAAGATTCAAATGAAAATGACATAAAAGCCTGGGGGTGAATGAATAGTGATACTCATTTGCTTTTGTTGTTATTTTTTTAATAAGTCCCTACTAGCAATATTTTCATTAAGACTCAGATTTTGTATTCTAAAAGTTATTTTAGTATTATAATTTGCCATCTATTGAAACACTGCAAAATGTATCAGTGTTCTCAAACTGCTAGCCATAATAACTGAGTATCTTTAACTTCAAGAGTACCTCAAACATTCCCTACCTACTCATGCACTCACCCTAATTCAAGTTATTTCTCCTTTGACTCACTTGGGGAGTTTCTCTGTCATTGTTGTTCTTAATTTAAAGCCAAGTAAACCATATTAATCTGGTTATCCACCCAAATGGCAAATGTAAACAAATTGTCTAGGGTATGAACTCCTGAGGATACTAAGTAGAGTCACAAGAGATGGAATATATTTTAAGCTCCAAAAAGATAGAGTAAAAAATAATGAAATGAAATAGTTTAAGGGTTATATTTGTAGGAGATAAGTTCTGCCTAGAAGACAGTGCAATCACACAACTAGGTTGGAACCCACTAACATAGCTACTATAAAACAAATATGAGTTTAGGGGAAAATGCTTAAATTATAGGTTATTTTGACCTAGAAAAATAGGGATAGCTTTTCAAAGTAGAGAGACCTTAGGGGTAGTTCCTGAACAAAATGTATGGTTTTGACCATAAGAGAAAGGCAAAAACATGAATGTATATACAGAAAATATCAAAACAACCAGATTAGCCAGAGTAGAAGATTACTGTTGGGGACTAGTGAGATAAAAGGCAAACTGTAGGAACAGTGAATAAGTGTAGATATTAATTAAGACTGGATACTGTTATGGGGATTTTTGGAAAGGGGAAAGGGTTTATACACAGGGGAAAAATCACACATAAATACATTTAATTTATTAACTATGAAAGGAAGGAGGGAAAAGAAATGAGGGAGAGGGTTTGCATATGACTATAAGCCCAAGACATTTCCCACTATAATTATTTTCCTAAGTTAACCTTTCTAAATAACTAAGCTACAGATTACTAAGGGGTAAATGCAACAGGGATCCCAGAATCCCACAGAGTCCTTGGCAGGTAGGTAGCAGGAATCCAGCTGTTGAGTCCTCAAATGTCCCAGGGAATAGAGATAAAGGATCCTCCAATGCACTCTGTCCACCAGAAATCTATGGGAAATCTTCCTCTCAGCCTTGTTGTTTTATTCAGTGGCAGTCAGCTTCCAACATGATCTTGTCTAGGCAGAATCCAGGTACACACTCTTCTGGCTTCACCATCAGCTCCAGATAGACAGTTGGAAACTGTGTCTTCAATAATTTGGAACTTCTCCCCTGCCAGCTCTTGGAGAATTATGAGCTTGAGGACTGTAAATCAAACTACTGTGAAACTTCTTGCATTTTATAACTTCCCTCTTTACAGTCCTCCCTTTGCACAAAGTTTAAATAGTATTGAAAACACTATTTTGCCATTTTTGCAGTAACTTACTTACATATTAGTTAAATTAAAATATTTACCCAAAATAACTAACATCCTACACTCAACTATCTTAACCTATTTAATACTATCCTATTCTAGGGATTTATCAAGGAAAGGAAAAAGGGAAATGAATAATGAACAACTACAAATTTCAAACATAGAACAAATGTATGCAAAACCACAAGCAAATAACATGAAAAGCAAAAGATAAACACAACTTTCATGAAAAACATCAAACTCATAAACTACTACTCTTATCAACTAATACAAAATATTATACCACTATTGTAATACATTAACAGCAAATGTAGAGAAAATTTTTGAAAATTACAATAAACACAACATTGTATAAGTTTTACAAAGAAAATTAAACCAAAACATTAAACTCACTTATGCAAAATACATATAACAATAGATAAAATTAAACACAAGTTATCTATTTACATAAATCATACACATATACATATAATACACACATAAAATATATACATGCAAGCTATACATGTAGTAGTAGTAGTCTCTTGGTAACCAAGGATGACAATTGTCTTTGTGCGTTTTTGTGCACAAAGACACTTCTGCATAAAGTGGAAAAGTCAATGCACAGGCACAGTCCCACTCTCTCGGCGTTGGAAGCCTGGGTCCAGTGGCACAAAAAGTCGTTACACCTGGAGACTTCCTCAGCTGCATTGGATGGCCCTGTTGTCCTTTGTTCTCCAACATGCCCAAAGCACTCCACAATGCTTTACTGCATCACCCTCTCAGCCATTGAATTTTCTTGTTGGTTTCTTCCACCTGTTCCCCCGAAACAGTCTTCACATGCTGGGTGAACAAAGCCCTGGTTCACCAGGGGTCAACAAAGTCCCGATGGCTACCCTCACAAGGTTTAGCCAGTCTGTCGAAGCCGTTGCCCAGGGTGTGGCCACTGCAGCATGCTAGCAGCTACTGGAAGCCACAAGTGAGAGTTGGGTGTCAGGTGAGGATCAGAGGCTGGAGAGCTGCCCTAGGAGGGCACGACAAGCCCTCCATACCAAAGATATTACTCCTCCCTGAGGACCCCATAAACCCCAAGCTATACATGTACATTTCATATTTATACATATGAAAGTAGTTATAGTAGTAGTCTCTCAGTAACTGAGGATGACGATTGTTTTTGTGCACTTTCATCTGTGACGTAGCTGAGTGTGCACAAAAACACTTTTGTGTGAAGGAGATTTAAGTGGAAAAGTCGATGCACAGGCACAGTCCCACTCTCTCGGCGTTGGAAGCCTGGGTCCAGTGGCACAAAGAGTCGTTACACCTGGAGACTTCCTCAGCTGCATTGGATGGCCATGTTTTCTTTTGTTCTCCAACCCGCCCTAAGCACTCCACAGTGCTTTGCTGCATCGCCCTCTAAGCTGTTGAAACTTCTAATTGGTTTCTTCTGTCTGTTCGGACAAAGCAGTCTTCACATGCTGGGTGAGGAAAGCCTTAGTTCACCAGGGGTCTACAACCCGATGGATACCCTCACAAGGTTTAGCTGTCCTGTCGAAGCCCTTGCCTGGGGTGTGGCCGCTGCTGCATGCTAGCAGCTACTAGGAGCCACAAGTGAGAGGTGGGTGTCAGGTGAGGGTCAGGGGTTGGAGAGCTGCCCTAGGAGGGCACAACAAACCCTCCATGGCAGAGATACT
Organism: Monodelphis domestica; assembly: GCF_027887165.1. Lineage (NCBI taxonomy): Eukaryota > Metazoa > Chordata > Mammalia > Didelphimorphia > Didelphidae > Monodelphis > Monodelphis domestica. The sequence continues at coordinate 197,566,246 of NC_077231.1, forward strand.
ATTCCTCCCTGAGCACCCCATATTTACATATGTATTTAAAAGTGTGATGTGATGTTATGTTATTTGTGTTATTTGATGTATGTTATGAATGTTTAATGCATTTTTATAATGTAAGTCAGTATCTTAACTCTTACTTATCTTAAATTTTAATTTTATCCAACTAAAGACCTATCTCTAAAATTCTCCTGTATATCTCACATATGCCATGTTTCCTGGTTTGAAATTATGAAGAGAATAATGCAAATGACCAGATTGGATCAATACTCCCATATCATGTAATTCTTTAAGTCATTGTTGTAAAGCACTTAAGTAAGAAACAAATTGACAATCTCTTCCTAAAAGAGATGTATATAGACTGTCTTACAAGATTTTGTCTGTAATGGAGCATGTCCAAAGAGCATTTCTTAATATGATACATGTAAATCTGCTATTGGTCTTGTACATAGGTAAAACAAAGCTATGGGAAGAATAGGCCCTTTTAGATGAGTTTCAGCACAGAGATTCCCCACCATAGACTTGAGTTATCTATTTACACACTCCACTTGACCTGAACTTTGTGGGTGATAAGGAACATAATATTTGAGTGTTATTCTTAGATTCTCACAGACTCTTTTCAGGATATCTTGGGTGAAATGAGATCCCTTATCAGTGTCTATGGTAAGTGGTATACCAAATCTAGGAATAATTTCCATAATCAAAACTTTTACCACAAAGCTAGCTGTATTTGTATTTGATGGAAATACTTCAGGCACTTAGTTAATTTGTCCACAATTACCAGACAAAACTTGTATCTTCCAGCTTTTGGCATGCTGATGTAATCAATCCGCAGATTCTCAAATGGACAATATGCTAAAGGTGTACCACCTAAACCTTTCTTACTGAATACCTTTTGGTTGAATTTTTGGCAAACAGAACAACTTCCACAATCTTATTTGCTACAGTACTTTTCCAGGAGCTAACCATAGAGGCAATGGTTAAATCTTACAGCTTGAGTACCAAAATGACCTTTTGTGTGGATGACTTGACACAAATAAGTATATGAGTCTTTTGGTAACAGTGGTTTTTCAATCCATATTTCATGTTGTTTCCTTGCTCCTGTGAATCTTAAAACTGCTCAGACTCACCTTCAGAAGATTTGATTAAGCTATTCCCCATTTTTAACAATAGAGGTACTTGGTCAGGAATGTATTGAGAACTTTTAAAATTACTCCCAGCCTACTCAGACAGTGCCTTGGAGGAAGATAAAGTTGAAAACTCTTGATTGAACAATGAAACGTCCCTAACTCATATCTTATAGTAAAGCTAAAACCTTAAGCTAGGTCTATTTTTAGATCTAATACAAAAAGGTGCTCAGTACCTATAAAGGTTAAATTAGTACCTAAAAGGTCAAGCAACTTACAAAAGGCAAACTTAACAAAATAGGTGTGAAGTACTCAGTAGACTTAATCTAACCAGAGAAGGTGAGAACAAAAGAAGATGAGAACTAAGAATGGGCAGTCCTGGGAAAAAGTGTCTACTGTGATTGATAGATGTGAAAATTTAGAGGTGACATAAGAGAAAATTTCTTTAAAAGGAAGGGACTTATTGAGTTGGAGTTAGGTTTTTGGATTGGAAGTTAGTTGGAGTTGGAGTTTGGAGGTTTGGAGCTTGCTTGAAGACGATCTTGTGGTGAGTGATAAAGACTGACTCACTCTCCCTTAGGCTCAGGCCTAGGCCATTTGGCCTAGGCCCTTTCTACTATTTTCTCTTTTCTCTCTCTCTCTCTCTCCTTCCCTTAATTCCTTCATTTGTATTAATTTAAAATCTCCATAAAACCTAGCTTACTTGGGTATTTTCATATTTGGGAATTTTCCCATGGTTACCACTTTATTTTAGAATTAAAATCAAGACACTAAAAATTATCTTTACAGTTTGGCTGAAACCTTTACAGTTTTGGCAATTCACAGTCTTGGAAAACCATATTTTCATGGTTATACTGCAAACTTCTTCTTCTACTTTTGAATTTCTGAGTCGACATAAGCTTTTCCTAAATCATCTGATGGAATAGTTGACAAATTCATTACATACACTGGAGAATTCCTAGAAGCAAATTTTGCAGTTATATCAGCTCTATGATTTCCTTTAGAGACTGAATCTCTGCCATAAGTATGACTTCTACAATGGATCACTGCTAGCTATTTAGGTTTTTGGATAGTATCCAACAACTCATTTATTATTTATACATGAGCAATTGTTTTTTCCAATGCAGTAATAAAATCTCATTGTTTCCAGATCTTTCCTGTAGCATGACAAACAGAAAATGCATAATGAGAATCTGTATAAATAGTTGCACTTTTACCCTCAGCTAGAAGACATGCTTGCTTCAAAACAACAAATTTTGTCCCTTGAGCCATACCACAGTTTCTCAAATTCTGTGACCACTGCAGCACCTGTACATCTAATTCCATTACACAGATATGAAGATCCATCAGTGAATAACACCAAGTTAGGATTTTCAATTGGAGTGTCTTTCAAATCCATCCTGAGTTTATCCACTAGATCTACTACTTCTACATACTCATGTAATAGTTTGCAATTCGTTGGCAAATCAGGAAGAAGCGTAGCCGGATTTAATACACTACACCTCCTCAACTGGATGTTCTCTCTACCTAGGAATATAATTTCATACTTAGATATTTGTTGGTCTGAATATGCTTGAGTACGAAATTTCCTCATTAGTGCTTCTATTTGATGTGAACAATACACAGTCAATGGACATCACAAAACTAAATCTGCTGACTTCCAGACTAACACAGCTGCAGCTGCTACATCCCTTAGGCAAGGAACTGTACCAGTAGCTATTGGATCAAGCTGAGAACTATAATATTCAATTGAATGATAACTTTGTCCTAAAGTCTGTCAGTACACCAGAAGCAATACCTTAGTTTCATTTACAAGCAGTTGAAATGACTTTGTTTAGTCTGGGATACCCAAAGCAGGAGAAGATAAAATGGCTTATTTAAGCTGACTTAAGGCTTGCAGGTGTTCAGGTTTTAGTTTCAGAGGTTCTGGTTCTGTATTCCTGGTTAAATCTGTTAAACACATTGTTAATTCACTACAACCAGGTATCCATTGCTACAGAAACCAGTTGTATCAAGAACAGCTCTGAGTTGCCTTTTGGTCTTAGGAGCACTTAGTTTCTGAATATCTGCTATTATTTTCTGTGTGATACTTCTGGAACCCTCTGATAACACAAATCCAAGATATTGCACTCAAGGCAAAACCCACTGTAATTTTGCCTTGGAGATTTTAGGCCCACACTTATATAATTCCATCAAAAGAATCTTGCTATGAGATAAATTTTAGCATTTGGGGATGCAAGGAGAATATCATCTACAAAATGCACTAATTTACTTTCTTTGAAAGTTATGGGTTTTAGATCTCTATTTAAAAGTTGTGAAAACTGGCTTGGCAAATCAGTGAAACCCTGTGGCAGACAAGTCCATGTCCCTTTGTTTTTTCCCAGGTAATAGCAAAGATCTTTTGAGAATCCTTGTGAATTGGTATTGAGAAAAACCCTGAGCATAAATCTACCATGGTGAAATATCTTGCCTGACTTGGAATGGAAGAAATTATAGCATCTGGACTTGGTATAATAGTGTGAGTCTTTATCACCTAATCACTTATTGCTCTTAAATCCTATATGAATCTATGTATCAATTTGCTATTTTGAGCTAACTTTGGCTTTTTGATTGGAAATAGAGGTGTATTATATTCTGAGAAGCAATGTATTATGATCCCCTGTTGGATTGGGGATTCAGTGATTGGTCTGATACCCTCTATTGCTTCTTTACTTAAGGGATATTGAGGTACACAAGGAACTGGTCCTTCCTTAGTCATCACCCTTACAGGTATAGCTGATTTCAATAGACCTACATCTGTGGAAGACTTTAACCATAAATCTTCAGTGATATCCTCAGTTATAGGATAGATTGAATCCAAGTCATCTGAATCTACGAATAGCAATGGAAAAGCTTTCAGAGATTCTTCTGGTAGATGTAATGATATATCACCATTATCAGTACATTGGATTGTTGCTTGTAATTTACATAATAAATCCCTACCTAGAAAATTCATGGGACAGTTTGGCAAAGAAAGAAATGCATGCTCCACAGATAAAGACCTAAAGTAACCATTTTTGGTTGTAATTTTGCTACTCTTTCTGGTTTTCCAGTAGTTCCTATTACTACTATTGTACCAACAGCTCTACAACTCTTAGGAAGACTTTGCAAAACTGATTTACTGGTTCCAGTATCAACCAGAAGATAATAAATCTGATCATCTAGAGTGACAGATACATATGGTTCTGTACTGTTTGGAGGCTGAAATGTTTCCAATTCTGGTGCAAGCACAGTAACATCAGTACAAACCTCAATCATTTCCTATCCATCCAAGTTTACATTTGCTTGTACTACATGATATCTCTAGGATTTTGCATCTTTAAGTCCATCATCAGCTTTATCACTACTCCCTTTGTCCTTATATTCTCTATCTTGGTATCATTGTTCTCATTTACAATTACATTATCATTATCCAGTTTACATTCTACACTATTTTCCATTACTTTCTAATCATTAGAATTTTCTACTAATTTTACACTACAATTTTCTTTTTCCTCACAATTATTAACAATAATTATAGTATCCTTTGATTCAGTCACTTCATCTATAACTTCATTAACCTTATTACCATTACAATAACTTTCATTTACTCTCAATTCATTATCTTTTGATTTAAGTACATAAGAACATTGGGTAAACCTTCATAAGGAACTTGCTTCCTTGCTCTAATCACCCTTAACAACCTGACTATATTTAGGCCTTGATCCAGACTTAACCCAGTCCTGCATTGTGCTCAGATCTGGTGCTTGAGCTCCCTGACAGCAGGCATTCTGACATGTATTTCTATTATTCCTTCTTGAATAGTTATTCCAGCTATTATTGTTATTATTATAATTGTTCTGGTTATTATTGTTATTATTCCAATTGTTCTGCCTATTAAATCCTCCATACCTATTCAATTATTGGGAAAACTGACCTCTGTATCTGCATTCCCTGATAAAATGACCAATTATATTGCAGAGGAAATATTTGTTGGGTACTAGATCTTCTATCCTTAGACTTGTAATAGTTGTTATTAGGTTTCATAGATCTTAATGCTACCACTGCCTTAACCTTTTTAATCTCACTTTCTCCAGCTTTTCCTTCTGCTTCCTTTAATTTTCTTTTAAAATCTTCTATAACAGTTTCTCTCTCTTCATATTCATCCTCCATATCTGTGCACAAGTATATAGCCTTCCTTCTAATATCCTCCAATTTCATCTCCTTCCAATCAGGTTAATTGTTTTTATAGAATAGTTTTATCTTAAGGATAGCATTTTTCACAAAGATTCTTGTTATGTCCTATGGTTCCCTCTTCCAGGACATCCATGTTCAGCAGCCTCAGTGATACAGGCAAGGAATGTAGTTGGTGTTTCAGTTGATTTTTGCTTTATACTTTCCAACGTAGACCATGCATTTGGTCTAAGTATATATACCCATAGCCTCTAATATTGCCTGTCTGGATTCTTTCATCATGTCATATTGAGCTTTGTCATTCATGTCTATGTCATTATAATGATCTGGCCATGGTGTTAACAAGGGATCCTGCTTAGTTTCATCTATGAACTTGTTTCTTTCCCTTTTTTGTCAAAAGTTCTTTCATTAGTAGGGCAAAATCATTGTAATCAGGATCAAACAAATCAATGACTCTTCTCATTTCTTTGATTACCTTATTCAGTTTTCCAAAAAAGGCAGCTGTTCTCTTTTTTATGGATTCTATGTCTTCCAGTGTAAATCATTGTGTGGTTTTACCTGGAATATCTCATTCCTTGAAACTACTGGTAGATCTCTTGGTAGGAATAAGGTAACCATCCCTTCAGCTGCTTCCTTCTGTAATCTATTTAGATTTCCTGTTGCACCATTATTTTCTTTTACCCCACAACCATATTCAGTATTCATAAAACTTTTATCTTTCATATATAATTCCATCTGGTCCAGTTGTTGCTTCATGAATATGATCATTTGCTTAAATTCAGAATCCTTTGTAACCATACCATTGTAACTTTGAGGCAGTTGCCAATAACAAATAACACCACTCTACACTTATACCCAACTTACAGACAAACACATAGTATGGGGACATGGGACATCTGTTTGCACAGTAATTGACATACACAGTTTCACCCACTTGTAGCCTAAAACCATATAACATACTTTGGGAAATAGGATGAACACAATATATGGGATATGCAGAACACACTTCCAAAGAACAAACAAAAGATCCATTAACATGTTCCCAGACATGCTTACATTCATTGTTAATCATGGAATTAGTGTTGTTGTATTCCACTGTGATCACCTTATACATACAAAATTAAGGAAAGGGAAAAAAATAATAAAATTTTAAAAACCATATAAAATAACTATAAATAATCTGAGCTTGAGGACTGCCAATCAAACTACTGTGCAACTTCTTACACTTTATAACTTCCCTCTCTACAATTCTTAAGCTAGAGTGGCAAGAAGTAGCATTGGCTCTCTAGTAGAACTTTTATAGTCAAGAAGAACCTCTGAGTTCATATCCTAGTTCTACTGCTTACAAGCTTTGTCATCCGAAGAAAATTACTTAGTCTTCATTTACTCATCTATAAAATGGGGATCATAATTATCTATATACACATAAGAAGGTAATCTGTGAAATGCATATTTCACACATTGAAGTGCTATACAATGACCAATTATAAGTGTTGCAGAAGTAAAAACTGTTTAGGTAGGAACTTGATCTGAGAGTCAAAAATAACCCATTATGTTTCCTTTAGCAGGGAATGATATGATGAAACTGGCATTTAAGTAAAATTAATCTAGCAGTCTGTTTAGAGTCTACTTATTAGAATGAATAAGAAACATGCAATTAATTAATATTAATTTCTCAATGATTAAAACAAGAATAATTGAACAAAATGTCTCACTTGGGAGATCCTCAAGATTCATAAATTAAAAATACCTTGGCAAAGGAGAAAATATTTGATCATGCTCCAGGTCTGTGTAAATAATCAAGACCTTATTCTTTATTTATTAGGTTCATTTTTTCATGAATGTTCTACACAACAAATTCACACATAATGACTCTAACCTAACTGAATATTTAGCAAAATCCCAACTCACCCTAACTTACAGCATACCAGTGCTTTGTGAAGGATTAAATATATACTACCCAAGTGGACTGGGTATGTGTATTTGCAAGTATGAGCAATTAAGGGAAAATATTGAAGGTGAATAAACAAGTTCACTAATTACTGGAAAAGGTGAAGCAGGAGTGTGAATTCTTAATACCATAACTAAAATTGCACTCTTTGCAAGAGTGGGCTTGAATGCCTTACTTGCAATTGGAGAAAATGTTAGTCTGACTGATTTTTGTTGGGCCTAAAATCAGAGAATCTTTCTCTTGGAAATGGAAGTTAATCTTCTAAAGAATAATTAAATTAATTAATTAAATATTAATTTGATTCAAAGAACAAAAAATTGAGCAAAAGGGTTAGAGACCTGGGCTTAATTAAAGAAAGACCTATCCTTTACCTGTATGTATAATTTCTATCTGGAAAATTACCAATATCTCAATCATTTTAAGTATAAAGTTGCAGACAGGGTGCCAAGATGATATGGTATTTGGCATTTCCTATATAATTACATCACAAGTCCAGCCCCCATCCTTACTCATAATGAAGAAACTCACATAATCATAGAACATAAAGTTGATATATTTGAAGCTCATTTACAGATCATGAAACTGAAGTCCAGATAGGAAATTTAACTTGCCTGAAATTATAAAGTTAGTGTCAGAGTCACGATAAGAAACTTATTCACTTGTGATATGTAGTTTTGTTATTTGCAATAATTCACCTATTTTAATTTTTACCTTCCCCATTCTCCCAATGCATACCTCTTCCTCATTCCTTAATTTTATTTTTTGAGATATCATCCTATTATATTCAACTCACACCCTTTCCCTCTGTGTATGTATACTCTTTCTACATTCTCTAATAATGATAAAGTTCTTGGGAATTATAAGAATCATATTCTCATGTAGTTATGTGTACATTTTAACCTGATAATATCTTTTGCTATCACTTTATTGCTTACTGTTTTATACTTCTCTTCTCTTGAGCCTTTTATTTGAGAGTCAAAATTTCTATTCAGCCCTGGGCTTTTCAACAGGAACATTTGAAAGTCCTCTATTTCATTGAATATCCATTTTCCCCTTGAAGTATTATATTTAATTTTGGAAGGTAAGTTATTTTTGGTTGAAATCCTAATACCTTTGCCTTCTGGAATATTATGTCTTAGGCCCTCTAATCCTCCAACATAGGAATTGCTAAATCTTATGTTATCCTTAGTGTGGCTTTATGATATTTGAATTGTTTCTTTTTGGGTGCTTCTGAAATTTTCTACTTGACTTGGGATTTCTAGAATTTTGCTATAACATTCCTGGGAATTATCATTTTGATATCTCTTTCAGAAAGTAATCAATAGAGGGGGAAGCTGGGTGGCTCAGTGGATTGAGAGCCAGGCCTACAGATGGGAGGTCCTAGGTTCAAACCTGGTCTCAGCCACTTCCTATCTGTGTGACCATGGGCAAGTCGCTTAACACCCATTGTCTAGCCCTTACCACTCTTCTGCCTATTGGCTCCAAGACAGAAAGTGAGAGTTAAAAAAAATAAAGTAATCAATAGATTGTTTCAATTTTTATATTATTCTCGGGCCCTATAATATCTGGGCACCTTTTCCTTAATAATTTCTTAAAAGATGATATCCAAGCTCTTTTTGGTTGAGACTTTCAGGCAGTCCAACAATTCCTAAAATATTTCTCTGGGATTTATTTTCCTGGTCAGTCCTTTTTTTTTTTTCTCTAGTGAAATATTATATATAAATTTCTATTTTTTTTCTTTTTTTCACTTCATTTGTTTCTACTATCTCATGGAGTTATTAGCTTCTACTTGCCCAATTCTAATTTTTAAGGCATGATTTTCTTAACATCTCTTGAGCCCCCTTTTACATTTGACCCATCTATTTATAAAAGGTTCTTTTCCTCACTGAGTTTTTGTACCTCTTTTTCCATATGGCAAATGCTGCCTTTTAAAAAGTTCTTCTCTTCAGTGAATTTTTGTATTTTTTTTAATTGGGCCAGTTCTGCTTTTTAATAAGTTCATTTCTTTAATGGATTTTTGAATCTCTTTTACGAATTGTCCTATTCTTTTTAAAAAAATATTAATATCTTCATATTTTGTTATGCTTCCTTTACCAAACTGTTGACATTTTTCAGGATTTGCCAGTATCATTCTCATTTATTTTCCCAATTGTTTTTCTACCTCTCCTATCTGATTTCTAAAACTCTTTTGAAATTTCTCTATTAATTATTTTTGGGTTTATGCTGCGATCCATCAAGTCACGATGTTTTGACACAGGTACATGTGGAAACCAGTAGGTCACAAAGTGGCTCCTAGGATGGATGGGAACATTCACTGAAAAACCCCAAGTGACTTTCCTCATTAATATTCCCTTATTATTAGAATTGCTATGATTATTATTCTTACTTAGCCCTAGGAAAAATATATGAGATCAACATGCTTGGAGGATTAATACAAATGTCCCACCCTGTCCCCTCCAGAATATCACCAGGAGATCCCACTTACAAAATTGAACCTAAGGATTCTTATGTACCCACATAGATAGGACCTTCTTTTTTAGGCATGAAACTGCTGGCAAATCTGTGCTCAAAATTCCCCAACCTAAAATTGGGCCATGTTGACCTTACCCTATGACCCTGCACTTGGCAACAGTGTTTTTGTTTACTATCTCCTTAGACTTCATGTCTGTTGTTAGGAACTATGAAAACACGTATGTTGAAAATGAAACTTTGTGCCAAGTATATATGTGACCATGAGGGTATAAAATAAACCCAAGCCTCAGCCAAGGTGGAGCAGCTTTTCCTGTGAAACCTGTACTCCATTCATCATTCTGCCGACACCATCCCACCTCCAAGAGCCCATCCCCTGTGGGAGGCTAGACCCCCACAGTAGGCTTAAAACCAAGTCTTATTTTCCTTGGAGGCTTTGGATGGTAGTGTATTGACTTTGTTTTCTTATTCTAGGTTGTGCTTTGTTCTTTACTCTTCCCTTTCACCAAAATAACTTTTTATGTTGAGTTTCTTTTCTAGTTTTTTGCTAATTTTCCAGTCTTTTTCTTTTCTTTTAACTTAAAAGGCTCTGATCCTGTGGTAAAGGAAGGACTGTTCCAAGCTTTAGGATTTTTGTGAAGTTGCCTTCAGTTTCCTCTGAGGGTCTATCTGCTTTCAGTTCTTCTAAGGTAGTGTAAAGTAAGAAGAGGTGCATTTAATATTCTCCTGGCTTGTGCTCTGATTTATAATCATAAGGACTCTTTTCAACCTTAGAACTATGACTAAAGTATCCTTCTCTTCTGTGACCACAAGTGCTGGTGTGTGCTAGTGGTTCTCCTCACCCTGAGACCACAATGCAGGATTGCAATCTGTATCTGCTTTGGGACAATAGGATGAGAGTTTTGCAGATAGGCCCAACAAATGGATACCCCATAATATTCTTCTGACCAGATGCTCAATCCCTTCTTACCATATCTGGCTGAGAGAGCTCCAGAAGCCTTTGCTACTGATATAAACATGCCCAACACCTGTTGCTAAGGTGTACCTCTTTGTGCCCCCTTTCCAGCCCACTGCAAAAGATCTTTCATGTAAAAATTAAAGTAGTCTCTAGTATTTGTGATATTGAAATCACTTTAAAAGACTGATATATATTAATTTAAAGTTGCCAAGGAATTCAGCTATGTAATTCCTAAATGAGACACTCAAGTAAACTGCCAGTTTTTTATGGTGTTTTAATTACAAACAGGAGGAAGAAAGTATTAGAGGGAGAGAGAGAGAGAGAGAGAGAGAGAGAGAGAGAGAGAGAGAGAGAGAGAGAGAGAGAGAGAGAGAGAGAGAGAGAGAGAGAGAGAGAGAGAGAGAGAGAGAGAGAGAGAGAGAGAGAGAGAGAGAGAGAGAGAGAGAGAGAGAGAGAGAGAGAGAGAGAGAGAGAGAGAGAGAGAGAGAGAGAGAGAGAGAGAAAGAGGTTTTAAATACCCACTCTGCTCAGGTCGAGCTAAAGTGGGCTTTAAGGCCCTGGATAGCCAAGGCAAGGAAAGAGATCAGTCCCTATCACTCACGTGACCAGTCTGGAGAAAAACAGTCCACGGGCTCCTCCAGCTCCAAGCACTAGCTTCCAACTGCCTCTTGCCCTCCTCCCAGGAAGTCCCGAGAACTCCAGAGGCTGTTCTCTACCTCACTTCTTGCGTCTCACATGTGCCAATGGTGGCTCTAGCTTGACCTAGGACCACCCAGAGGTCTGTCCTTTTTTTTGCACATGTCTGTTGAAGGCCATATTCTCAAATAATTAAATCTTGAGTTTGATGCAGCCCTTCCTAATCTTGTTACACTGAGTAGGGTGGAGATTGTAGTTTCTAAGACCTGATTCTGTTATTCCAAGTATCTCTATTGTTATTGATCAGGAAATAGCCAAATCTGATCTTCTAAAGAATGGTCTGAATAGGGTGGAATAGTTTTGAAATTCACATAATAGAGATATTATATTTTATGAGGTTTATTAAAGATTATTAGAAATCAAGGAATAAAGAAAATACAAACATGAAAACCACGTACCTAGGGCTGGTTAGCCCATTGAAAACCCCCATGCTTAGCTTACTCACTACATCCTTGCAAATGGAAGAGTGTGAAGTAGGCACTGCTGCCAGTTAAATACTCCTTGTGATCTCGCCCAGGTGGAGACTCTGGTGAGATTATAGGGAATTCTGGGAAATACCAAGGACTTCTGTGGATTGAAATATAGGGTTCAAATCTCCATTTTACAATACCCCCCTGAGGCCCAAGGAAGACTAGTTTCTCTGCTGGGTCTTGTAAACATACCAACTTTGAAATTACAATAATTTAAGGATAAGAGGAAAAGAGAACAAAAACAATAATTGCTAGATGCAGTGACAAAAAGCCAGTTTGGGGGCAGTACCCTTTGGCATGAAAGTATACATACAAACCCCAGTTTGTTCAGATCAGTTCAGATCACCACATCCCAAAGTTCACTCTGGATCTTCTCGTGTGGTCTGTGGAGGCATCTTCATGGTGTCTTCTCCAAACAGTTCAGTTTCTGGATTTGGAGAGGTAACATATTTCTTAGCTTAAAATTACTCTCTCAAGGAATTTCAACTTTGCAATTAAAAATAATAATAATATTTTTACATTACTCCCCCGAAGAGGGTGATGGAAAAACACAGGGATCATTTAGGGATGCATGGTTGAGTTATGGGGTATATGAATCAATTGGTAAGAGAAATTAAAAAAAACATCAGAAAAATCCAAATAAAAAAAGATAATTTATGGGTGAAATATAGACTATCAAAGTCTTGTATGTAAAAATTCTAAGTAAAGGAAAAATAAATCTATAACAGGTCTTTGAATCAGTGCCCAATTAAAATGATCTAAGCAATGATGCATTTACTCAGTCAGTAGTCAGGACTACAGAAAGTTGCCACATTATGAAAGACAGAATAGGGACTAGATTATAGGAGCCAGATAGGAGACAAATTTTGGTACTTGTTTGTAAGTATTTTCACAAAGAGTATGGATACAAGGAAGGCCTATGTCTTATTGTATGTTAAGTATCGCAACCTCGAGTCTCACAATAGGTTCAAGTCCTTTGTATTGGCTTAGAATTTTCATCAACCACATCAGGATTGGTTTGTTCTTTTATGACCTGTGTGCTCTGTTTGCACTGTTCGGTTTTAGCTTTGTGCTTCTTTGGCCCTGTGCAATGGCTCTTTTGTATATCTTGTCCTGGTATCAGACAGAATCATTAAGCAAAGTCCCACAATTTTTTTTTAAACAATTAGTGTCATCATTTTTGCAGTCTAAAGCTTTTGGGGCATGCATTGCCATTATAGCTAATATATTTTAAACTTATATTACTGCAAATCAAAAAAGTTAAAGAAAATCTTAATACTGGTGACATGCTTCAAATATAAAAAAGGAGAGAAAAAATAAAAACTGAAATAGTATATTGCACATGCAAGCAAAATATAATAATAAAAGAATTTTAAATTCAAAAATATAGCTTATAGTCATTGACACACTGTGTCAGCTAAGGAAATGTAGAATACAAGGTTTCTCACCAAAATGACATCCATTTCCTCTTCATACCTGGCCATGATCCACTGTGAGTACAAGCAAATGAATTTCACAAGGTAACAGTTTTTTTTTAATAAAGAACAGTAGGAAAAATATGTAGGTATCAATATCCCCAAACTTCTTAATAGCCCAATTAATTACAATAGCAAACAAAAACCACTATCATTTTTTACATGAGTCTGCTATATGACATTTGAAGAAAATGGAAACTTTGTCACAAGTTTTTCAGGTGTAGCAATGTTTCAACCTTGGCAAACATATTTTAAACAAAGTAAAACTTATTTTGGTCTAGGATATCATCAAGAAATCTAGATATTATTAAAAATGTGGCAGAGGAGTCTAGGAAAAACCCAAACCTCTGTACTGTTGATATAGGGTAAAATAAGCTGAAGAGTTATAAAGGAAACATATTCTCCTCTTTTGGGAGTAAGGGGTACCATGCCCTGGGATTAACTTCCCAGGTCCTTTGGTATGAGACTGTGATGTCCCATCCATTCACATTTTTATAAATGTGGGAGGTAGGGATTATAATTGTATTTCACTTCAGCTACTAAAATTGACCTTATCAGAGTTGTTGAAAAAAAATAAAAATCATGTCTAAAAGACCCCTTAAAATCAATTTGAGATATTTAGCTCATTAAATTTTCCAAAGGTTGTTATATAATGTTAACTAGTTTTTATAAAGCCCATCTATCCTCTATGTGACAATTTACAAAGTCAAAAAAAGAAAAAAAAAGTTGTTTTTATATGGGTTTATTCAATAATATTTGTTCAGTGTAGTTATAGGAGAAAAACAACAGAATATAATAGTAATTAAAACCCAGTACTTTTTATAAAGAATAGTGTAACAGATTAGTATTGAATGCATTAATATATGAACTTAAAACCAACAAAATTAAATATTAAACAAAACAATCAGCAAAATGCAATAAAATGCAGAGGTTTTTATAAAACATTGGAGTCTGAAATGCCTTAAAAATATAACCTCCATTCTCTTTAAAGTTCAATTTTTTAATCCATTTAGATGCCTATTGTCAGAAGGCAGAAGATTGGTAAGGGGTAGGCAATGGGGTTCAAGTGACTTGCCCAGGGTCACACAGTCAGGAAGTGTCCAAGGCCAAATTAGAACTCAGGACCTCCTGTCTCTAGGCGTGGCTCTCAAAAAATTATCTAGGCTATCTTAAAAAAAATTGAGAAGTTCTCATCCAATCTTGTGATTGTCATAACTGTAAAAGTTAAATTAGTCTCTAGTAATGAAAATATTATATTTTATGAGGTTTATTAAGGATTATTAGAAATTAAGGAATAAAGAAAATACAAAAATAAAAACCCTGTGCCTAGGGCTGATTAGCCCATTGAAAACCCCTGTGCTTAGCTTATTCACTATATCCTTGCAAATGGAAGAGTGAGAAGTAGGCGTTACTGCCAGTTAAATACTCCTTGTGATCTTGCCCAAGTGAAGACTCAGGTGAGATTATAGGGAATTCTGGGATATACCAAGGACTTCTGTGGATTGAAGTATATGGTTCAAATCTCTATTTTACAATGCCTTATGAGTTGGGTTGAAAAAATATCTTACTTCATCTTTTTTTTTTTTTTGTGGGAGTTATATTGCTCCAGAATTTATTTTGAGGGATTATATAATGGGGGGGGGGTTTAATAGAGATCAGGTAGGTCTGTGTAACCTTCTCCACTTTCTTGACTGTCTCCCAGATTGATTTATTTTCTCTTCTAAAAATTTTCAAACTAAAGATGGTTTGCAAGTCATCATACTTTGTATTATCTAGAGGAAAACCCATTTCAATGAGAACACAGGTAGATGAAACTCTTATTTTTTCATAATACTTCCTCCTTTTCTCTCCCAAAACTCAGTCCTTCCTATACTTCCCCAAAGGACTGTATAGAATGTACATAATTAATATTTTATTCAAATAAAATTCATTTAAAAAGTAAAATAATTATACCTTTCTAGACTTTTGAAACTAGAATCAGAGAGATTACATTTGGATTTTTGAGCTTCTTCATAAGAGTTTTATTAAATATTTATAACAATTGATCACAAAAGAATATAAATATTCAGGAAGTGTTAGAATAATATCTGTGTTCGCAGGACTCACTTAATGCATTTTTGAAGTATGTATTTCCCAAAGTGGCATGTGTTATGAAAGTCACTGAAAGGTCCTTAACTGCAGCCTTGATCATAAGCAGCCTGCCAAAAGTTAATAGTATTCCACTCTAGTACCAGTACCTAGAACCCTTTCACACTTGGGCCTGCAAAAATGTTCCAAAATTTCTGTGTACCTTATGATTGAGAATATACAGGTGTATATACATATATAGTCTCCAGGTGGAACAACTTTTCGTGCCACTGGACCCAGGCTTCCAATGCCCAGAGAGTGGGACTGTCTCTGTGCATTGACTTTGCCACTTAAATCTCCTTCACGCACAAGTGTCTTTGTGCACACTCATCTATCATAGATGAAAACTCACAAAGACAATCGTCATCCTCGGTTACTGAGAGACTACTACTATACTTATACACACATACATACATATATACATATATGTATATATATATGTATATATATACATATATATATATATGTCTTCTCTCAGGTGAGATGAAATATAGAGTGGCTCCAACTAGGGCATACACATTTGAGGACACATTTGACCAGGGCATATGTGTGGAGAAGCCACTTGTGCATGTTTTCATCTACTATTCTCTGCCAGTATTAACTATATAACTTTTACAGTTATGACAATCACAAGATTGGATGAGAACTTCTAATTTTTTTTTTTAAGATAGCCTAGATAATTTTTTTAAGTTTCTCCAAGGCTTTTCAGCAAAGCCTCTGAATTCAGCTCACTTCTGCCTCCATTCATCCATTCCAGACTTGTTTGACCCAGATTTCTCTCCTGATCCTGACCTGCCCCAGCTCAGCCCCAGCTGATCTCCAGCCTCTGAGCCAGATCATCCCAGGTCAGCCCCAGGACCCAGGCTTCTGGTATCTGCCCCTTGTGTCTTTCAAATAAAAAAAAAAAACTAGCTGATCTTTCCTTAGGCTACAATTAGCCTCCTGGGCCAGGGGACCACAGGGGGGTCAATGAGGAGAAGGAAGAGACTTTTCCAAACAGGAAGTTGATTACAAACATGGTGTATTTCAAAGAATATCTTTTGAGTGCACTGGTCCTTTTATTTATCTCACCTGAGGTGAGATGAAATATAGAGTGGCTCCAACTAGGGCATACACATTTGAGGACACATTTGACCAGGGCATATGTGTGGAGAAGTCACTTGTACATGTTTTCATCTACTATTCTCTGCCAGTATTAACTATATTTATCCTGCAGTTTTTCCACATATATCCAGCACTTCAGGGCCACCTAAAACTTTGCCTAGAGTTTATACTATTTCCAAAAATTAATGAGAACAGTAATCCTTCCTCCCCCTGCAGAGAATGACTTTAACTATCTTTTTTCCTCTGACTTGGCATCTGTAATAGTCTTCTGTTGGGTTTTGTTTTGTTTTCCCTTCAGGACCACATAAAGAAAGGAATCTTCCCTCCACTGATTCTAACTAGTTAGTTTCTTAACAGCAGAGAAGGGCAAATATATTAGTAATCCATAGACTGTTCACATAAGACAGCATAGATATAGACAAAAGTCATCTTTACTTCTTAAACTTTTCTCTTCTTACTTTTGTCTTCTGACTCCCTTAGTTAAACTTTTACCTGATGAAAGGTCAGATACACCTTTTAAGTGACCATCATACCAATGTAATCATCACACCCCAGCTGAAACAATTTTAATTCTAGGCTACTATATCCTCAAAAGGGCAAGAAACTGAGAGAAATGTGTGAGGAAACTGCTCTCAACCTCCCCAACCATGTTCGTAGTCTATGTGAATTACAATAATTGTGCTGCTCAGAGCACCCTAAAAAACTCTGCTGATTTTACCTATATTGCCTAAGACAAAACCAAAACCCGATCTCTCTATATTAATATTAGAGAATAACCATTTTGATACATTGTATCTAGAGAACACATCTGTTGAAATGTTGCTATTAGAATCTACACTGAACCAATAAAATCATTTACAATTTAATAGACATTACTTTATCTAGATAATTAGTACCTTAGAAATATCCTAATGAAATGATCTATAGATTAGATAAATTTTAGTGGGAAATTAAGAAGGTAGGCAAGAGAGAGAGAGACAGACAGACAGACAGACAGAGAAATCTAGAGTATTGCCAAAGAGATATGCCTATGTGAAGGCATAAGGAATTGTATAATTTTAACATTAAAGTATTTATCAGCTCTAGTTTAAAACATCATGATTTTTAAGAATAAATGAACTACAATATGTCACAAAGATAATACATTGTGATCAAATGGGATTTATAAGAGGAATGCAGCAATGTTTTAATATAAGAATGATTAACAACATAATTGATTATACCTATAACAAAAGTAATAAAAATGTATGTTTATATAAACTGATACAGAATAAGCCTTCGACAAAATGTAACACTCATTTCTATTAAAATCACTGGAAACCATACGTACAAATGGAGTTTTTCTAAAAATGATACAAAGCAGCTACCTAAAACCATCAAAAAGTTTTGTCTAGGGGCAGCTGGGTAGCTCAGTGTGTTGAGAGCTATGCCTAGAGACGGGAGGTCCTAGGTTCAAATCTGACCTCAGACACTTCCCAGTTGTGTGACCCTGGGCAAGTCACTTGATCCCCATTGCCTAGCCCTTACCACTCTTCTGCCTTGGAGCCAATACACAGTATTGACTCCAAGACGGAAGGTAAGGGTTTAAAAAAAAACAACAAGTTTTGTCTCTAATGAGGAGAAGCTAGAAATCTTTCCAATAAGATTGAAACAAGTATGCACATTCTCACTGATATTGTTTAACATAGTTTTAAAAATGTTAATAATAGAAATGAGAAAAAAAGAAATTGAAGGATTCAGAATGGGCAAAGAAGTAATGAAACTCTTTGTTTTCTGATGACATGATGTTATATGTAGAAAATCCCAGAATAGTTGAAATTAGATTTAATTTTAGCAAAGTAAGAGGATATAAAATAAATCCATATACATCATCATCATTTTATATGTTAATGACAAATTCCAACAGGAAGAAATAGAAAGAGATTTTTCATTTAAAATAGCCACAAATAAATTAAATCAGGGGAATACCTGACAAAACAAACCCAGAATATATACAAACATAATTAGAAAACACTTTTTTCACAAATAAAGTCAAATCTAAATAAAAGGACAAATATTAATTGTTCATGGATGGTCAGAACCATCAAAATTAAAATCCTACGTATTTTACTTATTTAATGCTATACTTATTAAATTAAAAAATAATTTAATTCAGTTGGAAAAAAACAATAACAGAATTCATTTGGAAGAATAAAAGATCAAGAAATCAAAAATTAAAGAAACAATGTAAAAGAAGTAGTAGTATCTAGTAGTATCAGATTTTAAGTTGTATTATAAAGTTGTAATTATCAAAACTATCTGATGTTGGCTAGGAAATCAAAGGTAAACTAGTGAAACAGAATGGACATAAAACAAGGATCAGTAAAAGTTTATAGTAATGTAGTATTTGAGAAAACCATACATCCAGAATTTGGGGATATAAAGTCTCTATTTGGAATAAAATTACTGGGACAACTGGAATCTAGTTGGACAGAAACTAGGTATAGAACAATATTTGTACCATTCATGAAGAATTCATGAAGATAAGCTCAAAATGGATATAGACAGAGGGTGGGGAATATTTCTCTTCAGATTTATGAATAGGAGAGGAATTTCTGATTTAATGAGAGGTGGAGAAGGTTGTGAAATATAAAATAGATAATTTTGAATAAATTAAATTTAAGGTTTTTACAGATAAAATAAATATTGTCAAGACTGGGGGAAAAGCAGAAAATTGGAGAAAAGAATAATAGCCCATCACCTAGAGGCCTCATATCTAAAATATATAGTGAAACTTTTAAATTTATAAGAATAAGCACTATCTCTTGTAAAGATTAAAATTTAGGGGAGAGGGGGAGACTGAGGCAGGTAGAAATTAGTTTCTCTCTGCAAGGAATATATATTTTTTAGAGGTTTATTAAAGGTTAAAGATTAAGAATATACAAGTAAGAAACATGTGCCTAGGCCAGAGGCCTAGACAAAATAACCTCACATCATGGAAGAGATGCCTCTGCCCCAAAACGGAAGTCCAAAAGACCCCCAGCCCTTCAAAAGCCTTTGCTTAAATATCTTCTCGATCTCAGCCCAGGTGAGATTACAAGGCATTCTGGGGAAGTGGAGCAAAGGCTCATGGGGATTGTAGTCCTGTATTCGAGTCTATTTTTTACATCCCTCTGTGTGATCATTTGTGGAAAAATTAATTTTTTCCCAAAAGGATCATAAAAACATAATAAACTTAAAAGATTACAATAGTGTGAGGATAAGAGAAAAAAGAATAAAACCAATAATTTCTGAACACATTGACAAAAAGCCGTTAGGGGGAAGTCCCCTTTGGCATAAAAGTATACATACAAATAAATGTTCAATCAACCACACCCAAAGTTCAATTTTGTGCAACTTGTGGTCTGGAGGCTTCTTCATGGTGGCTTCTCCAACAGTTCAGTTCTGGATTCAGGGAAGTAGCATCTTCTTTACCTAAAATTCTTCTCAAAAAGAATTTAAACTTTGCAATTTGAATAATGATATTTTTTACATTCTCCCGTGTTGTGGGTGATTGAAAGATTCAGAATCAGTTAGGGATGCATGGCTGAGGTATGAGGTATATGAATCAATTGGCAAGAGATATTAAAAAGACACCAGAAAATCCAAAAGAAAAGAAAAATTTCTGGATGAAAATATAGACTATCAAAGTCTTATGTGTAAAAATTCCAAGTAGAAGAAAAATAAATCTATAACAGGTCCTTCAATCAGGGCCCAATCAAAATGATCTAAGTAATGATGCATTTACCCAATCAGCGCCAGGACTACAGAAAGGTACCACACTATGAGAGGCAGAAAAGGGGACCAGAGTATATAAGCCAAGGTTCCGGGAGCCAAGTTTGAGGTACTTGGTAGAATGTGGAACAAGGAAGACCTGCTTTTAACACATGTTAAACAGCCGCAACCTCGAACCCCAAACACGTTCAAGTCCTCTTTGTCTAGGCTCAAAGTGACGTCAATTTCTCCAGGATTGGTTGGTCTCTTTGACCTTATGCTCTATTGGCACTATGCAGTGGCTCTTTTGTGTATATCTTGTCCTAGAATCAGACAGAATCATTAAGCAAAGTCCCATAATTTATTTAAATAATTAGTGGCATAATTTTTATAGTCACAAGCTTTTTAGGGCATGCATTAGAAAATGTATCTTAAACTTGTAGCACTGAAAATCAAAAGGTTAAAGAAAATCTTAATACTGGTGACATGTGCTTCAAATATAAAAAGGAGAGAAAAAATAATTAAAAAACTGAAAAAGTATATTGCACATGCAAGAAAAATATAATAATAAAAGAGCTTTAAAAAATTCAAAAATATAGCTTATAATCATTGACACTCTGTGTCAGTTAAGAAAAATAAAATACAAGGCTTTCTCACCAAAAAATGAGATCCATTTCCTCTTTGTATCTGGCCATGATCACTGTGAGTAGAAGGCAAATGAATTGAACACATTTTTAAAAATACAGTAGTACAAATATGTAGATATCAAAATCCCCAAAATTCTCAATAGCCCAATTAATTACAATAGCAAACAAACACACTTTCATATTTCACATAAGTTGCTGTGTGACATTTTTAAAACCTATGAATTGATGGACATTTGTCACAATTTTTACAAATGTAGCAATCTTTCAACCTTGGTAATAAACATATTTTTTTTTTAAAACAAAGTAAAACTCATCTTGGGTTAAGAACATAATCAAGAAATCTATATATCATTCTGGTGCAAGTAAAGTAGTGAGCTGAAGAGTATAAATAAAGGGTGCTCCTTTTGGAGGCTTTTCCCAAGGGTACAAATGCCCTGAAATTAACTGCCCAACTTCCATTCACATGTGGGAAGGTTGGGGGTTATAAAATACATTTCACTTCAGCTACTAGAATGGGCCTTACCTCGTGGTAGGGGCAGGCAAAAATAACCAGACTGTTAAAAAAAATTCCAAAAATCATATTTAAAAACCCTTAAAATCAAATCATTTGAGGTATTTAGCACATTAAAATTCCAAAGGTTGTTAATATAATTATAACCAGTTCTGAAGTCCATCTATCCTCAGCAAAATAGAAAAAGGCTGTTTTTTCATATATGGGCTTATTCACAATAATATTTGTTCAACAGTTATAGGGGAAAAACAACAGAATTTCAAAACTCAGTACATTCAAAATAAATTCAATCAACCTTCAGTTAACAGAATAATATTCAATCCAGTAATATATGAACTTAAAATCACAAAGTTAAACCTTAAACAAAACAATGCAAAAGAATACAGAGATTTTTTTTTATAAACCATTGGAGTCTGAAATGCCTTAGAATATAGCCTTTAGTCTCTTCAAAGTTCCTTGGTTTTTTTTGTTTGTTTGTTTGTTTTTTTGTTTTTAATTATCCATTTAAATGTCTATTGTCCGAAGGTAGAGTAGTAACGGCTAGGCTATGGGGTTCAAGGGATCCGTCCAGGGCCCCAGAGCTGGGAAGCATCGGAGGCCAGATTTTAGCTAGAGACCTCCCGTCTCTGGGCCTGGCTTCCAGTTCTCTGGGCCACCCATTTTCCTCCCCAAAGTTAAAGTTGAATCTTTGGGCTGAGTCTGCTCCCAGACAGGCAGGTAAAATCAATGAAACTGCCAGAAGAGTCAAAAATCCTTTTAAACAGCCCATTGCTATTAAGTTTCTGTTTGAAAAGATCTGTTTCTTCTCTTTAGTCTTTTCTGTCTTTCCCCTCTCTGATACCCCTGTGGCCAATACCCCCAGCCACGTGGAGGCTTAGCCTAAGGGAAAATTTCCCGGTCTCCTTTCCCTCTCATCTCTCCCCTCCGCCCATGTGGCCAATACTGTTACCAGCTGGTCGCAATGAGTCCTGAGCAATCTGCTCCAAGGATCTGGGTGATGAGCCATCTGGGTCGCGCTTGTGGGTCTGGGGCTGGGGTGATGAGCTGTCTGGGTCGGAGGCCAGATGGGTGAGAGACAGACCGCCGGGGTGGGTCGGGCTGGGAGCCGGAGTGCAGCTCGGGCACCAGGTGAGAGGCCAGGAGCAGAAACAGGAGCCGATCAAGATGGTTTTCTAAAGAGTATCTTGGAGAATCGTGGCTTTAAAAAAATTCTCTAGGCTAAAAACATTTTTTTGAGAAGTTCTCATCCAATCTAGTGGTCGCCAAAAACTGTAAAGATTAAAATTTAGGGGAGAGGGGGAGACTGAGGCAGGTAGAAATTAGTTTCTCTCTGCAAGGAATATATATTTTTTAGAGGTTTATTAAAGGTTAAAGATTAAGAATATACAAGTAAGAAACATGTGCCTAGGCCAGAGGCCTAGACAAAATAACCTCACATCATGGAAGAGACGCCTCTGCCCCAAAACGGAAGTCCAAAAGACCCCCAGCCCTTCAAAAGCCTTTGCTTAAATATCTTCTCGATCTCGGCCCAGGTGAGATTACAAGGCATTCTGGGGAAGTGGAGCAAAGGCTCATGGGGATTGTAGTCCTGTATTCGAGTCTATTTTTTACACTCTCAATTGATAAATAGGCAAAATATATGAAAAGACCATTTTTCAGAAGAAGAAGTCAAAACCATATGTAGGTATATGAAGAAATGTTCCAGATCACTACTGAGTAAAGAAAATCAAACCAAAAAGAAATCTGCCAGATCACTTCACATTCACCAGACTAGCTAAAATGACAAAATGCAAAAATGGCAAATGATGGAAGGATATGGAAAAATGGGGACACTAATGCTATAAACTGAATAAATCATTTTGGAAAGCAATTTGGAATTACACACAGAGAGTTATAAAACTCTATATATCCTTAGATCCAGCAATATTATTGCTGACTGTTTCCAAAGAAGATAAAGAGAAGGAAAAGAGTCCATATGTTCCAACAACTCTCTTTGTGGTGGTATAGAATTGGAAACTGAAGGTAAGCCTGTCAATTGGTTAATGGATAAACAAATTTATATATATATATATATATATATATATATATATATATATATATATATATATATAGAGAGAGAGAGAGAGAGAGAGAGAGTTTTATATGTTATTTTATTTTATTATTATATTTTAGTCAATTTAGAACATTATTTCTTGGTTACGAGAATCATATTCTTTCCCTCCCTTCCTTCCCCCCACCCTTCTCAAAGCCAATGCACAATTCCACTGGTTATTACATTTGACTTTGATCAGAAGCTATTTCCATGTTGTTGATGTTTGCACTAGGATGTTCATTTAGAGTCTACATCCCCAACCATATCCCCTTGACCCATGTAATCAAGCAGTTGTTTTCATTCTGTGTTTCTACTCCCAAAGTTTTTCCTCTGCATGTGGATAGTGTTCTTTCTCATAGATCCCTCTAAGTTGTTCAGGATCACTGCATTCCTATTAATGGAGAAGTCCATTACATTTGATTGTACCACAGTGTGTCAGTCTCTGTGTATAATGTTCTCCTGGTTCTGTTCCTTTCACTCTGCATCAATTACTGGAGATCATTCCAGTTCCCATGGAATTCCTCCACTTTATTATTCCTTTGAGCATAATAGTATTCAGTCACCAACATATACCACAATTTTCTCAGCCATTCCCCAATTGAAGGGCATCCCCTCATTTTCCAATGTTTTGCCACCACAAAGAGCTCAGCTATTAATAATTTTGTACATATCTTTTTCCTTATTATCACTTTGGGGTTCAAACCCAGCAGGCAATCTTTTAGCGCCCTCTGCGCATAGTTCCAAACTGCCATCCAGAAAGGTTTGATCAATTCACAACTCCACCAGCAATGCATTAATGTGCCGACTTTGCCACATCTTCTCCAGTATTCATTACTTTCTATTGCTGTCATGTTAGCCAATCTGCTGGTTGTGAGGTGATACCTCAGAGTTGTTTTCACTTGTATTTCTCTGATTATAAGAGATTTAGAACACTTTTCATGTGCTTATTAATAGTTTTGATTTCTTTATCTGAAAATTGCCTATTCATGTCCCTTGCCCATTTTTCAATTGGAGAATGGCTTGATTTTTTGTACAATTGGTTTAGTTCTTTATAAATTTGAGTAACTAGACTTTTGTCACAGGTGTTTGTTATGAAGATTGTTTCCCAGTTGGTTGCTTCCCTTCTAATTTTGGTTGCATTAGTTTTGTTTGTACAAAAACTTTTTCATTTGATGTAATCAAAATTATTGATTTTACATTTTGTGATTTTTTTCTAGCTCTTGTTTGGTTTTAAAGTCTTTCTTTTCCCAAAGATCTGTCATGTATACTATTCTGTGTTCACCTAATTTGCTTATACTTTCCTTCTTTTTACTCAAGTCATTCACCCATTCTGAGTTTATCTTTGTGTAGGGTGTGAGATGTTTATCCAAACCTAATCTCTCCCATACTGTCTTCCAATTTTCCCAGCAGTTTCTATCAAATAGTGGGTTTTGGTTTTTTGGTCCCCAAAGCTGGGATCTTTGGGCTTGTCATAGACTGTCTTGCTGAGGTCACTTACCCCAAGTCTATTCCACTGATCCTCCTTTCTGTCTCTTAGCCAGTACCAAATTGTTTTGATGACCACTGCTTTATAGTATAATTTGAGATCTGGGACTGCAAGACCTCCTTCCTTTGCATTTTTTTTTCATGATTTCCATGGATATTCTTGACCTTTTGTTCTACTAAATGAAATTTGTTATGTTTTTTTTTTCTAATTCAGCAGAAAAGTTTTTTAGTAGTTCAATGGGTATGGCACTAAAGAAATACATTAATTTGTGTAGGATAGTAATTATTATTATGTTAGATCATCCTACCCATAACAAGTCAATGTTATTCCAATTGTTTAGATCTAGTTTTAATTGTGTGGAGAATGTTTTATAATTGTCTTCATATAGTTCCTGTGTTTATATTGGCAGTTAAATTCCTAAGTATTTTATACTGCCTAGGGTGATTTTAAATGCATTTTCTCTTTCTAATTCTTGCTGCTGAGATGGGTAGGAGATATATAGAAAGGCTGATGACTTATATGGGATTATTTTGTATCCTACAACTTTGCTGAAGTTGTTGATTATTTCTACAAAGTTTTTGGTTGATTCTCTAGGTTTCTTTAAGTAGACCATCATATCATCTGCAAAGAGTGATAGCTTGGTCTCCTCATTGCCTATTTTAATACCTTCAATTTCTTTTTCTTCTCTAATTGCTACAGCTGGTGTTTCTAGTACAATATTAAATAATAGAGGTGATAACAGGCATCCTTATTTCATTACTAGTCTTATTTGGAACATTTCTAGTTTGTCCCCATTGCAAATGATGTTTGCTGATGGTTTTATATATATATATATATATATATATATGTATGTATGTATATGTATATATATATATATACACATATATACTGCTTACTATTTTTAGGAAAGGCCCTTCTATTGCTATGTTTTCTCGTTTTTTTAATAGGAATGAGTGTTGTAGTTTGTCAAAGGTTTTTTCTGCATCTATTGAAATAATCATGTGATTTTTGTCAGTTTGCTTGTCAATATGGTCAATCATGGGGATGGTTTTCCTAATATTGAACCATCCTTGCATTCCTGGCATGAATCCTACCTGGTCATAGTGAATAACCCTCGTGATCACTTGCTGGAGTGTTTTTTTCTAGTATCCTATTTAAGATTTTTGTATCTATATTCATTAAGGAGATTGGCCATGATTCCAATTTGGAAGAACTGAAAACTCCAGGGACTCAGAACTAGATGGAAACAGACCCACCTTTAAGATAAAGATAAATGTCAAGAAAATGTCTGGGAAAATGGAATCAAAGCAGCTATATGCAAAATTTCAAAGAACAATGGAAATTGATCTTAGGCTCTGTGAGAACTCAAAAAGAACAAATGATTGTAAAAGATTATAGTAACCTTGTGTTTAGAAAAATCAAGCTTCAATGTTTGAGGATAAGAATTCACTATTTGGTAAAAATTGTTGGGAAAATTAGAAAGCAGGCTAACAGAAACTAGATACAAACCAATATCTCACATGCTATATCAATATTAGGTTAAAATAGGTATATGATTTAGACATAAAGGTTGATACCATAAGCAAATTTTGGAATGGTGAAATAGTTGACCTGAATGATATATGGATAGGACAAATTTTTGACCAAAAAAGAGACAGAGAATATTATAAGATATAAAATGATTATTTTTGATTATATTAAATTAAAAAAATATTTTGCATGAAACACTCAATGTAAACAAGATTAGAAGGGGAAAACGTAGTGTAAAGCACATTTTACAGCAAATTTCTCTAAGTCTTAATTTCTCAAATTATAAACATGAGAGTCAAATTTATAAAAATACAAATCATTCCCCAATTGACAAATTGTAAAAGGAAATTAACAGAGTTAGAGATAAAGAAGTCAAATACCTAATTATATGATCAGAATCACTAGTAATCAGAAAAAAATGCAAAGGTAAACAACTTTGAGTTACCAACTCACATCTATCAGATTGACTATTATGATAGTAAACAAAAGTGATAAATGTTGGAAGAGACATGACACATTGGGGACACAAATGCATTGTTATTTGAGTTATAAACTGATCCAACCTTTCTGGAGGGCAATTTAGAGTTATGATTTAAAGGCTAGAAAACTTTACCCTTTTATCCAGTACTATCACTAGTAGGTCTATATTCTAAAGTAATATAAAAGGGAAAAGGAGACATTTGTACCAAATATTTGTAGAAACTCTTTTTATGGTGGCAAAGAAATGGAAATTGAGATGATGTACATATATTGGGGAATGCTTGAACAGACTGTGGTATAAGATTATGATGAAATACCTTTGTGCTATAAGAAATGAAGGACAAGATGATTTCGTAGAAAAAAGAAAACCTGAAAAGAGCTACATGAAATGATGCAGAGTGAAGTAAGCAGAACCAATATAACACTATACACAGTAACAAATGATATTATATGATATAAACTGTGAAAGAGTTATTCTAAGCAATACAATGATCTAAGACAATTCTGAAGGAATTATGATAATGAAGCCTATCCACTTCCAGAGAAAGAATTGATGGAATCTGAATCTGAATCCAAACAAACACACTAGTTTCCATTTTCTTTTATCTGTGAGGGTTTTTTTTGGGGGGGGGGGGAGTTTTGTATAAGTTTTTTTTTTCTTAGAACATGACCAATATGGAAATGTTTTTCTTCATCATACATGTATAGCCCAAGTCAAATTGTTTATTATCTTGGGGAGGTGGAGAGAATTTGGATCTCATAATTTTGGAATACATCTGTTAAAATTGTTATTACATATAATTGGGGGTGTGTGGGGTGCTCAGGGAGGAGTAGTATCTCTGGTATGGAGGGCTTGTCGTGCCCTCCTAGGGCAGCTCTCCAACCCCTGACCCCCACCTGACTTCCAGCTCTCACTTGTGGCTCCTAGTAGCTGCTAGCATGCAGCAGAGGCCACACCCCGGGCAATGGCTTTGATAGGTCGGCTAAACCTTGTGAGGGTAGCCATCGGGTCGTAGACCCCTGGCGAACTAGGGCCTTGCTCACCCAGCATGTGAAGACTGTTTCGGGGGAACAGGTGGAAGAAGCCAATAAGAAGGTTCAACGGCTGAGAGGGCGATGCAATAAAGCACTGTGGAGTGCTTAGGGCATGTTGGAGCACAAAGGACAACAGGGCCATCCAATGCAGCTGAGGAAGTCTCCAGGTGTAACGACTTTTTGTGCCACTGGACCCAGGCTTCCAATGCCAAGAGAGTGGGACTGTCCCTGTGCATCGACTTTTCCACTTAAATCTCCTTCACACAAAAGTGTTTTTGTGCACACTCATCTACATCACAGATGAAAGCGCACAAAGACAATCGTCATCCTCGGTTACTGAGAGACTACTACTATACTATACATATAATTGGGAAAATAAAATATTTTAAGTAGAAAAACCCAACATTTAAAGAAATGAGTTGTCTGAATCACTATTCAAACTCACATCTTGGTTACTTTAAGTACAGCCTTTCTCACATGTACTTTGTCATGTAGCTGCCTAATCAAATTAAGCAAGGTTTTTATAGTGCTATGTAAATCTTAATCTGTAAAATGACCCAAAGAAGAAAATGGCAAACCACTCTAGTATCTTTGCCATGAAAATCACATGAAAAGTCAGAAACAACCGAGAGCAATAAAAACCAGGTAAATCCCAAGGCAATATAGATTATTTCTTACTGCTTTTTTTTTCCTACTTTCATTTTGCTTCTCTAATTTTTTAAAAATTTACAAATTTGTGGCATATTATGATCATATAATATCATTTCCATAGCCTCAATCTCTTCTTTCCCCATTTAATCTCTTTTTTTTCTTCTTACTTCTCTTACTCTCTTTCTGGAGTAGCCCTAATTGGCAATACTGAAGAGCAATCAGAACTGGGATGTTGAGTGAATTATAATTTGAATTCTTTAATTTCTCAAATTTTAAGACTGGCTCATGTTGGATTCCCTAATTCAAGTCCTCCATATTCCTATTCCTTCCTTTCCCATTCTAAGATATCTGACAGTTTTTTTTTTTGCCTTTCCACTCTTCTCATACACTTACATAAATACACAATAATTCTACTTTGTGTTCAAGAGTCTTTTTTTTCCCCCTGAGGCCAGTCAGATTCTTTATCTTGCACCAATTCTTTATCTTGCACTATGAAAATTTGTTGATTTCTGCATTAACTTTTGAAGACTGAAAATGAAGTATTGGTGAGAAAGAAAAACACAGTCAAACTATCTTTAAATCACCCAGCAATATCACTACAAGAACTGTAGTTCAAAGGTATCTAAGATTAGAGGTAATGATCCATTAGTACAAAAATGTTTATAGTCTCTTTTTTGTGGTGGGAAAGAATTAGAAACTGAAACAATGCCCATAAATTGGAGAATGGCTGAACAAGTTGTGGTATATGACTCTAATGGAACACTATTATGTCATAAAAAATGATGAACAAGATGATTACAAAATATAAAAATGTGGAAAGATTTATGATGAAATGCAAAATAAAGTGAATAAAAACTATGTGAATATTCTACACAGTAACAAAAATAATGTATGATGTAAGACAACTCCAAGTGACTCATGATGAAACAAGCTATCCACTGCCATAGAAAGAACTTGCTCAAGTTTGAATACAAAGAGAAGCTAACCACTTTTTACTTTATTTCCTTCGTGAGGTTTTCTTATATAAGTGATATTTTTTCATTTATAATATAAAGAACATGAAAGTATGTATGGCATGATAGCACATGTAAACCTATATTATATTACCTGACATCTTTTGG
Source organism: Monodelphis domestica (assembly GCF_027887165.1). Lineage (NCBI taxonomy): Eukaryota > Metazoa > Chordata > Mammalia > Didelphimorphia > Didelphidae > Monodelphis > Monodelphis domestica. The sequence goes on from NC_077231.1 coordinate 197,596,114, forward strand.
AGGTGGGAGGGAAGGAAAAGAATGAGAAAACATAGATTGCAAAATGTCAGAAAACTGTTATTAAAAACTGTACCTATATCAATACTATTACTAGGTCTATATCTCAAAGATAAAAAAAGAAAAATACCCCTTTGTACAAAAATATTTACTGCAGCTATTTTTAAGGAAGCAAAGAATTGGAAATTGAGGGGTTGTCCATCAATTGGGGAATGACTGAAAAAGTTATGGTATATGATTATGATGGAGTACTAATAAGCTATAAGAAATGACAAGAAAAATGATTTCAGAAAAACCTGGAAAGACTAACATGAACTAAAAATTGTATCAACATGTAATTTGGCAAAATATAATAAAATATCAATAAATATCAACTAGAGGAACAAAAATGAATATGTGCAAGGGGTATGCTTATCTAGAGCAATAATTTTTTTTTTTACTCAAAGCAGAAGAATGTTATTTTTAATGTTATGATTTGGTTTTAGGATGGGATATGTGAGCTCATCTTTCTAAAGAACCCCCACTCTAATTCCCTATAATAGGGCAGGTCAACCCTTAGTCTGTGTCTTAAAGCTGTAGATAGTTGCCTAGAAGACCAAAACTTAAGGGGCTTGATCATGGTCACATAACTAATATCCTTCAAAGAAAGACTTGGATCTATGTCTTATTGAGAGAATGCTGACTCTCTATCCACTCTATCATCATATCGCCTCTCATTTGGACAGTATGTTCCGTAAAATAAAATAATAGAAAAAAGAATTTTAAGAAGATAAATACCTAAAAGCCATGTTTTAGCACAACAGGGGAGAAACCATTAAAGAGAAAAATTTCAATTACAGTAATTTCCTGAAGAATATGAAACAAAAAGGTCATCATGTAGGATCATGCTGACCCCATTTAGTACCAACTAATGTGATCTTCACTTAGAGCAGATGTTGCTAGAAAATATCCTTGCTCATTAAATTTCACTGCAGACTTAATTCCTTCTGATAGCAATCATATCAAGTCACAGCATACAGAAATAGAAATTATTTTTTCTGAAATGTTGGAAATAAATTAAAATTCTTTATCCTAAAACACTTTTAATTAAAATGTATTATTGATTTTTTGTACTTTATTATAGTATTTCTAGGTTTGTTCATCTTTTTTGCAGCCACAAATCACACATGTTTTTAGCTTTCCCTTGTAATAAATAAAAAGTTAAGCAAAACAACCAAGACATCAACTCTATCTGACATTATATATCATTTCGTATACACAGAATCCAGCACTTCTCAAACAAAAGGAAAGAAGTTCATTTACTCATGTCTTTTATGAGAACAACACTGGACATCACAATATTATAGCATTCAACTACCTGAACCAAATATTTAAGAAGGGGCTTGGAGAATCATTTGTCAATTGAAAAACAAATAGATTTACAACAGAGGATTAATATTAATATAGTATATGTGAAGTGGTGATTCTTGAGTCATTATGTATATTTCATTTATACCATTAGATAATTTTTCATTATGTATATTTTCAAATAAATCATAATTTAGTTATGTTACTGGTAACTGTGGCTATTATTGGTGGCTATTTAAATTATAACTTGTATAACTGGTATAACTATTATTGGTAACTCATAAAAATATGCTATTAATAAAGTTTCTTAATTCAAAGCTGCCATTGCTTAGAATACTTGCATGCAAATAAAAATAGCCCATATGATTTCATAAATCACATGGAAATATCTCATAAATTTATTTTAATACATCAACTTGGAAACTAATATACGTGACTTACCTCATATGGATGTTGGAATTTCTATTTTTATAAAGATTTAAATAAAATATTAGTTTTAACAAATCCAGGAAGTATACCTCTTCTTGGTGTTTTTTGAAACCAATCTGCATTTAAGCCATAAATAATGGCATAATTATGCACATTAACAAAAGATGTTTAACTTTTTAAAAATGAGGAAGTGATTCACAACCAACATTTTATTTAAAACTTCCTTCAGTTATACTTAAGTAGTTGTTAGAATTATGTGAAATCTTTGTAAAAATTTGAAATACTTAGAAATAATATAAACTTTCAGGTCTTTAAATTGCATTAATTTCAATAAAACTTCTATTATGTGAACCCTAAGTAATAAACACCATTAATTAGATTTTCTCCACATATGCTTCACATTTAGGTATTTACTGAAGAATTGACTTTCTAAAACCTTGGAGCTAATCTTATAGTATGACCATAACAAAGTACGAAGTTAACTATAAAAATGTGTTCAAGCTATTCAATTCATTTATGAGAAGTCCTGAAGTTTGGCTTCTGCCTGGTCCTACTCACACTGATTCTGGACTGGTTACATTGTCTTTTATAGGTCATCCAAATGATATGGCAATAGTGGTTTGTTAAATGATGGTATTCCTGAACTTATTTACTCAAGATATGGGTTGCAGTCAGAAAAGGATTTTCTAGCATTGAAACATTTTATATTAATTCATTAATTAAACTTCATTTTCTGTGATAAAGTCCTAAGCTTTATTTTCTTTATATGTTGATACAATTTCTAATAATAGTTTTCTGACATTTTGCAATTTATGATCTCTCCTTCCCTCCCATCCCTCCCCCCTTACCAAGACGGCAGATAACATGATCTGTGTTATACATGTGCTACCATGTAATACATATTGTCATGCTCATCATATTATAAAGATACATATCTCTTACAGTCGAGAAAAATTCATGAAGGAAGCAAATAAGATGCTTCAAAATGTACTCAGAATCGATTTCTTATATGAGGGTGGATAGCCTTTTTTTTGATGGGTCACTTGGGCTTGTCCTGGTCCTTAATTGCTAATTCATTCACAGTTATAATTGTACATTATACCTCTTTACTGTGTACATTATTCTCCTGATTCTGCTTAATTTATTTTGCATCATTTCACATGAATCTTTCAAGAGTTTGTGCATGTGTGTGTGTGCATGGATATGAGTGCCTTGTTTTTCATTTATTATGGCACAATAGTATTCCTATACAATCACCTACTATGAGTTATTTAGCCATTCCATAATGATGGACAACTCTTCAGTTTTCAGCTCTTTGCCACCACAAAAAGAACAAGAATAAATATTTTATACAATTTAGTCCTTTTGTCGTCTCTTTGATTTTTTCAGGATAAATGCATAGTAGTGATATTTCCAGGTAAAAGGGTATTCAGTTTTATAGTAATTTAGGTGTAGTTCCAAATAATTCTCCAGAATGGTTCTATCAATCCACAACTCCAGGTTCTGAGCTTTCTAAGAACAACTTCCTTACACAGAGGATAATATCAACAAAATAAAACCAATATTCTCATTTTATTACAATTAGATATTTTCATATTAATAGAGATTCAGTCCATATACTATATATTCTATTCCTATTTCTCTAATACAACATAATGATCCTGAGATACTATACTAATTTAAATAATTAATAAAAATTATTTTGCTTTCCAATGGATGAAATGGAGAAGTAAAATTTTATTCTTAAGTGGAAAATAAAGAAATGAATAAAAAATTATGCTACGTGTACTATACAAATTTTTTATGTAGGTTAGTAAATAAACATATTTAATAGAGATTTTACACATTGTTTGAAACTGTAAGACTCTGCTGCTTATTATGAACTATGTGAAACATATATGTTTTCACAATTCTTAGAGCTCCTTGGTTGATTTTTTTTAATCTAGGGGTAATTGGTATTTTTAATCTAGCACTAACTGCTATTGTACTTGGAAATTATAATTGTAATGAGATAGGAAGTAAAACAAATATTAACAAAGTAATATGTCTAATTTACTTTTAAAAGAGTAAGGTACTGACTGGGTAAAGATGAGAAACAACCACCGTTCCCAACAAGTTTGGATAAGAAATTATATGTTAAATGATATCATCCCTAGATAATATTCAGTCTATTCAACCATTCTCCAATTGATGAGCATCCCCTCAATTTCCAATTTTTTGCCACCATAAAAAGAGCTGCTATAAATATTTTTTGTAAAAATGGGTCCTTTTCTCTTCTCTAGGAAAAATTAATTAGAAATTTAAAATGACCTTATCTTGAATATACAACAAAACTTTAAAGTGACTGTAGCTGGACCATGTGGAAACTGTCATTGTTGAGGCATCATGAATACTTAATAAAAATTTCAGAGCCTAGGAAGTTTAAGCAGTACATAAGGTAGACAATATGAACCAGATGGGGATGACTCACATAGCATTAGGATGGACCCATTCTAATGAAATGTTAATTAAGTGTAAAGTAGCAAGTAAGTGAGCTATCCTCCTCAAAGCTAAAATTGATTCCATGAGAGAGGTTCCTCAACTCTCCTTCAGTTGCTTAAGATTTATTATTCTAAAATTTCCTCTTTTAGTCCAAGGTTGTATCTGTTTCTACTGTTGAGTTTTTTAAAACTCTACATTCTGAGGAAAAACACTTGAAAGGGACAGAAGACATCAACCTCCTTATTTTGCAAATAAGGAAACTGAGGTTTAGAAAGTTTAAGTGATATGGTCATGGTCTCTGATCTATTCCTTAGTAGAATTTGATCTGAGATCTTCCTTATTCTAAACCCTATCCATATGTCCATCAATTAGGGAATGGCTGAACAAATTGTGGTATCTGAAGGTGATGGGATATTATTGTGCTGAAAGGAATTGTGAACTTGAGGAATTCCATGTGAACTGAAAAGACCTCTAGAAATTGATGCAGAACAAAAGGAATAGAACCATGAGAACATTGTACACTGAGACTGATACATTGTATCATGATCAAATTTAATGAATTTCCTTACTAATAGCAATGCAATGATCTGATCCAGGATAATTCTGCAGATTTATGAGAAAGAACGCTTTCCACATCTAGAGAAAGAACTGTGGGAGTAGAAAAGCATAATAAAATCATATGATTGATCACATGGTTTGATGGGTATATGATTGGGGATTTTGATTTTGAATGATCACTTTAATGCAAATATTAATGATATTGAAATATGTTTTGAACAGTGATACATATAAAATACAGTGGAATTGCTTGTTGCATCTGGGAGAGGAGAGGGAGGAGGAGAATGAAAGAACATGAATCATATGATCATGGAAAAATATTCTAAATTAATTAATCAATAAAAATTAAAAAATTAAATTAAAAAATATAAATGCCACTCTTTCTTTCAGTCTTCTGGTCATGGGACTGGGGCAAGGGCTGGGGGAGAGGAGGAAATTGCTAAGATTTTTAATAAGACTGGTTTATGTTGGGGTCAGTTCCTTTTATAATAATTTATTTTGGTTAATTTTGTGATAAGATATCCACAATAACATTGAAAGCAAGTGTTAATACTAGTTTTAATGCAGTTGTGTGATAGTTATCTGTGAAGCTTCTATTGATTTCTGAGAGTAAAGAAAGAGGGAGCCTCAGAAAACACACTATTAGATATATAATGTAACTAATGGAGTTGGATACTATGTCTCAGCATCATCCTTAATCTCATAAACAAAAATTTGCCCAGGAAAAAAGCATACGTAGCAATTTATATTAAAAATACCAAATTATCCCAGTTTTGCTACCTGTATAATTTGCAAATCTAGTCTTTTTCATGTCTCTATCATATGAATGTTCTCTTTTTTGATCAGTGATTATGACTGGGTGTGGCTTTATCTTCCTCCTGAATCCTACATCCCTATTCATAAGAAATATTGCTCTTGACCAAATCACAATGAATTCAATTCAAGAAATGGAATCAAAGGTTGAATATGAAAATAGAAAATAAAATTATATCATGTACCCTCTCATTTGTAAAATGATCTGTTGTACTTAATGATCTCAAAAGCAAGGAGAACTAATATTCTAAGATTTTATGTCAATAATAAGTACAGTGATTCTAAAAGCACACACCAAATAGGCAAATATTTGAACTGGAATGGTAATGTTTATTTTTCATACTTTAAAACCCTTTTCATAGACTTGATAGAAAGTCTGTCACTCTCAAAATTTTTCCAATGCCCTGGCATGAATTTATTCCCTCACTTGTTTTGTGACATGCATGTAATACTTGTGAATGTGTGTGTATGTCAAATTGGGAATTAAGTGAATCTCATGCTTCCTTAAGGAAAGGTTCTTCCTCTGGTTTTAGCAGTTTTATGTATAACCCATTTTGACAGGTTATAATTACTAACTGTGTTTATTTACATTACTATCATATAATCCTAAATTCTAAAAGCAGGGACTACTAGCAAATGGGCCACTGTGGAGTAAAGCAGCGCACTCTTCTCAAAGCACAGCTTCTGTGCTGGGTATCACTTGTGATTTCATTGAATGTGAAAGATATGATCTTGCCAAGCAGCTAAAAACATCAAGGGGAACCTTTGGGTTTTTCAGGAGGTTCTTTTTCTGTACCCCCAAGTTATATTTAATTATCTATAGCTTTGAAAGATATATATATATATATATATATATATATATATATATATATATATATACAAATCTACAAAAGGGCAATTTAAAACCCCAAAGATTTGAATGTGAAATTTTCTCATTTCATTTTATCCATTGCTTTTCATCATCACTTTCCCAGAAACACTTTTTTGTTTCAAAAAGAGAGAGCACTGAGAGAGAGAGAGAGAGAGAGAGAGAGAGAGAGAGAGAGAGAGAGAGACAGAGAAAGAAAGAGAGAGAGAGAGAGAGAGAGAGAGAGACAGAGACAGAGAGAGAGAGAGACAGAGACAGAGACAGAGGCAGAGACAGAGGCAGAGACAGAGTGAGACAGAGAGACAGAGACAGATAGAGTCAATCCTTGGAGCTCAATGGTTTGGAAGTTATTGAATTTGATATTACATATATTCTGATAAGAAAGAAAATGTCATGGTACTCAATGTTTGCTTAGCACTCAAAATGCTTGCTAGAACTTTTTAGTTTCCTGATTTCAGGAAGTATATCTGTCTTCAGCTAAAGCAAAGGATCACACATGACTTCAGAATATAAAGAGCTCAACACTGAGCTGCAGGAATTTCAGAGCAGCAATAGCATTAGGGAAGGAGGTTTCTTCAGGTGAAGAGGAGACAAAGGAGGATATCACCCCTTGATTATTCAAGGAAATGCCACTACAAAATGGGTGGTAGTGCAAAACTTTGTAGAAAAATATCATTCTGATAAAGTTTTAACAAGCAGAATTGTAAGTTTTTCAATGACCAGAATGTTTTCTACTGCAGAGGAATTTTGAAATGCAGACAAAAATAAACATAATTTTTCTTCATCTTTTACTATGATTATTCAAGAAGAACATTTCAGATATCTGAAGGTCCAAACCAAGCAGAGAATGGAATCACTTAGGAACCAAGGAGACATTCTAGAAGGGAGAGGGGTGATATAGTCACATAGGTAATAAAGATCATAGTGGGACCCTAAGGAACAATATGTGCTCAATAGCTCCAACTTTACTGACATAATCATCTTACTAAATGAAGAAATTATAAGTAAATTATGAAGATAACATAAAGCTGTACAAACAGGATGCCAGAAATTATTGAGTAGCAGTGAAGTTAAGGAATTAAAATAGAAATAATACAGTATGCTCCCTGAGACAATTAACATTGAAGTTGGAAGGAAAGGTGATTTATGATGATACACAAATCTGGCAGAGTAGGAATTTTTATAATGCAGTCATAAAGCCTTCCAAGTGTTGACAAGCTGATATTGTGTTTTACTGTACTGTTTTAATCCAAAGACGACAGTTGTGACCTTTTCTTAAAAAAAAAAAAAAGATTGAGTAAGAAGTGAATTTTAAATGAACAACTGAAATGAGCTTAGCATTCTCTCATAATGTGGTTGTCTTTCCCCTCACCAATATATAGAACCAGAATATTTTAATATCTGAACTCATATATAGAGAATATATGGGAAAAGTAATATGATATCATGAATAATTTTGGAGTTAGGAAGAAGCTTGTCTCTTGCACATGTTAATTTTGTGAACATAGGCAGATGATTTAATCTCTAGATGAGGGCAACTACATAGAGCAGTGGATAAGGACTGTGTTTGAAGCCAGAAAGCTCTGAGTTTGAATCCTGACTCAGATATTTACTACATATGAGACCCTAGGCAAATAAGTTATACTTTCCTATTCTGTTTCCTCATCTGTGAATGGGAATAATAACAGCTTCCTTGAAGGAATGCTATAAAGATAAACCGAGATAGCATATGTAAAGTAATTCATAAAAAAGCACTACAAAATGTTGTCTATTATAATTTTTATGTACTAAGCAACTCTAATATAATCCTAATATAATTTACAGATAAGTTACTGATCTTTACCAATGTATTACCAAAGAAACATGAATGAAGAAAGGGAAGAAGGAAGGCAGGAAGGATGGCTATATAGAAAATAAAAAGGATTTTTTTTGTAGTTAAACAAGCTACATCTTTAAGACCATGAAGCTTAAAATATGTGTGTGTATTAGTAGTTAATTCTGTCTTCACACCCAGAGATAATAGCATGCAATTAAGCAAGAACTGTGTTTTGCCAATCCGTTGGACATAACCAATTATTTAATGTAGACCATAATTCACAAATTTCTATGCATGAGAGCTGTAACTTAGTTCTATATCCTTGATCAAACCAAATGTGGACAAAATGCTTACTTCCAAGTATTAAAGTTACAAATGGTAAGGAAACTGATAGCAGCAGCAACATCTGTGACATCAAATTATAAAGTAATTTTTAATAATGGTTCACTTAAGTAGTATCAAATCTAAATATTTCTCCTTACAACTCATCCACTAATTTTACAGATGGGGAAATAGAACCTCAGAGAGGTAAAATAATCTCAAGAACTACACAAGTAGTAACAAGAAGAAACAGAGCCTAGTAGTCTTTCCACTACATTCTTCCACCATTGGTTATTTCCAAGCTATCATTTACTCTCATTGATGAATGAGTACTTTTTTTGTGTGTGAAGAAAAATGGGAAAATCAAAGAAATATTTGATAAAAATGAATAAACGGTCTTCTCACTCTCACCCAAAATCATCAGGATTTTACTACTTCTATCATATTGATTTGCATGTCATGTTTAGTTTGCAGATTTTTGCATAATGTAATATAATTTAGGGATATAAAATATCAAAAATATTTTAGGAACATGGAGGTGATAAATGATATTATTAACTGCTCAGCAGTACCAGTAGTATTATCATAGTGACATGTTCATATTAAGTAGCACCTGCCAGAAACCCTAGACTAGCCTTCACCTGGGTTGAGTTCCAACTGTACCATGAACTGGCTGTGGGAATTTGGGAAAAAATAATTTCAACACTTTGGGACTCAGGGTCTCCTCTGTAAAATGTCAGGAGAACAGATAATCCTTAAGTACTTTCTATGTCATATGTACGGTAAAGAATGCTATAAGGGTAAGGTTTATGTTGCAAGAGAAAGTATCAGAGTAGAAGTATATCTGATTCTTAAGTATTGCTTGCCAGGTGGAATCAGTCTGGTTTAGAACAAAAGCTACTACCTTGGTCACTAACCCTTAGTTTACACTCAAGAGTTGAACTCCTTTATACCAAAAAATTGTTACCCTAAATAGCATCACACTATCCAGTGTGAGTAAACACATTTATTCAAGTAAAACAGAAAACAGAAATTAGCAAAGTTATATGGATTAGAATATATAAGAAAATACATGACATATTGAATGAACAAGAAGTTCTCAGGAAAAAATTATAAATTATTAATAACAATATTTTCATATCAATGATAAAGAAAATGTGAATTAAAATAATCATGAGATTTCACTTCAAATTTCCAAAGATGTAAGGATGACAGAAGATGACTGTAATCAGTGCTGAAGAGAAAGTAAAAAGATAGGTATAATAGATTATTGCTGGTAGAAGTATGAATCAATTGAAACATTTCTGAAGGTGATTTGGAGTTATGGAAGTAAAATGACTAAAATGTCTATTCTAAGCTATTCCAATATCAATATCAATCCAAGGAGGTTATTAATAAGAAGAAAGTCCCCACATACATTAATATATATCTAACAGGCTTTTATGATAGCAAATAACTGGAAACAAATGATTTTCACCAGTTGAGGGACAGCTAAAATTATTATAATATTACCTTATATGAATGTAATGGATTATTAATGTGGTGTCAGAAATACCAAATATGATAAAGCAAGGAATAATGTACATGAGCTGATTCAGAATGAATTAAAGAGAATGAAGAAAATAATACACATGATTTCAGTAATAGAAAAAGAACCAACCATTAAAAAAAACAAAATTAAATGTTGTAAAATTTTAAAAATTATACAAGTCTTAAAAGAAAACTTATGAAAAGACACACCCACTTTTCAGAGGTGGGATTGTCACAATTGTACATGTATTTTTTTAGCATTATTGATAAGTTATGTTGATTTTTCCTTCTTTTGTCTTTTGTTTTAAATCCTTGCTTTCTGTTTTTATCAGTTCTAAGACAGAAGAGCAAGAGCAAGAACAAGGTAATTAGGATTAAGTGACTTACCCAGGATAAGAAAGCTAGTATTGTCTGAGGCCAGATGAAAATTTAGGTTCTCCCAACTGCAACTCTGGCTCTCTCTCCACTGGACTATCTAGCTGCCTTTTCTTTTTGTCTTTACAAAGATACAATTTGTTATAGGAAATGCCTCTTTGGGAAAAGGAGGGAGGAATCATGGAGCAAATTATGTTGATGCAAGAAAAAACAATATAAATAAAAACTTATTTTAAAGAAGTAAATGTTATAAAATTAAAAAGAACAAGCACAGCTCAAAAGAAGAGGTATAAGATTTTCCTATCCAACTCCTCTGTAGAATTGAGTGATCTGAATATGTTACATTGCACAAATTTTCAGAGTTTCTGGTTTATATTGAGATGTTAGGCTAATTTTCTCTCTTATTTTTTCTTTAAAATTATAATTTGCCAAGTCTGGCCTCAGACACTTCCCAGCTGTGTGACCCTGGGCAAGTCACTTGACCCCCATTGCCTAGCCCTTACCACTCTTTCTGCCTTGGAGCTAATACACAGTATTGACTCCAAGACAGAAGGTAAGGGTTTTAAAAAAATATATAATTTGCCATAGGAATGGGAGGGATAATGGGGAGGAAAAAAGATATTGAGGAAATTGAAATGGTGTGAAAATCAAAATAAGAAAAAGATATTAAAATTTTATTTAGAAAAAAAAACTGAATAAATTCTTCTGATAGGAATAAAATAAAACCAGGAGGGATGGACTAATATCACCCAATGGAAAATTCCCTAAAGTTGAAAGGGAGACAACCTGGACATTAGAAAAGTTTTGAGGACCTGACTTTTCAACATGTCTGTTGCTTTCAAAATCTTTTCACCTATATCTCTACTGAAGAATGTATGAACCCCCATGTTTCTCTCATTGAAGAATCTCTGATGCTAGCAATGTCTTTAAAATAGCTCTAAAGACTTATATTAACATTCTCCTCACCACTTAGGAGCCTTATATACAGCACGAGGGAAAGAGTTTCTTGATCTCTACCCAGTTTGGTTGGAAGCAAGGTTACAATTGACTTTGTTTATAAATTTAGGGACTTTTGGTGCACAGTCCATTAGTAGCTCCTCTCTCTTTCCTGCCTTGATTCTAGAATTTTATATTATGGTACATAATTCACAATAAACATTGTTAATTTGTGGTAATTTTATCTTTTCAACATTACCTTTTTCCCCCACCTGTCCAAGTACTATAATTTAATCGATGGGGAAACAAGTTTAGACAGTAACCACAGTGGCTCGCCCAATGTGAGACTGAATCATTTTCTAAACCCAAAGACATTCATATCAGAACATCAGTGTTTTGGGGGATTCCTTGAAGATTTCTTTCAAACTTAGTGATATGACCTGAATGCAATTGGGGCAGCATTTTTAAACCTCTGCCTTATCTTGGGAGTTTTATTTTCCTGTTGACTTTGTATCCTGTTAGCTTTTTTTTTTTTACTTTAAATCATACCATGAGAGCCATGTAACACAGCTGTGACCACTTTCAGTTATCCAGATATCCTGCTAAGATGGATAAGTCTGGGGAAATTATTTCATCTTAAATTTTATCGTCTAGAGACAAAAACTTTAGATCATTCCAGCATATATTGAAAATATTTCTAGGTTCATGAGATGAGGTGAACTAACTTCCCACATTCTGTAAAAGAGCTGAATTAAGCAAGATGGAACATACCAAATCTGATCAGTAACTTCATTATGATGATCATAATGATTCCTACATCTTTCTTTTTCTGAGCTAATGCATTTTCTGATACACTCCAGCTTGTTGAAGGATTAGAGAAGGGAGAAGTGATTTCTAAGTTTATTTAATTTTTTGTCAGGAGAATCAAATAGTCCTCACTGAAGGATGTTCCAGGTTATAGTCACAAGGGTCATTGGACGTACTAGAATGCGTAGGCATCAAATTTGGATGAAAGTTTGATATTGAGACAGCATGGACTTGAAGTCTATAAGAAAGCAAATACCAACTAGAAGGGAAGTCCAATGCAATACCCTCATTTTACAGATGAGGAAATTGAGACCAACAGGTTATATGACTTGATCTAAGCAACACAGGACACTGTCTGATTAAGGATGGAACCTGATTTTCCTAACTACCATTCCAGTACCCTATCCACTGCATCATGCTGTCTCTCACCAGAAGAAGCTTATTCCATTTTTAAACTAATCTAGTCATAAGAGAATTCTTTCTGGAGTTGCATTTTTCTTTGTATGTCTTTAATTCTTCATTGACTAGCACTTAGTAAATGTTTTTTTTTTTTAACGTATTGGAATAAAGTATAATATAACCCCTCTTTTATATGACATCTTATGACATTTCAAACAATCATTATTACCTCAAGTCTTTTGGAATTCCAAGCAAGTGTTCCATTTCTTTTCAGTGGATTCTATATAGTATGTTTTCAGGTCTTGTGACTTTCACTAAAAGGAGCTCCACTTTAATTTCTAAAATGTGGTAATCTACACTATACTTCCAAAATATTCTGGCCAAGACTGAGCACTCTGGCTTTCTCAGTATTTTTTATGAAACTATAAAAAATGGCCATAGAAAGTACTTTAGAATTCAGTCATTTAGTTTGGTCCCCTTATTTTATAATTGAGGGAACTGAGGCTTAGAGATTGTTGAATTTATTGTGGTTGGACCTGAATATTTTTAATATTGATGGTCGCCAGGGATTTAATTACTAAATCCCAAAATCAATTACTCAAGTAAGTGGAATTATGGCAGTTTGTTTTATAATAGAGGGAAGATATTAAGGAAGCAATAAAAAGGGAAAGAGAGAAAACTCCAGCTTCTTCTTATCCAGGTAGAAATACTAAGGCCCCAGGCAGGGGAAAGGAGTCTCAAGATGATGGGCCTTTCTCAGAGGTTCATACCTCCAGAAAGGGCAAGGAAACTAAGTCAGTCTTTCACTCGCCATGGTAACAGTCTAAAAAGAAAGCAGTATGAAGTCTCTTGCACAAGCTCCTCCAGTTCCACAGTCAAGTGTCTTCATTCTAAGTCTGAGTGTCTATCTTCCAGTCTCTCCTCTGAGTAAATCTTCTTCATTCTTCATCTTTCTATCTATATCCATCCTGGTGTGCTTCGATTTCTTCTATTTAAAGACCTTTTTCTCTTGTGTCACCTCCCCTAAGTTTTTACATCTACAAATCACAGCAGAAGCTCCTCTCCAGGACTGCTCATTATTTCATGGGTCATAGACCTCCTATTCAATCTATGAAATGGGTGTTCACACCTTTTTGTGGTTTGTATGTACCTTTTGCAGTTAGTTCACACCTTTTTTGGTTAAAATGGGTAGATCTACTTTAAAGACTGAGTTAACACTTTTTGGGGATTAAAATCTAAAAATAGACTGGGGATTACAATTTTATCTTCACTATCAAAGAAGAGCTACGTACCTTCATTGTTACAATCAGGAGATAACCAAATACAATCTTCACAAGATTAAGTGACTTTGTTAGTTTGTTGGTTCCTTTATTTGTTCCATATCAACACATATTCATTTTCCTCATCTGTAAAATTAGAGTTCTAGTCTAGTCTGATGTCCTTTCCTGATCTAAAATAGTATAATCATAAAAAAGGAAACAAGGTTTCAGCATTTAAACTTAAGAACCAGAAAGCATTTGATTCTGGAAAAGATTAATATAGATATAGATTTTTTTTAATTTTTTTTCTGATAACAAGGGGACTGGGCTCCAAAGGCTATAAATTAGCATCTCAAAGGCTAAATTATTATATTGTTTTGTTTTGATTTTTTTGTCAAATATTCTTCCGAGGCTTTTTTTTCTCATTCATTTTCCAAGACAAAATCAACTAGAACATATTTAAAATAATACAAGGACTTGTAAAAAGAACACAGATAATTGTTGGAATTGAGAGAACCCCTCAAGTTTGAGAAAACAATTTTGCCTATGTTATTGTGAAGCCCCAAAAGTAAATAATGTTAAATGGACAGAAAGAAAGATGTTATAATTTGGAAAGTTAGAGATAAAAATGATGAAAGAAAAAGCATAATTCTACTTAAAATTTCCCATTTTTTAAAGAAATATTATTATTTCAAGTTATTTTCATAAGCTGGATACACACACACTTATATAACCATCCAGTTTTTATTTCTTTGAAAAGGGTAGTAGATTAATTCAAAGCCCTGATTCATGCTTTAATTTGGCTGGGGGGTGGGAGGTACAATTTCAATCATGAAACACAAAAAGTTTATGAAGAAATCTATCATGGATTTGACTTTCATTACTATCTACCTCCATTTTCTTGAGAAATCTGATGACATTTACATCATCCAATAACAGCTTTATTTGTCTGTACATGCCTTTTCCATTACCAGTATACTTCAGATGTTAAGATGGTTTCTTCTCATTAAGGGAGATGTTTGCACTTTCTTATAACATTCTCATGAATGAAATATATAGTGACCTCCTAACTTGTAGATAAAAATTCAGGTCTTTACTTTTTTTTCAAAATGTTCCAAAAATAAATATATATTGGAAGATTTGATTTGAATGTGTTTGTTTTTAAATTGGGACTGGCAATGATTTCAGAAGGTAGAATTCAAGTTTTCTAGAATCTTAATTGATTATGTTTGCAGAAGAGCAATCATCCAATTAAGGTAAGGTTAAATTCCCATTAGGGCTATTATTTAGTTAATTACTCTAATTTGAGCAAAAGCCTTAGTTTAAGAAACATATTATATGTGCCATTCTCTAAAGAAGAAGGTCAAATCCAATCTTTTCAACAGATCAATTTAGAAGATTTAAATGGGCGATTTCATAAGTCAGAAAACAGTAACATTTTGAAAAAAAATTATCAATTAAAAGTAGATAGCTTTTAATTAGTAATGGTCAAGAATATCCTCTAGTTGTCACCATGGAGATAATTCACAGTGAGACAATTAGATTGTTGATTAGAAAATTCTAACTAAAGAATAGAGCTAAGAGTGTAACACTTGACAAACTGAAAAAAACATGAATATAAAGAGTTTTGCTTATACTATTTTCATTCCCAGGGAACACCTCTTTATGTATCCCTTACACTCTGAGTCTCCACTAAATATACAAGAAGCTAAATTAAAGGTTACAAAACTGAATTTAAATGAAATGAATGAATATTTACACAACTATAAATTGCTCAGACTAAAAATAGAGGAAATATAATACTTAAATAATTCTTTCTTAGAAAATAGAAATTGAACAAGTCATAAGTGAGCCTCCACCCCAAAAGATCTTTAGGAGCATGTGAATTAACAAGTGAATTCAAGCACAAATTTAGAGAATAGTTAATTCTAATATTATACAAAGTATTTGAAAAAATAGGTAAAATAGACCTATTAAATTCCTCTATGACACAAATATGGTTTTAATTCCTAAAAAAGAGAGAGCTAAAACAAAGAAACTACTGACCAATTTCTTTAAGGAATATTGATATGCATTAAATTGTATCTTCTCTGTTTTATGACCAACACTCCACCTATTTAATTACTATAGTAAGTTTATAAAGAACTAGTACAAAGTAACAAAAATAGAAAATAAGATTGCAAAGAAAAACCTGGAAGGTACAAAATGGACAAATTATTATATGTAACAAACGTTATATGATCATAACAGTTACTTGTAAACTATTTTACAAATTAGGGGAATATAGGAACTACTCATGAAGGAATATATATAGGAATATAGGAAACTGACTCATAAATTATCTGACTACATCCTGAGATTATGTGCTAACTTAGAGGAAACCAGTTATAACTTAGTATAATGGCCCCCGGTCCTGCTAACTACCCAGGGTTTGTAAGCCTCAAATTAAGCTCCAGCATGTGCCATAAAATCAGCAACACATTATGCTAATGGACTAACTCTAAGATTTTTTAAAATTACTTTGAGATGATGTAGCTTTGTTAACGAACTTAGCCTAGAGTTGCATGGATAAATGTCAGTCCATCCTACACCATTGAAACATTGATCTAGAGACAGAGTCAAGATGGGGGAATAGAGGCAGCAAAAGTTCAGACCTCTGAAACTATTCCTCACTGATTAAAAATCAAATGGTCCTAGGGGACTGAAAACCAAACCTAACAACAGGACAGAACCAAAGAACCCTCCTGCTTGACTCAACTTAAAAGTTACACCCCCTTCCCCCCCCAAAAAAAAGTCTGAATTAAAAAACACTCAGAGTTAAGGTGAAGGAAGAAGAAAGGTACTAGGACCCCCCCCCATCCACAGGACTAACCCTCCAGCAGTGAATGGGATCTCAGGGCAGGCAAGAGCACTAGTTTCGAGGGAGTACCTTGCAGACAATGCTGTGCCAGGCTCAGGGCTCTGAATAAAGGTGACTGGGAAGCAGCTTGAGGAGAAGCACAGAGGACTCAGCCTATTCCCAACAGTGGAGCCAATCCATATCCCCCCCCCCAAACTCCTTCCCAAGATTTTGGCCTCTGGGCACATCCAGCCTGGGCAAGTTCAATTCAGCAGGGCTTAATCTCATCAAGCCTTATGAGGGCAGAGAAGCTCAAGCTCCAACACCCCTCCCTCACAGACTACTCTGAGTGCCTTGCTAAGCTCCAAGTGTGAAGGCTGACAGAAAAGCCCAAACCTACAGATCCAGCACACAATGAGAGGTGCAAGACTGCAAGCAACTACAGGGGGAAAAGAAGGAGCAAATATGAGGAAATAACAGAAAAACAAAAAAAGAAATTACAATCAACAGCTTCTATACAGACAATGAACAAAGAGCAAATGAAACAGAGGAGGATAAAGGAACATTAAGCAAAAAAAAAAAACAAACTCTAGTGAATTGGACACAGGTTTTGCAAGAACTCAAAATACAATTCAAGACACAATTAAAAGAGGCTGAAGACAACTGGGAAAAGAACTTCAAAAGCAAGATATGTCATCTGGAAACAGAGGCACTTGAACTAGAAAGAGAAAATAGTGTCTTGAAAGCTAAAATTAATCAGCTTGAAAATGAGGTAAAGGAGATGAAGGATGAAGCAAAGAAAATGAAAGATGACCTCCAAAGAAAATTAGATTAGAAGGAGAAAAAGCCAGTGATGAAATTGAATCTTTAAAAACCAGAACACAACAATTAGAAGCAAGCAACTTCACAAGGAAGCAGAAAACTATAAAACAAAACCAAAAGAATGAAAAAAAAATTGAGGAAAATATGAATTGTCTAATTCACAAAACAGAAGATTTAGAAAATCGTTCCAGGAGAGCAAACTTAAGAGTCATTGGTCTACCAGAAGACTGTGACAAAAGAAAAAACCTGGACATCATCCTACAGGAAATTATCCAAGAAAACTGCCCCAGTATTCTAGAACAAGAGGGAAAATTAGAGATCGAAAGAATCCACAGATCACCTCCTCTACTTCATCCCCAACTGTCAACACCCAGGAATGTTATAGCCAAATTCAAGAACTATGAGACCAATGAAAAAAAATATTACAAGCTGCTAAGAAGAAGTCATTTAGATACCATGGAATTACAGTAAGTATAACACAGGATTTGACTTCATCTATACTGAAGGACCAAAAGGCATAGAATCTGATATTCCAGAAAGCAAGGGAACTAGGTCTACAACCAAGAATCAACTACCCAAAAAATTGACTATATTCTTACAGGGAAAAGTATTTAATAAAATAGAACAAGTTCCAAGCATTTGTAAAGACCAGACCTGAATAGAAAATTTGATGCCCAAACACAGAACACAAGAAAATCATTAAAAGGTCATTAAAAAGGGGGGAAAAATACAAAAACAAAAAACAAACAAACTTTTCTTAAGGGACCCAATAAGTTAAAATGATATGTATCCCTAAAAGAAAAGAGGATATTGATGACTCTTAAAAATTGATATTATCACCTGGGTAATTAGAAGAATTATACTTAGAGGGAACAGTGACAAACTGTAAAATATGAAATGTCAAAACATGAGCATGTATATAGATGTATGCATAAATTTATATATATATATATATATATAACTAGAGTTAAAAAAAGAGGTTAATATTAAGAGAAATGAGAAAATAAACAAAATGGGGTAAATGTATATTTCACAAAGAAGCGCATGGCAGGAGGGGGGGGAGAACATCAATATGCTAGAAGGGTAAAGAGGTTGGAAATAGGAAATACTCAATTCTTATATTCTTTGAAATTGACTCAAAGAGGCAAGAACAATCAAATACATTGGGACAGAGAATTGATTTGTGCCCTATAGGGAAGTAGGAGGGTAACAAAAGGACTGGGGTGGAGGGAAACAATACAAGGGAGGGAAAAGGTGGGGGTAATTTAAAAAGACTGTAAAGAAAATAAGAGGGGAATAAGAAGGGTGGGTATAGAAAGGGAAGTAAAATAAGGGTGGGAATTAGGAGAACCAATTAAAAACAAAACTCTGGTGTAGAAGTAAATAGTGAAAGAAGAAAGGGCAGGACTAGGAGTGGAAATCAAAATGCTAGGAAATGCAAAGCTGGTAATCACAACTCTGAATATGAATGGAATGAACTCACCCCTATAAGGCAAGTGAATAGCAGAGTAAATTAGAAACAAAAACCCTATCATATGCTGTTTACAAGAAACATGAGGAAGTTAGACACACATAGGATAAAAGTAAGAGGATGGAGCCAAATCTACTGGGCAACAATGGACAAAAAGAAGGCAGGAGTCACAATCATGATATCTGACAAAGCCAAAGTAAAAATAGATCTAGTCAAAAGAGATTGGGAATGTAATTATATCCTGATAAAAAGCAGTATAGACAATGAGGAAATATCAGTACTCAACATGTAATCACCAATGGCATAGCATCCAAATTTCTAAAGGAGAAACAAGTGGAGTTCAAGAATGAAATAGAAAGAAAAACTATACTAGTGGGAGACATGGACCATCCTCTAGATGGTCCTCAGAACTAGATAAATCAAACCAAAAAACTATATAAGAAAGAGGTAACAGAAGTGAATGAAATCTTAGAAAAATTAGAGTTAGTAGATATTTTGAGACAAAGAAATAGAGAAAAAAGGAATACACCTTCTCTTCAGCAGCACATGATATATTCACAAAGTTTGACCATGTACTAGGGCATAAAAACTTTGCAAACAAGTGCAAAAGAGCAGAAATAATAAATGCAACCTTCTTAGATCACAATGCATTGAAAATAATAATTAGTAAGGGTACATGGAGAGGCAAATCAAAAATTAATTGGAAATTAAACAATGTGATTCTCCAAAATCAATTAGTTAAAGTAAAATCATAGAAACAAATAATAATTTTATTGAATCTTTTCAAAATCTATGAGATGCAGTGAAAGCAGTATTCAAGAGAAATTTATATCCTTGAGTTCAAATATTAACAAATTAGGGATGTCATAGGTGAATGAATTGGGATTTCAAATTAAAAAACTAGAAAGTGAACAAATTAAAAATCCTCAGATGAAGAATAAATTAGAGATCCTAAAAATCAAAGGAGAAATCAACAAAATTGAAAGTCAAAGAACCATTGATATAATAAATAAGACTAGAAGCTGATACTTTGAAAAAACAAATAAAATAGACAAAGTCAATTTAATTAAAAAAAAAGAAAGAAGAAAATCAAATTGACTGTATCCAAGATTAAAAGGGAGACCTCACCTCTAATGAAGAAGAAATTAAGGATAACATTAAAAATTATTATGCCCAATTATATGGAAATAAATAAGGCAATCTAGGTGACATGGATGAATATTTATAAAAATATAAATTGCCTAGACTAATAGAAGAAGACATAGAGTACCTAAACAACCCCATATCAGAAAAAGACATTGAACAAGCCATCAAAGAACTCCATAAGTAAATATCCCCGAGGTCTTGATGAAATCACAAATGAATTCTATCAAACATTCAAAGAACTAATTCCAATATTATTCAAAGTATTTGACAGAATAAACAAAGAAGGAGTTCTACCAAATTCCTTTAATGACACAAATTAGGTAATGATTCCAAAGCCAGGCAGGTCAAAAACAGAGAAAGAAAACTATAGAGCAATCTCCTTAATGTACACAGATGCAAAAATCTTAAGTAGGATACTAGCAAAAAAACTCCAGCAAGTGATCACAATGGTTATTTATTATGACCAGGTAGGATTTATACCAGGAATGCAAGGATAGTTCAATATGAGGAAAACCATCCACATAATTGACCATATTAACAAGCAAACCAATAAAAAATCACATGATTATCTCATTAGATGCAGAAAAAGCCTTTGAGAAAATACAACACTTATTCCTATTGAAAACATTAGAAAATATAGCAATAGAAGGGCCTTTCCTAAAAATAATAAACTGTATTTATCTAAAACCATCAGCAAACATCAGCTGCAATGGGGATAAACTAGAAGCCTTCCCAATAAGATCAGGAGTGAAACAAGGATACCCATTATCACCTCTATTAATTATCAATGTACTAGAAACATTAGCAGTAACAATTAGAGAAGAAAAAGAAATTGAAGGTATTAAAATGGGCAATGAGGAGCCCAAGCTATCTCTCTTTGCAGATGATATGATGGTCTACTTAAAGAATCATAGAGAATCAACTAAAAAGCTAGTGGAAACAATCAGCAACTTTAGCAATGTTGAAGGATACAAAATAAACCCACATAAGTCAACAATAGTTCTATATATTTCCAATTTATCCCAGCAGCAAGAATTAGAAAAAGAAATCCCATACTATTGTACTCAAAGTAATAAAGTGGAGGAATTCCATGGGAACAGGAATGACCTCCAGGAATTGATGCAGAGCAAAAGGAGCAGAACCAGGAGAGCATTGTACACAGAGACCGATATACACTGTGGTACAATGGAATGTAATGGACTTCTCCATTAGTGGCAATGCAGTGGTCCAAACACCTTGGAGCGATCTACAAGAAAAAACACTATTCATATTCAGAGGAAAAACTGTGGAAGTAGAAACACTGAAGAAAAACAACCACTTCAATACATGGGTCAAGGGGATATGGTTGGGGATGTAGACTCAAAACAAACATTCTAATGCAAACACCAAAAACATGGAAATAAGTTTTGATCAAGCACACATGTAATACCCAATGAAATTGTGCATCAGCTATGGGAAGGATGGGGTGAGGGAGGGAAATAATATAATTCCTTTAACCAAAGAATAATGTTCTAAATTGACTAAATAAATTAACTTAAATTTTAAAAAAAGAAAGAGAAATTCCATTTAAAATCACCTTTGACAATATTACTTAGGAATCTATCTGATGAGACAAACACAGAAACTATATGAACACAACTACAAAACCGTCTCCACACAATTAAAACTAGATGTAAACAATTGGAAAAAACATCGATTACTCATGAGTAGGATGAGCTAACATAATAAAAATGACAATCCTACCCAAATTAATTTACTTATTTAGTGCTATACCCATTGAGCCACCAAAAAAATCTCTTTTTACTGAATTAAAAATAAATATAATTAGGTTCATTTGGAAGATCAAAAGATCAAGGATATTAAGGGAAATAATGAAAAAAAAAATCCAAAGGAAGGTGGTCTTGCAGTTCCAGATCTCAAACTATACTAAAAAGAAGTGGTCATCAAAACAATATGGTACTGGCTAAGAGATAGAAAGGAGAATAAGTGGAATAGATTGGGTTAAGTGACCTCAGCAAGACAGTAAGCCCAAAGATCCCAGCTTTTGGGACCAAAATCCACTATTTGATAAAAACTGCTGGGAAAATTGGAAGACAGTATGGGAGAGATTAAGTTTGGTCAATATCTTAGACCCTACATGAAGATAAACTCAGAATGGGTGAATGATTTGGATATAAAGAAGGAAACTCCAAGTAAATTAGGTGAACACAGAATAGTATACATCAGATCTTTGGGAAAGGAAAGACTTTAAGACCAAGGAAGAGTTAGAAAAAAAATCACAAGATATAAAATCAATAATTTTGATTACATCAAATTAAAAAGTTTCTGTACAAACAAAACCAATGCAACCAAAATTAGAAGGGAAGCAACCAATTGGGAAACAATCTTCATAACAAAAACCTGTGACAAAGACCTAATTACTCAAATTTATAAAGAGCTAAATCCATTGTACAAAAACCAAGCCATTCTCCAATTGATAAATGGATGAGGGACATGAACAGGCAATTTTCAGTTAAAGAAATCAAAACTATTAATAAGCACATGAAAAAGTGTTCTAAATCTCTTATAATCAGAGAAATACAAATCAAAACACCTCTGAGGTATCACCTCACAACCAGCATATTGGCTATCATGACAGCAATGGAAAGTAATGAATGCTGGAGGGGGTGTGACAAAGTTGGAACAGCATTGCTGGTGGAGTTGTGAATTGATCCAACCATTCTGGAGGGCAATTTGGAACTATGCCCAAAGGGTGATAAAAGCCTGTCTGCCCTTTGATCCAGACACAGCATCCCTGAGTTTGTACCCCAAAAAGATAATAAGGAAAAAGACAAATATAAGAATTTTCATAGCTGCGCTCTTTGTGTT
Source organism: Monodelphis domestica (assembly GCF_027887165.1). Taxonomy (NCBI): domain Eukaryota; kingdom Metazoa; phylum Chordata; class Mammalia; order Didelphimorphia; family Didelphidae; genus Monodelphis; species Monodelphis domestica. The sequence continues at coordinate 197,619,196 of NC_077231.1, forward strand.
GGCAAAAAATTGAAAAATGAGGGGATGCCTTTCAATTGGGGAATGGTTGAACAAATTGTGGTATATGTTGGTGATCAAATACTATTGTGCTGAAAGGAATAATAAACTGGAGGAGTTCCATGTGAACTGGAATGACTTCCAGGAATTGATGCAGAGTGAAAGGAGAAGAAACAGGAGAAATACACTGTGGTATAATTTATTGTAATGGACTTCTCCATTAGTGGCAATGCAGTGATCCTGAACAACTTGGAGGGATCTATGAGAAAGAACACTATCCACATTCAGAGGGAAAATGGTGGGAGTAGAAGCACAAAAGAAAAACAACTTCTTGACTATATTGGTCAAGGGGATATGATTGGGGGTATAGACTCTAAATGAACAACCTAGTGCAAACATCAGCAACACGGAAATAGGTCATGTAATACCCAGTAAAATTGTGAATTGGCTATGGGAAGAGTGGGTAGAGGGGAGGGAGGGAAAGTATATGATTCTTGTAACCAAGGAATAATGTTGTAAATTGACTAAATAATTTAAAAACAAACTAACAAAAATCTTTGACCTACCTCATCACTCCTTTATCTTCTAAGGAGTCCATTTTTAGGAAGCCCAGTTATTTCAACTCAGATTACTGGTGTCATTCTCCCTCCCTCTTCTGTTCCCCACTGCTGCCATGTGCCAAGATACCCTCTTTCTCCCCATACTTAGCTTCAGTATTTGTGTGATTGAAACGTTATTTCCCCTATGGTATAGTGATGTTTCTGGGTGAGTAACTAAAAATGAAATATGCCTGTCTCCCTTTGACCCAAAAGCATTAAGGCTATACATTATTTGTAGTTCCATCTACTTGTTAATGAGGAAGACACAATGAAATCATTGGTAAAAAGCACAGGTGCAGCTGGACATTGTGTCTCCTTGCAGGAGAATTTCCCTTGTATTTAGATTGCGATAAAAGAAGGATTTAGTTAATTAATTAACAATTATTAAATAAAATACTAGTAAGGAGACTTCAGCAATATATCATAAATATCATGTACTCTGACCAAGAGGAATTCATAGCAAGAAAGCAGAACTGGTCCAATATTAGGAAAACTATTAATACATCAGACCATCCATATTACAAAAAAAATAAATATTGTACAAGTTGATCAATGAATGCAGAAAAAGCGTTTGAAAAATACAACACTCATTTCTAATAAAACTTTAGAAAAGCATTAGTAATAAATGTTTTTTCTTAAAATGATAAGAAATATATTTCTAAAACCAAGAGGAAGTGTTTTCTGCAATGAGAATAAATTAGCCTTTCCAATAAGAACAAGATTGAAGCAAGATTCACCATTATCACCATTATTATGCAACATTGTATTAGAAAGGCAAGCTATATCAGTGACAAGGGGGAAAATAAATAGAAGGGATAAGAACAGCAACAAGGGGAAAAACTATCATTTCATGAATGATATAATACTTAGAGAACTCTAGGGAATCAAGTAAAATTACTCAAAGCAATAAACTATTTGAACAAATATGTAGAATTTAAAATAAACCCACAAAATCAATGTTTATAAATATCACTAAACAAGAAGAGGTATAAAAATTCATTTAATATAATTGTAAACAAGAGCAAAGAAGGTAGAGTGAAAGAAGGGATTTAACTGAAACATCATAAACTCTTCTCCCAAGCATGATAAAATAGTACCTCAAATCAAATTCTTTTTTTTAAATTTAATTTCTATTTTTTTTTAATTTGGTCAATTTCAAATATTATTCCCTGGTTACAAAAATCATTTCTCAAATCAAATTCTGAAAAATCAATACTCGCATAATTATACAGCAAAATAGTTTTCCTGTCTATGCAACTCAGAAGGTCAGCAGGAAAGGTCTGCCACACTGGGATAAGGGTGAAACACATTCCAGTGCAAGCTATACCAGTAAAGGCTGTGCCCTGGCAAGCTAGAAGTAGGCCTTGACAGCAACTGAATTGGTGATGGTGGTAATTTCCAGAGTTCTCAACCCATAGATAATAAAGGGCTCAGATAACTTGCCAGAAGGGTAATACAGGGGAACCTTTGCTATCATTGGGAGCAAGTTTCTGATACAATGTCATTCATTATTCCAGGTCATAGCCCCAGAGTTAGAAGAAACACTTAGTGTAGAAAAGGGTGATTATGGTCATTCAAAGAATAGAACTCAAGCTAGGAGAATGGTAGCTCCATCTCCCCTTAGTTCATACCATCATGGAAAATTTACAGAATTTTTTTCTGAAAACAATGTCACAAAAAACCTAAAGTTCGAATGCTTCCTTCACTTTGGGAAAAGGGCCCAATTTGAACAAAATGTTAAAATGGTGGCAGGGAAGATCAAAATAAACTCTGAAAACAATACAGTCAAATTAGCTACACAAAAAGACAGAAAGAAAAATATGAATTGGTCTCAGGCCCTTTGAGAGTTCAAAAGGCATTTTAAAAATCAAAGCGAACGAAGTATAGAAAAAATGGGGAAAGAAATAAGGGTGATGCAAGAAAATCAGGAAAAAATTGCTCAATTGCTTGGTAAAAAAGCCACAAAAATACTGAAGAAAAGGCCATTTTAAAGAACAACTATGACAATAATAATACAAATGTTATCATTGAAATTTATTATGTTGATAAGGAAGATCAAAGCGCAAACCAAGAACACAAGGAAAACAAAGTAGCCATATTCACAGTCTCAAGGAAATACCTGAATTGGTATCAACCCTTAGTAGAGATAATATTTATATATACATATGTATAAAATATGCATCATATTATACATACATATTCTTACATATAATTATTGTATTACATGTAATTATTTGTATAATTATATATTATATATGTATGGGGAAATCAGAAAAATAAACATGAACATTGCAAGAAAATCATGAAAATAGTTAATCACTTGGTAAAGGAGTCACAAAGAGTATTGAAGAAAATAAAACAATAAAAAACAAAATAGACACAGAAACCCATTAAAAAAAAAGAAATCCTTACAAAACAGAATTGTCTAGATGGAAAAGGAGATTTAAAAAGTCACTGAAGAAATTAATTTCTCAAAAATTTGAAGCAGGCAAGTAGAAATGACATGAAATAAGGGAAAAAAGCAAAATCAAAAGAATAGAAAACAAAATCAAAAGAAGACATGAAATACCTCATTGGAAAAACAATTACCATATAACAGTTCAAGGAGAGATAGTTTAATAATTATGGAATTCCTGTAAGCTATGATCAAAAGAACTTAGAAACCATATTTCAAGAAATTATCAAGGAAGAAAACCCTAATAACCTAGAATCAAAGTTTAAAATAGAAATAAAAAGAATCCACCAAGCTCTTCAAGAAAGAGACTCCAAAATTAAAAGTGTAAGTAATAAAATAATGAAATTCAAGAGCTCGTAGGTCAAGGAGAAAATATTATATGCAGCCATAAAAAATTCAAATAAAATGGAGTCACACAGTAAATATCACACATGATTTAGCAGTTGCCACTTTAAAGGATCGGGGGGCTTGGAGTATGATATTCAAAGGGAAAACTTCAAGAATTTACCAAGAATAACTTATCCTGAAAAATACATTCAACTAAATCAAAGATTTTTAAGTATTATAGATGAAAAAGTAGGAGCTAAATAAAAAGTTTGATTGTCATAAACAGGACAAGAAGTATAAAAAAGAGAAAACAGGAAAGGGAAATCATAGGGAATTCAATAAAGTTAAACTTTTATTTTACATTTCCATATGGAAAGAATACTTATAACTCCTAAGAACTTTATCATTATTAGGACAGTTAGAAGGAATACACAAAGAGAGAGAGTTTATTGATGAGGTGATATAGAAATTAAGGGATAAGAAAGAGGGAGAAGGGACAGGCAGAATAGGGGTAAATTATTATGTATAAACAAGGCATGAAAGAGCTTTTATAGTGGAGGGGGAAATGGTGGGGGCAGGTAGTAGATAATGTTTGAAACTAATTCTCATCAGAATTGGCTCAAAGATTAAATAATATGTGAAATCAGTTGGTTATAGAAATGCATATTAATGTATAGAGAAATAGGAAGGCAGAAGAATATGAGGCTGAATGACTCAAGAATTGGGAAAGGTGGTGGTCAGAAATAAAACATTTTTGAGGTGGGACAGCATCTCACAGTGTGAAAGGAAAGAGAGAAGTATAAAACCAAGGGCGAAAACATAGAAGGAAATATAGAGTTACTAGTGGTAATTATGAATGTGACTGAGATGAACTCACCCATAATACAGAAGCACATAGCAAAATGGATTTAAAAAACAGAACCTTAAAATACACTGTTTATAACAAATACACTTTAGGTAGATATATACACTTAAAGAAAATAAGGATCTGGAGTATAAATTATTGTAATTCACCTAAAGAAAAAACATGGGAAGCACTAATAATCTCAAACAAAAGCAAACAGAGATATAATTAAAAAAATAAACAATAAAACTATATTCTTCTAAAAGGTAGAAGAGACAATACTACTAACTATATGTGCATAAATGGTATAGCATCAACATTATTAAAGAAAGGGAAATGAGTTACTGAAGGAACTAGTAAAACTATACTAGTGGGAGACTCCAATTTTATTCTCTAAGAATTCAATAATTCCACCTAAAAAGCAACAAGAAAGAAGTTAAGGAGATAAAAAGAATTTTAGAAAAATGTTATATGATAGACCTCTGAAGAAAACTCAAAGGAATTATTTTTTCCCTGAGGTATATGGTACATACACAAAAGCTAATCCTGTATTAGGGCATAAATCTCAAAGCAAAAATACCCCAATGCAAAAACATTAATGTCATTCTTTTTCAGATCATAAAAAAATAAAAAATATATTCTGTATAAATCCATGCAACCAAGTTAAAAAATTATTTGGAAAGTAAATAATCTGATATAAAAGAATGTGTTTCAAAGAATAAAACATAAAAATGATAAATAATTTCATTAAAATGACAATAATGAATCAGCATAACAAAACTTATGGGATGCAGCAATCAGGAGACATTATATATCTCTTATGTAAATAAAACAGAGAAAGATTGGATCAAAGAATTAGGCATGCAACAAGAAGAAAACCCAGAAAAAGAACAAATTAAAACTCCCTAACTAATACCAAATTGGAAATTCTTAAAATTAAAGAATAATAAAATTGAAAGCAAGAAAGTCATTGAGCTAGTAAATAAAACCAACTTCTGGTTTTAAGGTAAAAAAATTGGATAAACTTTTGGTTATTTTGATTATAGAAAAGAAAGAAGGAAACCAAATTTCCACTATCAAAAATAAAAACAGTAAATTAATTCCCAAATTAAGAGAAAATTATAGCAATTAGTAGTAAATTTGCCCAATTATATACCAGTAAAACTCATAGCCTAAGTGAAATGAATGAATATTTTTAAAAATCTCAAACTAAGAGAAATGGAAATATACTTAAATATTTCTAATTTAGAAAAATAAAAAAAGGAAATTGAACAAACCATCAGTCAGCTCCATAAGAAAAAAATCACCAGGGCCAGAAGGATTCTCAGCTGAATTCTACAAAACATGTAAAGAAAAATTAATGATAATAACAGATAAATAATTTTTAAAATAGGCAAAGAATGAATCCTAGTTCATTCCTTTTCATGACACAGACTGCTGATACCTAAGGAAGAGCAAAAACTGAGAAAGAAAACTATAGACCAAACTCCCTAGTGAATACTGATGTAAAATATTAACAAAATACTAAGAAGGAGATAATAGCAATATATTATATCATAGATTATCATAACTGGATGAGATTTGTTCTAAGAATTCTGAACTGGTTTTACTTTAGGTGATTTATTAGCATAATTGACCATATCAGTGCCTGAAACAACAAAAGGCAAATGCTTATCTCAATAGATGCAGAAAAAGCTTTTGACAAAAATCCAAAACACATTCCTATTAAAAACACAGGGGAACATAACAATAAATGGAGCTGAAAATGCTAAAGAGATTCTATTTAAAACCACCTAAATAAAAAAAACCATCATCAAGCATTATCTGGAATGGAGATAAACTTCCCAGTGGGATGAGAGTTGAAGCAAGGATGCCCATCATTGCCACTGCTATCCAATATTGAATATTAGTAGTAGAATGAGAGAAGAAAAAAATTGTTATTAGAATAGGTTCTAAAAAATCAAACATGATGACATACTTGAAGAAACCTAAAAAATCCATTGAAAAACTAGCTGAATTTATTACCAACTTTAGCAAAGTTGCAGGATATAATATAAACCCACATAAATCGTCAGTATTTCCATGTGTAACCAACAAAACTCAGTAACAAGAGAGAAAGAGAAACTCCTTTTTTATGTAGAAAAACAATTTATTCCATCATAAGCACTTACAGTTAGTTAGTCATGACAGTAACCGGCTGATGGTTGGACAAGTTACCCCAGAAGACATCATAGAAAATGAGTGGTCATGGACTAATTTCATTTGTGTGGGGTTTGTTTTAAAACATTTTTTTTAAAGAAAGGAAAAAAGAAAAAAATGCCATTCAGAATTAATTTTAAAGTACATGTCAGCTACCAATTAGAAATTCCTTTTTAAAATAACTATAGCCAATATAAAATATGTGTAAGTCTACCTGCTGAGATAAATCCAGGAAGTGTATGAAAAAAATATAAAACACTACTCACACAGATAAAGTCAGATCTAAATAATTTGAGAAATATTAATTGCTCAAGGCTAGATTGAGCCAATTTAATTAAATGACAATTCTACTTAATTTCATTCAGTAATTCAGTATAAAATTATACAAATTATCAAAAAAATTTCTTTTATAGAGTTAGAAAAATCATAACAAAATTCTCATGGAGGAACAAAGGTCAGGCATATTAAGGAAATTAATGAAAAAAGAGAGAAGAAAAAGGGCTTAGTCATATTGGATTTCAAACTGAATTTCTAATAGTGTTCATTAAAATATCCTCTTATACTAAAATAAACCCAGGAACTATATGAAAACAATTATAGAACATTTTTCACACAGATAAAGTGACCTAAATAATTGAAAAAATATTATTTGCCCATGAATATGCCAGGACAATATAATAAAAATAGCAATCCCACATAAATTAGTTTACTATTCATTGCTACACCAATAAAACTACTCAAAACTATTTCCTAGAACTAGAAAAAATAATACCAAATTAATCTGGAAGAACAAAAGGTCAAAAGTATAAAGGGAATTAGTGGGAAAATATGAAGGAAGGAGACTTAGCTGTATTAGATCTTAGTATTATAAAGTGATCATAATCAAAATAATCTGGTACTGACTGAGAAATAGAGTAATAGATCAATGGAATAGATTAGGAAATTAACTCATAGTAGTTAGTGACCATAATAACCTACTGTTCCATATACCCCAAAATCCAAGTTTTTAAGGGAAGAATTCAGTATCTGACAAAAACTTCTGGAAAAATTGGAAAAGTATAAGGCAGAAACTAGACATAAACCAACATCTCACACCATACATCAAGGTAATTGATTTAGAAATAAAGGGAGATACCATAAACACATTAGGGAAGTAAAGAAAAAGTTTTACCTGTTAGACTTATAGATAAGGGAATAATTTATGAATAAACAAGACATCGAGAACATCATGGAAAATGAGATGTACAATTTTCATTATACAAATTTAAAAAGGTTTTTTTTTTTGTACAAACAAAACATATGCAACCAAAATTAGAAGGGAAACAACAAATTCCTGTAAAATTTTATATTAAATGTCTCTGACAAAAGCTTTATTTCTCTAATATATAAGGAACTAAATCACATTTATTTTTTCAATCAATTAGTTTATTTTAGTCAATTTAGAACATTATTCCTTGGTTACAAGAATCATATTCTTTCCCTCCCTTCCCTCCCCCACCCTTCCCATAGCTGGCATGCAATTCCACTGGGTATTATGTGTCCTTGATCAGAACCTATTTCCATGTTGTTAATGTTTGCACTTGGATGTTCATTTAGTCTATACCCCCAATCATATCCCCTCAACCTATGTAATCAAGCTGTTGTTTTTCTTCTGTCTAATCCCACAGTTTTTCCTCTAAATGTGGATAGTGTTCTTTCTCATAGATCCCTCCGGGTTGTTCAGGATCATTGCATTGCCAATAATGGAGAAGTCCATCACATCTGATTGTGCCATAGTGTGACAGTCTCTGTTTACAATGTTCTGGTTCTGCTCCTTTCACTCTGCATCAATTCCTGGAGGTCATTCCAGTTCACATGTGTGTCAATGAAGCTCATTCCCTCCCCCTCCTTCAGTAGTTTTACCTGTCTATCAAATATTCCTGACATACCACAGTTGTGGCAGGTTTTGTGTCCACCAACATTCAATGCATAAATAAGAGTCAAGGTTTGGGGCTTCTTGGGGAAGAATTGAGAGGGAATTGAGAGGGAATTGAGAGAGAGGGAACAGGATGCTCTTTTTCCCAGACTGGATAACTTTGGATTGGTGAGAAACTTCCCTCCCATGTGTTTCCCCTCCCCTGGTGAGCCAGTGAAGTCCTGACCAGAGCCACAGAACCCAGCCCAGTCAAGCCCCTGACTTCCCCAGGCCCGTGAAACCACTGGCTCATACTTCATTTTTGCTCAGCCAGGTGCTGTGCTGAGCATGGAGACACCCCTCACATTAATCCTGGATTAGAGTTAGGGGCTCCCTGGGGCAGTAGAGAAGGGGAAGGACACTTTTTGCCCAAAACAAAACCGGTGACCCAGGCAGGAGAGCAGCTGTTTCCCCCTCCCCCCCACTGGATCTTTAAGGATTCTCCCCATGTGGTTCCCCCATCCCCACCCCACCCAACCCTACCCATTTTGGAGTGGGGTGGTAAAAGACAGTCTGATTTTCCAGGGCAGTGAAAATGCAGGCTTTTAGCCACCAAGAGTGTAGCTGGCTGCTGGGACTCTGATGCAAAGTCTTCCCACTGCACCCGGAAGAGCAGGCCCCTTGTGGACTGAGAACAGCACACAGGGGTGGACCCCTAGGAATTGGTGTAAGACCCCCCCCATTCCAAACATGACTGAGTTTTTTTTTTTTTTTAAACCAAGGGGCACTAGAATCCGAAAGGTCTTTCCCAGCTCAATTTCTGCCTGACTTTCCCCACATGCCACACCCGCTGTTTGGCTGGTGCAGCAGGGACCAGCTCAGAGACACCTGTTAAATTAATCTTGGGAGTCCTTCCAGGCTGTGCTAGGGTTAAAAGCTTCCTGCCCCCTCCCCCAATTTTGAAAAAAACGTGGCTACTGCCTAAGCTCTGGGGGAGGGGAAACTGAATTTTTACATGGAAGTTCTCTTTAAATTTTTCTTTCCCTCCCCCACCCTCAAACTTTCTTGGAAAATCGCTTGCCTTCTTTATCATATTAAAAACCAATTTTTTTTTCTTTCCTTTATCTGACTGCTTGCCTAGATAGGTCTACCCACAGGTGCCTTCCACTCTACACACATTTATAGCACCCCCTACTGTCAAGAATTAAAACTGCAGGAAAATAAAAAGGATTCCTTTGCTACTGCTACTAGTGATCTGAAATAATGCTATTAAATTAAATAATTTAAGTAAAAGGACTACTAATAGGAAATATTAATAATATTGAATTTAAATTAAAATCAAATATCTAAAATTGAACAAAGCCAACATTAAATCAAATTAATTACATGAAATATTAAGGAATAATTTTGGAACAAAATAGTATTAATACTATCAATAACAATAATTATTAACTTTTAATAACTATTATTAGTCATTATTAATCACTAATGGTTATTATTGATGATTGATACTTGTTTATAGTTTATGGTTGTTTATTAGTAACAATAATTAAAAGCATATTGTTAATTATTGATATCATTATTGATAATTATAATATATGTACATTATTAATAATTATAACAAATACATGTTGTTATTAATTATTAATGCCAACACTTATTACACTAAATACACATTCATTATTGATACTATTGCTGTGCAACAATTACTGTTTCCTTACATTAGCTTTTTGTTTTAAACCTACTCTTATTGCCTTCCACAAAAACATTGAAGAAATTTGTGTCTCCAGTTTTTTGTTTTAGGAACTTTTTATTGTTTAAGCTGACAATTTAGCAATACTCAAACTAACTTAAATAGGATATACAGACTAGACAACATGGGAAATACTGCAACACATCAAGGAAAATCAGGACATATTCCTCCTGATTCACCTCTGCATAAACTTTTAAATTCCTGGGTTGATCCTAATTTGCCTAAGGAGACTTAGATGACAAAGAAAGAAGATAGAAAGCTTTGTAAACCATGAATGGACATATCTTTTACTTGGCCAAAATATGGCTCTTTTGACTTCAAGATCTTAAAAGATTTGAAGTTATCCATTAAAAACAAAGATTCCAAATATTATAAATACTGGTACATATGGGCACATTATGTTGATAAATCAACCAGTCCCTCCAGTGAGGAAACATTTTTTTTTTCCTTTGGAACCAAACCATTCTAACTTAACTCCTTAAGTTAAATCTAGCAAGAGACATACTCTAATATCCCACCTGGCCTGTGGGGAGGTTTCTCCTCATACTGACCCAAACCAGGACCTGAGCCCCTCAGCTCATCTCCCTGTCAGACCTCACTCATCCCTTACTTCTCCCATCCCCTTTACCCCACAATCTACCTTTCTACTCTAATTATCTAGTGTCCACCCATCTCCAATATCCCCACTCATACCATCCCTACTTCATTCATTTTCCTCCTTCCTACCCACCTTATTATGACTCCTCTAGACTTCACCCATCCTACTTCTCTCCACCCTGCCCCAGCCCCACCCCTGATCCTTTCACTCTGCCTCCCCACATGCTGACTAGCTCCATTACACCACTCCACTTCCTTCCCCTACCAGCCTCACTGCAACCCACTCCATTGAACTCCAGAACACAGTCCAAGCAGCAGTTGCCACAGATGTAAATGTCTTTTCCCCCTATGAGTTGTCCCTAAATATAACAGATGTGGATATTTGGTAAACATTAGACATATATGCCTTTTTCTCCATAGGACATTGAGAGATTTAAAGAAAAAACACCTTCCTATGAAGCTGAGCCTCTGGTGGTAATGAATAAGTTGGAAAGCATTTTTTGCTCATATAATCCCATATGGTTTGATGTAAAAGATTTGCTTCAGGCCTTGCTAACAGAAAGGGAAAGGAATAAAATTCTTTCTCTTGTTAATCAGGCCCAAGAAGAGGAAATAGCTCATTGGCCAACTGAAGATCCCAAAAATGAGACCCAAATTCAGAGCAAGATTACTTACAACTATGCCAGGCTAGAAATGCATTGCTAAAAGCTATGAGAGCCTGTTATGATAGGCCAGGTACATGGAATAAATTTGAAAAATCTTAAGCAAGAAGATAGTTAAAATCCCACCTAGTTTATGAATAGATTGATTAAGTTGGGAGGAAGATATATTGAGCTTGATCTGGATAGGGAATGGGACCTTAGGCAAATCAGAATGCAATTTGTCAAAAACAGTTGTAAGGGAGTTAGGAATTATTTTATGACTAACTGTCTAAATTGGCCTACTATGGACCTTGAAGAATTGACGAGAGTGGCAGTTTATGCTTTTGAGGGACATAAGGAAGAAGAGAAGGAGAACACTGATTTAGTGGAAGCATTAAGGAAGGAAATGAAGGAATTGATTTGTAAAAGGTATGAGAAAGATAAGGAGAATGCTACTTTAGTAGAGACATTGAGGAAAGAAAAAAAAAAGAATTAACTGAAACAGTTGGAAAGATAAAGCAAGGAGAGATCATAGTTCCCTTACAAGAATCCACAAAAGAACCAGTAACATGTTATTTTTGTGGAAAAGTTGGTCATGAATTGTAAGAATAAAAATCAGGAAAATAGGAATAGAAGGTTCAGGAATAGTAATATTGATAGAAGGAATATGTATTCAAATGAGGAAAATCAAAACTTACACCCAAACACCTGTATGCAATGTGGGAACTCCCCTCTATTATATGAGGGACCCCAGAGCTGTGGACAAAGAAACTGTAATGAATGATGGTACTTGGGAGAGGAAGGAACCTCAAAGAATCTGGAGGTGAATTTTAAATCTTTTCAGATGTCATTGCCTTATTAATGCTATTTGTTGCAGTTTTTTCACCTCCCCAAAATGAAGAAGTCTCTGTAACTCAATTCTAAATACAAGATGTATGTGATTTACTGTTAACTACTTCATGAGTTATCAAAATTGAAACGTTCTGTTATACTTTTTCTATATTTGAACCTCCCCTATGACTATGATTGTACTGTAGAAGAATATCATTGTAAAAGCCCATGAACAGAATTTTGTTCCTTCTTCACCTTTGTTAATTGTCATGCAGAGACGATGGATAAACTGCATCACATTAGTTTCAACCTGTATACAAGTGTTGGGAATTTAATTGTCTAATAATTTAAATGAATTTTAATGGGTCCGCAGACATGGTTTTCAGATATCTGGGTGCATCCCTTCCTTCCGATCATTAATTTGCCTGCCTCTGATTTATTTGTAATAAGAGGTAAGGAGGGTCTCTTTGTAGTTGAAGTAAAGTGAAATGGCTTTGTTGTATTTTCCCATTTCTGCATTTATTGTAAATGTAATGGATGACACACCTGAAGTGATTTTCACTTTTTAGTCCTTTTCTCCACAAGAAAATGGTTGGGACATATTGGAGACAGTTCTGGTACACTGTTACAGTCTCATACAAAGAGGGAGGGAGGTGCCCAAGTAGCTTAATTATCCTGTGATATAATATAATCTCATCTAGTAGATAGGAATAATTTCTCCTGTGAAGTCTAGTAGCTTCAAAATGGATTTCTTATATTTTGTAATTCTTCATCAACTGTAGACACAATTTTTTTTGGGGGGGGTTCTCTCCCAGCAAATTTTGGAATGATGGTAATAATAAACTTTGTTAAAAATATCGTTGTCAAGGTTGAAAGATTGACTAAAATCTGTAGAAATTGTGACAAGTATTCATGTGTTCATAGTTTTTTTTTTTTTTTACATATCATAAAGCAAGTCATGTGAATCCTAATAATAGTTGATTTGTTTGCTATTGTCATTAATGGACTCAGAATTTTGGGGAGTTTGGTACTTTTTAAAAATCTGTATTAGCTGTTGCACTACTGTTTTTAAAAAGCTTTTACCTGGTGAAAAAATTATGTCCACTCACAATGTGGGTCCTCGACAAGTTAAGAGTGATATAAATTTCATTTTTGAGTGAGCACCTTTTGTGTTTTGCCTCTACTTGATTAACACATTGTCACATGGAATGTGAACTGTGAAATTATGATTTTTTTAGTTATTTTTTTCTCTTTATGTTTGTAATAGGAGATTTGATTTTTTTCTTTCTTTTTTCCTAACCTTGGTGATACTTAAAGTACATGAAATTGGTATTAATGTTTTTTTTTTACTTGAAGGATAAAGTTTACAGTATAAGTTTACATTATCTATTAGCTCTAGTAATATGCACATCCAAAAGGCTTTCAACTATGGAAAACTGCTATTTATTGATAAATATTATGGGACTCTGTTTACTGATTATGTCTGATTCCAAGAGAAGGGACAAAAAAACTACTATACAGTGCCAAATACCACGAGGTCAAAACAAACCAAAACAAATACAGGGAGGATTGTTGAACTTCTTTGCCAATACAAAAGGACTTGAACCTAGTATGAGAATTGAAGTTGCAGTGCTCGGCATATGTTAAGATGAAGGACTCCTTTGAACCATACTTCGAGTCAAGTACCTCAGGTTGGCTCTCATCCTGGCTCTCCTTATCTCTGACAGTGATGGTAAAATCAGAGCAGGGAATGATTTTTCCCATTTGCTGCTGAAACTTAGTCCTTTCTCTCACATAGCTTGGCAATTTTCTGTAGTTCTGGCAGTAAATGGGTAAAGTGCTATATTGCTGCTATTCCCACAGGCTTGTGGGACATAAGACACTTTAATGGAGTCTGGTCTGTGATTCAAGAACCTGTTGCATGTTTGTTATTTTTTTACTCAGAATTTTATACATGTAAGATTTTTATTTTCTTTTTATCATTTCTGTATTTCTTATTTTTTATACAGAATTTCATTAATTTTTACTCTATTTGGATTTTTGGGGTGGTTTTTGTTTTGTTTTTCTTTTGACAATTGTTTCATATACCTCATAACTCAGTCATGTATCCCAGTGTTATTCTGGTGTTGGTCAACACCCTCCTCAAGAAGGATTATGCAATTATTCTAAAAATCCAAGGTTTAAAAATTTTTGGAGAAATTTCAGGAAAACACCAACACTCCAAAATTAAGAAAGTGGATCACTTTGGAGAAGGTGCTGTAAAAATACCCGAAGAAGCTACCCATTGCATCAAAAGATCCAGACTGAATTTTGGGATATAAGAACTGAATTGAAGGGGGTTGAACATACTTATTCTGAATGTAATCTTTTATGCCAAAGGGGACTTCCCCCCAATTGGCATTTTGTCAATGCATCTATCAATCAGTATTTTTGTATTTTACTCCCATCTCTAACTATTGTAACTCCCTCTTAGAAAAATGCAATATTGTATGTACTTTTAGCTAGAAGGTATTTAGAGTTAAAAGATAGTTATATTTAAATGATCCATTGGAAAGACAGTTCTCCCAAAGGATCACAGGGGGATTGTGTCAATGAAACTCATCCCCTCCCCCTCCTTCAGTATCAAACATTCCTGACATACCACAGTTGAGGGAGGTTTTGTGTCAGTCAACGTGTGGTGCATCAATAAGAGTCAAGATTTGGGGCTACTTGGGGAAGAATTGAGAGGGAATTGGAGTGAGAACTGAGAAGAGAAGGAAGAAGGAAGAAGCCAGGATGCAGAGCAGGCAGGTGGAGGGAAGAAGGAAAGAGACTGGCAGGCTAGGAACCATGAGGTCAGGTTACTTAGGAATGATTGTCTACCCCTTCCAATAAACTTTATAAAATAATTGTTCCCCCTAATTCTCACCCATATTTTACTTCTCTTTCTACCTCCCCTCCCTTTTTATTCCCCTCTTATTTTCTTTACAGTCTTTTTAAATCACCCCCACCCTCTCCCTAGTATTGCTTTCCCTCCCCACCAGTACTTTTGTTACCCTTCTACTTCCCTATAGGGCACAAATCAATTCTCTGCCCCAATGGATTGGATTGTTCTTCCCTCTTTGAGTCACTTTCAATGCATGTAAGAGTTGAGTATTTCCTATCTCCAATTTCTTTACCCTTCCATTTTATTGATGTTCTCCCCCTTTCCCACCATGAGCTTCTTTGTGACATATAAATTTAACCCATTTTGTTTCTTTTCCCATTTCTCTTAGTATTAACCTCTTTTTTTTAAAATCTAGTTGTATATATTTATATATATATATACATATATATATATATATTTATTTATACACACACATATATATATATAAATACACACACACACACATATATATATATATATTTATACATACAAATATATATTGGCATTTCATCCTATAGAGTTTGTCAGTATTCCCTCTAAGTATAATCCTTCTAGCGATCCATGTGATAATAGCAAATTTTAAGAATTACCAATGTCCTCTTTTCTTATAAAGATACATATCATTTTAACTTATTGGGTCTCTTAAAAAAGTTTGCTTTGTTTTTCTTTTTCTTTTTTCCCCTTTTCTTAATTATCTTTTGATGAATCTCTTGAGTTCTGTGTTTGGGTATTGAATTTTCTGTTCAGATCTGATCTTTTCTATACAAGTGTTTGGAATTCTATTTTATTAAATGACCATACTTTCCCCTGTAAAAATATAGACAGTTTTTCTGGGTAGTTGATTGTTGGTTGTAGACCTAGTTCCCTTGCTTTCCAGAATATCATATTCCATGTCTTTTGGTCCTTCAGTGTAGATTCAGTCAGATCATGTGTTATCCTCACTGTGGTTCCATTGTATCTGAGTGACTTCTTAGCAGCTTATAATATTTTTCCTAGGTCTGATAGTTCTTGAATTTGACTATAACATTCCTGGGTGTTGTCAGTTGGGGATTAAGTACAAGAGGTGATCTGTAGATTCTTTCAATCTTCAATTTTCCCTCTTGTTCTAGAATAATTTCCTGTAGGATGATGTCCCAGCTTTTTCTTTTGTCACAGTCTTCTGGTAGACCAATGATTCTTAAATTGTCTCTCCTGGAATGATTTTCTAAATCTTCTGTTTTGTGAATGATATGTTTCATATTTTCATCAATTTTTTCATTCTTTTGATTTTGTTTTATAGTTTCCTGCTGCCTTGTATAGTAGCTTACTTCTAATTGTATTCTGATTTTTAAAGATTGAATTTCATCCCTGGATTTTTGGTGATCCTTCTCCTTCTGGTCTGATTTTCTTTGGAGGTCATCTTTCATCTTCTTTGTCTCCTCTTTCATCTCCTTTGCATCATTTTCAAGCTGATTAACTTTGGTTTTCAAAACACTATTTTCTGTTTCCAGATGACTTATCTTGCTTTTTAAGTTCTTTTCCCATTGTCTTCAGACTTTCTTAATTGTGTTTTGAATTATATTTTGACTTCTTCCAAAGTCTACATCCAATTCACTGAAGTTTCTGTGTTTTTGCTTGCTGTTCCATCATCCTCCTCTGTTCCATTTGCTCTTTATTCATTGAATGAATAGTGTAAACTTTAAAATTACTCCACCCTACTTAGATGTAATTTAGGGGAAGATAAAGTTATAATCTCCTGATTGAACAATGAAGGTACTTAGTTCTCACCTTATATTGAAGCTAGAACTTTAAGCTAAGTCTATTTTTAGATCTTAATATAAAAAGGTGTTAAGTAACTATAAAGGGTAAATAAATCACAAAAAGGTCAATTAACTAACAAAAGGTGAACTTAACAAAGAAGTGTAAGTAACTGAAATAATATAATCAAATCAAAAAAGATGAGAACTAAAAGTATGGGCAGCCCTGGAGAAAAAACCTTTGATGTCATTGGTAGACATGAAAATTTCAAGGAGGAGACACAAGAGTGAAAGGTCTATATAGTTGAGATTTTTCATCCCTCAAGAACTTTCTAACCTGTATTAGAAGTAGAGAGTTAACTGAGAGGAGTGTGCTGAGCCTTTCAGCATCTTAGAGTGGCTACAAGCTATTGTCCAGTTAGGTGGTGAGTTTCTGACTGAGTTTTCCTCCTTTATTTTCCAAATGTATCCTCTTAGAAGCCTCTAATCTTCTTCAGAGACCTAGAGGCAGGGATTTTTAATTCCCCCTGGTACAGGCCAGGCAGGAGAAACCCTATATCCCCTTCCTTCCCTCTCCTTAATTCATTCCCTTGGGGACTTCTGGGTAAGCATGGAGGCAGATTAGACATGGCTTGCTTCCCCTTTTCAGACCCAATGATATAGATGACCTCAATAGACCCCCAAAAACATCCTCATAAGAACAGAGGGACAGCGTCGAGGTACGAGGGATTCGGGCATTTCCACACTATAAGGGAACAAAAAAGCTCCCACCCAAACTTGAGCTGATCTACCTTCCACTACTACACCTACAGAGCCAGAGTTAAAATCAGTATGCCCCAGAATCAACGAGTCAGGGAGGGGCACACCTGGAATGAGCAACAGGCAGCGCCAGGTCTTGGGAGCTGACTAAGACCACCAAGGACTTACCCCTGAGAACAGTAACACCCAAAACACTGACAGACAGGGGAGCACAGACCCTGGGAACACTTGGGAATGTAGCACAGCTGCTGAGAGCTTGCCCGAGGCAAAAGCCTTGATCATTAGATCCATACACAGAGAGCCAGTCCTCCTCACTCAGATTTCTGACTGGAAAGGGAAGGAAAAACCATAGAGATGGCAAACAGTGCCCAGGAACAACTTCCAACACCAAGAAAAGCAAGAAAAAAGAGTTGACTTTGGATAATTTTTACAGAGGAAAAATACAGAAGACAGAGGAAATAGCAGAAGATGAAACCCAAATAAATACTCCAAAACCTTCCAAAAGAAATGGAAATTTTCCACAAGCTCTTGAAAAACTTAAATTGGAGGTTATCAAAAAGATGGAAGCCTTCTGGCATGAAAAATGGGAAATAATGCAAAGAGAATACAACAATATGAGGGACAAGAACTCCCAATTGGAGAAATAGCTGGAAGCTTCAAAAAGCAAGATAGACCAAACTGAAAAGGAAAATCAGTCTTTAAGACCAGAATTAGGCAAATGGAAGACAATGATCTTGCAAAACAGCAAGAATTTACAAAAACAAAGTTGAAAGACTGAGAAATTAGAAGAAAACATAAAATATCTCACTAAGATGACAGATCAGGAAAACAGAGGAAGGAGAGACAATCTGAGAATCATTGGTCTACCTGAAAAGCCAGAAATAACCAGAAATCTTGACATCATAACACAAGATATCATCCAAATCCTTCCCTCTATGTTAATTAAATTACCATAAATTTCCAGACTGACGGGTATTTTATTTGGTGACCAATTAAATCTAGATTTTAAGTCACAACTCTTAAATCATATTTACAATAGAAGCTTTCGATTGTAATTTCTTTTTTCTTTTTCTGTTGTTTGCTCATATTTGCCCCTTCTTTTCCCCCTGTATCTGCCTGAACTCTTGCTCCTCTCATTATGTGCTTGATTTTTGCTTTGAAGCTTTTCTGTCAGCCTTCACCCTTGGATCTTAGTCAGCAAATCTCTCAGAGCAGCCTGTGGGGGAGGGGTGTTGGACTTTGGGATTCCCTGGCCTCTTAAGGCTTGATGAAATTAAGCCCAGCTGAGTTGAACTTGCAGAACTAGATGTGCCTTGAGGCCAAAACCTTGGGAAGGGGGATGCAATATGGAGTGTCTCCACTGCTGGGACTAGGCTGCCAGCTCTCTGATTCTTCTCTAACTGCTTCCCCACCACCTGTCTTCTATGCCCTGAGTCTGGCACAGCTTTGCCTGCAAGGTACTCCTTACAGACTAGCACCCTTGCTCATCCAGAGGTTCCAATAACCACTGGAGGCTCATCTCTGGGTGGGGGTGGGGTCCCTGGGACGTTCCTTCTTCCTTCCCCTTAAACCCGAGTTTCCAGAAATTCAGACTTTTGGGAGGTGTACCTTTTAAGTTGAGTTCAGCAGGAGGGTTCCTTAGCTCTGTCCTGTTGTTAGGTTTAGTTTTTAATCCCCTAGGAGCATTTGATTTTTAATCAGTAAGGAAGGGGTTTAAGAGTTCTGAACTTTCACTGCTTCTAAGTTGCCATCTTGACTCCACCTCCCTAAGTCACATTTATAAGAATAAAAGTTACCACACAATTGATAAATGGTCAAAAGTTATGAATAGGCATTTTTCAGGGTCACATAGAAAAATGCCCCAAATAACTATTGATTAAAGAAATATAAACTAAAGCATCTCTGAGCTATCACCTCACAACACTCAGATTGGCTAACATGACCAAAAAGTTAAATGTTAAGTGTTGGAGAGAAATTGGGGTAATTGGAATACTAATACACTGGTGGTGGACTTGTGAATTCATGAAAAAAGAAAGGCATATGGAATTATGTCCAACAGGTCATAAATATGTGCATACACTTTAATCCAACAAAAGCACTACTGGTCTATATCTCAAAGAGGAAAAAGGGACCTATTTATACTAAAATGTTTTAGTAGCTCTTTTTGTAAGGGCAAAGAATTGGAAACTGAGGGTATGTCCATCAATTGAGAAACGATTGAACAAGTTGTGGTATATTATTATAATGGAATAATATTTAGATATAAGAAATTACACACAGAATGAATGCAGAAACATCTGAAAAGGTTTTCATGAACTGATGGAAAGTAAAGTGAGCAGAACCAGAAGAACAGTATATTCAGTATTATACTGAATTGTGAAGGACTAAACTATTATCAGATAAACAAGGTTCCATTAAAACCAAAAAGGACTCATCATAAAAAATTCTATCAAGGGCCAAAGTAGGGGAATTATTGGAATCTCGTTGTAGATCAGAACATTATACCTTTTACTTTATTTTCTTCTTGAGGTTTTTTTTTCTTTAATTGTGTATCTTCTGTAATAGTATGGGCAATATAGAAATATATATTGCATGAAAACACTGATATCATTTTTATCAGAGTATTTTCCACCATGAGGAGTCTCTGAATGAGGGAGGTAGAGAATTTGAATCACAAATTATCATGAAATAATTAACAATTGTTTCTACTTGTATTTGAAAAAAAATTAAAATTGGTCCTGGCTAAAAAATAAAGTGGTAAATCAGGACAATAAATTAGGTACATAATACATAGTAGTAAATGACACTAGTAACCTAGGCTTTGATAAATCCAAAATTCAAACTTTTGGTGCAAGAACTCACTATTTTAAAAATGTTGGTAAATCTGGAATATAATTTGTTAAGAATGAGATATATAGACACAAAACTCAATACCTGTAAGATAAGGTCAAAATGGGTACATGATTTGGACATAACAGGTAATACCATTAGCAAATTAGAGGAGTATGAAATAGTTTTCCTATTAAATCTATGGATAATGGAAGGATTTATGGAAAGACAAACCTGGGAAAAATTTTTACAGCAAATGTCTCTGACAAAGCCTTCAATTCAAATATGTAGAGAATTGAGTCAAATGTATAAGAAGGCAAATTATTGATAAATGGTTAAAGGATATGGACAATTATCAGATACATAAGGCAAAGTTACTTATAGTCATGTGAAAAATATTTCCGAATCACTATTGATTTGAGAAATGCAAAAGAAAACAACTCTGAGGTATTAACTCACACCTAAAAGGTTAGCTAATAAGGCAGAAAATTAAGATGATAAGTGTTGCAGAGAATGTAAGAAAAGTGGTATATTAATGCTATATTGGTGGACTTGTGAACTGATCAAACTATTCTTGAGATAAATTTGGAACTTTTCCAAATAGGTTATGACTGTGCATACCAGAAATATTAATACTAGTTCTATATCCCAAAGTGATGAAATAAAGAAAAAAGTATTATATGTTCAAAATATTTCTAGCAGCTCATCAATTGGGAAATGGCTGAACAAGTTGTAGTAGAGGACTCTGATGGAATATTATGGTTCTATAAAAAATGATAAGCATGGATGCTTTCAGAAAAGCCTGGATTTAAATTAACTGATACAATGCAAAGTGAACAAAACAAGGATATAATGTTCACATTAACAGCAACATTGTATGATGATCAGCTATTATGGATTAACTGTTTTCAGCAATATAATAATCTAAGGCTATTCAGAAGACACATGATGAAAAAATATTATCTACTTCCAGAGAAAGAACTGATGGGAGTATCCAAATTTGAACTTTCCTGTTTTTGCTTTCTTTATTTTTTGTTTGTGCTTTCTTTTACAACATAACATTTTTTATATGACTGACTATTTATAACCTCTATCAAATTCCATATTTTGATGATTTTTAATATCAAAAACATCTAGTTCCAAAAGACATCTATGGGGAAGTTGGGGGATATGATTAAGAAACAAAGATATTTTAACATCATTGCATTTCACAAAGTTTTGTGCCAGATGACAAACATGTCTTAAGAAGCACTACTATGTGCCTGACACTATTTTAATCACCAGAAAAAATAAAGACAAAAAAAGGCCTCCTTTCAAAGAGATTACATACTATTGAGGGAGAAAGAAAAGTCAACTCACAATGGAGGGAGAGGGAGAGAGCGTAAGAAAGAGAGGCAGAGAGAAAGAGAGAGAGAGAGTCATCTGTAAAGGCAAGAACCTTTCAGCTTCTAGACTCTAGTAAATGGCAAAATTTGCATTAAAACATAAAGAAAATATGTGAATAATCTTGATAACCATCTTACTATTCTAGAGTTGTCCTGTGTACGATGAGGATGTGTAAGATTAACTCTCTTTACCTGATACTCAGAGCAATTTGAAGAAACTGATTATCATTAGGATCTGAAGTAACTTGAAGAAATTGTTTTTGAAAATTGCATCCTGGCTGGACAACCACTATACCATTCTATCACCCAGTTACCACATTCTCTCTCTGAGGCAAGATAACCAAAAGTCCCTATTGCTAGACTTAGTGTTTCTGGTTCCAGACTCTCTATTTCTGATTGAGTTTATTGCTTGGTCTCAACTATGGGATTTCCGGCTCCAAGACTTAGTGAGTCATTGTATTTTTGAAACCTGGAGACTGAGTCACTTCATTCTCTTATCTTCTTGTCTTATGGTAAAAACATGCAATAGAGATGCCTCTCTTCCCCCAGGTACCTGGAAATCCATCATTTCTCTCCTGGTGACTTTCTTCCCATACTTCCCCCAATCCTTCACTAGATCAGTCTCTTTCCAGCCCCTTTCCCAACTCCCTTAATGAAGAATTACAAATTAGCTGCTGGTCAGCCATACTATTTGCTTTTGGTACTAGATCAATTTGCTCCTATGTGCATGTGTGTCCTTGTTTAATGAAGATTACTTTGATTTTTAGGACATTGTATATATGTCTGTTACCTTTTGGTTCTGGGAAAGGTGAATGGAAGTTTTCTCAGTGCCCCAATGTGTTTGCATCCCTCTGGGGGAAAGAAAATTCCATAATATTTTTTGCCTCGGTTTACAGAAACCAGGTAAAAAGTGTAGATTGTGAGGTGAGGAGAAGAGTTTTGAAGGTTTAGAGGACAATCAGCAGAAAGGCATAAAAATGGAAGATAAAATATGGAGGCTTGAATTCCAGTTCTGTTTTTATCTCTTTGTTCTCTCTGGGTCTCAGTTTTCTCATATGTCAAACAATTTTGTTTGATGTAATGAGCTCTAATGATTTTTTTTCTTTTTTGAGCTCTAAATCAATAATTCTTTGATGATTACACAGATTAAAATAAACAAAGATCATTTACATTTTTTTTTAAATCTGGCTTCTATTACACTAAAGACAAGTAGATGTGGCCTGAATCCTCAGGAACACTTTCTCTGTTGGAATGATGTCCTGAAAATTGAATGGATCTTTTTCCAAATGGAAAAATGATCCAGTTCCTCTTTTTTTAAGCATCCTTCAGGCCCTGATACAATCATGATACTTGTATTGACTTGTTAGTTTGATTTTAAAATAGGAATCTGTATTCAATTCAGTTTTTTAGGATACAAAGGAAGATCCCCCTTCTTTATGGAAAAATTTCATCCTTTAACTAGACCAAATGGAGTGATTTACCATGTCATTTTTCTCAAGAATATGTGTGTGTGTGTACATATGACATATCTGTGTATAGAGATCTGTCCAGCTGTCTCTCTTAGGGTCAGAAATATGTGTATCTAGATGTAATGATCTGGTCAAGTAATGGAGATGAGAGGCATTATATGTTTAAGCCCACATACGCCGGCATCACACACAGTGCTCCGTCCATAGTACAGTGGTTCATTTATAATGTAGGTTTTCAGGTACATACAATCAATTTTCTACATATGTGACATTCTGCATTCTGATTGGATATTATCAAATCACCTAAACAACATTCTTGTTATGTTACTACAAGAGAGAATTCTGTGATCATTTACTACATTTCTACAACACTCTGTGATGTTTATGAATAACATGAATAACATCCTTTGTAGGTTAGTACCCTTTGACCTGCTGAGAGGATCATTGTACTTTTGATCAGCTTTCACTATCAATCACAATTGCTTAGGAGATTATAACAAAACATTTTCATATCTAGGTGCAAAGTTAAAAGGTGACTTAAAGCAGAACAGTTTGGGGGTTTTCCTCAATTTACAAGTTCTGTTTTATCTGTGTTACTTTGAAGTGCCTAACAATGCTGCGTGGTTTCTGTTCATCAACAAATTCATTGGAGTATGAAAACTGTAAGGAAAGATTTATTATAGTGATCAAGCATTTGGTCAGTGTTTATTGTAGGATCTTGGAGAGTATCTGTACTTGAGTGAGAGAAAGGAGCAGTGATGGGCAGTAATCTTTGAGCTTTAATTCTGTAAATGCAATCTTTTGGGGGTAATAATCTAGGGGGATTAAAGTGGGATATATGTGTATTAATGCCATAAGTATTTGCTCTCATATTATTTCTCCTCTATTGGGGAGGAAACAATAATCATAAAAAGTCCATTAGTAAGAAAAGTTGGAGAGAGAGAAGTGACAGAAGGGGGTTAGTGGGGGATTTTGCTCTCGGGGGGCCTTGTAGTTCCTGGCTTCCCAAACTGTGACCTTGTCAACCAGTCAGGGTTTGTTGGCTCCCCATATGTTTTTTAAATGAGTATGAAGTCTATAAAGACATTTAATTTTGCCCCCATGTTTTACTATTTTGAATAGTATTATTTCTGTACTATAGGTCTGCTTTAATATTACCCCTGAAAGAGTAATTATTACTTTATAATTTTCTTTGTTTTTAACATTACTCCTCTCTTGAAAGAGCTGAATTCTATTTGGCTGACCTGAATACCTGAGCAAGACAAATTGATACTAGAAGGAAACTAAGAAATGCTATAATTATTTGTGGTTTTGTGTGTTGTACATAAGTATCATAAATTGATGGATCAATCTATTTTTGACTGTATTTATGAAGTCCCAAAAGAAAATATTGTTTGATGGACTGAAACAGAGGAAGAAGATTATATTTGACAACTTAAGGGCTTACTAAAAACAAACATATGAAAAGGATGAAGAAGGAAATGTCAACCTATCCCAGTATTCTTGCCAAAAACAAAAACAAAAACAACCCATAGACAGAATTGGTGTGCTATGGTCCACGGAGTCACAAAGAGCAGAACACAAATGAGAAGCTGAACAGCAACAAGTTAGCCTCCTCCAATAAAAAGATTTCCCCTTCTCTTTTCTCCTAAAGCCTGGGAACAAGTCTACTGATGCTTATCCTTGTGAATTTTAGATTTACTCCACCCTGCTTAGTCTAATAAAACAGGAATGTCTACACCACTCCTTAAGGATTAAGTGTTGAGAAGGATGGCCTATGACAGGCATGTGCTAGCAAATGACAAATCAGAAACAACTGACAGACCCCCTGGGCTGTCCTAAGTCAAGCTTAAACTACCATAGGTACATGTGATACACAGAAAGTGATGTAAAAATGGTCTATATATTTCATGTCCTC